>NC_138521.1:26960010-28160010 GCF_000230855.2 Cajanus cajan
TTCAGTCTTCATAAAGATCTTCATGAGAGACTTCAGTAATTGACTCAGTAATTAACTCAAGAATCTTTAATAAACTCAACAATCTCAACATGCTTGTCTTTTCTGACACAAAACATGTCTTTTGTTCCTTTTAGTTGAATGTAAGTACTGAGGAAGTTTTTTCATTTCATCTATTAAGGAATCATATAGATACAAGCAATTATTAAATATCATAAATGATATAAAATCAAAATGTGTCTTTCAGACTAAGTACTTCATTTGACTAGATAACTTGATCGTCTTAGTGTCCAATTCATCTCTGTGCTTTATTCACAAAACTTCTCAAGAAAAACATCTATATTTATTGAAATTAAAACATGAACTTTTCAGTTTATTTTTTGACCTAACTATATAATAAAATGAATTTTTAATTTATTAAAATCTTTCTTATTAGAAAAGTTAGAATGTACTTTTTTAATTAATATGCAAGTCATTTTGACACTAAGTCTTGGGATTTTTATCAAGTATCTCTTCCATGCTTTTTGATTTTATAAAGAGTAAATTCCATCAACATTTTCAACAGTGTTATAAAATTGTGTGTGTTGTTACATTAACAATTTTTATTAAAAAATTGTCAATAGACTAACTAATTGTGAATTGAGAAAATATGAGGACCAAATATGCAATAAAAAAATTGATTAAAACTATACAATTAAAAAATCACAAGAACAAAAATTGAATTAAAGTCATTTTTGTATTTGATTCATGTTTAGAAATTCCTTAGATGTGTCCATTTGATTATGTCTTTTACTTGTTCTTCTCAGTTTTTTCTTTTCTTATTTTCTTTCATTTGTCAAACTATTTAAATCATCTTACTTTAACCTTTGATATATTAATTTATTCTATGTCAAAATGACCAACATTCTGTTTTTTTTTCCAAATGATTGTAATTTTAGTTGAAGTTTCTTAATTACTTTCTTTTATTTATATTAATTGGCTTGCTTTTCTATTAGTCTATTTATCAATTATATTTGAGATATTGGTTTGGAGGAGATTTCTTTTCAGGAAGCGATAACAAAAGTCAATAATTTGCTTATCTGATAGATAATATTATTTCATAAACTCTAACTAAATTTTCGATGAACTGGACAGCATATACATTAAATTTTTTTCAATTTACCTTGATTAACTAGATTGGAATTAATTTTCATTTTAGTTTATCTTTCAAAGATATGATAATAAAATTTAAAAAAAAAAAAAAAAAAAAAAAAAAAAACAACAACAACAACAACAATGGATGATACAAGTGGTTGTGTCATGTGTTATTTAACTAAGTTGTCTATGGAATAGATTATGGTAAGAGAAAATTCCTTTTCAGGAAGCGATGTCAATAATTTGCTTATTTATTTATGTACATTGATTTTTTTTTTCGACTTACCTATTGATTAACTATATTAGAATTAATTTCTATTATAATTCATCTTTCAAAGATACAATAATAAAATAAAAAAATCAATATTGGTTGGTACAAGTAATTGTGATATGTGTCTTTTAATTAAGTTATCAAAGATTTAATTCATAATTTTAGATATGACATAGACTATGTTAAAAAGAAAAATACCCATATTAAATATTTATGATTTCGAACATCAATTAGTCATTATTTTTAAGTGGTAAATTCTTTATATTAATATCGTGATTACTAAAATAATACAAATAATAATATAGAAGAAAAAAAAAAGAGAAAATGAAACATATGTACTTCAAAGGAGACAAAACCTCATATATAGTGATGGAATCATGCCTAGGAAGGCAAGAGGTGACATATTGAAGGAGTCAAGAGGAGTTGGCTAGACATGAAGGTTTGGGCCAGTCAGGGCCCAATGGGCCTGATGGGCCTGGGAAGGCCCAAGTTGAACTTTTCATGGGCCATATTTTGTTATAGCTATTTTCATATGTTTTGTATACATCATGTTAGTATAGGTATCATATATTTTGGTCTTGTATTTTGGACAACATAGAGTAGCATTTTAGGTTTTAGGCTTGTTGGGCCTAGTTTTGGGCTTCATGGGCTTTTGGGCTTTTGGTACCCAATATTGGGCTCATTTTCATTCTTGTAATTTTTCCTTTCCATTGTAATTGTTTGACCAATGTAATTAGGTCATTAGAATAGGAAAATACAAGGAATACTAAAGTATGCTAATTAGGTTAAACTAGGTTTAATTTGGAAGCCATTTAAGTTACATTTGAGTCACATGTTTTGCACCATTGGTGGCTGAACATGTGACACTCAAATTAACCCTAAATGACTCTCAAATCAGACCTAAATGCACCTTGGTACCTAAATTTTCGGACTTACACATGTGCACCAAAGTTTGAATTCAAATTTCAAATTTGAATTCAAACTTTAGGCGCCAATTTGTGTAGCTTTGGTTTAGGTGCCTATGTGCTTCATTTCCGTGCATACTTAAGTCCTCCCTTCACATTTTTGTATTCACTTTTGAGAATAATGAAATTTGAGAGCTTATTCAGCCAAATTTCTTCAAGAGTCACCGAATTTAGAGAGCTACACTTTTAGGAACCCTTTTAGGTTTCCTCCTCTTTGAAGTGAGCTTTCCCTTGAACCTTAAGCTTGGATGCTTCCATCCAAGGCTTAAGCCTTCTTCCAATCCGTGAATCATCCTCCATCTAGTGTTCATCACGTTGGTTTCTATTTCCTTGAAGAAGATCCGTGCATAAGGAGAGCTAAGGAGAAGAACATTCATCACTCCTCCTTACCATTTCCATCATTTTTGGTATCAAGAGCAAGGTTCTTCAAGGAGATAAGTTGTTTCACTTTTGAGTGCGTTTCTTCTTGTGTTCTAGTGTGTTCATTGTGTTCTTCTTGTCTTGTTTGAGTTTATTTTCGGATCTATATGTTTTGAATCACATTTTGTTCCATAGATCCATTGGTTGATTGTTTTTGAATTTTCTTCCACAATCAACATGTTTAGGACCTATTAGCTTGTGCTTGTTTTGATTTAATTTGAGTCTCTCCATTCTTGTATGTGTCCGTGATTGGACTTCATGCATTTGCATTAGATTTTGGTTTTTAATCCATGTTTTGTCTTAGAGTTTGTGTTTAGTTCTTATATGTTCAAAAACTCCTTGAATAGCATGTTGACCTAATTGTTTTTTAGTACATTGTTCATCATTTTTTTGATTCGGTCATACTTCTAATGTGCCTACCTATATATGCTTTTTCTTTTACCTTATTGTGTTCATGATTTGCTATTAGTCCTAGCAAGTTTCCTTAGAGTTAGGTTTCCTTTGTGTTCTTAAGTTTTCAAATCACATTCCATTGAAAATCTTATAAAAAAATTTTGACTCAAAATTTCAAGTGTAATCCTACTTCTAGTGCACTAATTTTGTGGATTCAAATTTTAAAAAAAAGTGAGTTAAGAGGCTGGAAAACAGAGTTTAAAACAGAGCCTAAAGACCTAATGTTCAAAACAAAAAGAGTTCAAAAGAAATCCAAACCAAAACCTAAAGACTAGTGCACTAGTTTCTCAAATTTACTTGAATTTTGATCTAATTTTTGGCTAACTTGTAGTCTCGGTTTCTATAGCTTGGAATCATAGAAAAATTTGAAACAAAAGACAAACACCGTCTCTGGAGTCTTAATTTGAGACTAGAAAAAGAAAGAATTAAAAAAAATATATATATAAGACATTTTAAATTGAAAAAGCCGTGAGGTGTGTATTGATAGAAAATCATTTGATTCCTTGTTATTGTTTTGACTACTACTTTTGCTATACTTATCCAATTGCTTTCATATTTTTTTTGTTTTGTTCATCTACTCTAGTACCTATCTAGGAACATTCCTAACTGAGTGCTAGCTTTATTTGGAGTCTTATTTTCCAGTTTTACTTGTTGAACCTCTTTGAGTCTTGTCATATATACATATTACTCTTAACTTTTGGTATAAGCCTTTCAAATTGTGCTTCTATTGCTTGTCTAGTTTTCTTTCAATAATTTCCCTGTGATGGAAGTGGCCTCAAATCCTTGCTCAAGGATCAAGCATTGCTCAACAAAGAGTAGGAAAAGTTTGGACACTAAGACTTAAAAATTTGACCTAATTTAGTGACCAAAACTTCTCCTAAACTTCCTTCACTTGAGTGACCATTCCTTTCACCTTGTGAGGCAGCCACCATTAACATTTTTTGTTGTGATTCTTTGCAGGTCTAGGAGCATCAAATTTGAAGGATTAGTGGCGGATTAAGACACTTAAACAAGTGTTAGAAAAGTTGAACACAAAAACCGTCACTAAATTGGTCACCAAAATCGCCATTTATTGCTTTCTAGGCTAGTTTAAATTTTGCAATCTCTCTTGTATTTTAAAATCAATTTGTAAAGCTTGGAGGGAGTATTAAGAAGCTGGTCAGGTATATCTAACTCCTTGTTAGCATCCTCACGTGTAGTGCTAGTGGAATTGGCTTGGAAATTTCATATGTTTCAAGCTTCCACTTAGGATATCCGACTAGTTGCTTACATTGTTTCCTTTAAGTTCTTTGTCTTTTAATTGCTTTATTTTGCTGCCTTGAAACGTCTAGACTTGTGTAGATTTACTTGCTCACGTTTAGTTTAGTCTCAAAAAACAAACAAATTGTGAAAAAGCATTCAAAAATTTTGTGAAAAGTTTTGGGGAATTGGAGATACCACAAAGGAGTTTAGTGATTTCCACTTGAAAAGGCTTGGTTATTAAGTGGCTCTTTGTAGCTCACCTCCCTTGATAGTGCAACTTGTACACTTAGACTTCCAAGTGTTATTTTCATTCCTAGAAAATACCAAAAACATTTTATAACTTTTTGCATAGCATATACAAAAAAATTCTTTTGTTTAATCATGAGAAAATATTTCTCAAGTGGTAGTGAATTAAGCTCTCCAAAAGGTTTTTCACATTCTACTCAAAGGCTTAAATCACTAACACCTTGGACAAAGCAAGAAGCTTTAAAAAAAGAAAAAGAAAAACTTGAAAAAAAAGCACAAATTGCAATTTTAGAGGAAGAAATTCACATTATTAAACAAAAGAGAGAAAAACTTTTAGCAAAAGAAAAATTGAGAAAAACAAGAGAAAAAGAAAGTAAAAAGGCATTGCTCTTAGGGAAGAGTAAGGAGGAAAATAATTCCTCTAAAGGACTTGTGAGTGAAGAGAGTTGTTCTACCACTAAAAATCATTTACAAAATACTCTCTTCATAAATAAAGACCTTAACTCTTACCCTAATCTTACCACTAGTCATGAAGTAGAGATTCAAGAACAAATCATTCTAAAGAAAAATGAATCTCAACTTCAAGATGTAGTGAAGAAGGAGTGGACTACATTTAGTTCCACTTCTTGTGCTACTTCCTTGGAGGTGCCCAAGGAAGATAGCCTTCCTCTCTTTAGGAATCCTTCTACCATAGTTGTTCTAATAAAGCACCCAAATTTTGGAATATATTGTTTGATAGATACATCTTGTCATATTTCATATTCTATTTTTGATCTTATGGGAAGTTCATCTTTATTTGAACTTAATTTGCACCCTTCCCTACCAGACAAAAATAGTTTATATGAGTTTTCAAGATTTTCCAAGACATTTTATCTACCAAACAATATGATTCAAAATTGTTTAGGACGTTTTCTAGTATTCTTTTCTTTATATTTTAGGAAAAGCCTAGGCTACCATTTAGGGTATTTTAGGCAAGATATTGTAGTGTTTAAAAATCATTCTTTTCATTATCTTAGTCATAGTGTTATTACATTCTTAGGTTTTACTTCTAGGTTATGCTTAGGAGAGGAGCCTATTTCTACTTTTAGGGAGTCTAATTTTGATAGTTTATTTTTTCTTAGGCTAGATATAAGGACTCCTCTTAGGATCCATAATCCATTTTCTCATCATAAACATGTCACCTCTTATACATGGTTTGTTGTGTATGTAGGTGATGTTTCTTATTCCATGCATCCTCATGATTTGAGGACAAATCCTTTTCAAGAGGGAGGGGATGATGGAATCATGCTTAGGAAGGCAAGAGGTGACATATTGAAGGAGCCAAGAGGAGTTGGCTAGACATGAAGGTTTGGGCCAGTCAGGGCCCAATGGGCCTGATGGGCCTGGGAAGGCCCAAGTTAAACTTTTCATGGGCCATATTTTGTTATAGTTATTTTCATATGTTTTGTATAAATCATGTTAGTATAGGTATCATATATTTTGGTCTTGTATTTTGGACCACATAGAGTAGCATTTTAGGTTTTAGGCTTGTTGGGCCTAGTTTTGGGCTTCATGGGCCTTTGGGCTTTTGGTACCCAATATTGGGCTCATTTTCATTCTTGTAATTTTTCCTTTCCATTGTAATTGTTTGACCAATGTAATTAGGTCATTAGAATAGGAAAATACAAGGAATACTAAAGTATGCTAATTAGGTTAAACTAGGTTTAATTTGGAAGCCATTTAAGTTACATTTGAGTCACATGTTTTGCACCATTGGTGGCTGAACATGTGACACTCAAATTAACCCTAAATGACTCTCAAATTAACCCTAAATGACTCTCAAATCAGACCTAAATGCACCTTGGTACCTAAATTTTCGGACTTACACATGTGCACCAAAGTTTGAATTCAAATTTCAAATTTGAATTCAAACTTTAGGCGCCAATTTGTGTAGCTTTGGTTTAGGTGCCTATGTGCTTCATTTCCGTGCATACTTAAGTCCTCCCTTCACATTTTTGTATTCACTTTTGAGAATAATGAAATTTAAGAGCTTATTCAGCCAAATTTCTTCAAGAGTCACCGAATTTAGAGAGCTACACTTTTAGGAACCCTTTTAGGTTTCCTCCTCTTTGAAGTGAGCTTTCCCTTGAACCTTAAGCTTGGATGCTTCCATCCAAGGCTTAAGCCTTCTTCCAATCCGTGAATCATCCTCCATCTAGTGTTCATCACGTTGGTTTCTATTTCCTTGAAGAAGATCCGTGCATAAGGAGAGCTAAGGAGAAGAACATTCATCACTCCTCCTTACCATTTCCATCATATAGGTGATCATGACCACAACCATAATAAGGGACGAAAACATTTAAAACACATTTAAACAACCAAAATGGATGTGAGAGAAAAGTTGAAAAATAAGCTCAACCACTAATTAATCACATTTAGAATGTATAAATAGAATGATGGATGAATTAGATTGATGGTAGCTAAGCATGGAGTGTATAAACAAAATGGTGCATGAACTAGATTGATGGTGTCATGGTCTTGGTCAGCATAGGCATAGGTGAGGATTTTGGTGGGTCCATGTGTTGTCTAGCATGCGTTGTACATTGTTCCGCATGCTTTGTCTTATTGGTCACAAATTGAAATTGCCCCCTCCTACTTACATTCATAGGTTTTTCTTTTTCTTTTTTTGTTTCCCTTTTTGTTCTCTCTTGCACCCTATTCTTACAAAACTTTGAAGTCGTGCTATCTATCAAACACATACATGGATTTCAAATTTATGTTTTTTCTTTTCTTTTTACAAAGACGATAACGAAACATTTGAAATCTTAAACAAATTAAGCACTAGCAAGTTAAATTTTAAGTTTCTTCTTCAACACAGCTACAACCTACCCAATAACATTATACTACAGAAATTTGGTTGCTTTCTTAATATATGCCTGTGTGGCCAATTTCGTTAACTTCAAAACATTTTATATATTGATAATGTATGCTAATTTTTACATTAATGAAATTGTCTCTATTACTATGCTATATATCATAAGTGAAGTCGAAATGTTTATATTGACATTTTTTTTTCTATTAGATAAAGATTATATCATTGTAAGTGGACTCTGTAAACATCAATCAAAACTATATAATTTAATTTGCAACTGTTAAGTATAAGTTTAGTTCTGTAATAGTTTGATTGAAAAGATTTAGATGCATTTTTCTTGCAACATTTTTTCTTTTATTTCAAAAGGGCTTTTGTCATGTGGCTTTAGGGGAAGCTATTGTTGCTACCAAGTAGGTGGACCAAATGGTCCAATTTGCCCCATCATATTTGTCATTATATGCCACGACCGCACTAGTAAAGGAATATGTAAAGAAAAGATAAATAAGTCATTTTTTTTTTAATTTGCAGAACCAAGGATAGATATGGAAACGACCTAAACAATTTGAATCAAAACAGGGGAAAAATTAATTAAAAAAATTATTTTGTCAATGCATATATCTTTTATCGAAAATAATCATGATTGAATTGAGTAAAACTACTATAAACAAATAAATGCATGATTTTGAATATTTATCATAGAATTGTATATTCAAAACTTGAATTTGAGAGTGTTAATTATGGTTAAACTATTTCTTACCAGTTGATTAACTTCTTGTGCGTTAAATTTTGTCTAAATCATTCATTTGGTATAAATAAGATGAGACGGATTAGAGGAAAGACAGATGTACATTATACAACTAAGAGGCCTTACAGCATGTTTGTTTTATAGTTGAGAAACCTCAAACGTACGTTCAATCCAAAGTTACAAGATTCATGGATTCAGTTGAACGGGCATTAAAAAGTGTGCTGATGGTAAAACAAATTAATACAAGGTTAGTCTCCTTTTCTTTTCGAATTTTGAAATTTTTACATATGATATACTCGTAATAAGGTAATTATTTGCAATACTTTAGAGTTAGTAATGATATTTGAGTGTCTTTTTAAGTTTTTATATTTTAATAAAATATTTTTTTTTATAATTTTTCTTGTAAATATATTGACACTTTTATTATTTTGAAAATAAAATTATATTTATTTTATAAGTTTATTGTAGAAATAATTATATTTTTATTATTTTAGATAAAATTAACTCCTATATATTAAACATGAACAATTATCTTGCATGAAAGTAGTTTTAGAGATTTTTCTTCATTGAAAATATATTAAATATGAATAACTATCTTACACAAGAATATTTTTAAAGATTTTTCTTCGATGGGAGAATTTGTAAGAAGTCTTTTAATTTCTTATCTAATTTGGTATTTATTTATCATAATTATTTATGAATTAAATTTAAATATTTTTAAAATAATTTATTAATAAATAAAAATAATCTTAAGTTATAGTATAAATTATTTATTATAAATTTTGAAATATAATTTATATATTTATAAATATTTATTTATATAAATTTTAAATATAATTTACATATTTAAATATAGTATTTATTTAAATATATAATTTACTATAAATTTTAATTATATATAATAAATATTTAAGTTGTTCAAATTAAAATACTAGTATTTGAATATCATCTGTATGTTAATATTATTTTTCTTTTATCAGCGATATTGCTATTTAGAAACTATAAAGATTTATATTTTAAAAGATTATTTGTCATTTTGTTTTATTTAATTACGAATAATTTTATAATTAAATATTATTTATTAACATTTGTCATTGTAATAAGAGAATTGACAGTTATAAGGTTCCAGACATACTAACATTTAGCTTCTTTTAAAAAAATTATTAATAGCTAAAAATAATTTTATATTATTATATAAATCAATAATCATTAATTTTAAATACAATTTATATGATAAAATATTTATTTATTATAAATTTTAATTATACCGAATAAAAATTGTTTATTTTGTATATATTGTACAACTAAAATACCAACTAAAAATAAAAAAACGTAAAATCATTTCTCAAACGATCATCAAGAATCTTGTAATTAAATATTATGTTAGCCAAAGAATTAATAAAAAAATTATTTAAATATATAATAGATTTATTCATTAAAAAATACAATAGAGGTATATCAATAGCAATTTTAATAATTGTTTTTCTTTAATACATGTTTTAAGAACATTTGTTAACATTTTCTAAAATCATAAAAAAAAAAGAGAATAAAGTTTTACAAGCAATGACTTGCGTGTATCAATAACCAGAGAGAGAATATATAGTTCTCTAGTCCAATTAGTATCTAATTCTTTAACTCCCTATTCCTTTCCTTTTTTTCACTTGAAGAAAATTATTTTCTTATTTATTTGTCTTGTAAAAATGGAAAATAACATGTTCTTTCAATAATATCCTTATCTTCACCTAATTCTTAAATATTTTATAACTTAAGATAAATAAGAAAGAAATTATATTATTTATATTAATAAAAAAAATTATAAATAATTCTATTATAAATAAGAATAATAATTAAATAAATCGTTATTTTAGTACTTGAATTTGGATGGCAATAAGGGGCCATGTATAAAAAGTAAAGAGTAAAATATATTTTTAGTTCTTTTAAAATTTTTATTCTATTTAAGTTCTCTCAAGAAAAAATTGTTTTATTATGGTCTCTCTAAATTAATATCATTTGATTGTAAATCCAATCATTTATAATTTTTAAAATAGTAATAAAAGATTATAAAAAGAAAACTAGTAAAAGAGAAATTGTTTATATTTAAATTTTTTATTTAAAAAGAGGAAAATGTAATTATTTCTACAACAATGACTATAAAAAAATTATAATATTTTTCTATAAAAAAAATAAAATATTATCTTAACAATAAAAATTATAAAAGAGAATAAAATATTTTATTACAGATAAAATTAGGACACTTAAATATCATTATTTCTATAATTAATTAGAGAGAGAGAGAGAGATTTTTTAAAATATTACAAAAAAAAAAAAAAATCGGGTTTCTTTCTTTCTTTGTCAAATTATCTACGTCAAATTAAAACCGTATGATAAAAGATAGAAAAAAAAAAGTATCTTAGGATTAAAAAACTGTCTTGATTCATATCAAATTTATAAGAAGCAAAATGGCAAAGGGGCCAAGGCCCCCTCAAGTTCTAAGAAAAAATCTATCTCTGTCTCTCTCTAGTTACTGAGTAGCATTATCTAGTTACTTCTTGAATTTATAGAACTAAAAGAAAAATCATTATACTAATTTTAGCATGTATTTGTTTTTAGAAAACACATTTTAAAGTTTCCTTAAAAAAAACTATTTCACATAGCTTTTTTTGTTCAACAGAACATGACAACAAAACAAACACACCTTTTGTGTTGGTCATGTTAGTCAAAACTTGGACTTTAATTAGTTAACATTATTATTAACATAGATTTCACACATTAAATGCCACCTAAGATCTTATATATCCTACGTACCTTTTCACGTGCATCCATGTTATCAAGAGCTTATATGAAGAATTATTTTGCAATGGTAAATTTGTTCCCTTTGTTGGTGAATAGGCAAAAATGTTTTGAACAAAGTTATTCTTTTAGAATATGTTTAGATAGAAAATTTAAATTAAAAAAAATTAATTTTTTTAAAGAATTTTAAATGTCTTGGTATAAAATGTTTTATTTAGATAAAAATTTAAAAATAATTTAAAATTTAAATATTTGTAAAATTCTTTAAAATAGTATAATTTCAAATTTTTTTAAAAAAGTAAAAATTTGAAAAAAAAACAATTCTCTTTCTCTTTTTCTACTTCCATCTTCTCTTTTTCAATGTCAACATAAAAAATACTAATTATAAAATATTCAAAATTATTTTTCAAATTATTAAATATTATCTAATATTATTTTTTAAAGATATTAAATATTTAAAAATTAGTTAATATATAATTTTGTATAATTAAATTTAAATTTAATTTTATCCATGATAAAAATTAAATTATCTTATCAAAATTAAGAATTTAAAATTATTTAAAAAAATTGAATTGACTTATT
Organism: Cajanus cajan; assembly: GCF_000230855.2. NCBI lineage: Eukaryota > Viridiplantae > Streptophyta > Magnoliopsida > Fabales > Fabaceae > Cajanus > Cajanus cajan. Next base: position 26,971,707 of record NC_138521.1, read on the forward strand.
AAAATAAGAAATTTTAAAAAAATGATAAAAAAAATTAAAATCAAAATAATTCAAATTCTAATAATTTTAAATTTCTTAAATTTCTCATTCAATCTCATCATTATATATTTTGTCGTCTTTCACTTCTTGTGCGCCATTGGTGACCAAAACCTAGAAAAATCCCCCGTTTTCTTCAAAAAATATCTCCAAAAACATAGTGATCCAACTTGCTTTGTATTGACTCCAATTATCTCTTGTATTTGGTAACCTTGCTTTGTATCAACTATTTGGTAACCCATACATTCTTAGTAGCCTTTCGTATTTAGTGTTTGTACGGGTAAGGGCGTTCGACCACCACCCGGTCGGCTGCCAAAAAGCAAAACCAGGTGACCGAGTGGCGTTCGGCCACCTGGATCGGCCCATCATCACTCATGGCCCTTAATCCATGATTAGGAGTTAATTAGTTGATTAAGGTGTATTACCTAATACGGTAAATACGTTGCAGGGCCCATGGGGTCCAAAGCCCATAAATGTCAGTATAAATAGCTCAAGTCAAAAGGTAACGTGACTGTTCATTAATTACCCTCGATATTGGTGCTTGTCCTGACTTGAGCGTTGGAGTGCCTTTTGCAGGTACCAACCCCTCACTCGCATTGGATCGGACCACTCGTTCGGCCTTCAGAGTACGAGAAGATTTGGTGTATCCTCCAGACAGGTACATTTTGGCGCCCACCGTGGGGCCGAACGAAAGTGGTTGAAAGTTTGCTAAGAAGAACGATGCCGATAACTAGGAGAACGAACACGCAAGACCGCCCTACTGAAGAACATGTGGAGATGGTGGATGAAACAGATCTCACCGAAACAGTACGACTACTCAAGCAAGAAATGGAATTGATGAAACAACAAAGAGAAAAAGATGCAAGGGAGCTTTCAGCCTTGAGGGCTGAGAATGAAGCGCTGAGAAGTCAGGATACTTCTTGGAAGCCTACCCATGCCACCAACACACAAACTCAGGGGTCATACCAATCTCATGCGGTCCATACATCGGTCCCCCACGCTTCAGCAGTAGCCCCTGAGAGATTCCCTTCGGCCTTACCTACTGTAGTTCGTCCTGCAGATGTAACCACTATCGGATCACACCGACATCCGTTTACTCCCTCCATTATGCAACTCCCCCTGATGGACAACTGGAAGGCTTTACCTATTGACAAGTATGATGGTACCACTGATCCTGATGAACATTTAGATGTTTTTCTGACACAGGTAACTCTGAGTACGACCGATGACGCTGCATTGTGTCGGATTTTTCCTACGTCCCTCAAAGGCAGAGCTCTCAGCTGGTTCACTCGTCTCCCACCTAACTCAATCGATTCCTTTAATACATTATCATCCCAGTTCACTATCCAATTTGCGACAAGTCGCCCTCACAGTCTAACATCTTTATCTTTGGTTAGTCTTAGGCAGGATAAAAAAGAGTCTCTTCGGGCGTTTATGGATCGGTTTAACAAGGCTACTTTGGAGATCAGAGATCTCAACCCAGCCGTGGCGCTGCATCATCTCACAACGGCTTTAAAACCAGGCCCATTCGTCAACAGCATTTGTAAAAAGCCTCCTTCGGACATGAATGACTTACGTAGGAGGGCAGATAAGTACATGCAGATGGAGGAGTTGGCAGAATTTAGAAATCAGGCCCGAGTCGAGCAGTCCACTAAATCCGAGAAACCAGTTGAACCATCATACAGGGGGCGAGGCAAAGAAATATCCCTTCGGGAGAGGCCTATTCGTGGACCGAAGTATACTCAGTATACTCCCCTTAATGCCAATCGCGCGGCGGTCCTCGAACAGGCTTTGGCATCTGAAGTGTTAACGATCCCGAAGAGAGCATCTACTCCGCCAAGAGCAGATACTAGCAAATCTTGTCGGTATCATAGGAATCGGGGACATTCAACTGATGAATGCGCGGCCCTCAAAGACAAGATCGAAGACCTGATTAAGCAAGGGAAACTGCACAATTTTGTGGACCGGTCTGGTTCGTCTCAAAATCGTTCATACCAACCCAGGTATCAGGATCGGCACAGGCAAGACCGTTCTGATAAAACCTCTGATAGAGGTCGGCGCGAGAGAAGCAGGTCACGTGAAAGAAAAGATGATTCGGCACCCTCGCATCGAAGGATTATCAATACCATTGCTGGTGGCTTTGCAGGTGGGGGCACAACTTCTTCGGCCCAAAAGAGACATCTCCAAGCTATCCGGTCGGTCAACGCTGTTCACCAACAGTCGTCTCGGCGATTACCAACAATAACCTTCACAGATGCAGACTTCAAGGGTATTGACCCAGAACAAGACGATCCGATGGTCATTAGTGTTGAGATTCACAACTGCATTGTCAAGAAAACACTGATTGATCAGGGCAGTTCGGCGGACATACTATATTGGAGCACATTCCAACAGTTGGGTATCTCGGAAAAAGAGTTGCTTCCTTATGACGATCCGTTGGTTGGCTTTGCAGGAGAGAGAGTCAGCACCAAGGGATACATAAAACTTTTTACAAGGTTTTGTTTCGACGAAAAGGAGAGCAGAGAGATCCAAGTAAAGTACATTGTCGTTGAAGCTAATACCTCGTATAATATCCTACTCGGTAGACCATCCCTAAATGCATTAGGAGCTATTGTTTCAACGCCACATTTGGCAATGAAGTTCCCGTCAGACAGAGGAAATATCATTACAATTCACGCCGATCAAAAGGCTGCTAGGGAATGTTATTACGCTAGTTTGCGTGTTGAGCCGAGGGAGGAAAGAAAATCCAAATCCAACAAAATTCATGCTGTGAACGTTTCGGCACTAGTTGAGGAGGCTGTGTTGGATCTTGATCCAAGAATGAATAATGAAGAAAGGGTGGAACCAATTGAGTCTAAAGTGCCGTTCCAGATAGGCTCACGTCCCGAGCAGGTCACGTACATCGGTGCCGAAATCTCTGAAGATGACCACTCGGCCTTATGTCAGGTTATAAAGAAGAACAGAGATCTCTTCGCATGGACACCCTCCGATATGCCAGGAGTGGATTCAAAAGTCATGTGTCATAAGCTTTCAGTCTGTGCCGAAGCAAAACCAATCGCACAGCGCAAGAGAAAAATGGGGACCGAAAGAAAGCTGGCAGTTGAAACAGAGGTTGCCAAATTGCTTGATGCCGGATTCATTCGAGAGGTTCATTACACCACTTGGTTGGCTAATGTGGTCATGGTAAAAAAGTCAAATGGAAAGTGGAGAATGTGCACAGATTATACAAGCCTCAACAAGGCATGCCCTAAGGATGCCTATCCACTTCCAAACATAGATCGATTAGTCGATGGAGCCTCGGGACACGAAATGTTGACATTCCTGGATGCTTATTCGGGATACAATCAAATTCCCATGCATGCTCGGGATGAGGAAAAGACGGCCTTCATTACCGATTCGGCTAATTACTGCTATCGGGTAATGCCGTTTGGGTTGAAAAACGCTGGAGCAACGTACCAAAGGTTAATGAATAAAGTTTTTCAACATCAGATAGGCAAGAACATGGAGGTATATGTGGATGATATGGTGGTAAAATCCAGAAATGTTGATCAGCATGCAATGGATCTTTCTGAAATATTCAAACAGTTGCGCAAGTATGATATGAGGCTTAATCCGGAGAAGTGTGTGTTTGGAGTATCAGGAGGAAAATTCCTTGGCTTCATGCTTTCGGTTAGGGGGATTGAAGCTAATCCCGATAAGTGTATGGCAATCGTCAAAATGATCAGCCCTAAGAATCTTAAGCAAGTTCAGCAGTTAGCAGGTCGGCTTACAGCGTTGTCAAGATTCCTCCCGTGTTTGGCTGAAGTAACCAAACCTATGGTAAAATTACTGAGAAAAGCGAACAAGTTTGAATGGTCTGCCGAATGTGAGAAGTCTTTTCAGACTTTAAAAGAACGTCTTGGTTCTCCACCTATCCTTTCTAAGCCCGATCCGGCAGTACCAATTGTGGTCTACTTGTGTGTTTCGAATGACACAATAAGTACGGTTTTAATTCAAGAAAAAGAGGGACAACAGCCCATTTATTTCATCAGTCGTATGTTACAGGAAGCCGAAACAAGGTACCAGCTCTTGGAAAAAGTGGCACTCGGGCTTGTTCACACTGCTCGGCGCCTTCGGCAATATTTTCAGAGTCATCAGATTATTGTTCGAACTGATTGCCCGATAGCCAAAGTGTTACGCAAACCCGAGTTAGCAGGAAGGATGATGGCTTGGTCAATTGAGTTATCGGAGTTTGATATTTGTTTTCAACCTAGGGGACCCATCCGGTCCCAATGCTTGGTGGACTTCGTTGATGAATTGCAACCGAAAGGATATTTTGTTAATACTGTATGGACGATACACGTGGATGGTTCCTCAAACAATCAAGGGAGTGGGGCAGGTATAATTTTGGAGGGACCAACAGGATTAATCATAGAACAGTCCTTACGGTTTGCGTTCAAAGCTTCAAATAATCAGGCCGAGTATGAAGCGTTATTGGCTGGCTTAAGACTCGCGCAAGAAATTGGTGTCAACCGGCTGGAGTGCTGGACCGATTCAAAGGTCGTAGCCGAACAAGTGAATGATAATTTTCAGGTAAAAGATGCAAACTTGTTGAAATATTATCATTTATTCCAAAAAATGCGCGATACGTTTGAAGAAGTTCAAGTAAAACACACACCAAGGGAACACAATACGAGAGCGGACCAATTGGCTCGGTTGGCAAGCAGCACCAGAAAGCCTGGACAACTACGAACCACACTTCACTTGGACCTCGAATCGCCAAGTGTGGTAGCCGCCGAATGTTTGGCAGTGGAGCGGTCCGTTCGTACGTGGATCACCGAGATATTGGATTATCTTGAGCAGGGCACACTACCATCGGACCCAACAGCGGCTAAAAAGCTCCGAACGCAGGCCGCTAGATATGTTATTGTTGGAGGAGATTTGTATAGGAGAGGATTCTCGACTCCATTGTTGAAATGTGTTGATGAGGCACAAGCTAGCTACATTTTGAGAGAAATGCATGAAGGGATATGTGGTTTTCATTCGGGGGGACGGACTTTAGCAACGAAAGTGCTACGAGCCGGATACTACTGGCCTACTCTCAAGGACGACTGTGTAAACTTTGTGAAGCATTGTGTGTCATGTCAGCGACATGGTAACCTTATCCACGCTTCGGCCGAAGAACTGCACGGCATAAGTTCGCCGTGGCCATTCGCGATGTGGGGTATGGACATTCTAGGCCCCTTCCCGATAGCCAAAGGACAGTGCAAGTTTCTACTGGTAGCTGTGGATTACTTCACAAAATGGGTTGAAGCCGAGCCGCTTGCAAGTATCACAGCTTCCAATGTCCAAAAATTTTTATGGAAAAACATCATTACTCGCTTCGGCATTCCATATGCACTTGTTACCGATAATGGTCTGCAGTTCACCGATCAGAAACTCAATCGGTTCATACAAGATCTCGGTATCAAGCACAGATTTACCTCTGTTGAACATCCACAAGCCAATGGGCAAGCCGAAGCAGCAAACAAAGTCATACTTGGCGAACTGAAGAGACGGTTGGGAGACGCTAAAGGAGCTTGGGCGGAGGAATTGTTGGAAGTTCTATGGGCTTACCGGTGCACGCCCCAATCCACGACTAAAGAAACACCCTTTCGGCTGACATATGGAACCGAAGCTATGATACCTGTGGAGGTTGGAGAACCTTCTTTTCGGAGAATGCATTTTGATGAAAATACCAATGATATGTCTCTCCAAGCTGAAGTGGATATGGCGGACGAGGTTCGTCTCAAAGCAGAAATCACGGCTGAGGCTTGCAAGCAAAGGATGACTCGCAGATTTAATTCCAATCTTATCAGAAGAAGTTTTAAAGAAGGTGATCTAGTATGGAGAGCACAAGGATCGGCGAGGCGTAATCCGAGAGAAGGAAAGTTGGCTGCTAATTGGGATGGCCCATTTCGGATTCGGCATAGCTTGGAGAACGGTGCATATAAATTGGAAGAGCTTTCAGGCAAGGTCATTCCGCGAACTTGGAATGCATCCCATCTGAAGACATATTATAGTTAATATTTGTTGTAAATCAGACCTTGTATACATAGATGGTGTACTCTTTTCCTTATTCGGTCTTTTCTCCCCTTGTAAAAAAGTGAAAAGGGGTTTTGGCCGATAAGGTTTTTAACGAGGCACCTGTTAATAAAAATCTATGCAGTTCTTCCATTCTTACAGCCCAATTTTCGATTCTGTTACTTAATCAACGCAACAGGCTTCCCTCCCGAGTTGTTCAACTCGGCCAAGGATGTGCCTCAAAAAATCTCGCAACAGGCTTCCCTCCCGAGTTGTTCAACTAGGCCAAGGATGTGCCTCAAAAAATCTCGCAACAGGCTTCCCTCCCGAGTTGTTCAACTCGGCCAAGGATGTGCCTCAAAAAATCTCGCAACAGGCTTCCCTCCCGAGTTATTCAACTCGGCCAAGGATGTGCCTCAAAAAATCTCGCAACAGGCTTCCCTCCCGAGTTGTTCAACTCGGCCAATGATGTGCCTCAAAAAATCTCGCAACAGGCTTCCCTCCCGAGTTGTTCAACTCGGCCAAGGATGTGCCTCAAAAAATCTCGCAACAGGCTTCCCTCCCGAGTTGTTCAACTAGGCCAAGGATGTGCCTCAAAAAATCTCGCAACAGGCTTCCCTCCCGAGTTGTTCAACTCGGCCAAGGATGTGCCTCAAAAAATCTCGCAACAGGCTTCCCTCCCGAGTTGTTCAACTCGGCCAAGGATGTGCCTCAAAAAATCTCGCAACAGGCTTCCCTCCCGAGTTGTTCAACTCGGCCAAGGATGTGCCTCAAAAAATCTCGCAACAGGCTTCCCTCCCGAGTTATTCAACTCGGCCAAGGATGTGCCTCAAAAAATCTCGCAACAGGCTTCCCTCCCGAGTTGTTCAACTCGGCCAATGATGTGCCTCAAAAAATCTCGCAACAGGCTTCCCTCCCGAGTTGTTCAACTCGGCCAAGGATGTGCCTCAAAAAATCTCGCAACAGGCTTCCCTCCCGAGTTATTCAACTCGGCCAAGGATGTGCCTCAAAAAATCTCGCAACAGGCTTCCCTCCCGAGTTGTTCAACTCGGCCAAGGATGTGCCTCAAAAAATCTCGCAACAGGCTTCCCTCCCGAGTTGTTCAACTCGGCCAAGGATGTGCCTTAATAAATATGCTTCCATCACAGATATACAAGCCGAAGCAATTCATTCGGTTTTATTAATAAAAGTTCTAGAAACCGAGGCTTGTTCGTTCGATTTTACATAAAACAGAAGTACAAGCCGAGGCAATTCATTCGGTTTTATTCACAAATGTTCTAGAAACCGAGGCGTGTTCCTTCGGTTTTACATAAAACAGACGTACAAGCCGAGACAACCCATTCGGTTTTATCCACAAAAGAGTTACAAACCGATGCATGTCCGTTCGGTTTTATATAAAAACGATGAACAAGCCGAGGCAACCCATTCGGTGTTATTCAAGATCTACAAACCAGTACGTGTTCTTTCGGTCTTACATAAAACGTACAAGCACTAGCCGAAGGAAGTTGATTCGGTTTTACCCAAAAGAAAGCTACCAACCGAAGCAGGTCCTTTCGGACTTGTCAAAGTTGATTTAGTTTTACCCAAAAGACAGCTACCAATTCGGGTTTATTTCCTATCTTTGGTTTTATTTAACTGAAAGGTGAAACCAGCTTGTTCAGCTTTTATTCAGGCGTTCAAATGGTTACCCATTCGGTCCTAGATATATGCATACAAGTGGTTAATCCATTCGGCTCTTTATCAGGATTCAAGAATGATGATTTTTATTTAACTAATCATTAATGGACAGCAAGTCAAAACAGATTGCTTAAGAAAAACGATTTCATTCAGATAAGAAAGCTCTATCGGCCTCCAAACTACAACAAAAAGGCATTTTGATTACAAGTATAATTAACTACTCTTCCGGCGTCCGGACGGATTCATCTCCCGTAACGGTATCGGGGTTTCCCTCGGTATCGTTGGTAGGATCATGGTGTCCCTCATCCAGTGTGTTTTCCTCGGAGGTCTCCACATCATCTTCAGCTTGGGGGGCAGGATCATCATCCAGTTCAGCTCCTTCAGGCAGATCGGCATAAGATATCAAGGACCCTTGATAGAAATCCTTAGTCATATCAAATTCAAAGCCCTCTTCAAATTGACCGAAATGCTTAGCCTGACGAACGGCCTGCTTGAACCCAGCCTCATGTTGAGCAACGATCTTTTCTTGAGCTTGCTTTTTGAGGGTGTCATATGCAGTCTCAGCCTCCTCCAGTCGGTGACGCCCTTCATTGGTTATTTTTTGAAGTTCCAGACGAAGGGTATCATTATCACGCCGAACAGCATCCAACTCGGCAACGAGATCCCTATTCTTGGCAGTCACCTCTTCATTGACTGAAATTGCATCGGCTGCAGTCTTTTCAGCCTCCTCTAAATTTTGTCTCAAAGACTGAACCTCGCCAAGAGGTTCCATAGCAAGGTGATGGGCCAGAGCCAAAGAGCGTGCTTGCACCTCACAAAAAAGTCTCCACTTTGTTCTCCCATCCAAGGATGATAAAAATTCTTGCCCGAATGGAGAGACAAGATCAGACCGAATCACTGACTCGGAGGGAGTATCCTCGCTTAGAAACGCACGAGACATCAGTGGAGGAGGCACCACAATGATGGTTCGGTTTGGAGAGGACTCAGGCAATGACTTCGCCTTCTTGGACGCTTCTGGTTGATCGTCAGAACCTTTTCTCTTTACGCGCTCTCGGTTGGGCTCTTTTTCCTTTTTCTTCTTCTTGCGTTCGGGATGAGGAGGCAACCGGTCGTCCGTATTGGGTCGGGGAGAGGAAGCAACAGTTGAAGTACCTATTTCCCCGGATCGCCGAGCTTGCTTCACCCTTGCGGCAAGCAAGCTACGAATGTCTAGGTCAGCAGCACCACTTTTGACCATGATTCCTGCACGATGAGTTAAGTAAACATCAATAGGATTTAAATTGTTAGAAAAAAATAGGACGAATAGCATACCTATCAGGTCGGTCCACCAACGGGGCGATACAATTAAATTGATTAATGACCTAGTCGGCAATCGCCGAGGGAGGCGCATTAATAATTTCAAATCTGTTCGTTCTTCAGCTGTCAGCATCTTCTTCGGTACCACGTCATAGGGCCGAGGGGTACGAGTCCAGTATAACGGAAATAAACTTTGCCCATTACCATCAAAGAAGAAACGTTGCCCATTCGGCCGTATGGTCACTCGGAAAAATCCAGTTTTGAAATTCTTATACGATGAAGTGAAACTATCTAATAAAAGCCGATCCCCTATTCGGCTTAGGGAATGCCACTTTGCTAAAATCGTTGGCCGAGACGAGTAGAAATACAGAAAGAGAAGAGGGGAAGGCTTAATATGAAGACATTTACATAAGTGCTTGAAGCCCTGTAGTTGTGCCCAGCTGTTCGGGTGCAATTGAGTAGGAGCTACATTCAACACTTGTAGCACTCCCATCGTGAACTCGTCAAACGGCAACTTAACCTTGAGATCTCGGAGGAGACAATCATACATATAGAATGATGGCATTTTGCCATCACTTTGATCAAGACAAACTAAATCAGGATTAGCAAAAGCATTGTTTCGGCATGACCGAATCCCAATCGGGTAGGGATTCTCTTTAGTATCAAAATTTAAACAGTTGGTGTAATCAAGGAGATTTGTGATCATTTTGGTGTCTTGATAGCGCGAATAATATGAAGTCACTTCCCCGTTTACCCATTCATATCCAGGCACATCAGATGGACCATATCGTTGACGGTTAGACACTCGTGTTCTTTTCTCTTGAACCTCTTCACTGCCACTAGTAGAAGCTTCGTCGGTCGCGGCACTGCCTTCACCTGACCTTTCGGCATGCATGGGAGATTGAGATAACCTAGGACTTGATATACTGGACGAGAACCCCTCGGAAGAAGAGGACCAAGAGCTGCTAGCCGAAGAACTAGAAGAAGTATCAACCATGGTTACAAGAACTTACCAATTTTTCTAAACGAAGGATAATCGGATCGGCTTCTGAGGTCTCGGAATAACTCAACTCGGATTATGATAAAGTGTATGAATGGCCCTACCGTTTAACCTATTTATAGGAATGAAAAAAGGCGCGAAAATTTAAAGTATCGAAAAGTTGTAACCGTTAGATCTTCCATATCTAACGGTTATTAAATACATGACCCTTCACCTTACCCTAACCGCCATCTTCAGTTTACCCTTAAAGAAAGTCACGTCTCTCTTCAAGGCTGGGGGGCAGTGTACGGGTAAGGGCGTTCGGCCACCACCCGGTCGGCTGCCAAAAGGCAAAACCAGGTGACCGAGTGGCGTTCGGCCACCTGGATCGGCCCATCATCACTCATGGCCCTTAATCCATGATTAGGAGTTAATTAGTTGATTAAGGTGTATTACCTAATACGGTAAATACGTTGCAGGGCCCATGGGGTCCAAAGCCCATAAATGTCAGTATAAATAGCTCAAGTCAAAAGGTAACGTGACTGTTCATTAATTACCCTCGATATTGGTGCTTGTCCTGACTTGAGCGTTGGAGTGCCTTTTGCAGGTACCAACCCCTCACTCGCATTGGATCGGACCACTCGTTCGGCCTTCAGAGTACGAGAAGATTTGGTGTATCCTCCAGACAGGTACAGTGTTGATTAATGTTATATAGTTGTATCGGTCCTATCCATAAGCTCGTGAAACTTGGAGATGACTTCCACTACCCTTTCATCCGTCTAAAGTTGAGGTCACTTATCAACCATAATAAACTTCCATGCATTGTATATGGCTTTTTGACCAAAGTAAGGCTGTATGGAAATTTATTTACGTAAATGGGGCTCTTTAGAAACTATTTACGCTTTTGGGGCTGTTTACAACGGTGTCGCTATGGTCCATAGCGACACCATTGCCACGTGGCTTTTTTTTTTTTGGTGTGGGGTGGGCTCGAATGAGCCATACCAGTGTCGTTATGGGCTGAGGCAACACAAATAAAAATGGTGTAGCCCATAGCGACACCATTTAAGAAAAAAAACAAAAAAAAGTAAAAAAATTTAAATCTAAGTTTAAAATAATCAACTGAGTTTACTTATTATATATTTATAAAAATAAAAAATATTTATTTAAAAACATAATTTTTAAATATATATAATTATTTTTGCAAGTGGCGTTATGGCCTATAGCGACACTGTGTCGCTATAGGCCACAGCGACACTATTTATTTATTTATTTTTTTTTAATTATGAACTTAATTTATTTTACAATTTATTTATTTTATATTAGCAGTTAAATAATAATTTGTAATTGTAAAGTTAATTTTTCTGTAATTAGTTTTGTGTATATATATTTTTTTCCTTTATTATTTTATGACGAAATTAAATAATGTATTTTTTTTAAGTGGCGCTATGGCCTATAGCGACATGGCCTATAGCGACACAGTGTCGCTATAGGCCACAGCGACACTATTTAATTTTTTTTTTTAAATTATTAACTTAATTTATTTTACAATTTGTTTATTTTATATTAGCAGTTAAATAATAATTTGTAATTGTAAAGTTAATTTTTCTGTAATTAGTTTTGTGTATATATATTTTTTTCCTTTATTATTTTATGACGAATTAAATAATATATTTATTTTTTTAAGTGGCGTTGTGGGCTATAGCGACACAGTGTCGCTATAGGCCATAGCGCCTCTAATTTATTTGTTTTTTTTTAAATTATTAACTAATGTATTTTAATTATTTAATGAATGTTTTTTTACGTATACGAATCAGAAATACTACATGTTTTAGAAATACTACAAATCAGAAATGTTTTTTAATTATTTAAAATGATTGTGTATGAATTTCAAATGAAAAGGAGAAAGCTGGTTGTGGAATGCATTTGGTAATCTATGTCTGAATAAATGAAAAGCATGGTGTATATGACTCCAACAATCAAGCGTAAAATGGTGGCACCTCAAGAGTCGCTATGGCCTACAGCGCCGAAAATTTGCTATAGGCCACAGCGACATGTTTTTTTTTTTTTTTCTTTTCTTTTCAAATTTTATATTATTAATTTATTTAAAATATTAATTTTATATTTTTATTATTATAAAAATTTATTTAATTTCAATAAATTATTTATTTTACTTTATTTTTATTTTTATTTATATTATTAACTTTTTTTAAGTTTTATTTTTAAATTTCTGTTTTATTCCATTTTATTTTTAAATATTTTTTCCTTTTAATAAAAAAATATAGAAAAGATAAATATATAAATATAAATTTATATAAAATTCATAAAATAAATTAAAAAATGGAAAAAATAAATTAAGTAAATAATTAAAAGTGGCGCTATGGCCTATAGCGACACTGTGTCGCTATAGGCCATAACGCCACTTTCACAAATTCGTATTTTTTTTAAAAAAACTATTTACTTATTTTTTGATATTTTTTTTAATATTAAAAATGAGGCGCTGTAGGCTATAGCGACTTCATTGAAGCCGTTTTGTGTCGCTATGGGTTATAGCGACATTATCAATATGGCTTTCATGGCTTTTCTGGAGTTTAAAAATTCCACGTGGCATGGGTGTCGCTATGGGCCATAGCGACACTGTTGTAAAAAGCCCCAAAGGCGTAAATACTTTCAAAAGAGCCCCATTTACGTAAATAAGTTGGTCAACGACCTCACTTTGGTCAAAAAGCCATTGTATATAGGATTCAAGGTTTTAAGTTAGGATCGTACTCTTACGGTTGCGGTTTCGTCACATACCTGATGTTGCATAAAATTGTTAAAAAAAAAAAAAAAAAAACTATAGTTGATGATTGTGGTTACTCCAGAAATATCAACATTGCGACTAAAATTATGATTATCGAACATGTTTTTTAAAACCTTGCTAGTATTTACAATTAAGCCTAAAATCTTTCTGTTCTAATTATGACAAAACATTTGGAAGAGAATTCATAAGTCTTTTAAGCGAAGTTGTCAAAAATAAAGTTAGATTAAACCTTAAAAAGGATGACTTAAATATAATCAAATTATTTTAACCTAATTTGTTATGTTCGACATGTCAGATGGGTTCAAGTTAGATTGGCTCAAGTCAGATTGATCTGTTAAACTAATAATTAAAATAATTTAAATTAAGATAAATTTATAATGTATTATAAAATAATAGAATAAAATATAATAATTCTACAAAAGTAACAATATTTCATTTTTTTTTTATTTACTTGTACTTACACGTTTAGAGTTAAGGTTATTGTGAAAGTTTCGTCACTCTCATAATTCAATTGTTTCCTTGATGGTTTGACCTTGTAACTCGTTATTTGTTCTGTTTGTCATAAAAGACAACAGTCACCTTCATATTTGTGTTCATAGGGTGGCAATAACAACTCACTAACATCGCTCAAAGCAGGAAATTATAATGTACGACATTACTTTGTAAGAAATCTTCTTTCTCTTTATGATGTGATTTTTACTGCTCAACTATTCAAGTATATTTATTATCTAATAAGTCTTTTATTTTGTTATTATATTTTTCTATCTCATTTAAGTTATCATTTGTTGTTTTATTGCTTGTTGTTGTTGTTGCCCCTAGTTCTAACTCTTATCAAATACTAAGTAAGTTATTTTATTTTTTAAGGCTTATGTTGCATGGACCAAGAATTATGAATTGAATTTTGCCTTGTTATTATTTGTGAATTAAACTAAAAATTATGTTAGGTTGTTGTTGCTTTATAATTTATTGTGGGAATTATAAACATAATGAGTAAACTTGTTTAATTTTTAAATATTGCAGTTATAAATATTGATGATATTTTTTATAGTATGGAGTATAATTTAAATACAATGAAAACTCTATCTAACATAAAGAGAAAGTCTATTCCTATTACTAACCCTTCTAATCATGTTATAATTTTCTTTTTCTTTTTTAGTGTAAAAATATATATTTAATTTTTTAAAATATATTTTTTAATTTGGCCAATTTCGCCCGATGACCCAAAACAGGTTAAGTTGGGCCATAAAATGACAATACAAAAAAAAATATATAGACCAAGTCAATTCAACCAAACATAAGATTTGATTCTTGTAGATTAAATTGGTCAGCTCAACCAAGTGGTTGACATTTTTAGTTCTAAGTTAAAGCCCATCAACGTTTATTTAAGTGTATTCAGAAACATAGGTTCGGTATACAACAATTGAAGTGAATCACAATACTATCGTCAGTTATTCAAAAAGTGTTCAGGCTTGAACCAAGAAAGCTCTGAAAAAAAATTAGAATGGCATAGGTTGTATACTGAAATGTTAATGAACTCATAAAGCTCAATGAATTAAGAAGAAAGTTTCAACCATGTGAAGGAATCACTGTTCAAAACAAGAAGAATGTTGTTTTCAATATAATAATTTTGACTGATCATGAAGAAGCAACATGTGAAAGAAAATACTCAAATGAAAATAATCATCTTCTATGATATGTGGAATGAAATTTCAGAATGTTCTAATACTGCATAAATAATCTAATAAGACGTATTACTCGATCAACCCCTTTACCTAAAAGGAAACAATTCCACAACAAGGTGCAAGTAAAGTGGTAGCGATTCCTTCTGCGTTCTTCATTTCTTTGGTCACTGTTATGACAAGTTCCAAAGAAGCAAGCAAAAGATAAGTAGATTAGGTTTATTAACTTAAGATGTTTCTTAAGAGCGTTTTGAGCTTGTGGGACAAAAGCCCATATTACTTCACAAAAAATGATCGAGTGATTAAAATCCTCTTTAATTTCTTTTCTAAAGCACATAAAGCAAAACTTTAGAAATTCATTTTAATTTCCTCACATTTTTTTCCACGGAATATCATTTATTAAATTACATATGTAACTTCACAACTCATAGATATATATCAATAAATGAAAAGAAAAAAAAATAGTGAAAAAGAAATTTCATCTTCAAAATTTTTTTAAAGTGAACAACTTTGGATAGGAGTCCTTCATGTGACTCTCCAATTTCCAAGTTGCACTATCTTTGGTTTCTCCTCCCTAAACAATTTTAACTAGATGAATTTCCTTCTCTCTTGACCATTTCACTCTTCAATCTTCTAAGGCAATGTCTCATAAGTATGGTTTTTCTTTACTTGAATATTGTTCGACTCAATGACATGTGAAGGTCATGGATATATTTTTTAAGTTGAAACATAAAACACATTATAGAGATTTGAAAGTGACGATAATAAAGCAATTTGGTAAATAACTTAATTAACTCTTTAAAATTTGAAATATACCAATATTGTAAGGAAGTACAAGTTAATGGCACATGACATACGACCAAATTGATAAATATAGTAATTTTAAAATTATCTAGTTTTAATCAATAATAATTTAATTCAAATTTAAAAGTTAAATATTGACATATCATATCAAGAATATTTGTCTTTCTCTCAATTTTAAAAGTATTATTATCTCTACAATTTATTTATACTTAAAATATATAATAAATTTTTATTAATAATAATATACAAAAATATCAATTATATATACTTTCATTTATTTTATTTATAATTTTTTAATTTAATATATATATATATATATATATATATCATACATGTGAATTTTATCGATCATTTACTAGTAATTTTCATCAAAACTTTTTTAATTAGTTTGCATGAATATATTACCAATGTAAAAATTTATACACAGATAATCAATTTAAAATTATTTTTAATATCACTTTTAAGATAGTTATTATAGAAATTGATATATTTATCATTTTGAAATCATATAATAATATAACAAGTGTACCTGCCTGACGGTACACTCTTAGTCTTCTAGGTAGTGAAGGGCCGAACGGATACTTCTGGTGGGTACTTCAGAGGGGTGGAGGTACCTGCAAAAGACACTCCGACGCTCAAGTCAAGACAAGCACGATTTTCTAGGGTAAAGAATGAACAGTGACGTACCTCGTTACGTGTGACCTATTTATAATACCTGACATGAGCCTGAACATGGTGGGCTTTTCTGACACTTACCAAATTAGGTAATACGACACTAATTGGCTAATTACGTCTTAATCATGCGCTTATCCTTGTTAACTATGATCAATATTATAATCCTTGCTTTATCCTTCGGCACTTCCTGAGCCGACAGGTTAGGGCTCGGGGTGCTGAACGTCTTCGGCTGTAGGCCGAGCCGATAGGTATTTGATCGGCTATCCTACGTGATCGGCATTTGGCTGAGCCGGTGTTGTATATGGAGATGCATCATGGTTCCGTTCGGCTCGTCATTCAGCCAAGCCGATATTGCTAGCGGATTCCTGTCGGCCTTCGGCTGTAGGCCGAGCCGATGCTAGTGTCAAGATTTTAGGTATGGTTCAGTTCGCGTGGGTGTCTGACGGAACGGCACGTGTTGGTCCACGTGACCGATTGGGTCTTCCCGGTACACAAGCCCCCCAGCCTTTATGAGTGAAACGACGTAAAGGGTAGATATGGTATTTCTGTGGTTACCTTTTTTGAGGGAAGGCCAAGGGTTACAACTGTTGATGGGAAACGAAGGGTTGCAACCGTTGGGCATTAATGACGCGTGGGAGGAGTTATGACTGCTAATAGATGACGAAGAGTTGTAACCGTTGTCGGAATACCAAGGGTTATAACCGTTGGGTATTAAAGATGCATGCGAAGGGTTTCACATCGTGAACCGTTGGATCTAAGTGATCCCACGGTGTGTAGAGGGCCATGACTCTTGATATACTTGCAAGGAATGCCTATAAATAGGCGTGTGGGGGGGGGGGGCCAAAGACATAGTTATTATTTGCTCTGAGCCGAAGTTAGTGCAAGTGTTCTTTTGTCCAGACCGATCAAGCTCACGCTCTAATTGCAGGTACGTTGACATGGCAAATGTAAATCTTGTTCATATTGACTCCTCTGGGGACACAGGCGATTCTGCCGACAATGGGTCGCGGGCGCTGACAGTCCGAGATGACGTGTCGGCCTCGGCTTCCAACGGAGCGGGTGAGTCTGTTTCTGGGTTCGATCGATCGCAGGGTGAGAGTAATTCTGCTTCGGCCATAGTCTCTGATGACCGTCCGAGCGGGGTACCGGAGCCTCCAGGCAGTTTGCTCCTATATCGACTCCTGGATACTCTTGGGTACATGGGGAGGTGGGCAGCGTGTACTCTCGTTATACCAATAAGAAATCGCTTGTGCAGTTTGTCTCGGCTGTGAAGTTCCTGACCTTTCCCGAGGAGGAGGATCCTTCTCCTATTTTCTTTCAGCCGTGCCGAGGTGACGGAGTGCCGAACCCTGACTTCGTGTACTTGGACCGAGGGTCGAGCAAGTATCAATTTTTCTACGTGTACGATTACATGTTTCGGGATTTGAATGTGACGCTGCCGTTCGATGATTATTTCATGGGTATCCTGCGACTTCTAAACGTGGCACCGAGTCAACTTCACCCAAACACTTGGGCGGCTATGCAAGGTTTCCGACAGCTTTGCTTGGCCGTTAACATTGAACCAACTCCGCACTTGTTTTTATATTTTTACTCCTCTCGGCCGACGAAGAAGGATAAATGGTTGTCGTTGATTCGTCACAACGATTGCTTGTTGCAACCTTTTACTACGTCCTACAAGAATTTTAAGGTAGGATTTATGAAGGTGATGATTTGGCCGCAAACAGGGAGCAAATATTTTTTTGATGGAGAGGATTCACTTTTTTTGCTGTACTGGACTCGGAAGCCGAGAAAGTACGATACGATGTCTAAATCACGACTGTCCCCGGAGGAGAGAACGAGTTTAAATTTTCTGGAGAAGCTGCCTCGGCCTTTACCATGCTGACCCTTGGTCTGATTGTTCGAATCGGCCGACGTAGCCGAAGAACTGATTGGTATAGTAGCTTTCTTATCTGTTTAAACTCTTGCGTTACCATTGATTTTTACTAATGATGTGCAGGTATTATGGCGAACTTTGATGACGACTTGGACATTTGCCAATTGATCAGAAACTGATGTGGCAACTGCCCCGACGACGAGGACCACGGCCAAAGCGCGCGCGAGTGGAAACCAGCCAGCCCCACAAGGTGGTGGGGCGGGGCCGATTGCCCAGCCCAGGAAGGGCGGCAAGGGGGGTTCGTCTCGTCCCTAGCCCGAAAAAAGAAGGCCCGATGGCGCAAGGGTCAAGGAAGAGAGTCGTCGAGCCAAGCACCAATGGTTGGCCAACCCGACTGCTCTAGAAGGCTTAGTTGGGCCAAATTTTTTAGCCGGTAACGTTAATGCTCAGGATTTCTTGAGCCAGGACTTAACTTCTGAGGCTGGTCAAGGAATTTTGAGCCGCATGAGTTTGGCTCAGAAATGGAATTTCTTCTGTGAGTTCCAAGTTCGGGCCGTGGCCTTGGCTCAAAGTATTGTGATGGAGCCGAATGGCGAGGCAGATGGGCTTCGTCGTCAACTGGCCGAGCAGGAGAAGTCCCTGCAAGAATTGCTTGCTGCGCTGACCGACGCCCAAACGGCCAACGGTAAATTCCAGGCCGAGCTTGACCGCCGGGGGCATACTATCGACGACCTTGCTCTGAAGGTCCAACGTCTGGAACTAGCCTTGAAGAATGAAACAGAGAAGGTTGTCGTCCTGGGCAAGGAGTTGGAGGCCGAGAAAATAGCTTTCGGGTCTTACAGGGAGAAGGCTCGCAACAAGGTCTTGTCTCAGCATCAAGCTGGGTTTGCTCAGGCGGCTCGGCAGGCCTGCTACTTTGGCGACTTCCCCCCTAACTTTCACCTGGATATGACAAAAGACTTTTTCCAGGGTAAGTTAGTGGATCTGTCCTCCATTCCTTCGGACCAGCAAGCCGATGAGGAAGCTCCGGCGCGACCGACTGGGCCGATTGAAGAGGAAACAGCGTACGAAGAAACTGTGCCTGAAGATGGTCTGGTTCAGGGGGAATCGGAGGTGGGGTCTTGAGCGTTTTATTGTTCTTTGTATGGATGGGCCAATAGTGCCCTTTTTGAATGTACTGTTCCAGGCCGATAGTGCCTTGTTGAATGAATTGTTTTTCCTTGCTGTTATCTATTGGTGTAATATTTACTTTTTTCGTGATGAAAACTCGTAAGAATTGATAGAAGCCGTATCCTTGGCCGAGAGAGATCTCGGGTGGGAAGACTTGTAAAATAATTAAAGCCACGTCCTTGGCCGAGAGACATCTCGGGAGGGAAGACTTGTAAAATAATTAAAGCCACGTCCTTGGCCGAGAGACATCTCGGGAGGGAAGACTTGTAAAATAATTAAAGTCACGTACTTGGTCGAGAGACATCTCGGGAGGGAAGACTTGTAAAATAATTAAAGCCACGTCCTTGGCCGAGAGACATCTCGGGAGGGAAGACTTGTAAAATAATTAAAGCCACGTCCTTGGCCGAGAGACATCTCGGGAGGGAAGACTTGTAAAATAATTAAAGTCACGTACTTGGTCGAGAGACATCTCGGGAGGGAAGACTTGTAAAATAATTAAAGCCACGTCCTTGGCCGAGAGACATCTCGGGAGGGAAGACTTGTAAAATAATTAAAGCCACGTCCTTGGCCGAGAGACATCTCGGGAGGGAAGACTTGTAAAATAATTAAAGCCACGTCCTTGGCCGAGAGATATCTCGGGAGGGAAGACTATGAAATAAAATCGCAATAATGTACAACAAGTCATAGATAGTTGAACTGTCTTGTTATTGATTGAGTGGATGCCTCGTTAAAAACCTTGCCGGCCAAAACCTCTTTTCACAATTTTTTAAGAGGAAAAAAGACCGGTGCAAGGAAAAGAGTGCATCATTATACATTTTCAGATGTTCATGAATTAAATTCTAACTGTAATAGGTCTTCAAATGAGTAGAGTTCCATGTCCGAGGGATGACCTTGCTGGACAGTTCTTCTAACTTGTAAGCCCCATTGTGGAGGGCATGCCGTATCCGGAACGGGCCGTCCCAATTGGCTGCGAGTTTTCCCTCAGAAGGGTTGCGTCTTGCCGACCCGGTTGCTCTCCATACGAGATCGCCTTCATGAAATGTCCTCGGCTTTAGGTTGGAATTAAAGCGTCGGGTCATGCGTTGTTTGCATGCTTCGGCCACTACCTATGCCTTCTCTCATACTTCATCGAGAATATCGAGTTCAGCTCGGAGTGAGCTGCCATTAGACTCCTCATGGAAATGTTTTCGCCTAAAGGACGGTTCTCCCACTTCAACCGGGATCATCGCGTCCGCGCCGTACGTTAGGCGAAAAGGCGTCTCTTTGGTAGTTGATTGCGGCGTGCATCGGTATGCCCAAAGGACTTCTGGTAACTCTTCGGCCCATGCTCCTTTGGCCGAGCCGAGTCTCTTCATGAGCTTAGTGAGTATAACCTTGTTGGCTGCTTCGGCTTGCCCATTTGACTGTGGATGCTCGACTGATGTGAACCGATGCCGAATGCCAAGGTTTTCGAGGAAAATGTTGAATTTCTTGTCGGTGAATTGAAGGCCATTGTCCGAAACAATGGCGTACGGGATGCCGAAGCGGGTAACCAGATTTTTTCAAACGAACTTCTGTACGTTGGCAGCGGAGATGCAGGCGAGCGGTTCGGCTTCTATCCATTTTGTGAAGTAATCCACCGCAACGAGAAGAAACTTAACTTGTCCCTTTGCCACAGGGAATGGCCCAAGTACGTCGATACCCCATAAAGCAAACGACCATGGGGAGCTGATGCTGTGCAATTCGACGGCCGAGGCATGGATGAGATTCCCATGCTTTTGACATTGAACGCATTTTTTGACGAACTCGGTGCAGTCCCCCTTCAGAGTCGGCCAATAATAACCGGCTCGCAAGACTTTAGCCGCCAAAGTTCGCCCCCCGGAATGAGAACCACAAATACCTTCATGGATTTCCCGCATCACATAGTCGGCTTGTAGGTTGTCGATGCATTTGAGCAGGGGGGTGGAGAATCCTCGCCTGTAAAGATCGTCGGCTACTATGGAGTACCGAGCTGCTTGCGTTCGTGTCTTTTTGGCTTCCATCGGGTCGGTTGGCAGTTCCCCTTGGACAATGAAGTTCCGCATGGCGGTCATCCAGGTCGGCGTTTCAGCGCCGGCTGTCATACATTCAGTTATCACACTCGGGGAAGGAATCTTCAGGTGAATGGTTGTGCGCAATTGTCCTGGTTTCCGGCTGCTAGCGAGCCGAGCTAACTGATCAGCTCGTTCATTGTTGCTTCGTAGGACGTGTCGTATCTGAACCTCGATGAAGTCATCCTTGAGCTTTTGAAAGAGGTGGTAGTATTGCAACAGATTGGAGTCTTTGACCTGAAAGTTATCGTTGACCTGTTCGGCCATGATTTTAGAGTCGGTCCATCATATGAATTTTTTCACGCCCATCTTGGTTGCTAACCGCATCCCAGCTATCAAGGCTTCGTACTCTGCCTGATTGTTGGATGCTCGGAAGCCGAAGCGGAGGGATTGTTCTACGGTAATGCCCGAGGGACTAGCCAGAATTACGCCAGCGCCACTGCCTTGGGCATTAGAGGATCCATAAACATGCATGGTCCACAGCTCATCTTCAAAACGACCCGGAGGAGTGAGCTCGTTAACGAAATCAGCCAAATGTTGTGACTTGATGGGACCCCTCGGCTCGAAAGATACGTCGAACTCTGAAAGCTCGACCGACCATGCCATCATTCGGCCGGCAATCTCTGGTTTTCTTAGGACTTTTGCAATTGGACAATCAGTTCGGACAACTATCTTGTGACTCTATAAGTACTGCCTGAGCCGGCGGGCGGTGTAGATGAGCCCTAAGGCTACTTTTTCAATCAACTGGTAGCGTCATTCGGCATCCTGTAGTGTCCGACTGATGAAATACACCAGTTGTTGTTCATCTTGCTTCTCTTGAATCAGGACGGCACTGATTGAAGTGCCGGAGACAGCTAAATACACAATCATGTCGAGGTTGGCAACTGGTTTAGAAAGGATCGGAGGTGTACTAAGACGTTCCTTGAATTGTTGGAATGATGCTTCACACTCCGAGGTCCATTTGAACCGCTTCGTCTTTTTCAGCAAGAGAAGGATAGGTTTAGCTATCTCGGCTAGGCAAGGAAGGAACCGAGAGAGTGAGGTGAGCCGGCCTGCCAACTTCTGAACCTCTTTTAGAGTACCTGGACTTTTCATATCCAGAATGGCTTGGCATTTGTCAGGATTTGCCTCAATGCCTCGGCTGGACAGCATGAACCCTAAAACTTTGCCGCCTGAAACCCTGAACACACACTTCTCGGGATTGAGCCTCATTTGGTGGTGCCGAAGCGCCTGGAACACCTTGGTCAAGTCTTGTGCATGTGCAGATACGTTACTTGACTTTACCACCATGTCATCGATGTACACCTCCATACTTCGGCCAATATGGTCACTGAAAATTTTTTTCATCAGCCGTTGATAGGTGGCTCCGGCGTTTTTCAATCCGAAGGGCATCACCCGGTAGCAGTAATTGGCCGTTTCGGTGATGAACGCAGTTTTCTCTTCGTCTTGGGGGTGCATACGGATTTGATTATATCCGGAGTACGCATCCAGAAACGACAAAAATTTGTGACCAGATTCCCCATTCACAAGCCGATCAATATTTGGTAGGGGGTAGGCGTCCTTTGGGCAAGCTTTGTTTAAGTTGGTGTAGTCGGTACACATACGCCACTTCCCATTCGGCTTCTTTACCATGACTACATTGGCAGCCATGTCGTATAGTGCACTTCTCGGATGAACCGAGCATCTAGCAGTTTTGATACTTCAACTTCGATCGCGGCTTTCCTCTCTTCTCCGGCCTTCCGACGCCGCTGTGCAATCGGTTTTTCCTCTTTGCTGATTGAAAGCTTGTGGCAAAGGAAATCCGGGTCAATGCCAGGCATGTCAGAGGGATGCCATGCAAACAAGTCTTTGTTGTCAAGAATTACTTGTCCGATAGCACTCTTTTCTTGTTCAGAGAGGATGGTCCCTAGGTAAGTAAGCTGGGAGTCCGAAGCTCCAACTTGAATCGATTTCTTATCTTCAATAGGTTCTACCCTCTCTTCTTGATCGATTCGGGGGTCGAGGTCCATGTCCGATTGCTATGACACCGAGTGAACGCCTCTCGGCTCCTTAGGCACCTCGTCCTTCACTCTTGGTAATCGCAAGCTGGCAAAGTAGCATTCTCACACAGTCTTCTGATCAGCATTGACCGTAATGACTCGTCCTGACTCGGCCGGGAACTTCATGGCTAAATGAGGGGTGGACACAACCGCCCCAAGTCGATTCAGGGATGGCCGGCCGAGCAGAATATTATAAGATGTGCTGGCATGAACCACCACATATTTGACCGAGATGTCACGATATTCGGCTCCTTCAAACCCAAACCGGGTTGACAGCTTGATATATCCCTTTGTCTTGACTCGTTCACCTGAGAACCCAACTAGAGGTTCATCATAAGGAACTAGCTCGGATTCTAGAATACCCAACTACTTGAACGTGTTCCAATACAAGATGTCGGCTGAACTACCCTGATCAACCAATGTTTTACGTACAATACAGTTGTGAATTTCAACACTGATTACCATCGGATCATCTTGGTCCGGGTCAATGCCTTTGAAGTCGGCCTCGATGAAAGTGATGGTGGGAAGGTGGTGACGAGCTGTTTCCACTGCATGCACGTGCCGAACGGCTCGCAGGTGTCTCCGTTGGGCCGATGAGGATGAGCCCCCGCCAGCGAATCCACTGGCTATGGTGTTGATGACTCGCCGAGGTTGCGCCGAAGGCTCTTCCTCTCGCCTATCTCTCGACCGACTACGTTCCCTGTATGAGTGTGTTCCCGTTCTCCTTTGCTCGGACTGATCATGCCGCCGAGACCTGTCGACATGTCGGGATGGGGTCAGACGGTCTATGAAGCCTTGCAGTTGCCCCTGCTTGATTAAGTCTTCAATTTTGTCTTTCAAAGCCGCGCATTCCTCTGTGGAATGCCCCCGATTACGATGGTACCTGCAAGACTTTGTTGTATCAGCCCTGGGAGGGGTCAAAGCTCGTTTTGGGACTGCTAGCACTTCTGAGGCAAGTGCTTGCTCTAGGACGGCCGATCTGCTTGTATTGAGTGGCGTATATTGTGAGTATCTCGGCCCGCGAGGAGGCTTCTCGCGAGGAATCAGCTCTTTTAGACGACTCCAGAAATTAGTCTCGACCGGCTTATCAGGTTTTGCCGACACCTCCGCTCGGGCTTGGTTCCAGAACTCAGCCAATTCTTCCATCTGCATGTATTTGTCGGCTCGCCGACGCAAGTCATCCATGTCAGTAGGGGGTTTCTTACAAATTCTGTTGGCGAAAGGCCCCGGTTTCAAGGCGGTGGTAAGGTGGTGCAGAGCTACAGCAGGGTTCAGGTCTCGGATTTCAAGCGCCGCTTTGTTGAATCGGCTCATGAACGCCCGAAGGGACTCCTTTTTCTCCTGACGGATGCTAACTAGTGCCAAAGAGGTCAACTGGTGGGGCCGGCTTGTAGCGAACTGAATGGTGAACTGGGAGGCTAACGTGTTGAACGAGTCAACCGAATTAGCAGGAATCCGAGTAAACCAACTCAGTGCTCGCCCTTTTAATGATGTTGGGAAGATTCGGCACAAGGCAGCGTCATCAGTAGTGCTTAGAGTAACTTGAGTTAAGAACACATCGACGTGCTCATCTGGGTCGGTGGTACCATCATACTTGTCTAGGGGCAACGACTTCCAATGGTTAAGAAGTGCAGACTGCATGATGTTTAGGGTAAAGGGGTGTCGGTGTGCTCCGGCCGGCATCGGTTGTGTCGGCCGGCTGACCGAAGCATGGACAGCTGGGGCAGCAACAGAAGTATGAGGGATAGAGGTGTGATGGCCGTGTGAGTGGAACGACCCCTAAGTGTGGGTTGTCTCAGAGGGTTTCCATGTGGGATCCCGGTACTGATTTTTGAGGGCAGCATTCTCCTCTCGCAACGCAGCCATCTTGGCAGCATCTCTCTCCCGTTGCTGTTTCATGGCGGCCATGTCTTCCTTCATTTCGCGCACCATGTCGGTCAAGTTTGTCTCCTCTACCATCTCGGCATTGTCTGCCCCGGACGGGTGCTCATCTTCGAACTGGTGGTCTTCAAGGTTAGTTCTTCTTGTCTTTGCCATAATGTCTTCAAAAAGTCTCTTCACAGCTATCGGTTCGGCCCCACGGTGGGCGCCAAAATGTACCTGCCTGAGGGTACACTCTTAGTCTTCTAGGTAGTGAAGGGCCGAACGGATACTTCTGGTGGGTACTTTAGAGGGGGGAGGTACCTGCAAAAGGCACTCCGACGCTCAAGTCAGGACAAGCACGATTTTCTAGGGTAAAGAATGAACAGTGACGTACCTCGTTACGTGTGACCTATTTATAATACCTGACATGGGCTTGAACATGGTGGGCCTTTTCTGACACTTACCAAATTAGGTAATACGACACTAATTGGCTAATTACGTCTTAATCATGCGCTTATCCTTGTTAACTATGATCAATATTATAATCCTTGCTTTATCCTTCGGCACTTCCCGAGCCGACAGGTTAGGGCTTGGGGTGTTGAACGTCTTCGGCTGTAGGCCGAGCCGATAGGTATTTGATCGGCTATCCTACGTGATCGGCATTTGGCTGAGCCGGTACGCTGTATATGGAGATGCATCATGGTTCCGTTCGGCTCGTCATTCAGCCGAGCCAATATTGCTAGCGGATTCCTGTCGGCCTTCGGCTGTAGGCTGAGCTGATGCTAGCGTCAGGGTTTTAGGTATGGTTCAGTTCGCGTGTGTATCTGACGGAACGGCACGTGTTGGTCCACGTGACCGATTGGGTCTTCCCGGTACAACAAGTTTTATATTATGTGAACATGTATTATATTTTAATTGAGTATTATTTAAAATAGTTAAAATAACTGACAGTAAATAATTGTAAGAAATAACGATATACAAGCCTCTTTCTCAAACATTTTATGACGTCTGGGAAATTTTGTTTACAAAACTTGCTGAAAATACCAAATGAAACACGCTTTGCTATGATTGGCAGTAGCACACTCCCAAATCCCAATAAAAAAGTACCAAATGAAAATACCAAAGGGATATTATATGTGCATTTATGGAAGCCAACAGTGTGTGTCCACGTTCTCTCCAAGTTAGCCTTTTGGATAGAATAGGGTGAAGAGGGTGAGAGGAAAATGGATGGTTAAGCCATTAGGGCAATGGTTGACCAAAACAATAATGCTACTTTTCGAAAAGAAAAATGATGCCTATGATAGCACGCAGTTATGCAGCTTTCATGAGCTTCTCATGTGTAAAATGGTAACCTAACATTCCTATTTTTCTCAACTTGTTTAATTAAGGTACACATTATGTTAAAAGACTTACAATTCTGAATTAGTTACTATTTTTAATAATGGATATTTTATAGTAAAAATATAGTTATAAAAAAATATAAAGATAAGAAAGATTAAATATTATATAAAATCCTACTATGTACTATATCACATTTTATATTGAGTGGTTATATTCTCAAATTGTATAATTCACATAAACTTTAACTATTTAGTCAATGAGTAGTGTCACCTTCGTTTAAAAAAATGAGAATGTTCAATCTAAACTCTTAGGAGATGTTTCGTATAAAGATTATTTTTACTTTTCCAAAAATCTGAAGTTGAGAAAGAAAGTGCGCGTGTGTGAATTATGTAAAAATGAAAATATACAATCTCAAAATTTAGGAGATGTTTAGTACAAGGATTATTTTTACTTTTTAAAAAATCTAAAGTTGAAAAAGAAAGATAATTTCTCACGTTTGGTTTACTAATTAAAAAAATGACACTCTCAACAAACATTATTTCTTGGAAATGATTTTTACCTGTGTCTTACAAAATTGTTCCCCTATTTTTTTAAAAATGTATCAAAATTACTTTAAATAAATTTCTTGACCCCCTTAAAATTTATATAAAAAAATATATTATAGGTTGATAGAAGAAAATTATCATGTTAGTTTACAATTATGAAAAAGAAAAGGAAAGAATTATATGTAAAATTAATATATAATGTGCTAGAAAGAGAGATAAAAGAAGTATTAATGATAATGAATTATTTATGATGTTAGAATATTTACATATAAGTGTTAAAAAAATTATCCTCCCTTAAAATAAAGTTTTGGCTCCGCCTTCAGGCCATTACAATTGCAATTGCTAGCACCACCATCACCATATTGCCACTACTGTCCCCCACTCCCTCCCCCCACCACCACATTGACACTGTGGCCATCATAAAGGAGGAGGAGGAGAAAAATAAAATTATATGAGATAAAGAAGATAAGAGAGAGAGGGAGGGAGAACCAAGAAAGATGAGAGAGAAGATTGAAGAGAGGAAAAAAGAGATAGAGAAATTGTTGCGGGTTGCATCAATTGTTCTGTGACGGAGGCTAGGTGGGCCAAGTCACTGTCGAATCAAATCATGGCGCTTGGGCTGCTGCGCTCTTAAGTAAAAGGAGTTGCGTCCTGACTATCAGCTATAGTTTTTGACCTAGTGGTAAGCGCTCGATCCAACAATTGGTCATAAAAAAATAATAAAAAAGTTATACGAAATCTTAAAGGTTTTGTTGAAGTTGTTGGATAATTGAATTATAAATAAATTTTATTAAAAAGTTTCACAAAATCTATCATTTAAATTAATCTATTGAAATCTCTATATTTTTTTTAATACTAACAGAATTTTTTAAATGAAAAAAGTTTTAATCGAATACCATAAAATTTTGAAGTACTCCTAAAAAATCATATTATCTTAATTGAATATCACCAAATTTTGATATGCTCTTAAAAAATTTGTTTGTCTTAATTCAATATTACATGACTTTTTTATATTAAAAAAAAAGTTTTGATTAAATATTATAATACCTTTTTTATGATAAAAAAAAAGTCTTTTAAAATTCTTTGAAATTCTAATTATCCAATAGATCTCTCATAATTGAATACCATCAAATTTTTTACATTCTTATACTAAAATCTTGATTGTCATAATTGAACATTACTATATTTTGACATATTCTTAAAATAATCTAGATTTTCTTAATTGAATATACATTACTATTTTTATGTTGAAAAAAAAAATCTTTATTGAATGCTACAAGATTTTTTTATAATAAAAAAATCTTTTAAAATATTAATCCAATACATGTTTAAATTGATTCGAATGAAAAATTATTATAAATTTGGACATTAATTGTATTACCTTAATACTATATTTGTTCCTATATATAAGACTCAAATACCTAATTCACTAGGATTAAGAAAAGTAATTAATCTAATTGATAATGATAAATTTGCCTTATTTTTATATTTTTTTTCCCAAAACTACCATTATACTACTTTTTTGTCTTCATTAATACCCACTTCTCTCTTAGCCAATTAAAATGCATGTCATTTAGTACTTCTCCCTCATAATTAATTTCATATACTCTTCAAACCAATTAGAATACATATCTTTTAAAGAATTTATAATTAATGCATTCTATTAAATTAAGAGAACATGTTTTAATTAAAAGTGTTTTAGTCTAAAAATAATAAATATTTATATACCAAACATTATGAATTGAGTCTTATATAAAGAAAAAAAATAATTTTTTTAAATTGAATTTTATAAATAAAAACATATATAATGAATGGATATTGTAGCCGTAGTATTTAGCTAAATTGTTGTATAAATTGCTCGCAAAAACATTCATTTCATTACATATCATTAAGGTAATCACATTTAGAATTAGTCACCATACATTGAATTTGCAATGGAACATTTTTTTTTTTTAAGTTAGTTGCGTTAGAAAGGATATCAATATCTTAACCTCAAAAAGAAATATCTCATTTATTATTAGTATTATTAGTATAGATAAATTTGAGTTTGTTTAATTAAATCTCGCTCTTTAACATGCATATTACTCATTTCAACCCTTAATCTACTCTATTTCTCTTGTACTTTTATCTTTCATATTTCTTTCCTTTTTATTTTAGTTTTAATCCAAATAACCACCACCTACGTTTACAAAATCTCAAAATGGAGGGAAGGGAAGTCCACTTAGCATTACTGCAAGATTAATTTCTCCATTTTTTTTCCATCATGCATTTGCATATATACTTTAATTCCTAAATGGTTCGGTTGAAAGTCAAATCTGCTTGTGTACAAGACAGACTACAAAAGCAGCAGGGAACTTAATTTAACCTCAGATTAAATCCCTCTCATCTATGGCGATCTGCAAAAAATAATAAAGTAATTACAGTTGAATGAGTTCTGCATAAATAGAACATGAGGCCCTACCCTAACCCTTCATAAGAATCCAACTCCAGAACTGAGTGGGTAAAAAGATACCAGAGGCTGGTTATACTCTTACATAGTTTCAGTGTTGGAACAAAGAAACAAATTAAAAATAAAACAGCACACAACACTTACAATTTGAATTCACTGTAATTACACAAGCTTTGTTGAAAGACAGTGATCTAGCCTTCGCGGCTTCAAAAATGAAGAATCTTACGATCCCTTTTGCAGAACATAAAGATTTCAGAAATATATGCCGCAAACTGGTCCCCCTTACATAACTAATCCATAAATTAAAAAAAAAAAAAAAAAATCCTCACGTGTGTTAAAATAATAGAAGCGTGATCAAATGAAATTAAAACCAAAAGCGCACGCTCATTAATACTATACATTCATACATATGTTTAGCTTCACTACTGTTTTAGTTGAGTAAATAGACTCCATTATTTTGAGAGAGATTCATTTATTTCAAAAACAAAAACAAGTATTCATATATTTACTCACTCAACAACTCACTCTCAATTTCAATAATCCAATCATTAAATTAAAAATTTTAATCTATAAAATGTCTACAAATTTTTTAAAAATTTAAAAATGATTTAATATTTCATTTCATTAATTTAAATTGAAAGATATTAAAAAAATTACCTTATACATTAATTTGAATCTAAATAATGAAGTATTCAAACTTTGCAAAATCTTATAAACTTGATCTATATTAATAACTTCTAACTAAAAAATTAAATCATTAAAATTCAATGTAGAATGAGTTATTGAGAAAACTAAATCTACCAAAACTTACTCTTTCATCAAGTGAATCCCCCATATATATGTATTAACAATACAGATAAAAATTACAAATCCCAAGTTTTATCCATTGACAAAAGTAAAATTTTTATCAATACATATAACAGCTAAATAAAGAAAATAAAAAAGTCCTTTGTTTAAACATTGCATTGTTATTGGTTCTTAAATAATCTGACAATGAATTGGTTTTTGTCTGACTACGCTAGTAATCCAGTAAACAATGCAACTGACCACATCTATCTTTCTATTAATTTGATTGTGATTGAAAAGTCAAGTTTCCATACTAATTCAATATAACAAAACTCAGGGTCATAGGGTGTTGAAGGAAGCTCGTTAAAATTATAATAGGAAGCCTAACAACCCTCATAATAGTTAACCCGATCATCATTTAATGGTGGGAGTTATTCAGGAGAACCTCAAATGCAGTTGAAGGGGTCTCACCAAATTTCCTTAG
This sequence comes from Cajanus cajan, assembly GCF_000230855.2. Classification (NCBI taxonomy): domain Eukaryota; kingdom Viridiplantae; phylum Streptophyta; class Magnoliopsida; order Fabales; family Fabaceae; genus Cajanus; species Cajanus cajan. Next base: position 27,002,314 of record NC_138521.1, read on the forward strand.
GGCATCATTCAGCCCAAATGAGCACAGAAAGGAGGCCAATTTCGTATTGCAGTTTAGATGGAAAGTAGCCCTCCGGCAAAGTTTGTTTTCTATGATTAAAACCACTAACGAGACAGAGAGACAGGGAAGACAGGTTTCAGCAAGAGATAGAAAAAATCTCCAGAACCTCGGGTTTTTTATATCCCAATTATTTGTACTCGTTAAAATTGTAAACCGACTTTCATTTTCCAGTATTAAAATGCCAATATTATTTAAGTTGAATAGGACAACAAAAGGAGTCTTCTCCAACTAAAAAGACTTAATGACCCCAGACCTTCTTTCCTTCCCTCAGGTGGAAAGAAGATTAGCATATTTCTCTATAGTCATCTCAAGCCAAAACAAGAGGATAACAGAATGTGTTTAAACAGACGCACACACTAACATACGGGTCTCTTGTATTCAATTCATGGCATTATACAACAAAATACACAACTTTCCCATATCCGTATCACAGCTCATCATACAACAGAATCTAAGAAAGTATGAGAAAAAAATGGAGCCTAAAAACTAATAAGCTAAAAAAGAACAGTCCTAACTATTCTAAAACAAGACAACAGAAAGGTAAGGCCACATAAACAGAAATCGCCATGAGAAAATCCTAGTAAATTTATACTGAAACAGAATTTATAAGTAGCAAACCTTCAGTATTCTACACATCTTCAATCCAAGTCTAGTTCCAGTATCCTCTAACCAAACCTTTAAGCTGTTAAGAATTAAACATTACTTCTTTGACTGCTTTAGGTGAATTTTTGTGGTTTTTGAACATATTAGTAGAGCTTCAAATAATATACATTACACCTCGAACTTCTAGGTATTGCATAACTTAATCAAGTAATATTCCAGGCCCTGGCCCAAGTTACATCCGATGTAGCATCCCAATCACTTTGTACCCCCAACCTATTCACTACAATAAAAATCCTACAGAAAGAGAGGCAACCTAGCAATCTTCAATGTAAAATGAACATTTTTGTAAAGTTCCATTTGATTGATGGTTCACAATGTTTCACAAACCCGTCCAATAAATATCATGAACAATTAAAACAGTAAGGAACAACCTTAGATGTCCCCGTCATTAGATATTCATACTCTAGATCAACAGCGATTTTACTCTCAGTCCATACTAATGTTACATTAGAAAGCAAAAAATAATGAGATCTCCTCAAGGATACCCAAATTAGTAATAACTTAGTATCATAAGAAACCAAATCAGTCAAATAGATCATTTTCTCCATAACCATGACATTATCCATGAACATCATGCCAAATGAAAGTCAACCTTTCACTGTATTTAGTCCCTAGTCTCATCTTCCAGTAAATTCAATAAACATAAAGTATGCCATAAAAAGGCTACTTCTGTGTGGAGATCAATAAATATTTCAAGGGTCCCAGCCAATCAAAAGAACTCCAAAATATGGTAAAGCTTTCAGTTCAGATCAAAATTGGCTCCTAATAATGAAAGTGAAAATGTAACCGAACTCTCCAAAGTCATCATAGAATCACAAGAGCCTCAATATGCATATTCAAATATCAAACCTTGCCTATCACTTCATAAAAAGATAAATCCATCACCACAAAGATTTTTACGTCCAATAGTCCTTTAAACTTTCCAATCATCAGAGTTATATTTGCTGAGTCAAATATTATATTGTACATTCAACAAAGCATCCTCAAAACACTAAGTCCCTGATCTCATCATACCTAAGTTGTTAAAGAAAATCTAGCCCATTCCATAGAAATCTTATTAATACCCTACTCCAAGACCAGAGAGAACCTACCCAACAATCATTAAACAATTTAGTCTATCCCACCTATGACCAAATAGATATGGAAATATATAAACAAACCAGATGGAAGAGGATAAGAGAGAAGTGTATAGAAATAAATATGCAACTTCAGAATTGTATGCTCAAGCCACAAGCTTATACTTGGAAGATGTCTATCCAATAATTCCAGATCCACCTAAAAAGGAATAAAGGTCCACAAAACATTAGAAGAGAATTTCACTGCTGCCAAATTAGGATATAAAATTTTACAAAATAATCCTTACCAAAAGATTCATCACACTAATAATAGTATCCACGCCCATGTGAGCCTTGATAGCCTTCACCCCCATAATAAGATGAATAGGAACCTCTACCATACTGTAACATGAATAGCATAATTTGTAACTAATATTATAATTAAATTATATGAAAAATAAAATAGGTTATACAATGTTAACTCACATCAGAACCATAATAGTCAGGCGGGTACTGTCTGCTGCCAGGCCCAAAAGAATCTATAAATAAAAAATAAAATAGAAAGTAATCAAGAATATAACCATGCTATTGAATCAGAAAGGAGAAAAAATGAGTACAGGAACACGATGTACCATGTTGACGAGTTCCATGAAATATAGGCGGATCTGCATAATCCAATCGGGGACGAAGTCTATTAGGCCCCATGTAATCAGGTTCAGGGTCCTACAAGAGAGGAATGCAATCAATTTAAACAAATTAGTATTTTCCAGTTGTAAATAGAATTTAACATAACATTTGTGTGGAACTACAACCCACACATATAAGCGAAATTAAAATAAAATAAAATCTTACAGTCATATAAAATGGACGTTTCATTCCATGCATATTGTCATCATATAGATATGGATCATCAAAATGCCTTCCCATAAAAGGCATGTCAAACTGTCCACCTGGGGAGTAGGGCCTCCTTGGAGGAATAGGCTCACTAGGGCCTCCATCAGGGATACCACCCCATGCTCTATCATGATAAGGTCTAGATGGACCAGCAAATGCAGCACCTCGGCTACCTGCATAATGTCCACCTCTCACAGCTCCTGCTTTACAATATAGTAAACTATTAAAAAAAATCATTCAAAAACCTTCACATCACTGCATTACATACCAAAATAAAATTGAACTAAAAATACAGCAAGAAGCTCAAAAAATTACCTTGTGGACCAAATTGCCTCTGATGGAAATCTGGATACATATTAAAATCACGGTCATCCCGAAAACCCACTCTTCCAATTTGGCTGTGTCCACCATGATAGAAACTCCTGCCCCTGTTGAAATTTCCCCTGTTGTTGAAGGGATGTCTTCCCCGTCCAAACCCCCTTCCTGTGGTAGGAAATGAGATTAGATAATCCAAATAATGGTGTCGACAAGATAATTTAAGTTCCAAGTGAATTGCCAGAGAAAAACTAATTTACCTGATCCTGATCTTGAAAAGGCTCCACTCCTAGCATGACCTATTCGGAAACCACCACACATACCACCTTTGACAGCCTGTGTTTTAGGCAAAGGATTTGAAAGTCTCGCCCTCACTTTTATCTGAAAAGCATGGCAAAATTTGAGTCTTATTCACCAAATGGACAAGAACTAGAATGTTAGATGAGAATATCAAGTATGTAGAATAAAAATTAAGCCCAAGATTCTCATAATGATACAGTCATGAAGATTCAAGATTAATTTTTTGAGAGAGATTAAGGAGAAATAGGGAAGGAGATCAATAAACATGGTCGGCAACCTAAAATCAACTCAGGATCATAGGACTTCACAATTATTGGTAGTAAATTGGGTTTAACTTGTTCTCAAACCCATCATTCTTTTCCTGGTAGAATTGGATAGACTTGGTCAGACTCAAACTCATAATTGTGAGTGGAGCAGAGAGTCAACTAGTATTTTTTTGCATTAATATCTACCCCAAATTGCCAAAAACAAATGTGTTTTGGCTGTCCTCCTTTGCCAAATGGTAAACAATGTCTCTAAACAACGTGATCCATGTAGTTATTAAGAGAGATTTCATGGTTAAACAATGTCTCTAATATTTGGTTTTTATTTGAGCCAAATAGTGTCATGTAGTTGATGTTGACCTTACTGAATGGGATAAGGCTTTTGTTGTTCGTAATGGGGGTCAATTATTTTCATGATGATTTTGTTTATGTTGATTCAATTTTGTATTTATAAACAATGTTGGGAACTTAGAGTTTTGTCAGCAGATTAAGCTTGGAAAATGCATTGTACATAATATTGTTATAGCTACATAACCACATTATGTACAAAATACCATTGCTTTGACTATTATTTCACACCATTAGGCTTTCTAATGCTTTGTTTAAATTAGGAGTAAAATAAACAGGAAAGAAATACTAAAGAAAAAAAATGACAGAAATAGAGGAGAAATGGAATGGAAAAGTAATGTTTTTAGCATGGATAAAAATAGGATGAAAGTAGAGGAATTTCTCTACGCTTGATTGGTTGAATGGAAAACTGGAAAAAATAAATGAGTTATATAAATATAAACACATATATATATAATAATTAAAAATGTAGTTTGGGGCAAAATATTTTTGGTGGGTTCCACAAAAATAACTTCCCTCCTTCATATTTTTCCTCTCAAACAAATGGAAATTTAGCATTTATATCCTATCTCCCTCATTCCTATTTTCTTCCACTCCAATTCTCCCCAAACAAACAAGGAGCTAAATGTCATTATTGTATCATGTAAACTTGTACTAGTTTACAAGTTGAATCTACATATGTTGCAAGAGTATATAAGCACATGTTTGGTTGAGATTATTTCTTTGATTATTCAAAAACTGTGAATAAAATGATTATTTCTCCAAAATAAAATGAACCAAAACGCACAGACTCAAGTTTGACTATCTTCTTTAAAAGGCAATTTCTTTCCAAATCATTGAAATTTAACGATAATGCTGTTGAAGTTGATAGAACATAGAATTCACTCTTCCCTACATTGCTGAAAACAGGAAGAAAGGATAGCAAAGGAAACAAAAGAGAATAATTCTGTAAGAATGTAAAATCATGGTCCAGTAACAAATAGGATTATATACCTTCGATGCTCCATCACCCAATTCTGATTTATTTACACCATCAACACAAGCTACAGCAGCTTCATGTGTAGAAAAATCAACAAATCCATAATCCTTCCTCTTAGCTGTAGACATATTTCGTGCTAGCACAATTCTTACAATTTCACCGTAAGCTTTAAACAGCTCCCTCACAATGTCTTCATCCCAATGTGGAGGGAGACCGTTAATAAACACAGATTTCACCTGTGCCATTATCTCTGGGTCTGGTTCACGTATGGGTTCAGCAAAGGCTACCTTGGCAGTTCGCTCAGTATGGCCAAAGATTACGTCTGGCTTTTGAAGCCTCTTGTATGCAAGCATGGCATCTGCATGACAAGAGAACTCTAGGAATGCAAATCCCCGACTCAAGCCCTCTTGTTGAACATCTGGGACAAGTGTAATGCCTTCAACCGCTTCAATACCATAATCCTTCAGCTTCTGCTTAATCTGCCATCCATGTATTAAGAAATAAGTGAACCAGCCAGGGAAGTAAATACATGCCACAGAGAAAACTATTGTAAGTTTACCGCTTCTTTTGTCCAAGTATTGCAAATATTTCCCAAGAATAATGTGTCATTATCCTCGCTAGGTGCAGTGCCACACCGTTTACCATGTATCTGTATAGAATGGGAGGTAAAACCACGGCACACAAAAGAAAGATAAGAGTGTAAAGTCAAAGAAATAAACAATTGGGTAAAGAAACATACCACAGGGTTCTTCATTTCAGACAAAGCTTTCTTTGCATGCTCCTTATTAGCAAACTTCACAAAAGCATAGCCCTTGTTTTTATTTGTTGAAGAATTTTTATGCAACCTAACTTCAACTATCTCCCCAATCCTCTGAAAAACCTTTCTCAGATCTTCCTCTGTAGCATCTCGATCCAACCCACCAACAAAAATCTCATGTTCTTTTTTAATCTTCCGCTGATTTGCAATGGCCTCCAATTGTCTATGCTCCTCCTCCAATGCCTCAGTTTCTTCTGGAGGTTCCTCTGGATCTTCCTCCGGATCTTCTTCTGGATCTTCCTCCGGATCTTCTTCAGCAAGCTCCACCCTCCCTTGTTCTCCAAGATCTAACTTTTCACCACTCTGTGGTCCTTCACCACCATCTTTACTGGGATTAGCATCTTCATTTTGCATCTGGGCTTTCACTTCTACACCAAAAGACTCGGTGTTATCTTTCGGTCCAGAAAAGTTTGTTTCCTCTCCCTTTGCTTTCTCTTGGTCCTGCTCTTTCAACTTTCCCTTGCCTTTGTCTCCCTCCTGTTCTTTCAACTCAACCTTTCCTTTCTGTCCTTCCTGTTCTATCAACTCTACCTTACCTTTCTCTCCTTCCTGTTCTTTGGACTCTTCTTTACATTTCAATCCTTCCTGTTCTTTCAACTCTTCCTTACCTTTCTCTCCCTCCGGTTCTTTTAACTCCTCCTTTCCTTTGTCTCCTTCCGGTTCTTTCAACTCTTCCTTCCCTTTGTCTCCTTCTGGTTCTTTCAACTCTTCCTTCCCTCTGTCGCCTTCCTGCTCTTTCACCTCTTCCTTTCCTTTCTCTCCCTCCTTTTCACCAGTACAATCTTCATTATCCGCAGATATATTGAGGTCCATAATGGGCCGTCCCGGTTGCTTAAAAGAAGCAGAAGCATCCTGAGAAGCAGTTACCTCAACTTCCACCATGGCATTTCCCTTCACCAATTCACAAACCTTTTCATCAACAGGTTCATCCACTTCCATCGACTTCTGTTCGGTCTCATCAGATAATTCAACAGACCCAACACCTTGTTCTCCCTCTTTCTCACCCTCAACATTACCGGCATCAACTACTTCAACATCTTCCACTCTCTCTGCTGCTCCACCATTACCTTCAACCGGAGTTTCATCAGCTACTGCCTCACACTGTTCTTCCAAATTCGGAGTCTCAATTACTTTAGTTCTCGGCCTCCCTGGAGCCTTCCTTTTGGCAGATTTTGTACTGCTACCACTGCCTAACGATTTTTGCTCCACTGTTACATATTTTGAGATTAAAAAATAGCACTCGAAAAGAATCAACAGTTTCAAACACCAAAAAACCCAAAAAGAATACATAAATAAACAAAAATTGCAGCAGAATCATGAAGGAGAAACGAATTCCCCAGTCGCTACGTAAGGGTTTCGGTGTAAGCCTTAGTTTTTTCTTCATTTAATGTTCCAATCGAGACAGTTAGGTCTTCCTCTCGGACTAAAATTCGAAAAGGGGAAAAAAAGAAAACGCTTACGTGGAGATTGATCGGGGTTGGAATCAGGTGCGGGCGAGACCTCCTTCTTCTTGGTGCTCCTGGCTTTGGTGGCGGCGGTGCGCTTCGCCGCAGGGGATTTCCTCGGCGGCGGCGTCTTCTTAGGGGTTGCGGATTTGGAAGCGGAATCGGCGTTCCGAGTTCTCATGATTGATCAATCAATGATCGTTGATCTAACGAACGAGGATTAAACCTATCGCCTATATTTATATATGTAATCTGAACTGAAGTGAAGTTACCAGTTTCCAATGCTTCGAAAATGTTGGTTTTCTCTATGAATAGAGGGAGGGGAACACAACAGGATCCACGGTGCTCTTATAGTGCTGCCACTTTTAATTTTGCCTTGTAATTTTGGTTATTATAGGTCCGTCTACGTGTAATTTTAACTTTTATATATATATGGTAAGTCAGCAACATATTCGACCCTAAGATTTATATTTTGCTTCGAGTCTTATTAATCTTAGTAGTTAAGAAAAAGTAAACTATACTAATCAAACCAAATTAATCTTAGTATGTTCACTCGATAACCAAGATGGTTTCTAAACTATCTGACAACAGTTATTTTCATAGGAAAAGGGCAAAATGTGTATAAAAAAAGTAGAGGAACATAGTAAAAAAATTAGTTTGATTGTTATAATTTATTTATTTTTTAAAGGAAATTGAAAGAAAAAATAGATAATCTATTTGGGAGGACATGAAGAATTTATACTCGAACATGATTATTTTCTAATAAGAACATTTTAGTGTATACTGTGAAATTGAAGGTAACTTTTCTTTGACCATCTATGGTTTCACCCAGAAACCATACTCAAAGCATTGTAGGAGTAGTTGAGCAAGAAACATATACCATGGAAGACAATGCAACAACAAAATGTTGAAGTTGTGGAAGTGATGTGTTGTCAACATGAAGCCGACCTCCTATTACTACGCACATAAAATGACGCCATCAAAGCCCAATTGCAACATCAACAACCACAAAATGAGTCAAGTTATACACGTACTCGAGAGGAAGAACATCGTTCCCCCTTTCCCAACTCATACATAATAATTTGAACATGAAGTCAGTCATAGTCAATCTCAACGTATGCATGGTCATCCTATAGTTTGGAGACATTGTTTTAATGATGGAATAATGGAAGTTTCCCTTCCTTAAAGGTGGAAACCATTAAACATTGAACAATATAATGGCACATCAAATCCTAATGAGCATATGTTGACAAAGCTCAAAAGATGAAGCTTAGTTTTTGTTTTAATGATTATAAAGAGTGTCTCTCATATTTAAGAGAGTTGAAATTATATTGATATATGTTAATGCTTTGTTAGGCCTGTTTGTTTTATGCATGTGAGTAACTTAGTTATTTATTTCTTGTTAGATGGTAATTGATGATGAAAAGAATTTTGAACTTGTTTTAAATTTGAGAATTTGAATATGTTACTCAAAATAATCGATTATCCATTTGTAATAATTAATTATTTACATTTTTTCTCATTCTAAGAAGCTCATCGTAATAATTAATTATTATTGTGAAATAATCAATTATTTTAGAGTCAACACTCTATAATAATCAATTATTCCAACAAATAATTGATTAAAATGTTCTTAACTGATTTCCAGATTTACCAAGAACAAAATAATTGATTATTAGATAATCAATTATTTTAGTCAGAAAGTTCTATAAATATTAGTTTTCGAACTTAGAGTAAAAACAACTGAAATATTTGTAACTTTGTGAAATCTCTTGAAAAAAAAACGTTTAAAAATTCTTTGTTTCCTCTACAAAAGAATCGTTTGATCATTTATGGATAATTTCAAGAAGGGGTTCAAGAATCATCATCATCCAACTAGAGAGAAAGGTTAAGCTACTCTGACTTTGATTGATTCTATATCCAATTGAATTCGTTCTAAAACTATATTTATTATTGTTCTTGAGTAGGTTTCTCAAGATTAAAGGTTTTGTAGTGGGTGATTTACAAGGGACATTTTTAGGGTTCAAAAAATGGGTTTATCATTTTAGGAGTTTATTGCATGTGTGTGATTGTAATACTCTTAATCTAAAGATAGTGAAAAATCTCAATAAGATTGATTGGGGACTGGATGTAGGTCACATTGATAGTGACTAAACCAATATAAATCATTATGTCATTTCTCTTTATCCCTCACTCTTTATTTGAGTTCTTGCTAACATTGATTGCATGTGTTAAATCTATTATATTTGAATGTTGCATATCATATATGTGACACCCTTACTATCCCAACACATATTGTAATAATGTAAATAAACTAAAGAAATAAATTTTTCAACATTGGTAAAAGGGTCCACATAAAAACCTTCATAAATGTTCTTTAATATCCAAAATAATTGAAAATAAAAGTTGGAAAATAAAACATAAGAGTTTACAAATTATTTTCAAAAGAATAAGTATAACTCCAAATGCATATAATAATCCATGTCCTAGAAATCTTCTGCCCTAATGTCATAATATCAGAGCACACCCACAATTCAACTGTTGGCATTCTAGATGTCACTCAAAGTTGGATATTCCTCACCTAAAACATCCACAAATTGTACGATGAGAAAAGAAAACATCTATATGTAAAGCACATACAAACACACCACAATGTAATCTCATCATAACTCATTACATAATGAAATATTTACAATCATTTCTACATATCATAATTCTATCAATCATGCATCATCTTTACATCACAATTCTCAATCACATCATTTCATCACATCATATAATTTGTACTATGTTAAGCTCACACCACCCCTATAGCATCTCGTGCCCAAGGTCGTGCCACGCCAACATAAGTACTAGTTGCCACACATAAATCTTGCAATTAACACTATGTCATGCTCACGCCACCTCTGTAACATCTATTGCCTAAGGTCGTGCCACGCTGACATACGTGATAATTGCCTCACACATTTCACACTATCATGATCGCGCCACCCCTGTAGCATCTCTTTCCCAAGGTCGTGCCACGCTGACATAAATGTGAGGAAGAGGAACCACAATCACATTTCATTCACAATCATCACAAATCTTGCAATTAACACTATGTCATGCTCACGCAACTCTTGTAGCATCTCTTGCCCAAGGTCATGCCACACCAACATACGTGGTAATTGCTTCACACATCCCACACTATGCCATGCTCACACCACCCATGTAGCGTCTCTTGCCCAAGGTCGTGCCACGCCAACATAAGTGTGAGGAACCACAATCATATCACATTCACATTCAACACAACATCTCATTTTATGCCAACATACTCACATCATAATTAATTGAACAATTAAGCCATTACATACCATTCGCCACATCATACTATCAATTCAATACTAAAATGATAGATACAATATGTATACATTTGTACCATGACATCACACCACAGTCCATAACTCAATTTTGCATCACATACACGATATAGATAAGTCCACACAAAACAATGGTTCACCATGTGATAAAAGTGAGTGGGAGAAGTGATGATTGAACTCCTCCAAGCTCCTTCTAGGCACGGATCCACTTCAAAGGAGATACTACCGAATGAATGAACACCTTAGGAAGGTGAGAAGCTTGCGGAATGAAGGCCTAAGCCTTGAAGGAAGCATCCAAGCTCAAGAACATCAAAGGATTGCACACTTCAAAGGGAAGGAAACTAGGTTTTCCTAAGTGAATTTTGAAGGCACTCTCTAAGGTTCTCTCTTGAATGATTCGGTGACTCTTGAAAATGGCTGAAGCAACTCAGACTTTCATATATTCAAAAGTGATTACAATGTGTAGGAGAAACACTTTAAGTAGGGACGGTTTTGGCACCTAGACTAAACTACACAAGTTGGCGCCTAAAATTTGAATTCAAATTGGAAATTTGAATTCAAATTTTGGTGCACATGGGTGTGGCCGTGAGTTTAGGTATCTAATGTGCATCTAGGTCTGATTTGAGAGTCATTTAGGGTTAATTTGAGTGTCACATGTTCAGCCACCAATTGGTGCAAAACATGTGACTCAAATGTAACTTAAATGGCTTCCAAATTAAACCTAATTTAACCTAGTTAACCTACTTTAGTATTTCTTGTATTTTCCTAATCTAATGACCTAAATACAATGGTCAAACAAATACAATGGAAAGGAAAAATTACAAGAATGAAAATGAGCCCAATATTGGGTACCAAAAGCCCAAAGGCCCATGAAGCCCAAAACTAGGCCCAACAAGTCTAAAACCTAAAATGCTACTCTATGTGGTCCAAAATACAAGACCAAAATATATGATACCTATACTAACATGATGTATACAAAACATATGAAAATAGCTATAACAAAATATGGCCCATGAAAAGTTCAACTTGGGCCTTCCTAGGCCCAATGGGCCCGATGGGCCCTGACTGGCCCAAACCTTCATGTCTAGCCAACTCCTCTTGGATCTTTGAGTATGTCACCTCTTGGGTGCTTTATGAAATCCAAAGAAATACTTCCTTCCTTGTGCACCTTCAAGGAAGTAGTATAAGGAGTAACACTAGGTATAGTCCACTCCTTCTTCACTATATCTCGAAGTTGAGAAGAATTCTTTACTTGAAATTCATTTTGTTCCTCATTCTCAACTTTAAGATAAGTGGCAGCATTAGGATAAGAGTCAAGACTTTTATGAATAAAGAGAGTTCTTTTCAAATCTTGCTTGGTCATAAAATAACTCTCCTTGGTCACAAAGGTTTTAGTGGAATCCCCTTCTTCCACACTCTTTCCTTCTTTTCTTTCTTTATTTCTTTTTCTTTTCATTTGCTTTTGATCCTCAAACACTTGGGGTGGTGTTAAAGGATTAAAAACAATTTCCTTATTTTTATGAGTGAAGGTTATTTTGTTAGTAAGGCCATCATGTATAGTTTGTTTATCAAATTGCCATGGCCTACCAAGCAAAATATGACAAGCTTCCATAGGGATCACATCACATAAAACTTTGTCTTTATAATTCCCTATAGAAAACTTGACCTTCACTTGTTGATTCACCTCTAATTCCTCACCTTCATTGAGCCAATGAAGTTTATAAGGGTGAGGGTGAGGAATGGTGGTAAGGGCTAACTTGTTAACCAACCTTGTACTACAACAATTAGAACATGATCCACTATCAACAATGAGAGAACAAGTTCTTTTAGAAACCAAACATCTTGTATGAAAGATGTTCTCTCTTTGAGATAGTGAAGTGGGACAAGGTTGGCTTCCAAGAAGCCTTTTGATCATAAGAAGATCACCATCCATAGGATATAACTTTTCAATTTTAGGATCTTCCTCACTAGTCTCACTACCACTTGAAGTGGTAGAACTAGATTCATCAAGACTACTATAAATGTCTTGTCCTCTCAAAATCATGACCTTTTTAGTTGGACATTGAGAAGCTATATGGCCTCTCCCAAGACATTTAAAGCATTTGATGTCACTAGTTTTACTACTAGAAGTGACAACATTTTTATCATTTTCTTTTTCTTTTTCTTGACCTTTACTAAAGCTTTTAGAAGAGTCATATTGACCCTCCCTCTTGTAGTCATTCTTGATATAAGAGTTAGCTTGAGTTTTTCCTTTTAAAGAATTTTTCCTTAAATTTTGTTGTTCCACCCTTATACAAAGTTGGACCAAATCATCAAGGGAGTAACTCAACTTTATCTCTTATATCAAAATTTAGACCACTTAAAAACCTAGCAATGGTCAATCTTTCCTCTTCCCTTATGCCAGCCCTCATGAGATACAACTCCATCTTTTGTCTATACTCCTCAACACTCATATTCTTTTGTTGGAGTCTTTGGAGCTTATCCATAAGCTCCCTACTATAATAAGAAGGTATGTGCCTTCTTCTCATAGCACTCCTCAACTCATTCCAATAAGTGATTGGAGGGTCATTGTGAAGTCTTCTCTCTCTCTCTAAGGATGTCCACCAATACATAGCTTGTCCTTGGAAAGCTAAGGTGGCCAAGGGAACTTTTCTTTCTTCACCTACTTGGTGACAAGTGAAGATTTGCTCCACTTTCATTTCCCAATCCAAGTAGGCATCCACATCTTCTTTTCCATGAAAGTAAGGGAGATCAACCCTTGATTCCCTCACTTTGTGTTCTTTAATGACTCTCCTAGGATGAGGTTGGTAGTATGCATCCATGTTCAAACTACCATCATATTCTTGGCTTTGAGAATCATTGGAGCTCTTGGTTGAGCTCCTAGAAGAACCTTTTGGACTTTTATTTTTATTTAATCTTTTCAAAAGTTTTTCTTCTCGTTGCTTAATCATTTGAATCTCTTGTTCTAAAGCCATGATTTGTACTTCTTTTTCAAGTTTTTCTTTTTGTTTTTGAAGTACTTCATCTTGCTTCCAAAGTTTTAGTGCTTCAACCTCCTTTACAATTCTTTTAAAACTTTTAGGAGATTGAAAGTCACTACTACTTTGAGAATGTTGACTCATGATTAAGCAATAAGAGTTTATATGCTATGCAAAAAGGTATAAAATGTTTTTGGTATTTTCTAGGAATGAAAATAGCACTTGGAAGTCTAAGTGTACAAGTTGCACTATCAAGGGAGGTGAGCTACAAAGAGCCACTTAATAACCAAGCCTTTTCAAGTGGAAATCACTAAACTCCTTTGTGGTATTTTCAATTCCCCAAAACTTTTCACAAAAATTTTGTATGCTTTTTCACAATTGGTTTATTTTTTAGACTAAACTAAACGTGAGCAAGTAAAACTACACAAGTCTAGACGTTTCAAGGCAACAAAATAAAGCAATTAAAAGACAAAGAACTTAAAGGAAGCAAGATAAGTAACTAGTCGAGTTCCCTAAGTGGAAGCTTGAAACATATGAAATTTCCAAGCCACTTCCACTAGCACTACACGTGAGGATGCTAACAAGGATTTAGATATACCTGACCAGCTTCTTAATACTCCCTCCAAGCTTTACAAATTGATTTTAAAATACAAGAGAGATTGCAAAATTTAAACTAGCCTAGAAAGCAATAAATGGCGGTTTTGGTGACCAATTAGTGACGGTTTTGTGTTCAACTTTTCTAACACTTGTTTAAGTGTCTTAATCCGCCACTAATCCTTCAAATTTGATGCTCCTGGACCTGCAAAGAATCACAACAAAAGAGGTTAATGGTGGCTGCCTCACAAGGTGAAAGGAATGGTCACTCAAGTGAAGGAAGTTTAGGAGAAGTTTTGGTCACTAATTTAGGTCAAAATTTTAGGTCTTAGTGTCCAAACTTTTCCTACTCTTTGTTGAGCAAAGCTTGATCCTTGAGCAAGGATTTGAGGCCACTTCCAGCACAGGAAAATTATTGAAAGAAAACTAGACAAGCAATAAAGCACAATTTGAAAAGCTTATACCAAAAGTTAAGAGTAATATGTATATATGACAAGACTCAAAGAGGTTCAACAAGTAAAACTGGAAAATAAGACTCCAAATAAAGCTAGCACTCAGTTAGGAATGTTCCTAGATAGGTACTAGAGTAGATGAACAAAACAAAAAAAATTTGAAAGCAATTGGATAAGTATAGCAAAAGTAGTAGTCAAAACAATAACAAGGAATCAAGTAGGTTTTTCACCAATGTACACCTCTCGGCTTTTTCCTTTTAAATTGCTTTCTCTATTTTTTTTTTATTCTTTCTTTTTCCAGTTTAAAGTTAAGACTCCAGAGAAGGTGTTTGCCTTTTTTTTCAAATTTTTCTATGATTCCAAGCTATAGAAACCGAGATTACAAAAATTAGGTCAAAATCCAAGTGAAAATGAGAAACTAGTGCACTAGTCTTAGGTTTTTGTATTGAATTCTTTTTGCACACTTTTCTTTTGAACTTTAAGACTTTTCTTTTGTTTTAGGCTCTGTTTTATCTCTGTTTTCAGCCTCTAATTTTTTTAAAATTGAATCCACAAGAAAGAGTGCACTAGAAGTAGAATTAAGCACTTGAAATTTTGAGTCAAAAATTTTTATAAGATTTTCAATGGAAAGTGATTTGAAAACTTAAGAACACAATGGAAACCTAACTCTAAAGAAACTTGCTAGGACTAATAGCAAATTATGAACACAATAAGGTAAAAGAAAAAGCACATATAGGTAGGCACAAATGAACACAAACCGAAAGCAAAATATGAACAATGTACTCAAAGAAAAAAATTAGGTCAACATGCTATTCAAGGAATTTTGTGACATAGAAAGACTACACACAAACTCTAAGACAAAACATGGATTAAAAACCAAAATCTAATGCAAATGCATGAAGTCCAATCACGAACACATACAAGAATGGAGAGACTCAAATTAAATCAAAACAAGCACAAGCTAATAGGTCCTAAACATGTTGATTGTGGAAGAAAATTAAAAAACAATCAACCAATGGATCTATGGAACAAAATGTGATTCAAAACATATAGATCCGAAAATAAACTCAAACAAGACAAGAAGAACACAATGAACAACACAAGAACACAAAAAGAAACGGACTCAAAAGTGAAACAACTTATCTCCTTGAAGAACCTTGCTCTTGATACCAAAAATGATGGAAGTGAGTGGGAGAAGTGATGATTGAACTCCTCCAAGCTCCTTCTAGGCACGGATCCACTTCAAAGGAGATACTACCGAATGAATGAACACCTTAGGAAGGTGAGAAGCTTGCGGAATGAAGGCCTAAGCCTTGAAGGAAGCATCCAAGCTCAAGAACATCAAAGGATTGCACACTTCAAAGGGAAGGAAACTAGGTTTTCCTAAGTGAATTTTGAAGGCACTCTCTAAGGTTCTCTCTTGAATGATTCGGTGACTCTTGAAAATGGCTGAAGCAACTCAGACTTTCATATATTCAAAAGTGATTACAATGTGTAGGAGAAACACTTTAAGTAGGGACGGTTTTGGCACCTAGACTAAACTACACAAGTTGGCGCCTAAAATTTGAATTCAAATTGGAAATTTGAATTCAAATTTTGGTGCACATGGGTGTGGCCGTGAGTTTAGGTATCTAATGTGCATCTAGGTCTGATTTGAGAGTCATTTAGGGTTAATTTGAGTGTCACATGTTCAGCCACCAATTGGTGCAAAACATGTGACTCAAATGTAACTTAAATGGCTTCCAAATTAAACCTAATTTAACCTAGTTAACCTACTTTAGTATTTCTTGTATTTTCCTAATCTAATGACCTAAATACAATGGTCAAACAAATACAATGGAAAGGAAAAATTACAAGAATGAAAATGAGCCCAATATTGGGTACCAAAAGCCCAAAGGCTCATGAAGCCCAAAACTAGGCCCAACAAGTCTAAAACCTAAAATGCTACTCTATGTGGTCCAAAATACAAGACCAAAATATATGATACCTATACTAACATGATGTATACAAAACATATGAAAATAGCTATAACAAAATATGGCCCATGAAAAGTTCAACTTGGGCCTTCCTAGGCCCAATGGGCCCGATGGGCCCTGACTGGCCCAAACCTTCATGTCTAGCCAACTCCTCTTGGATCTTTGAGTAAGTCACCTCTTGCACTCCAAAGCATGATTCCATCACCATGAATCCACATCTCATCATTATACATATATGAACTAACTCTACAACCTAGTATCATGCTTCTTTAAACAACTTTTCAATTCACATGATAACACCTTAGAACATCAAAACAACATATGTCTCCCTTTGACAACTGTCAAAGAAAACAACACACAGAGAGTTATACTCATCCAAATAAGCTCAAACCTATCTCAAAAGAAATATAAGAGAATCATCTACAGCTCTTATGAAGACATTAAATTCTAAAAAATCATCTACTTAGCTAAAAATGTCAAAAACTGCAATAAATATAATCCACGCTGACAGCTTGACCCTTGTTCACTAAAATAGCCATATCTAGAGTTCTAGACATTCTTTTTGAGTGATTCCAAAGCCATTATAAATATAACACCTAAAGATACAACTTTTGTGAAAAACATGAAGCATAAAAATGTCTTTAAGGTCACCTCGTATGGATGACAACGTGAAACTTACTTTCGCGCACTAGAATGGAGATTGAACTTATAACTCGCATAACTCAATCAATTCTTAATCTTTTTACACGATTCTAGAGTCTAAATTATAGCCTCAAGTGTCTACTTTCTAACCCAACAAATGAGAATTAATTTGGTTAATCACACAGAAAGATATTACAAAAATACTAAGGTACATCCACAACTAAAATCTCCCAATTACTCATCAATTCTTATAATTAAGGGTGTTCATCAATCTACAAGAATCCTAACTTACAAAGCACATCCCAATAAATCCAATCATCATCTAAATAATCAATTTTACCAAATAATATCACAACCAAATTTATAAATCGATATGAAATCCGATTGAATCATCAATTTCATAGAATCTTAACTTAAATACTAAAACCCCCAATTTTTTCAAAACCTAACTCATAGACACTTTTCTACAATTCTGTTCTTTGTCCCATATCATCATTTTTATAAATTGTTTGCATATTTCTAATCCTCAATACATGCAAAATTTAATGGAATCATCAATTTCTCAAACAGAAATAATTATAAAATTACCCATCATCTTACGAGATTCCTCCTCTACCCAATTTTCTCATGTAACTCTGCATACAAATAATCTCTTTTCTCTCGTACCTGATTGCGTTAATCAGAATACTCTTGATGCAATTTGAGATTGTTCTTGAGCACTCTTACTTAAAGCTCTCTATTTCTTTTCTCTTTCTTTCCTAACCTTTCAGATTGCAAATGAGGTAGATAGGGTTAACTCTGTCTAACCCCTTTCTTAAAATAATTCATTAGGCTAGGTCAACCAAACCCATCTTCCTTCTCTTCCGACCTGCTTCTCTTTTTTCCTCAAAATAATTAAATAAAATAAATACAAATATTATATAAAATATTTTTCATCTATAATAATAATAATAATAATATATTTCTAACCAAAAATATAATAATATAATTTCAATATTAAAATATCGTAAAAAATAACCTTTTAGATTTTATAATAAAATATATAATTTACCAACTCCCAAATTATCCTTTAAAATATATAAAAAAAAACGTACAAAATAATATTCTTCTATAATTATTAAAATAATTCTGACCAAATACCATATAATAATAATAGTAGTAATAATAATAATAATAATTTTTTTTTTTGAAAAACGGGGTGTTACAATATAGAATTCAATATATAATTTATTTTTAAAGTTAGAAATCAATCTCAACATTCTATCCTATAACAATTGAATCAATAGACTTCCTTAGGAAAGTTTTAGAAAAGTTTTAAAAATTAAAAATCGTGAAAACAAATTTTTAAAATATCTAATTTACTCCTTATTGGATAAAACCATTTTTTCTAACAATTGGTATAAAAAACAAGGTTCTTGAAAGTTAATCAATATTTTCAAAATGGCTAGTAATAATCTTCCATATGATGAAGGAGTCTCTATTCATAGACCTCTAATTTTTAATGGTGAAAACTATGTCTATTAGAAAATAAGAATGGAAATTTTCATTGAAGTTATTGATATAGCCATATAGGATGTTGAGAATGATCCATATATTTCTATGACCAAAGAAAAAGATAAAGATGAGAGTGAGAGGGGAGAAAAACATTAGAGTGGGTGGAGTGATGATGAAAGAAGAAGAACATACTACTAGAAATAATATTATTCACAACGACTTTTTTACAGCGATAAATTAGTTATTGGTAAAAATAAACATTTGCTAACAATATTTAAATATTGTTACAATAAGACTTTACTTTTGTCAACTAGAACAATATCGTTGTAAAAACTATGTGTTGCTGGGAAATTTGTTCTTTTATGCCATCAACACCTATAATCATTGCAAAAAGATGTTTTTAAATGTAACGCATTTGATGTCGTTGGGAAATGTTCTTTTTTTTTTTTGCGAAAAGATGTTTTTAATTGTAATGCATTTGATGTCGCTGGGCAATGCACTTTTTCATGCCAACAATGCCTACAATCATTGCGAAAAGATGTTTTTAAATATCAACGCATTAAATATCGTTGAAGAAAATACTCTCTTATGCCAACAACATTGACACTCTATAAAAAGGTGTTTTGTCATATAAACCAATTTGTTGTCACTGAAAAAAGTATCTTATGTCAACAACATTGACATTGCTATAAAAAATTGACACTTAACTCTAAGTATAATACTTAACCACTAAACCAACAAATTTTTTTTTAATGTATATGTGATATATATGTTGAGTCAGATGATGAAATTCCCAGCAATTTGAATGAGACAAATATAATACATGTTGTTATTTCTAACAAGTGTGTTAGTGTTTCAGAAAAACATAAGTATAGGGAAAATGAAGAATGGAGCATGTGCAACTTCCTACACCCAAACCAAGATAAAGGGTAAAAGCTACAAGGCATTAGATGAAGAGATCAAACGAAGCCAAGCCCAGCACAAAAAGGAAAATAATGAAGTCGCAGATAATACAAGACCACAAACGATGGATATACACAAGACGAAAGAATGTTCCAAACGGAACTAAAGTATTCCATTTTCACAAATTGACTAGATGGAAAGAAAAGTCAAAGTCTACCTCTTAGACTAAGACTTAAATTCTAGACGCAGACAAAGAATATTGAAAACCGTCTAAAGTCCACTAAGTCACAACGAGAAGTATTGCTTATCATCCATACTCTCAAAAAACCACATAAAGTCATCAAAAATAGAAGAAGAGAAAAGAAAAATGAACTAGTGCGTATCCACAAGTCAAAGTTGTATGTGTCAGAGAAAATACAACTACCATTCAATAAAAGACAATGCCTTTGCAACTACAATGTCAAGAAAAGTACAAATATACCTAGGTTATGATTGAAGTTAGACATAGAAGTGAACAAAAGGTACAAAAGACTTCACGTAACATTCGGCAAGCAAACATTTAATTCAAGATCAAATGCATTAAATACAAGATCTACGAAGCCTGGACGAACTAAACAAGAAAATCAGATGATGGTTGGTCAAGCACAAGACTAGGTCTGATCAAGAGACAGAAGAACATTCAACAAACACTAGACGAGGCCTACTATAAGTCGAAACCTTGAAGCATCAGACGAAAGGCCAAAACAAGGCTAAATCTAGAACAAGACAAAAATGGGTTAAACATCAGATGAAGTCCATACAAACATCAGATGAAGCCAAATGGTCAATCAGATGAAGATGAGTAAAGGTAAGTCTCAGCATAAGGATCACACGAAGAAGTAAACAAAGTTGAATGATAGAAAGAATATGAGATGTGCGCCAGACGACTATAAGTCTAACATTAGACGAAGGTGTGTCAAGGACAACCTAGAGCGCAACATGAGAAATCAGAAGAAGCATTGGTCAAAGATCAGAAGAAAGTCAACTACGCATTAGATGAAGGACAACACAGACCGAAAAGTATTCCAGACGAAAACAATGTCTGTCCATCTACAATGTTGACCAGACCATAGAAAGTTAAAAGCACTAAGGACTAATGCTCAGACAAAGAACAAGACTTGAGATGCATAGGGAATACCAAACGTAGACGAAGACTACCACGCAAGCACTTAAAGAATCAAGTCTCAAAGGACTACTCAGGCATCATCTATGATCATATAAAAGCTCTCAACATGATCGCATGATTAAAGGAAGAGAAGAAAAAGAAGGAAAGCACGCCAAAAGCAAAATCATGCATGTGTCAAAAAAAAGTACATTACTTTTTCAGATAAAGACAATGCTCTACAGCTATGCGACCGGAAAAAGGATAAAAAGGTTCATAGGTTTCAGCTAAACTCAGACACAGCTGCTAACAAAGCAAAGAAAACTTCACGCAATGTCTATGAAAAGGAAGCAACATTTAATGCAAGATCTTAAGCATTAAATGAAAGATCAAACTAGTCATGAACGACTACATCTGCTTCAACGGACACTTGCAACGGGAAAATTCTACAAGACCTTATATAGATTATCACTTGAAACCTTGAAAAGATAGGCTTTGGCATTGAAAAAAAGTGATATCAAGCCCATGAAGCAACGAAACCAAAGACAGAGCGCATAGAGTCAAATGTACCATAGTGTATTTATCTCTGTAGACTAAGGAGTTCTAAGTGAAACTTAGGAACATGAACCTTAGTGAGTGTATTCATCTTTGTATCCTCTCTGCGAGAGTAAACCAAACACTCAATCGTTGTAAAACTAAGGTTGCATACCTTAGTGAGTGTTGTAAACTTTTGTATCCTCTTTGTGAGAGTAATCCAAACACTCAAACCAAAACATCTATTTATCATTTGTAAAGCCTGAAGAGACTAGAAAAAGAATACTTGTAAAACCTGGAGAGGCTTATCAAAGAATACTCACTACGAGCCAGAAGTGGCTAGTATTCTTTAATTAGCGTGACCTGGGTGGTCTAGAATACTCACTGAGAGCCAGAAGTGGATGAACAAAGAATACTAGCATCGACGAGTGAAGTTGACAAATCAGGAGTGGTTGAGAATACTCGGGACCAGGATTGGTCGTGACCTGGGTAGTCTATAATACTCACTACTAGCCTGAAAAGGCTGATTAAAGAATACTAGAGCCAATGAGTGAAGTTGGCTGACCAGGAGTGGTCGTGACCTAGGTGGTCTATAATACTCATTGCGAGCCTAAAGAGGCTGAACAAATAATACCTGTACTTCATTGAATATCTAGTGAAACCCTTCATTTGAAGGAGACTAGACGTAGCTTAGTTTGAGTGAACCAGTATAAAAAATACTTGCATTATTTTTCAATTTTTTAGACGCACTTTTATTTAGTTGATTTAATATACTGAAAACTTCGTCTAATGCTTATCGTCCATTACAACCATTTTCAGACGAAAACCACACTTGTTTAATATACTATCTTAAGGAACGGTTTTTGTTTGAGAATCATTTTCTCTGTGCAGACGATGAACTCTCAGACGCAAAAATTTATTGGTTAAACCAATCTTGCACAGTTACTGCTAAGCATTCAAAATAACATTTTTACTAGACAAAGAAGGAGTCCCTTACGAAAATGTTTTTAAAATTCCTTTGTTCACACATATACATATTCAATCCTCCCTTCTATGTGTTTTTCCGCTTACTTTAATATATATATATATATATATATATATATATATACCTTAAATAGGTACTAAAATTTTACATATATTTACTACTAATTAATAAATAAAACATTATATAGATCTAACAATATATGAAGAAAATATCTTCATTTAGTGTCTATTTTCCAAAGGTAATTATAGCTTTGCATATATTTGTATTATAATTTTTTTCCACTAATATATCTAAAGATATAATTAGGAAAGGAATGCATGAAAAAATAATAACTATTTTTTTACAAATTGTAATTATTAACTTATTTTAAAAAAATATTTAATTTTTTTAAAGCAGACACAAAATACCCATTTTATTACTAGTGTTAATTGTGACACTCTTACTACCCCAACACATATCTTGTAATAATGTAAATAAAACTAAGAAATAAATTTTTCAACGTTGGTAAAAAGGGTTCACATAAAATCTTCATAACTGTTATTCGATATCCAAAATAATTGAAAATAAAACTTGAAAAATAAAACCTAAGAGTTTACAAATTATTTTCAAAATAATAAGTACAACTCCAAATCCATAAAAATCCATGTCCTAGAAATCCTCTACCCCGATGTCACAATATCAGAGCATACCCCGATGTCCTAGAAATTCTCTGTCATAATTCAACAGTTGGCATTCTAGATGTCACTCATAGCCGGATCTTCCTCACCTAAAACATCTACAAATTATACGGTGAGAAAAGAAAACATCTATATGTAAAGCACACAAGGAAAAACCACCACATAATTTCGTTATAACTCATTACTTAATTAAATATTCACAACCATTTCTATATATATATCCTAATTCTATCAAACATGCATCATATTCACATTACAATTCACAATTATACCAATCCATCCCAAATCTTGCAATTAACACTATGCCAAGGTCGCGCCTCCCTTGACATACGTGTTAATTGCCTCACACATCCTGCACTATGCCAAGGTCACGCCACCCCTATAGCATCTCTTGCCCAAGGTCGTGCCACCCCTGACATAAGTGTGAGAAACCATAATCACATTTTATTCACAATCATCACAAATCTTACAATTAATACTATGCCAAGGTCACACCATCCTTGTAGCATCTCTTACCCAAGGTCGTGCCATCCTTGACATAAGTGATACATGTTAATTGCCTCACACATCCCACGCTATGTCAAGGTCACACCATCCATGTAGCATCACTTACCCAAGGACGTGCCATCCCTGACATAAGTGTGAGGAATCACAATCACATTTTATTCATAATCATCACAAATCTTATAATTAACACTATGTCAAGGTCATGTCATCCCTGTAGCATCTCTTGTCTAATGTCGTGCCATCCCTGACATAAGTGATACGTGTTAAATTGCCTCACACATCCCGCACTATGCCAAGGTCACGCCATCCCTGAAGCATCACTTACCCAAGGTCGTTCCATCCCTGACATAAGTGTGAGGAACCACAATCACATCACATCACATTCAACACAACATCTCATTTCATGTCAACATACCCACGTCATAATTAATTGAACAATTAAGTCACAATATAACATTCGCCACATCATGTTATCAATTCAATACTAAAACGGTAGATATAATGTATACATTTGTGCGAAGGCATCACACCACATTCCATAACTCCATTCCACATCACATACACAAAATATATAAGTCCACACAAGATAGTGGTTCACATACCCCTCAAGCAATTCACCATAAATCCACATCTAGATCATCAATTTTTACCATATAATATAACAATAACATTTATAAATTAATATAACACTCAATTGAATCACCAATTTAATAGAATCTTAACTCAAATAGTAAAACTCCCAATTTTTCCAAAACCTAACTCACAAGAACTTTTCTACAATTTTGTTCTCTCTCCTAGATCATCATTTTTACAAATTAATTGCATATTCCTAACCCTCAATACATGCAAAATCTAATGAGATCATCAATTCCTCAAACATAAATAATTATAAAATTACCCATAATCCTACGGAATTCCTCCTCTACCCAATTCTCTCATGTAACTTTGCATACACATAGTCCCCTTTTCTCCCGTACCTTGATAAGCAGTAGCTGAAACTAAAGTAGGATCTGGTTGGTCTCCTTCTCTAGCTTCCCCTTGGTCTTCAAAGACTGTAGAAGAAAAGAAGTCAGAAGTGAAAAATGTGCTTTTAGGAGTGCCAGAGCGTGCTATTTATAGGCATCAAGAGTGGCCAGAATGGTCCGTTTCAAATCCAGAACGACCCGTTCTAGACTCATTCGTCATGTGTAAAATTCACATCTAGAATGACCCGTTCTTAAACCAGAACAACCCGTTCTGAGGTTGCATTTTAACCCATAATGGCCATGTTTGGAACGACTCGTTCTTAAACCAGAACGGCCCGTTCCCAACTAGGGTTACAAGCCTTTTTTGGTAATTTGGAATGCCCCATTCCAATTGGGAACGACCTGTTTCCAACTAGAGTTTATAAGCCTTTTTAGTAGTTTGGAACGACCCGTTCTGGGCTACTAAATCACCCTTATTGGGCTTTGAGCCTTCGTATAATCTGTGAAAATCAGGGTGTTACAATTCTCCCCTCATTTTAGAAATTTCGTCCCCGAAATTCACCTGAAAATAGAAATAGGTAGGTTCCTCGCATCTTGCTTGCTAATTCGTAAGTCATAGTCTCTCCAGTCCCCTTTCGAAAATTATACTAGTAGAAAAATTCATATAACCTCACTACCTCACTGGTGTACAACTCTATCAATCTCTCTAAAGAATATCTATTATGAATAAGGGTAAGACAAACAAACTTGGTGGGTCTATCCACTATAACCCAAAAAGAATCAAATTTCTTAAGCATCTATAGGCAAACCTACAACCAAGGTCTATCTACACACCATCTCACTTCCAAAATGGGACGTCTAAAGGCTACAAAATTCCTAAAGACTTCTAGCATACTAAACATGAATACACAAATTACTCTACTTCTCTCTTTATCTTAGGACACTACGCTTCTGCTGCGCCACTCTGATACATCTTAGTAGTTCCTAAATGAATGCTAAGAGTACTCTTATGTCCTTCCTCTAAGATCATCTTCCTTAATTCGGGATTACTAGGCACACAGATTCTATCCTTGAACCCCAAAACACCATCAACTTCCACTTGTAAAGGGCTATCTATACCCCTACCAATCCTCTCCACTTGGTTCACTAAGAAGGATCTAACTCTTAGGCTTCTCTAATCTCATCCATTAATCTATTAGTTCTTTCCAACATACTCAATCCAATGCTCTTAAGGGTGAGCTTAGACATCACGCTTAAGTCCCTAACCTCCTCAATCAAATCCAACCCTTACATCATCAAAATGATAGATGAATGATCATCCTACTCAAGACATCTGTCACAATATTAGCTTTACTTCTCTGACCCCCTCCAAAGATCAAACACCTAAGCATAAGTTTACTAGGTACACATACTCGGTCTCAAAGTCTTACCACTCCATCTATACTTAAGGCAAACTTTTATCCATTACCTTGTCCTATAGTCTCACATCTTGACACCAAAATGAATCAACTAATTATGTTTCTCCAATTTCTTTCAACGATCCACTTGTTACTCGAGTCATACCTAGTTTCACACTACTAGGAGTAATCTCACCAGTCAAACTTAAATCCCTAATCTGAGCCAAAAGATCCAACTCTCTAATCATAAGGAAAGATAAATATAAAGGTTTCCTACTTAAAACATCGATCACCATATTGGCTTTGCCCAAATAACAAATAAGATCAAAATCTTATTCCTTAAGAAATTCCAACTATCTCTTTTGTCTCATAATCAACTCCTTTGGTCAAAAGATATTTAAGGCTCTTATGATCACTAAATACCTCAAGCTTAGAATCATATAGGTAGTGTCACCAAATCTTAGTGTAAATATTACAACTGCTAACTCAAGGTCATGGGTAAGGTAAGTCCTTTCATGGATTTTCAATTGCTTAGAAACATAAGCTACTACCTTTCCTTCTTGCATCAACACTCCATCCAAACCCATCTTAGAGGCATCACTATATACCACATAAGACTTACTAATATCCAGTAATATTAACACTAGTCAATCTTTCCTTAAGAGTTTGGAAACTGCTCTCACACTTACTATCCCACATAAAGGCAAATATCTTCGTGGTCAATCCAATCAAAGGTAATGCTATCTTAGAAATTTCCTCAATAAACCTCCTATAATAATAAGTTAATTTAAGAAAACTCTTAACCTCACTAATTGACTTAAGTATCTCCCACTTAAGCACAACTTCTACCACAGATAGATCTATATTATACCTCCACTAAAATTTAAAAGACCAAGAAAACTCACTTCATATAACCAAAAATCATACTTAGATAACTTAGCCTAAAGCTGTCTTGGATATATCCTAACTCTCAACTCCAATCTGATGCTATCACACCTTGAGGTCAACCCTACTAAACACACAAACATCCACTAATTAATCCATAAGGTCATTTATCCTCGTATCAACATACACACATATTAAATCATATTAGAATACCTATTCATATATATCATCCCCAAGCATGTACGAATCAATCACCATTTACTCCATATAGCATGTACATGAACCAACTTTACCACATAGCATCGTACAACCTTAAAAAACTTTTCAATCCATATGACAACGCCTCAAAACATCATAACCAAATCTATTTTTATCCTTGCATTGCCTAACAACTAAAAAATATCATGACACCATGCATATCCCTTCAACAACTGTCAAAGAAAATGATACATAGAGAGTTATACTCATCCAAATGATCTCAAACCTATCTCAAAAGAAAGCTAAGAGAATAAGCTACAACTCTTATGAAGACATGAGATTCTAAAAAGATCACCTTCTTAGCTAAAAATTCAAAACCCACAACAGATATATTCAGCACTTACAGCTAGACCTCTGATCACCAAAATAGCTATAATTAGAGTTCTAGACCTCCGTTTTACCTGATTTCAGTTCCATTGGAAAGATAACATCCAAGACTTCAGCTTTCCTGAAGACTAAAAAAATCTAATTCTGTCAATATGGTACTCATACTAGCACAACAAAACTGTAGTGAAAACATCTCCTACACCAAACAACAATAGTGTACTAACATCCCACAAAAATACCTCAACCCTTCCAAACTCACTCATTTCCACCTTAAACTCATATCCAAGCTTCCCACTACAATCCTAAACCAAAACAACTCACATATTCAGCACAAAAGACTTAGAAAAATAAAACTCACATGCTACCTAAACCATAAAAGGTTAATATGCAAGCACCAACACTCAAGGAAATTACCAACATTTCAATCTCTCATCAAGAATACCAAAACTCCAATTCTCAACATACAACCTCCTTGGATTTAATCGCTACAACTATAGATTTCAGAAACTCCAGCAACCATAAACTCTCAATACACTCGACGAATCAATGTCTCACTCACATCCAAGGTTTCAATAGTTTCTAGTTCATTAGGACGATGCTTCCTCCACTACTACTTGCACATATGATTACAACACAATCGATACCACCCAACCACTAATTTTTACATAAGAAGGAAGTATCAAAACAAACAAGTAATCATAATAATACAGACAAGTAATCATAATAATACAAACAAGCAATCATAAATAGTATCATCTAAGCAATATCATGTCTATCAGCCAAATTCTGAGAAAATAATACACATAATTAAGTGAACAACAAACATAATCAATCATCACACTAGCATATCAATAAGTTCCACAATCAATTCATTCCATCATTCATCTACCAAACAAGCATATTAGACTCATAACTCACGACCGATTGGATCAACCAGGCTCTGATACCACTAAATGTGACACCCTTACTACCCCAACACATATCTTGTAATAATGTAAATAAAACTAACGAATAAATTTTTTAACGTTGGTAAAAAGGATTCACATAAAATCTTCATAATTGTTCTTCAATATCCAAAATAATTGAAAATAAAACTTGGAAAATAAAACCTAAGAGTTTACAAATTAATTTCAAAATAATAAGTACAACTCCAAATCCATATAAAAATCCATGTCCTAGAAATCTTCTACGCTGATGTCATAATATCAGAGCATACCCACAATTCGACTGTTGGCATTCTAGATGCCACTCATAGCTGGATCTTCCTCACCTAAAACATACACAAATTATACGGTGAGAAAAGAAAACATCTATATGTAAAACACACAGGGAAAAACCACAACATAATTTCATTATAACTCATTACGTAATGAAATATGCACAACCATTTCTATATATATATCCTAATTCTATCAAACATGCATCATATTCACATTACAATTCACAATCATATCAATCTATCCCAAATCTTACAATTAACACTATGCCAAGGTCGCGCCTCCCCTGACACACGTGTTAATTGTGTAAAGACTCGTCATGGTCCCTACACTTAGTGGAATCACACTAATCTACTAGTGAACTAAAATAAAATATTAGATTGGATGACAGAATATACATATATGTAAGAAGGAATAAGAAAATAAATATTTACATACAAAATATCATACTATGCATATACAGTCATCCAAAATAATACTATCCTAGTGTCAGTCAAACACCAACAAAACAGGTACCCAAAAGGGTAACTCTGACACCATGAACAAAATTCCACTCCCTACAGCGGTCACCGCAGCTAGCTTCAACCTAACCCTGATCTGCTCCCATACATGGTATGATCATCGCAGTCCATCCACATGGAAACAGAAGGGTAAGATAAAGTTCAATAAACAACTATACAAGTATAGGATAATGCTATACTACTCATTCGTCCAATAATCATCACAACACAACCACACAATTCAGCATAAAAGCTCAACTATCAACTCATTCATACAACTTATATGCAACATGAGTACAATAACACATACAACTTTCAACTAATGCATCGTCACACATATACAACTAGGAGATCTCCAACAACTGAGGTTGAGCAGTCTAGGTGGCATAAACCCTACCGAATCCAATGTTTGACCTATCTTAACTAGGTCAGGTATAGGGCATCGTTAGGAACTCCGAAGAGAACCAGGTATAGACAACAATAGGCGATTGCTCAAGTGTCACTTAGACTCGGAGGTCCAGTACTACTGTCAAGGTAGAAGGGTTTGGGAATGGGCCTACCACTGCCTTGGATTGCATCACCAATCCACATATGGAGTTATCCCACCCACTACTGATGGAAAAGCATGGGCTAAAGGCCCAACCACTAGAGCTATGGCCAGGAGATTACTTGAAGACTTGACTGCTTCAGAGCTTAGTGGGCCCAATGGGCTTGGTGGGCCTAGGGTGCTTCTCACATGGACCTTACTTGAATAAACACCATGTTTTATTGCATTACTTAGTATAGGAAGTTACTTTGATTTTTGGTCTTGTATTTTGACCATAGATTAGGGTTTTTGTATTTGGGCTTATTTTTGGGCTTCTTGAGCTTTGGGCTTTTGATACCCAATATTAGGCTCATTCTTTTTCTTGTAATTTTTCCTATTCATTGTATTTTCTTGACCATTGTATTTAGGTCATTAGATTAGGGTTTAAGGAGGATTAGTAGTTTAATTGAACTAGGGTAAATTAGGTTAAATTTAGGATGTATTTAAGTTGCATTTAGGTCACACATTTGGCACCACCTTGGCTGCACAAGTGTGACACCGAAATGCAACCCTAAATGCATACTAAATTCAATCTAATTACATTAAGCACTCATGGGACCGGTCATACACATGTGTGACAAGATTTGAATTCAAATTCAAATTTGAATTCCAATCTTGGCGCCAACATGGTAGCCACTCATGTGGCGCCAAGTGTACTCCTAGTTTTCGGATGCATATATGCTCCCTCTTTCACCTATTGTACTCACTTTGAATCATATATGAAATTTGTGAGCCATAGTGCCGAGTTTCTCTCTCAAAGTCTCTAAGAGTTCACCTCCAAAATCCTAGGAATTTCACCTTATTCCTTCTCTTTGAAGTGAGCTCTCCATTGATGCTTGAGCTTGGATACTTCCCTCCATGGCTTAGGAACTTTAATTTCGAGAATCCTTCCTTCTCAAGTGCTTGAAGTTTCAGTTCCAAGTCTCCTTTGAAGAAGATCCTAGCCGAGGTGAAGAATAGGAGAAGAACATCATTTCACTTCTCCTACCTTTGCCATCAACTACCCTCCAAGTACCACGCACCCTCCAGTACCTAGTCAAATATTTCATCTCTAACTAGATACCTTACTCACATTGGTCATTCAACCATGACATGGATCAACTACTTCCATATCGCCCACATAGTACTAAGGGATTCAACTTTAAAAACAACTTTCAACTTATCTCCTTAGTACTATGTATCTCAACATAGGATATATATCTCAGCCATATATCCCCAACTTAACAACTTTACAACAATATTCATCTTTACAATGATAAGCAACCTAATAACAACTTGAGTAAACAATTTAAGCAACTATAGTCAAAAAAATCTTAACTTCAACAACTTTAAAGCAACTTACAACTTTAAGGCATCTTTCAACAATAGACATCACATACCAACTTGACAACTTTATATACAACTATATAACTTGAAAATCAGAAGATTTCCACCACATGTAATACAAGAAATGCAACATATAAACTCCATACAACTTAAAAATGAACTCAATTTCAACGTGCAACCATTCAAGCATCAAAATCCTCAAAAACCCTCATTTTCCCAAAACCCCGAAAATGAGAAATTTCTCCAATCCGACCATGGACTCTCAACATTCATACATCAATCAAGTTTCTAAACTCACATGCAACAAACAACATCCATTCTATCTTTCCTCACCTGAAGATTGGCTCCGAACAACCAAGAATTTGAGAAGAAGAGAAGAAGAAGAAGAAATATCCTCCCAAGCTCGACTCCTAGACTTCAATCCTCCCAAAAACAAGCTTTGTAGTCTAAAATTCAAGAGAAGATAGAAGACATTAGTGATCTAGAGGATAGGAAGAATCATACAGAGAAATTTGGGAGAGAAAGGAGCTCACAGACCTAGAGTCCTTCTCTCTAAAACTTCTCTCTAAAACCTCTATAAGTTCCTCTTTTTTTTCTCCTCAACTGCATGCATGTGGCCTATTTATAGAAGTCTGGAGTGGCCATAACGACCCGTTTCAGATCTGGAATGGCCCGTTCTGCACTCCTTCATCATGTGTAAAACTCACATCTAGAACGGCCCATTCTTAAACCAGAACGACCCTTTCTGGAGTTGAGTTTAACTCACAACGACCATGTTTGGAACGCCCTATTCTTAACTAGGATTTATAGGCCTATTTAGTAGTTTAGAACGGCCCGTTCCAATTTGGGAACACCCCGTTCCAGTCTACTAATTACATTACCAATTGCCTCACACATCCCACACTATGCCAAGGTCACGCCACCCTTGTAACATCTTTTGCCTAAGGTCGTGCCACCCTTGACATAAGTGTGAGAAACCACAATCACATTTTATTCATAATCATCACAAATCTTACAATTAACACTATGCCAAGGTCTCGCCATCTCTGTAGCATCTCTTGCCCAAGGTCGTGCCATCCCTGACATAAGTGATACGTGTTAATTGCCTCACACATCCCACACTATGCCAAGGTCATGCCATCCCTATAGTATCACTTACCCAAGGTCGTGCCATCCCTGACATGAGTGTGAGGAAACATAATCACATTTTATTCATAATCATCACAAATCTTACAATTAACACTATGTCAAGGTCACGTCATCCCTGTAGCATCTCTTGCCCAAGGTCGTGTCATCCCTGACATAAGTGATATGTGTTAATTGCCTCACACATCCCACACTATGCCAAGGTCACGCCATCCCTATAACAACACTTACCCAAGGTCGTGTCATCCCTAACATAAGTGTGAGGAACCACAATCACATCACATTCACATTCAACACAACATCTCATTTCATGTCAACATACCCACATCATAATTAATTGAACAATTAAGTCATAATAAAACATTCGCCACATCATGTTATCAATTCAATACTAAAACTAATGGGACTTTTCTACAATTAAGTCATCATGTTAAGGCACTTTTCTACAATTTCGTTCTCTCTCCCATATTATCATTTTTACAAATTAATTGCATATTCCTAACCCTCAATACATGCAAAATCTAATGGGATCATCAATTCCTCAAATAGAAATAATTATAAAATTACCCATAATCCTACAGAATTCCTCCTCTACCCAATTCCCTCATGTAACTTTGCATACAAATAATCTCCTTTTTTCCCCGTACCTTAATAAGTAGTAGCTGAAACTAAAGTAGGATCTGGGTGGTCTCCTCCTCTAGGTTCCCCTTGGTCTTCAGAGAGTGTAGAAGAAAAGAAGTCAGAAGTGAAAAATGTGCTTTTGAGAGTGCTAGAGCGTGCTATTTATAAGCATCAAGAGTGGCCAGAATGACCCGTTTCGAATCCTGAACGGCTTGTTCTGGATTCATTCGTCATGTGTAAAATTCACATCCAGAACGACTCGTTCTTAAACCAGAATGACCCGTTTTGAGGTTGCATTTTAACCCATAACGACCATGTTTGGAACGGTCCGTTCTTAAACTAGAACGACCTGTTCCCAACTAGGGTTACAAGCCTTTTTTGGTGGTTTGGAACGTCCCGTTCTAGTTGGGAATGACCCGTTCCCAACTAGAGTTTATAAGTCTTTTTAGTAGTTTGGAATGACCCATTCCAGTTTGGGAACGACCCAGTCTAGGCTACTAAATCACCCTTATTAGGCTTTGAACCTTTGTATAATATGTGAAAATCGGGGTGTTACATTAATAATAAATTTAGACTAATAATATTATTACTATATTAATATATTATATTATATTATATTTTTTTATTTATATATGGTAGAATATATATTTGTTACTACTAATTAAAAAAATAAAAATTATATCTATTATTAGCTAGTACTAATGATTAAAGGTTTTTATTTAATCACTTTTTTATTGGTATTAATAATTTTTTTTAAAATATTTCTCATGTTATATATCCTTACAAGTAAATTTGTGGTAATATCACTAGAAATTTTCAAAGAGATTGGTGGTAGGTGACTTTTCTTAATAGTTAAACTTTTTTATTAAAAAAATATTTTAATTATTTTTAAGGATTAAGGTAGTTATATTAAATCACATCCTTTATTTGTTTCACCTACACATATTTTATTTTAATCATATATTATATTTTTTAAAAATACACAAAGTTACTAAATATTTTTTTACGATAGTATATTAAGAGGAATTATGTAGGAAACAATATATGTATTTATATTGTTTTTAACTTATAAATTTAAAGAATTTTATTAATTAAAGTTTTATAATTAAATAATTATTATTCAAAAAATTTATAAAATAAGTATTTAAAATATTAATTATACTTTTTAAAAATTATAATTATTTTATAGTTTTAAGAAATCAACTACGTGCATGAAAAATCATATTTATAATTTAGTTGAAATTATATTTTTATTGTTTTGTATGTTATAAAAAAATTATAAAATCAAATTTAAATTACTTTTTACAAAATTATATGTAACCTTAATTGAATAATATTTTATTATTTAAATATACTTTGTAATTTATCATATTATTATTTGTTACGTATCAAATAATAAATATGATAAAACTATATCTTGTTATTATATTTTGTTTTATTTATTTTTATATATTATCTCATCATAATAAACAAACAGGTTTCAAGACATAAAATTTATTAATATTTCAAAAATGACATAGCACTTATGAAGAATGAGTTTTTATACTTTATCGTTGATTCATTACCGTCTTTCTTAATTTTTGTATCTACTATTGCTTTATTGTGACTTGCTTCTTATAGTCTTTGTAACGTCCGATTCTAACGCCTAATTTATATAATAATAATTATATATTTCTTATATAATATTTTTGCAAATATATTGTTAACAATATTTTTTTTATGAATAAAGATAAAGAAACAGAATATTTTGTGAATTTAATACATAACATAAGTATTTATAATAATGTATTATTATACACAATATTTCTTTCTTTCACTTCTTACTGAAACTTTACATTGATAATAGAAATAAATTTACAATAACAATTATAATAGATTCATCAAATAGCCTCCACATTCCAATTTCTTCCAAGAAAGACAACAGCTATAATCACTGTAAAATGCTCTGGAATCCCAAGTAGATCCATCTATTTTATAATATATTTAATTTAAAAAAAAATAAAGAAAAGAGAGGAGTAAGAACAATATCCAATAAATACAATAATTCAAAAGAATATAAAGAATTATTTATAATCAATATTAAACATATATATATATATATATATTATATATACAGATCATATAATAGATTTTCATGATACAATAAAATTTGAATTATACTTGTAGTGACTAGTCAGGATAAATGAGCATCATCATAATATTAACCAATAAAAGGATATTTCACCTTAACCAACAATAGGATATTTCACCTTCATTTCTTTACTCATTTAAATCCTCAAGGTCAAACCTCCAGCTACAAATAATTCAAACTTTATCTTCTATGGCCATAGAACAATATTTATCTTCATAAATACGTGAAGAAATAATAATAATATGAGTCAAAGAGATTTTAACAAAACTATATCATAGTTGATTATAAATATATTTACAATAAATATATTTACGTAAAAAGAATATATTAATAGTACCAATAATATAAATAAAAATGACAATCATTATAAAATAATGAAACAATATAAAATATGAACACATTAACAATTATTATGGATAAAAATAAGCATAGAATAAGCAAATAAATGAGGTTAGGGGCACCTCACTAGATAAATGTATCAAGAAAATAACATAAATAAATAACATAGTAGTAAATAAAATTTTAAAGAAACAAGGTTCTCCTCCCCCTTACCTTAGTATATATGAAATTGTTTCTAACACACTGTCTTTCCCTTTCACGTATTCCTCTTTCTACGTTCTTGTATTTTTTTACAATGCTGAACGGTTCCATTGCAACACCTATTTATAGGGGTGTAATACTCCTTGAATTACGTAAGGTAATGCGTAACTCCTCTGCTCTTCAATTAATTACCCTACACATTTACCTTATCTACTGCAGTACTCATCCTTCTTCTCCACCTTACGTTTAAATTCATAATTTCACTTTTCTTATATTCTATCCCTTTTTCACATGCCACGTGTTTCACTTTCCTTATATTCTATACACGTTTAGCATCCCCCCCATCATTCACTGCACACACCTTTACACGTATTCTATTCACCTTATCTTCTCTTAAGCACACATATTACATCACACATATTTCATCACTTGCTTTATGTATTTCTTTTAATTATTTATTTACTTTAATTATACCAATACGTTTACTACCTTATTAATACATAAATTATCATATTATAATAGATAATCTTATTTATAATTATAATATTATAAATATTATATTATTGGATGTTATCTATATACATATATATATATATATATATATATATATATATTTATATAACTATTTATATATATATATATTTATATGATGATGTAAATTATAACTATCTAAAAAAAATTAATAGTACCACCAAATTGATTTATTTTAAATAGGATAACTAAAATTTAAAAAGAAATATATATATATATATAAGATAATATTGTATCATAAATTTAGAATATTACAGTCTTCTCATCTATACTAGTATAAAAGCAATAATTCATTTTGAGCAATATCAGGTACGCATAATTGTTTATACTTTATAAAATGAATTGTTTGTCTATTTCTCTATTTGACTCCTATTCTTGTATATAATATGTAAATTTTTACTATTCTTTTCTTAAGTTATCAATGCTTTGGATGTTAGATGAATATGTTCATCTTCCAAGAAATTAATTCATGAAAAAAGCATGTTACAAATAATTAAATAACACAATAATGTAATTTATATAAAGGTTGTGGTTATACGCTCAATAATACATAGATATCGGTAATAAGATACAAATGTTTCTTATATTTTTAAAAAAGTAAAATAAATAAAAAGATAATTAAATAGGTAATTATTTAGAGAGTGACAGAATAATAATGTGAAAAAATATAGATATCATAAAAAAAAAATTCTTATTTTTATCTTTAGCAATTAAAGAAAGTATTTTGTTTATAGATTATAGATTTTCAAATAAAAAAAATTAATTGTAATCATTAAATTTGTCATTATTTTTGTTTTTTAGTGATTGTTATCTACTTTTGTAGCAGAATTTAAGATGATAGAGAATCTTAAATTTACAAATTGTTATTGTTTGTTATAGAAAGTTAAATTGTTTGATTACTTTTTTTATATAGAAAAAATAATATTATTTGGGAGATTAAAAATATTTTAACTTGTTATTTTTAAGATTCTTTTTATCATCTTAATTCAATTATACTAGAGTGAAGTTGTTATCTATTTTTAGCATAATTTAAGATAACGAAAGTCTCAAATTTAGCAATTATTATTGTTCCTTAGAAAAGGAAAAGGAAGCAAAGTCATGTGTTTATTTTATTTTATTTATAAAAGTTAATATTATTTGTAGTTTATAGATATTTTTTATGAGTTAATCACATATACATTGTCAGTGTAAAGTTTTTTTACACTAGCAACCAATTATATCCTTTAATTGTGCTATGTCACTGTTAAAAGTAAATATGTTTTTAGTGACATGGCACAATTAAAGGATATAATTGGTTGCCAGTGTAAAAAAACTTTACACTGGCAGTGTATAGGTGATTAACTCATTTTTTATTGTTATATATATATATATATACTTAAAAAGTATTAGTTTTAAAATAATATATGAATTATTCAATGATACAATTAGTTTTAAATTAATTTTTTAAGCATTTAAAAACAAATCTAAACAAAATATTTTAGTTTATATCCTAATCCCTATTTTTAATATTTGGTGTAACACCCCGATTTTCACAGATTATAGAAAGGCTCAAAGCCAAATAAGGGTGATTTAGTAGCCTAGAACGGGTCGTTCCCAAATTGGAACGGGTCATTCCCAAATTGGAACGGGCCGTTCCAAACTACTAAAAAGACCTATTTTTGGTAGCCCAGAATGGGCAGTTCCCAAATTGGAACGGGTTGTTCCAAACTACTAAAATGGCCTAGAACCCTAGTTGGGAATGAGCCGTTTTGATTTAAGAACGGGTCGTTCCTGTAACACCCCAATTTTCAAAAAGGTTATTATTATTATTATTATTAGATGGTATTTGGTCATAATTATTTTAATAATTATAGAGGAATATTATTTTGTACGTTTTAAATAATTATTATTTTGGACAACTATTTTGTACGTATTAAATAAGTATTTTTATTAGCATTTTTAAATAAATATTTATATGTTTTAAGAGAAGGTTGATTTTATATGATATTTTGTTATTGAAATTATTATTATATTTAGGGTCAGAAATATATTATTATTATAGAGAAAAAATATTTTATAATAAACATGTATTTATTTTATTTAATTATTTTGAGGAAAATTAGAAGTGGGTTAGAAGAGAAGGAAAATGGGTTGGGTTGACCCATGGATTAATTTTAAGAAAGGAGTCAGGTGGTGTTAACCCTATCTGCCTCATTTGCGTTCTGAAGGGTTAGGAAAAAAAAGAGGAGAAACAAAGAGCTCTAAGGAAGAGTACTCAGGAACGATCTTAGATCACACCAAGACCATTCATCTTCTGCTCATCCAGGTACGGGGGAGATGGGTTTCTTCATATGTGAATATAGGGGTGTTCGGGTAGTGAGGGCAATCCCTAAGTCCCTCTAGGAACTCTATTTAAAATTCTGAACGATTATCTGTGCAATCGATGTTCTAAATTCTTAATTCATTTGGAAGAACTTATTTCTTGAATTGTCTTTGAATTCCATTGGGGCTTTCTTGTTAATTCTTTATCCTTAAATTTGATGACTTGAATTTTATGTGTTAAGAAGAGTTTAGATTTTTTTTTTGTAAAACCAATGGAAACCAATTTTTGAGGCTTGAGATGTGTATGGATTGATTTGGAACGTATGAAGAATATAAATGGAGTTAAACTGAACCAACGGGGTGTAGAAGTAGTGAAAATTGGTAAAAACCTTGTTGAAACTCGTAAAACGCAGGTTTAATTTCACAGAGGGGAGTCTGGGCAGAGATTTGGGCGCTCAGCGCCAGTTTTGGGCGTCGGGCGTCGGGACCCCGACATACGTTTGTAATTTTGAGATATCTTTCTGTGTAGTTATCCAAATCGAGTGCCGTTTGTTTTGTTAGAAACTAGACATCTGGGGATACCATTTAGACACAAGAATCGTGTAAAAATATTAATATTTGATCAAGTTATGTGAGTTGCAATTTGAGCCTTCCAATCTGTGTGCGAACCACAACATCAATTTTTGTGAGCCCTGAATGGTAACCTAAAAGACTTTATTAGGATTTGTGTTCTTCATGAAAGTTGTAGATATTGATGTTAGGATTCTAATGGAGTTGGGATCACTTAGAAAGGATATGTATATCTCGAGTTATGGTTAAATTATTAACTGAATGTCATAGATATTGTGATGTGTGTGAAGAATTATGTGAAATTTGTGGTCTATGATGTTGATAACTTAATGATAGGTACCTAGCATGTGAGGATGATATTGCATGGATTGTTATTGACATGTGATGATGTTATATAATGGAGATGCATTAATTATGAGTTACGTGGGATGCATGAGTTGCATGAGACTTATGAGTTGCATGTGGTGCTTGAGAAGCCAGACGTGGCTATATTGCATTGGACCCTGGGCCCAGAGAGGGGTTGAGACAGGGGGGACCATGACGGGAGGCATTCCATGCGTGGGCCGTTGGGTGTTTAACTGCGCAGCTCACTGGCCACAGAGGGTTTAACGGTGGGTGGATTGTCTTTGCACGGGCCGCTGGGTGTTTAACCGTGCAACATACCGGCCCTGGGAGGGTGTGAGAACGGTATGCCCGCATTGGCAACAACTAAGGGAATTGACGAGGTACGCCCATTGTGCGGAGTGCCAAGTTGAGACTCTTAGGAGAGGAGATGTGTATGAGCATATAGTGAGCATGTGTATGAAAGCTTGTATGATTGAAAAAAAATGATGTTTGGTAATTATATGAGATGTATTTGTTGTTTATAGTTAATGATGATATTTTGGTGCACGGTGTGGGGTGGGAATTGGGTAGCTCTATGTTCATATATGATGTTATCTATCTCTCACCGTCCTGTTTTTATGTGGTTTTCTTTTAGGTGAAGATGAAGGCACTCATAGTGTTGAGTTCTAAAGGGAAAGGGTTCTGCTCTGATAAGATGTGACATTGGGGCATGAATTTAGGATGCTTTAGTTATGAATTGTTATTTGTCGTTTGAGGAGACTTATTTTTAGGAGTTTTATATTCACCTTATATTTGTAAATTCTGGATCCCTTTCATTTTTCTTTAGAGACCTTGATAATTTTCTTTTAAGAGTAAAACTTTATTATTATTATTATTATTATTATTTCTATTTATTTCAAGACTTGTGAACCTATGAGTTTTTATTAAAATATGTGGACCCTTCTTGATGTTATATTTATTGAATTATTCTTATTGTTGTTACTTATCTATTATGGGGTAGAAGGGTGTCACAGTTCCATACATGGCCGTTGTGAGTTAAACTCAATTCCAGAACGGGCCGTTCTTGTTTTAGAACGGGCCGTTATAGATGAGAATTTTACACATGATGAAAGGGGTCCAAAACGGGCCATTCCGGATTCGAAACGGGCCGTTCTGGCCACCTCTAACATTTATAAATAGAGCACTCTAGCATTGTTTCTGGACACTCTTTGGAGACCAAGGAGAAAAAGAGAAGGAGATAAGCCAGATTCTGCTCTAGCTTCATCTTCTGCTTATCTAGGTAAGGGGGGAGTGAGAAACCTTGCTCTAGGTGTGGGAATGTATGTTGGGTAGTGGGATTGGCTCCCAATCCTATGTTTGTTGTATGCTCATTTATGAGGGGTTTTTCAAGTTATATATGTTTCTTCTATTTGCTTTTCTTATATGTGAATAACTGTATGATTTGAGATCTCATTAGGTTCCTATGGGAAACCCTAAGAAAATGCATTGGTGATTGTAAGAGGAGATTGTTTGAAGAGGTAATTGTATGAGTAAATTGTATTGTTTTAAATGTTTATTGTATGAATTAGAGTGCTTTGTGGGTTCCTGTGGGAACCCTATGAGAAACAGACAAATTTATAATATTTTCTATTTTAACTTCTGATTGTTCTGTTGTATTCCTTATTGAATGAGATGTACGAATATGTGTTTACTTTCGCAAATAGACAAGTTTTGATATGAATTAAAGTGCTCTGTGGAGACAATGTGAATATGATATAATGTGAAATGTGAATATGAGACATGAGATATGAAGATATGTGATAATGTTACATGATGATGCGATATGACAATGAGACATAACGATGTGATATGATAATAAGACATGACGATGTGATATGAAAATGAGACATGATGATATGATATGAGAATGCATAGAGTCGTGATTGACATGCATCATGTGCATAAATTTTTTTAAGGGTACGATATGGAATACACTTCCAGAGAAGGCCCCCTTGTGTAAAAGCTTGGGGATTAGTCCTTGGGGATAGCTCAGTTTGTAAGTCCCATTCTCGCCCATTGTGTGCATGGGATGTATCTTGCGCGACTTAGATATCCCGACGAGACCTTGGTAGTATGTCCTTCTAGTGAGAGTGTGCAGAGGGTATGACCTGGCATGTACTCCTAGACTACTCTCGTGTATTGCTAGCGACAATACGCCATGTGATATGTGTTACTAGTGTCACATGCATGATAATATGTAGTCCGTGTTCATTACATGTGCATTTTAATGTTATATATACTAAAGTGATTTTTATGTCTTTGATGAGTGAAATGTGATATTGATGTACATATACATGTCTTGTTTGTGTTTGGCTATCCGGTGTGTATTCCTACACTGTGAGCCAGAGTGAGATGTTTCTCACTCCTTTTTTTTGTGTTGTTTTCCTTGATTATTATACAGATAATTATCAGCATGAGGCTGAGGATGTCGGTGACGAAGCTTAGGCTTCAATGTTGGGCTTTGTTTTGATAGGACATGTGACATCGGAGCATAGATAGGATTAGATTAGGATGTTATACTTATTAAATTATTATGGAAAACTCAGTTTTATTTCTTTGTAATTCCACTGACATGTTATTTGGATTTAAGTTTATGAATGTGAACTCTTTACCCTTATGTGGTTGGAGATTTGGTTTTTAATGATGAAGAATTTTATTTTTTTATAATTACTTTATATGTATGTTGGGGTAGAGGGTGTCACATTTAGTGGTATCAGAGCAAGTCGATCCAATCGGTCGTGAGTTATGAGTCTACTATGCTTATTTGGTAGATGAATGGTAGAATGAATTGATTGTGGAACTTATTGATATGCTAGTGTGATGATTGATTATGTTTGTTGTTTATTTAATTATGTGTATTCTTTTCTCAGAATTTGACTGATAGACATGATATTGCTTAGATGATACTATTTATGATATTCTTGGGTTAAATAAAACTTTTAGAATTAAAACAATAGTTCCATTAACATAAGAGTAGAGAATTCACATTTGTAAACTTAAATCATGGTCAAATGCGAAATTTATAGTAAAAAGAAACATGAGTCTTTCTAAAACAAATACAATAATGAAATCCTAAACTAAGCTTAGTTATGCCCCGATGTCACATATCCTATCAGAGCATGCCCAACTGAAGCCTAAGCCTCATCACCAACAATCTCATATTGATGATCACCTGCAACATAATTTAAACACATATAAAGAACAATAAGGGAGTGAGAAACATCTCACTCGGTTCCAGATGTAGAAATAACAATTAGGTAACACGCACA
The DNA here is from genome assembly GCF_000230855.2 of Cajanus cajan. Taxonomy (NCBI): domain Eukaryota; kingdom Viridiplantae; phylum Streptophyta; class Magnoliopsida; order Fabales; family Fabaceae; genus Cajanus; species Cajanus cajan. The sequence goes on from NC_138521.1 coordinate 27,044,649, forward strand.
CAAATCATATTAGCACAGTCATAGCTACTCATTAATTAGGTGCAAATTTAATTTTTACATATAATACATACACAGTCATTCATCATGCAAGGATGTCATGGACTCGACTCATAAATGTATGAATGTGGCGCCAGTCACGTGTCTCATAATCATACATCATAGCTTGTTACATCATTGGTGACCCTAAGGTACACCTTGTTAGTGTGTTACATCATGGGTGACCCTAAGGTACACCTTGTTAGCTTGTTACATCATGAGTGACCCTAAGGTACACCTTGTTAGCTTGTTACATTGTTGGTGACCCTAAAGTACACCTTGTTACATCATGAGTGACCCTAAGGTACACCTTGTTAGCTTGTTACATCATGAGTGACCCTAAGGTACACCTTGTCAGCTTGTTACATCGTTGGTGACCCTAAGGTACACCTTGTTAGTTCATTTATACACATGATGTATGTCACACGTTCACAAACTCATGGACTCATCACTTCACTTGTCATGGAATTTCATGTCTTATCACATTTTACATTCTCATAGTCATAACTTATCTCATCTCATCACATTTCACATCTTCATAGTCATAGTGTTCACATTAGCACATTCTCATTCACATCATGTCTCATGTTATTTGTTCATATTTCACATAGTCATACTCATAATTGTTCCTCATAGGATTTCGCACAAGAACCCACAGAGCACTCTAATTTATATCAAAATATATCTAATTTTGAAATCAAATACATATTTACACTCTACATCACACAAGGAACGCAACAGAGCATTTAGAAAGTAAAACAGAAAACATTCATATTTTGCCTGTTTCTCATAGGGTTCTCTCAGGAACTCACAGAGCACTATAATTCATATCAAAACATATTTATTCTCAAAATTAATTACATATTCACACATTACATTCAACATGAAACACAACAGAATAATCAGAAGACAAAATAGAAAACATTCATAATAGAAATTTGCCTGTTCCTAGAAGCATGCATTAGGCAAGGGATTGGGGGCCAATCCTACTACCCAACAATTATTCCCACACCCCCGAGTGAGGTTTCTCACTCCCTCTTACCTGGATAAGCAGAAGACGAATCTAGAGCAGAATCTGGTTGGTCTTGTGACACCCTTACTACCCCAACACATATATTGTAATAATATAAATAAACTAAGGAAATAAAGTTTTCAACATAGGTAAAAGGGTTCACATAAAAACCTTTAGAAACATTCTTCAATATCCCAAAATAGTCTGAAAATGAAACTTGGAAAATAAAATATAAGAGGTTACAAAATGTTTTCAAAATAATATGTTCAACTCCATATACAAAGCAATTCATGTCCTAGAAATCCTTTGCACCGATGTCACAATATCAGAGCATACCCATAAATCAACTGTTGACATCCTAGATGCTACACATAGCCCGGATCTTCCTCACCTAAAACATCCACAAGTTGTACGGTGAGAAAAGAAAACATCTATATATATAGCACACAAGAAAACGCAACATATTATCTCATTATAGCTTAGTATTCATAAATATTTCAACATATCGTATTTCAATCAATCATGCATCGTCATCACGTCATAATTCTCAATCACACCAATCATCACAAATCTTGCACTTCACACTATGCCAAGGTCACGCTACCCATTTAACAATCCAAGGCCGTGCTCACCCCTGATATAACATTGTGCCAAGGTCACGATTCCCCTGTAGCATATCTAGCCCAGGGTCGTGCTCACCCCCGACATGTTATTCAAGGTCACGATACCCACGTAACAATCCAGAGCCGTGCTCACCCCTGATATAACACTGTGCCAAGGTCACGTTACCCCTAACCTAGGGTCGTGCTCACCCCTGACATGTTAACCAAGGTCACGATACTCATGTAACATACCCGGGCCGTGCTCACCCCTGATATAACACTGTGCTAAGGTCACGTTACCCCTAACCCAGGGCCGTGCTCCCCCCTGACATGTTAACCAAGGTCACGATACCCATGTAACAATCCCGGGTCGTGCTCACCCCTGGTCATAGGTGTGAAGAACCACAATCACATCTCATTTACATTCCACACATCTCATAGTTCAATTCCATACACGTATCAGATAAGTCCAACATAATGAGTTTCATACATCTCAAGCAATTCACATCTAAGTCATCAATTTCATCAAGTAATATAGCAATAACAATCATAAGTTAATATGATAATCAATAGAATTATCAATTTAATATAATTTTAACATAAACAGTAAAACCCTCAATTATTCCAAAACCTAACTCACAGGCACTTTTCTACAGTTTCGTTCTCCCTCTCAGATCATCATTCTTACAAATTAAATATGTATTTCTAATCCTCAACACATACAAAATCTAATGGGATCATCAATTTCTCAAACAGAAATGTTCCAATTTTTCCAAAACCTAGCCCACAGGCACTTTTCTATAATTTCGTTTTCTCTCAGAGCATCATTTTTACAAATTAATCATATATTCGTAGTCCTAATTATATACAGAATCACATGAGACCAATAATTCTCCAAACAGAAATAATTATAAAATTACTCATAATCTTAAGGGGCTCTTCCTCTACCAAATTCCCTCATGTAACTCTACATATAAATAATCTTTTTTGCCCCGTACCTGGATAAACAGCAGTTGAACTAAAACAGGAATCTCTTGGTCTCCTCCTCTAAATGCCCCTTGGTCTTCAAAGAGAAGAAGAGGAAAAGAAGAGAGAACAACAAAGAATAAGAAGACAGAATGAGAGATGTGTCAAAATGAGAGGTGAGGGGCGATATTTATAGGATTTCAGGCTCACCTACCTGAACGGCCCGTTCCAAAAGTGGAACGGCCGTTCTGGACCCTTCAAAACTACGTAAAATTGTCAACTGGAACAACCCGTTCTCCAAACCAAAACGGCCTGTTCTCTAATTGGAACGGCCCATTCTGCTTATACATTTTGGGCATTCTAACTATTCCAGAACGACCCATTTCAATTTTGAAAAGGCCCGTTCCGGGCCACGAATTGGGCCTTTGGCCCACGAAAAAATGGGTTGTTACAGGTCTCCTTCTCATGGTTCTCCTTGGTCTTTAGAGAGTGTGTTTAGAAGCAGTGCCAGAGTCTACTATTTATAGATTTCAGAAGTGGCCAGAATGACTCATTTTGAATTTGGAATGGCCCGTTTTGGATCCTTTCATCATATGTTAACTTTGCATCTGGAACGACCCGTTCTTAAACCAGAATAGCCCGTTCTGAAGTTGGGTTTTAACACACAACGACCACATTTGGAACGGCCTATTCCCAACTTTGGAACGGCCCGTTCCCAACTAGGATTATAGGCCATTTTGGTTGTTTGGAACAACCCGTTTTAGTTTTGGAACGGTCCGTTCTGGGCTACCAAAAATAGGTCTTTTTAGTAATTTGGAACGACCCGTTCCAGTTTGGGAACGGCCCATTCTGGGATACTAAATCACCCTTATTGGGCTTTGAGCCTTCGTATAATCTGTGAAAATTGGGGTGTTACATTTTTCTTTTATAATTTTATTAAAAATTATTTTTATGTGAAGGTGTACTTAGGGATGACAAATAAATTCAGACCCGTGGGTGATACCCAAACCCGTGCCGACTTTGACGGGGAATACCTTATTTGGTCGGGTACGGGTACGAGTAAAACTCGATATATTAAACCCGGTACGGGTACGGGTATGTACTTACCTGCCTCGTACCCATCCCCGTTCCGATCCCCGGTTTAATACCCACCCCAATTTAATTGTGTTAAAGTATTTTAATATTTTATTATGTGTAATTATTTATTATAATATGAAATATTTATAGTTGTTTAATTATTAAGAAGTCTCTTCATTGAAATATGAGATAGAGAAACAACTTAATTATACATGTACTATAATGAAAAAATAATTTAAAAATAGTTTTTAAATAGGGATGATGTTAATGTATTATATTTGAATATTGTTGAATCAAATAAGTATTTAATAGAGTTAGAAGAACCAACCAAGAGTAATTCTGATACTGACATTGATGATGATCAAGAAGAATATGAGATAGATGAAAATGACAACAAAGAAGATGAAGATTCTGAAATAGCATAAGGTATATATATTGATTATAATTTTATATTTATTTCTTATATTGAATATATAAATTAATTTTAAATCCAACTTATATTCATTATAAATAAATTGTCTGATGGTGGCGACGTTTTCATTCTCATTCACAATTTTTTTCAGGGTACAAGACCTTTCAAATTTGATGGTCACCATTCTAGAAAAGGCTTGATCTTTTACTTTTATTTTTCCTTTTCTTGATTTTACGTGTTTTCACACGTATTACATTACATGAGCCTTTTAGTTAGCTTGTGTAATTTTGATAACTAGATTTATCTATTTAAAATATTTTTGTATTCTTACTTTGCTATGCACTTTTATTTTTTATATTTTGTCTGTTAATGTTAAATATAATATTGAGTAATTATTTTTTATCTTTTACTTTGACTATTAATAATATTCTATATAATTATACGATATAAAATGCAACATATTTAATTATATGAATTAACATTTTGTATTGTATACATATTTAATTTACACAAAACATTTTAATTTAATTTTAGTTTCATTTTTTTTTATAATAATTATTTTCAATCTTTGTCATTGAAATTTTATTTTTCATAACCCCATAACCTATTTAAGAAATTATGACAAAAATACATGTAATTTTTTTTGCAATTAAAATCATAGTTACATTAATTTTGAGACATATAAAGATCAAATATTTATATTTATTATTTTATAAATTAAAAAAAGCTAAAGAATTTGTGCTAATAGTATTTTTTAGGGATTAATTTTCATTAAATAAAATGCAGATTAGATTTGTTATATTTTATATTTTTATTTTTTGATAAAAAAAATGAAAGTTTGTTTTGTGAGAGGGAAGGTAGTTATTTAGTAGTGGAAATCTATAATTAGTAGTATGAGAGGAAGAGCTTGAAATGCAAGATTCTCTAATCAACCTATTTTTTTTAATATATTTTAAAATTTTAAAATCTAAATTTATTTTATTCAAGAAATAACTAAAAGATAAAGAAGTTTTGAATCTTATAAAAGAAAAATAACTAAACTTTCTTATCTAAAACTTATCTAAAAGAATAATTGTATTATTTTTTATTTTAGTTTGTTGATATCGTAGTTTAATATGTTAATATCTTAAAAATCTATTATTGATTGTAAACATAAATAAAAAATATTTTTAAAATATGAAAATATATTTATATATTTTTTATATTTAAAAATTATTATAATTAAAAAATCCATATTTAACATATAAAAATGTTTTAGTTCTAAGTAAAAAAATACATTGAGTAAAATGAGCTTTTACTCATAAATTATTGTTGTTGAAACTTTTATTTTTTATTTTTTAAATTAATTCTGCATAAATCTTGTTTAAAATTAATTGTTATAAAATGGATTATATCAATTAGTTATATTGTAAACTAAAAGTTAAGTATTAATTTATTAGATTATAAAATTTACATGCAAAATTATTATTTTAAAAAATTAAAAGGATGGAGAAAAAAATTATATTATAAGATTAGATTTCATATAAACCATTTACCTTATATTTTTTGTTTATATGATTTTTTTTAACAATTTCGGTACATGAAACAAACAAATAAGAGAGGAAAAAAAATAAGAAAACAATTATTAAAATGTATTATTTAAATAAATAAATTTATTAAATTGAAAATTTTCCTTTTATTTTAAAATTTGAAAATGGGTTAAAATAATAAAATTTTAATTAGTTTTTTAAATTATTATTATGTTTATTTAAATAATTATATTTTATTTATTGAAGTTAAAAGATAATTATTAGTATTCAATTTTTAATATTTTTTATATGTTAAATTAGATTTTTAAATTGTAATAGTTTTAAAATATTTAAAATATATGACATATTTATATATTTTATATTTTTTAATACGATGTTTATAATTAATGTTAAGTTTAATACATAATGAATTGCTACATCAACAAACTACAACAAAAAAAAGTAAAATACAACTACTTGTTTTTTAGTAAGCTTCATATAAAAAAAAATATTTTTCTCATTCGTGAGATTAATTGGACAGACAACACAACTGTTAGAGAGAGGTTAGAGGAAATATTAACAGAAGAAGATTTGTGGTCATCACATGACCACTACTCTTTTACAATTGCTAGAGAGAGGTTAGAGGAAATATTAACAAAAGATGATTTGTATCACATGACCACTACTTTTTCGCGTGGTTTGTTTTACAGACCCACCAACAAAAAGATCTCAAAATTTTATTGCTTCTAAAATTTTGGTGTGACACCCTCTACCCCGTATACCATAACACATAAATAATAAAATTTTAATAACATAATCTTTCATTATTAAAATACCAAATATGTTCAGATAGAGAGCACCACACCTATAACTTAACCAAATAACATAATCAGTGGAAATTAAAACAAAATAAGGCTAAGCCCAACATCCAAATCTAATCCTATCTATGCCCCGATGTCACATGTCCTATCAGAGCAAAGCCTAACATAGAAGCCTAAGCTTCATCACCAACATCCTCAGTCTCATACTAATAATCACCTGTATAACGGTCAAAGGAAAACAACAAAAAAGAAAAAGGAGTGAGAAACATCTCACTCTGGCTCACGGTGTAGGAATACACACCAGATAGCCAAACACAAACAAGACATGTATATGTACATAGCATAAATAGATTAACAACAATATCACATTTCACTCATCAAAGACATAAAAATCACTTTAACATATAACATTAAAATGAACATGTAATGGACACGGACTACATATTATCATGCATGTGGCGCCAATAACACATATCACATGGCGTATTGCCGCTAGCAATACACGAGAGTAGTTTAGGAGTACATGTCGGGTCACATCCTCTGCGCACTCTCACTAGAAGGACATACTAGCAGGGTCTTGTCGGGATAGCTAAGCCGCGCAAATACATCCTATGCACAAAATGGGTGAGAATGGGACTTACCAACCAAGCTATCCCCAAGGACTAATCCCCAAGCTTTTACATAAGGAGGCCTTCCTGGTAGTGTATTCCATATCGTACCCTTAAAAACATTTATGCAAATGATGCATGTCAATCACAACTCTATGCATTCTCATATCATATTATCATGTTTCATTTTCATATCACATCGTCATGTCTCATTATCATATCACATCGTCATGTCTCATTGTCATATCACATCATCATGTAACATTATCACATATTCTCATATCTCATGTCTCATATTCACATTTCACATTATCTCATCATATTCACATAGTCTCCACAGAGCACTTTAATTCATATAAAAACTTTTCTATTTGTGAAAGTAAACACATATTCGTACATCTCATTCAACAAGGAATACAATAGAACAATCAGAAGGTAAAACAGAAAATATTAGAAATTTGCTTGTTTCTCATAAGGTTCCCACAGGAACCCACAGAGCACTCTAATTTATACAATAAACATTTAAAATAGTACAATTTACTCATACAATTACCTCTTCAAACAATCTCTTCTTACAATCACCAATGCATTCCCTTAGAGTTTCCCATAGGAAACCATAGAGATCTCAAATCATACATTTATTTACATATAAGAAGAGAAAATAGAAGAAACATATATAATTGGGAAAACCCCTCATAAATGAGCATATTGAGGTTAGCAGAAATACACACAGAAGTGTGGGTTGAATGTGTGTGTTCGTGTTTGAAGGAAGATTTTTTAAAGTTGATTCGCAAGAATAATTTTTAAGCAGGGTGTTCCAATCTTGGTTTAAAAGAAACTTAAGCTTGTTTAGCAAAACTGATCTTCTACTTTAAGAAGCAGGTTAAGTAAATTGGTTTTCCGTCTGAAAGGTTTATCGTCCAATAAAAATTGTTTCAGAAGGTCAAGTGTGTTTCTGTCTAATGATTTGTTGAAAAACAAAGTAGAAGAGAGATAGAGTAAGTAATGTTGAAAAATGAAGAGAATGCACAAATGATTATACTGGTTCACTCAATCTGAGCTAGGTCTAGTCTCTTTCCACTGAATGGTTCCACTAATCACAAAGGATTACAAGTATTCTCAACCACTTCTGGCTCGTCAACCTCTCTTATCGACACTAGTATTCTTAACCACTTCTAGTTCTCTAAGTATTCTTGACCACTTCTGGCCTGCTAGTTTCACTTACTAGCGCTAGTATTCTCAACCACTTCTGGTTCACAAGTATTCTTTCTACCATCCTCTTCAGGCTTTACAGCAATCGAGGGTGTTGAGTTTGTTTGCAACTCTTATAAAGAGGATAGGGTAGTTTCTACACTCACTAAGGTGCGTAACCTTAGTTTTACAGAGATAAGTGTCTAAGTGTTTGTTTACTCTCGTAGAGAGGATGGACTATTAGCAACAGTTACTAAGATAAGCTATCTTAGTTTTTACACAGATATACAGGAAATATTTTGAGAAGAAATATAGTTTATGCTCTTTGCTTTCTTTTTCGTATTGCATGTTTTCTCTACTTCTCTATCTATCTTCTTCTTCTTTTCATTAATACTTATAGCCATTTGATAATTCTGCCCATTGTTTGAATTCAAATTTTCTCGTTGGAGCGTAGTGGCAAATGAAGGCTTGTCCATGGCTATGTAAATCTTCTCATTTAATACTTTTGATCTTGCATTACATGTTTGCTTGTATTCGTGGAGTCTCTCTATGTAGTTGATTACTTCAATATCTGACTTCAATCATGATCTAGGTATATTTGTACTTTCCTCATCAGTTTAGCTACTGTGGTGCTGTCTTTTTCTCAAAAGTAGGTGTCCTTTCTCTGATGCACTCAACCTTGACTTGTGAATCCACACTTGCCTATTTTTCTCCTTTATGTATTCACGTTGATGTCCTCTTGTGTTTCTTGTATGATTTCTTTCAATGTGATTAGTGGACTTCATACGTGCTTCAGTATTTTCGACATCGTCTAATACAAGATACTTCGTCTGATCTTGACTACCCTTCTCGTCTGGGCATAAGAGTGATAACTTCGTCTTCTAGTTTATTTAGTTCTATCTGTTGGTCACTTCATGTTGATGTTTGATCAAGTTGCGTCTGATGCCTCAGGCTTTCGCTAATAGACTTGTCTTATCTTGTATTTTTGATTTGTGCATGAATCAACCTTAGTCTTGATACTAGCTTTTCTATCGTCTAATGTTTTCTCTAGCTAGATTATGCTTGATCATTCTTTATTGCTTGAACTTATTGTTATCTGACTGCAACACTAATTCACATGTTAGTAATAACAATATATATTATATTTGTCATATTCAAAACCTTGGTGGGAATTGCGAACGCGCTTCATCTGACTTAACACATACAACAAACATAGGATTGGGGGCCAATCCCACTACCCAACATACATTCCCACACCTAGAGCAAGGTTTCTCACTCCCCCTTACCTGGATAAGCAGAAGACGAAGCTAGAGCGGAATCTGCTTGACCTCCTTCTCTTGGTTCTCTTTGGTCTTCAGAGAGTGTGTTTAGAAGTAGTGCCAGAGTCTGCTATTTATAGATGTTAGGAGTGACTAGAACGACCTGTTTCAAATCCGGAACGGCCCGTTCTGGATCCTTTCATCATGTGTTAAATTCACATCTCACTACAAGAAAAAGTTAAATTTCCCACGGATAATTTCTCACGGACAAAAATCCGTCGGAAATTTCCCACGAATTTAGATCTGTCAGAAATTTCTGACGGAATTTCCGACGGATTTAAATCTGTCTGAAATTTCTGACGGAATTTTCCACGGATTTAAATCCGTCTGAAATTTCCGACGGATTTAAATCCGTCTGAAAATTTTCGACGGATTTAAATCCGTCTAAAATTATTAAATAAAATATAAACCAATTATTTTTCAAATGCAAGCAATCCTGATCCGATCGATACACACAACAATGCACTATATAATATTTTCACTATTATATGGGTGTTTTCAAAATATAAATATATTGTAATGAATAAGATAAATATAAATCAGAGTGAGTGAGGTATGACTTACCTATATATAATTATATGTTTAGGTTATTATAAATTATATACTAATTAGCGTAAATGTGTTTTTTTTTACTTATCTTGAAAAATACCAGCACATGACGTCCAAATTTAAGAATAACATATCTTTTCTTTAATTTTTAAAAATCACTCATCTCTTTAAAAATAACGTTATTAATTACATAAGGGGGAAAAAAAGTTAAATTATGTTCTGCAAATCATATATATGTATCTATCATTTATTTCAAAATTACATCCAATACTAAGTCATTTTCATGAAAACTTTCATTGATCTTCAATTTTGAAAATAATATTTTTTCAATTCATTTTTAAAATTATTACTTAAATTTAATATTTTTTTTAAATCACACTGTGCATGATATTTAAAATAAATTTCAAAAAAGTTGAAATAATGAAATAAGAGATCAAATCTCATTTAATTATTGATATTTGTAATAATAAATTATTTTCTCTTAATAATATATAAATAGTATTATCTTATATAAGTAGTTGTATGTGCCACTTAAATAAATAAATAAGAAAATTAATACTCACTTAAAAATTTGAGAAGAGATATACGTATGACGTTATTGAGAAAAACTTCTAAGTAGGCGTAACACCTCAGTTTTCAAAAAGGTTATTATTATTACTATTATTATTATATGGTATTTGGTCATAATTATTTTAATAATTATAGAAGAATATTATTTTGTACGTTTTAAATAACTATTGTTTTGAAAAATTATTTTGTACGTATTAAATAAGTATTTTTATTAGCATTTTTTAAATAAATATTTATATGTTTTAAGAGAAGGTTGATTTTATATGATATTTTGTTATTGATATTATATTATTATATTTTGGGGTCAGAAATATATTATTATTATAGAGGAAAAATATTTTATAATATACATGTATTTATTTTATTTAATTATTTTGAGGACAAAGAGAAGTGGGTTAGAAGAGAAGGAAAATGGGTTGGGTTGACCCAGCCCAATGGATTAATTTTAAGAAAGGAGTCAGGTAGTGTTAACCCTATCTGCCTCATTTGCGTTCTGGAGGGTTAGGGAAAAAAATAGGAGAAACAAAGAGCTCTAAGGAAGAGTACTCAAGAACGACTTTAGATCACACCAAGACCATTCGTCTTCTACTCATCCAGGTAAGGGGGGAGTGAGAAACCTTACTCTGGGTGTGGGAATGTATGTTGGGTAGTGGGATTGGCCTCCAATCCTGTGTTTGTTGTATGCTCGTGTATGCGGGGTTTTCCCCAATTGTATCTGTTTCATCTATTATTCCTCTTGTATGTAATTAATTGTATAAATTTCTTGAATGAATGATTAATTTCAGTTTTAAAATTGTAATTGTATGATTTGAGATTTTTGTGGGTCCCTACAGGAAACCCTATGAGAAAATGGGCAAAATATGAATGTTTTCTGTTTTGCCTTCTGATTGCTTTGTTGTGTTCCTTGTTGGATGTGATGCATGAGTATGTGATTAATTTTGAAAATGAATATGTTTTTATATGAATTTGAGTGCTCTGTGGGTTCCTACGGGAAACCCTATGAGAAAATAGGCAAAATATGAATGTTTTCTGTTTTGCCTTCTGATTGCTTTGTTGTGTTCCTTAATGTTTGCAGAGTGTAAATATGTGTTTAATTTCGCAAATAGATGAGTTTTAATATGGATTAAAGTGCTCTATGAGAATTGTGAATATAATGTGATAATGTGAATATGATGATGAAATATGATGATGGAATATGAGGATGAAATGTGATGATAATAATGTGATATAAGAATGCATAGAGTCTTGATTGACATGCATCATGTGCATAAATGTTTTTAAGGGTACGATATGGAATAAACTGCCAGAGAAGGCCCCCTAGTGTAAAAGCTTTAGGGATTAGTCTTTGGGGATAGCTCGGTTTGGAAGTCCCAGTCTCGCCCATTGTGTGCATGGGATGTATCTTGCGCGGCTTAGCTATCCCGACGAGACTCTGGTAGTATGTCCTTCTAGTGAGAGTGCGTAGAGGGTGTGACCCGGCATGTACTCCTAGACTACTCTTCATGTGTTGCTAGCGGCAATATGCCATGTGATATGTTACTGGCGCCACATGCATGATAAAATGTAGTTCGTGTCCATACATGTGCATTTTAATGTTATATGAAAAATTGATATGTCTTGGATGAGTGATATGTGATGTTATTATTAATTTATCTATGTTATACCTGTTTTGTTTGTGTTTGGCTATCTAGCGTATATTTCTACACTGAGCCAGAGTGAGATGTTTCTCACTCCCTTTTCTCTTGTGTTGTTTTCTTTGACTGTCATACAGGTGATTATCAACATGAGGTTGAGGATGTTGATGATGAAGCTTAGGCTTCTATGTTGGGATTTGCTCTGATAGGACATGTGACATCGGGGCGTACGTAGGATTAAATAAGGATGTTGTTTCTGTTAAATTATTTTGAAAACCTTAACCTTATTTCTTTTGTAATTACCACTTATCATGTTATATGTTTAAGTTATGAATGTGGTGCTCTCTATCTGAACATGTTTGGTATTTTAAAAAATGAAAGACTGTGGTATTCAAATTTTATTATTATGTGTTATGGTATGCGGGGTAGAGGGTGTCACAGTAGGGATTAATGGAATTTTTTCTAGATTAAATCTTCTTTATTTAAAACTTAAAACATTAAAGTTAAAATAATTACACTGAATAATTATTTTTGTTCCTAATAATTGATTGATTTAAAAATATCTCTTCAAGTTGTAATAATTTCTTAAATTTACATTTTATTGATTTCTGAATTTTATATTTAAGTAAATCAGTAAAATACAAAGTAACGAGTATAAATATAAGTATTTAAAACTTCAATGAATCTATATATAGAAAGTAGAGATAAATACAGAGAAAATGAATGGAAGAAAAATAGTTAAATATATAGTTGTTTGATTATCTATAGTAATAGATAAAGGGAAATATACGTCTTCTTGTAACTGATTTTGTCTAAAAAATAATAGATAATCATACCTTTAATTCTTAAGAAATAAATAAATAATTTTTAATTATTTTACTTTTAAAAAGATTTAAAGACACAAAGTGTCTGTTTCCTCTTTTAATTCTCCTAGTATGTATATATAATAGTACGTGATAAACTAATTTAATATATATATGAAGAGGGATCTTTTTACTTGTAATTATAATTTTATTTTATATTTTATATTTTAATTAATTTATTTAAATAATATTTATGATATTTTATTCTTTTAATTTTTAAATTATTTATTCATTTTATTTTTATTTTATATATTCTAATTTTATTTGTAATAATATGATTATATATTTAAATAGTTTAATTTTAATAATTTTTTAAGTATATTTTTGTCTTTTTGTCTTAAATTTTTGAATTTCTATATTGTAATTTTAATAATTTTTTATTTCTATTATTTATTAATTCTTTTCTTTTTTAATGTTTTATAACATTATTAAAATTTTATAATTTTATCTTACTTTTTATTTTATAAATATAATTTGGATTATTCATTTTATAATTAAATTAATTTTTTTAAATTTTTTATGAGTTTACATTCTAAGAATGTATTGAAACCCCTCAATCTTTGATTATTAGATAGCAACAACATGAATATTCTGATTATTAGACATTATGTTATAATTCTACTGATTGTACTATATGTTATTTTTTAAAAAAAAATTCACAGAATTTCCCACGGATTTCCAACGGATTTATCCGTGGGTAATTTCCCACGGATTTGTCCGTGGGTAATTTCTCAATAACTTTATATTAAATGTGAATTTTGTACATTTAACCATTAAATTGAAAATCTTTTACTCTTAAATCATATATACAAAATGTTATATTAATCAAAGATGATTTCTTATAAAACAAAATTAAATCTGTCGGAAAATTTATATTTTCGATGAGAAAATTTTTGTAGGAAAAGCTATAATATTGATGAAATATTTCAGACAAATTTATATATTTTTCGAAAATGTAAGAACTGGTTATAATTTTGATATGAAAATATTATGATATTATTAGATAAGATTTTAAGTTAGTATTTTATTAATGGTTGATAATTAAAAAATAAAACAAGGATAAATACATTTTTTGAATTTTATATGTTTGATTTAAGATAACTTACAAAATAACTCTTGGTAAAGTTATTCTGCTCAATAACTCATGGTGTGAGTTGAATTTTATCGATCCAATTAATTGTTAAATTAAAAGTTATTAAATTTTACTAATAATTAATATAAAAATTAATTAGTTTTGGAATAAATTATTTGCTAATTAACAATATAATTGAAACATGAATTATTTTAAATTATTTAACTAAAATCTTATTGACAATTTACTATATGATCTTAATATTTTTGTATAACTAATATTTGGTTTTAAATTTGATATGAGAATATTATATATAATTAGATAAGATTTTAAGTTAGTATTTTATTAATAGTTGATAATTAGAAAGAAAGAAAAACAAGGATAAATACATTTTTTGAATTATATATGTTTGATTTAAGGTAAATAAATATATTAAATTAATTAATAATTTACTTAAAATATTAAAATTTAATTTATAAGTATGTAATAAATAAATATTTATAATTTTATAAATTATATTATCATTATAAATTATAAAATTAAATAATTTAAATTATAATTTTAAATAGAAATAAGTAGATGATAATTATAAAAGTAAGTACATATAAATAAATAATAATTAAATATATTATTATTATTATTATTATTATTATTTGTAATATAAAATTATTATATATTATTATTATAGTACAAATATGAGATTGTATATTTGAGGATGACTTAAAAGAATTAATTTGTACAAGATATACTGACAACATACATATACATTTCGGTAGTTTACTCATCAGAACTTCACAGTTAAGCGTGCTTTGTAACACCCCGATTTTTTTTAAAGGGTATTGTTGTAATTAATGGCATTTTCGTAATTTTAATAAAGGAATAAGGGTATTTTTGTAATTTTATTATTAATGGCATTTTCGCAATTTTATTAAAGATTGAGGGGTAAATGGGTAACTTGGAACGGGCTGTTCCAAAATTGGAACGGGCCGTTCCAAGCAATAAAAAGATACTAAAATTTTAAGTTGGGAACGGGCCTAGAATGGGTCGTTCTGGAAGGAGAACGGGCCGTTCCGGAGGGAGAACGGGCTGTTCTGCTGAGATTGAGAACGGGCCGTTCTGGTTTTAGAACGGGTCGTTCTGCTTTTTTGAAACGGGTCGTTCCGATTTTAGAACGGGCCGTTCCAGTTGAAAAATTGGCACAGATTCGAAGGTTCCGGAACGAGCCGTTCCGAAATCAGTACGGGCCGTTTCGAGGACCTCAGAATGCCTATAAATAGGAGGCATGGGGGTGAAAATTTATAACTGACCGAGAGGTGAAAATTTTAGAGAGATAGAGAGAGAAAAAAAAGAGGAGTGAGAGAAAGAGGAATCTTGAGGAGAAGATTCTGTCCTAGTTCCGGTCCTTGTTTAAGGAGAGAGGTGGAGGTTCTGCCCTAGTTCCGGTTATTGTTTAAGGAGAGAGGTGGAGGTTCTGCCCTAGTTCCAGTTACTGTTTAAGGAAAGAGAGGAGGAGGTTTTGCCCAAGTTCCTATTTATCCAGGTACGGGGGAAAAGGGGATTATTTATATGTATAGTACATGAGGGAATTGGGTAGAGGAAGAATTCCTTAGGATTATGATTAATTTTACAATTATTTGATTTGGAGAATTATTGGTTCTATTAAAATTATCTGTGTTGAGGTTTATAAATATGCCTAAGTGTAGGAATGATGATCTGGGAAGAAGAATGAATTGTAAGGAAAATGCGGGGAGCTAGAATTTGGAATAATTAGGGGTTTTACTGTTTATACTAATTATTCTATTGATTATTATATTAATGAAAGTTATTGCTATATTACTTGTTAAGAATGAATGATATTGATGTGAATTGCTTGAGGGGTATGTAAACCCTATTTTATTGAGCTTATCTGTTATGTATGTGATATGGAATTGCGTACGTGATATGAATTTGAGTTATAAGATGAGATGATGTATGAATGTGATTTTGATTGTGATTGTGGTGCGTCACATCGATGACTAGGGATGGCATGGCCCCTGGGTATGTGGTGCTACAGGGAGGGCGTGACCCTAACATGGTGTGGGATGAGTAAGACAGTTAACACCACCACTTATGTCGTTTATGGCAGCCCTGACATAGGGTTAATTGTAAGAGATTGTATTGATTGTAATGTGATTGTGTTTCCTCACACCAAATGATTAGGGATGGCATGGCCCCTGGGTAAGTGATGCTATAGGGAGGGCATGACCCTGGTCTGATGTGGGTTGAGTGAGGCAATTAACCTGTATCACTTGTGTCAGATGTGGCGAGGTCTTGGCATAGTGTTAATTGTGAAATTGGCATGAATTATAGATGTTGAAATAGTTGTTATATTGATGTGAATGAGGAAAGGTAAAAATGATAATGTTAAAATCTAAATGGATTGTGATGGATTGATAAATCATGGTACATGCTCGTAAATATTTTATTAAATAAAGAAATATGATGAGATTTTAATATGGTGTGTTTGGATGTACTTTGCATATAGATATCTTCTTTTCTCACCGTATAAATTGTGGATATTTTAGGTGGAGAGGATCCAGCTGCAAGTGGCATATAGGATGCCAACAGTTTTATTTTGGGAAATGTTCTGATATTGTGACATCGGGGCAGAGGATTTTTAGGACGAAATATTTATGTGAATTTGGTACTGTCATATTATTTTGAAAACAATTTGTAAAAACTTTTGTGTTTTATGTTTGATATTTCTATTAATGTGGTTGTCGAAGTTTCTCATGTGAACCCTTTTACTGTAACTGAAAAGATTTATTACAATATATGTGTTGGGGTAGTAAGGGTGTCACATGCTTGACCTAGAGTAATATAGGGATGGGTGACCTTCTGGGAAGTTTCCCAGAAATTGCACAAGTAAGGATAAAACACGCTAAACAGTGAAATATCGTGAAATAGAACCCTTGAGAAGCCAAATATGAGGGTTGTTACATTAATAAATATTAAAATTAAAAAAAATTATAATTTTCGTTCCCACGAATAAATCTGTGGGAAAATCCGTCGGTAAATATTTCATATGAGCAATTTACCGACGGATTGGTGTCCGTCGGTAATTCGTCGGAAATGCACTATTACCCACGGATTTTTGCCATTTCCCACGGATTCTGGTCGTCTGTAATAGCGAATTTTCTTGTAGTGATCTGGCACGGCCCGTTCTCAAACTAGTACGACCTGTTCTCAAACCAGAACGACCCGTTTTGGGGTTACGTTTTAACACATAACGACCATGTTTGAAACGGCCCGTTCTAAAACCATGACGGTCCGTTCTCAACTAGGGTTACAAGCCTTTTTAGTAGTTTAGAACGACCCGTTCCAGTTTGGGAATGGCCCGTTCTGGACTACTAAATATCAAAAAAAAATTCTAAAATACCTTCATATAATTTGTGAAAAACGAGGTGTTACATTTGGCGCTACTTTTTCTCAAATTTTAGTTCACTCCATTTCTCACAAATGTGTTCCTTTTCTTTCTCTCATTACCCTGTGTCTCCATTTTCAATTATTGCTTCTTTTTTTTTATGGTTTTACTCTTGACGTGAAGAATCCTAAGGTATTTCTCTATCTCTAAATCTTCTATCTATATTGTGTTTTTTAGAAGATGTTCTTAATTATCGGGGGAGGTTATTGTGTTTAGTTATCTACTCATGTTTCCACGCATTGGAGAAAAGGATTTATTTGTTTTGTCTCCGTGAACATCATCAAGAATTTTTCTTTTCTATTTTTTTTCATGCCTTTCATTTCTTAATTTAAAAACCACATTTCTTTTCTCATTTTTTTGTATTTTTTTGAATTTCTATCAGTAATGGCATCCCCAACTTGCATTACCAATTTAAGATTTCAAAATCTATCAAATGATACTCAACAACAAGAAGGTGCTTCTATTAGTTTGTTATTTTCTAATATCTTCATTTTTCTTCTATGTAAATTCTTAATTATAATTTTTATCTTTATTCTTTTCAAAAATGCAAAAGGATGTATTATTACAAACAGAATGGAAGAGGAAAAACAAGTGGTTTAAGTATTGTCAAGAAAAGAAGAAAAAGTGCAAATGGGAAATTGTCTGTAAACATTTTGGAAGATAAGATGGTAGCTGTTGGACTGGGAGCTGTAGATTTTATCACTAAAATATCTGTTATTGTTCAAAAACATTTCTTACAATATAGAGAAGTGGAAATTTATTCCTGATGTTGCAAAAGAAAGAATAGTTACAAAAGTTTTGGTAAATTCTATTTTTACACAATTTTTAATTTTCTTTTTCATGTTAATAATACACTTTTACATTTAAGTTTGAATTTGATTATTATGTGCATGATACTTTTAACATAGATGGCATAGATATAAAGCATTATAGGTCTATTATTCTTGACACAGCTAGAAGACTCTATCGAAGTCGTAGATGTAGACTTCACCAACATTTCAAACAATATGAAACAATTGAGTTGGCTTTAGAGCATAAACCTTAGGATCTAAGTAGCGAAGATTGGGAATATTTAGCAGATTATTTTTCAAGTTCTAAGTTCAAGGTATGTTACATATTTTAAATATAGTTAAATTAAATATTTATTGATTATGAGTGTCAACGTTATAACTATTTTTTATTTGTATCATTTTCAGGAAATGAGCATGAGAAATAAGTCAAATAAATCCAAACAAGTAATTAATCATAGATTTGGAAGAAAATCACTTCAAGATGTTAGCTTTGAAAAAGGTAACTTTTTTGTTTATTAATTAAAAATTGTTCATTACATAACTTAATTTGTTATAAAGATTTATGACTATTTTAATATCTTCTCAGAGAGACCTGAAATACAAAAAGAATCCAATTTCCAAGATTTGTGGAAAACAACTCATACAAACAACAATGGAGAATGGGTAGATGAAGTGTGACCCCCTCTACCTCGCATACCATAAGACATAAATAATAAAATTTGAAGAACATAATTTCATAATTAAAATATCAAGCGTGTTCAGATAGAGAGTACCACATCTATAACTTAAACAAATAACAAAATCAGCAGAAATTCCAACGAAATAATGCTAAGGTTTCGACAATAATAAGAACAACATCCTAATCTAATCCTATCTATGCCCCGATGTCACATGTCCTACCAGAGCAAAGCCCAATGTAACACCCCAGTTTTCATACTTTTTATGGAGGGTAATTTAGTAAATTTTATAAGATTTATCGAGGGTAATTTAGTAGCCCAGAACAGGACGTTCTCAAATTGGAACGGACCGTTCTAAACTACTAAAAAGACCTATTTTTGATTGCTCAGAATGGGTCGTTCCCAAACTGGAACGGGTTGTTCCAAACAGCCAAAATGCCCTATAACCCTAGTTGGGAACGGGCCGTTCCAAAGTTGGGAATGGATCGTTCCAAATATGGACGTTGTGTGTTAAAACGCAAACTCAGAACGAGCTGTTCTGGTTTTTAGAATGGGTCGTTCCAGATGTCAAGTTTACACATGCTGAAAGGATCCAAAGCGGGCCGTTCTGGCCACTCCTGAAATCTATAAATAGAGCACTCTAACACTGTTTCTAGACACACTCTCTAGAGACCAAGGAGAACCAAGAGAAGGAGATCAGCCAAATTCTGCTCTAGCATCATCTTCTGCTTATCTAGGTAAGGGGGAGTGAGAAACCTCACTCGGGGGTGTGAGAATAATTGTTGGGTAGTAGGATTGACTCCCAATCCCTTGCTTGATGCATGCTTCTAGGAACAGGCAAAATATCAATATTTTCTACTTTGCTTTCTGAATGTCTCGTTATGTTCCTTGTGTGATGTTGAGTGTAAAGATGTATTTAATTTCAAAAATATATAAGTTTTGATATGAATTAAAGTGCTCTGTGAGTTCTTGAAAGAACCCTATGAGAAACAGGAAAAAATGAAAATGTTTCTTGTTTTGCTTTTTGATTCTTCTGTTGTCTTCCTTGTTGTATAAGATGTATGAATATGTGAGTCATTTTGAAAATAGACAAATTTTGATATGAATTAGAGTGCTTTGTGGGTTCTTGTGGGAAACCCTATGAAGTAAAATTAGGAACATGATCTTTGGATGATTTTGAGGCAATATATGTAAAATTGATATGGCTTCATGTTTTGGATAATTACTTGGTATAATTTTTGTATATGACTACGAGAAGTTTCTTGAATGAGACTATGTGAACATGATGTGAGAATGTAAAAGGTGAACGTATGATCTGTGATATGATATTGTGAGATAATGTGACATGAAATATGATGAGACGTGATAAGTGAAATGTTGAGTCAATGAAATCATGAATGTGTGACGTGTATCATGTGCATTTACAAGCTAACAAGGTGTACCTTAGGGTCACTGGTGAAGTAACAAGCTAACAAGGTGTACCTTAGGGTCACTGGTGATGTAACAAACTAACAAGGTGTACCTTAGGGACACTAGTGATGTAACAACCTAACAAGGTATACCTTAGGGTCACTGGTGATGTAATAAGCTAACAGGGTGTACCTTGGGTCACTAGTGATGAAATGATGAGAAATGTGATTATGAGAGACGTGACTGGCGCCACATGCATTTATGAGTCGACTCTATGAGATCATTGCATGATGAATGATTGTGCATGTGTTACTATTCTATGTATAATTGGAATTTGTACTTAAATAATGTGTAGCTATGACTATGATTGTATGATTTGTGTGTGTGTTACCTAATCGTTATTTCTACACTTGGAACCGAGTGAGATGTTTCTCACTTCCTTGTTGTCTTTTGTATGTGTTTAAAATTGTGTTGTAGGTGATCATCAGCATGAGGATGTTGGTGATGAGGCCTAGGCTTCAGTTGGGCATGCTCTGATAGGATATGTGACATCGGGGCATAGCTAGGCGTAATTAGGATTTAATTATTGTATTTTTTTTTTGGAAGAATTTATGTTTCATTTTTCCACATTTGATCATGTTTAAAGTTAATGAATGTGAATTCTCTACTCATGTTATTGGAATTGTTGTTTTAATTCCACAGTTTTTTTTAACCCAATAAGATATTTCTTTTAATTATTATATAATTATGTTGGGGTAGAGGGTGTCACATTTAGTGGTATCAGAGTAGGTCGATCCAATCGGTCGTGAGTTATGTGTCTACTATAGTTGTTTGGTAGATGAATGATGGAATGAATTGATTGTGGAACTTATTGATATGCTAGTATGATGATTGATTATGTTTGTTTTTATTTAATTGTGTGTACACTAACAATGTTTTGCTTTATGATGAGGATGATGATGATGATAATGATGTTTCCCTTGTGTTGTTAGTGTTGTGCTTACTTGTGTATTGTTTTCTCAGAATTTGGCTGAAAGACATGATATAGCTTAGTTGATGCTATTCATGATTGCTTATTTGTTTTGATACTTCTTGCTTACGTAAGAAGTAGTGGTTGAGTGGTATCGCTTGTGTTGCGAGCATATGTGCCAGTAGTAGTGGACGAAGCCTTGTGCTAACCAACTAGAACTATTAGAACCTTGGATGTGGGTGAGACATTGATTTGTCGAGTATATTAAGAGTTTGCGATTTGTGGAGTTTCTGAAATCTATAGTTGTAGCGATTGAATCCTAGGAGGTTGTATGTTGAGAATTGGAGTTTTGGTATTCTTAAGGAGAGATTGAAGTGTTGATGATTTCTGGAGTTGGTGCTTGCATGTTAACCTTTTATGGTTTAGGTAGCATGTGAGTTTTATGTTCTAAGTCTTTTGTGATGGATATGTGAGTTGTTTTGGTTTAGGATTGTAGTGGGAAGCTTGGTATGAGTTTGAGGTGGAAAGGAGTGGGTTTGGAAGGATTGAGATATTTTCGTGGGCTTAGGTGTTGATACACTATTGCTGTCTAGTGTAGGGGATGTCTGCACTGCAGTTTTGGTGAGATTTCACTTGGAAACCTCAAGTATTCCTTCAATGCTTCTCGGATTCCTTGGAAAAAGGTCAAGGAAGATGACTCTAAGAAGTACCAATGTGACCTAGGCTTGCTCTAGCTAAGTCTGAAAGAAGGAGAGATATCCTAGCTCTACAAAGAGAGGAGCTCAAGTAGAGTAGAGATAGGATAAGGTGACTTTCGGAGGGGAGAATTCTAAGAAGAGAAATCTCATGTATATCATCCAAAAGTGTTTACAAGTTTCGGCCATATGGATTTTATAGAGAAAATTAGGTCAAAGTGAACCATGGGTTAGCCTAAGGTTAAGTGTAACCATGGTATGGTTCACTTAACCTTAGGCGCCCAAAATTTGAATTCAAAATTCAAATTTTGGAGCCTAAACTCGGATCACACCATGTGCACTTCATTTGGAATGTCATTACGCTTCCATTTGAGTTACATTTCGGTCACACCATGTGCATGTGTTGCACATGGCCGAAATGCATACCAAATGTGAAACTAATTACATTCTAATGTAAATACACATGCAACCTAAATAACCCTAAATTCAAATGACCCTCAAATGAAATCCTATTCTAAATGGCCGGAAATACAAGGCCTAAAAGAAATACAAGGCACTAAGGCCTAACCCTACACTACTCCTAATCTACTTGGGCTTGAGTCAAAGCCCAACTAAACAATGTGATGGGCTTTCCTTGAGCTTGGGCCCACTCCTCTTGTATCCTCCTTGCCATAGCCCTAGTAGTTGGGCCCTTGGCCCATGGGCCTCCTCCATCATCCCCTCCCTCTTGAAGAGGATTTGTCCTCAAATCCAAAGCATTCTCCTCTTGTGTAGCCAGTCCTGTAAAGAGAGACAAATCAGAAACATTAAAACTAGGACTAACACCATATTCAGAAGGGAGATCTAGGACATAGGCATTATTATTTATTCTCCTAAGGACTTGAAAGGGTCCATCTCCTCTAGGACTAAGCTTGGACTTTCTTTTGGAAGGAAACCTATCCTTCCTAAGGTGCAGCCAAACCCAGTCACCTTCCTTGAAGATAACTTCCTTTCTACCTTTATTATTATATTTTTGATATTTTTCATTTTGAGACTGAATATGATCTCTAACCCTCTCATGTAATTTTTTAACAAACTCAGCCCTAGATGTGCCTTCTTTATGAATAAAGGAAGCAACATCTGGCAGGGGCAATAAATCCAAAGGAGTAAGAGGATTGAAACCATAGACAATCTCAAAAGGAGACATGTTAGTGGTTTTGTGAACCACTCTATTATAGGCAAACTCCACATGAGGAAGATAGTCATCCCATGACTTTTTATTGCCTTTGAGGATTGCCCTTAACATAGTCCCTAGAGACCTATTTACTACCTCAGTTTGCCCATCAGTTTGGGGATGACATGTGGTAGAAAATAGAAGTTTAGTTCCTAGCCTTGCCCAAAGAGTTTTCCAAAAATGGCTAAGGAACTTAACATCTCTATCTGAGACTATAGTTTTGGATAACCCATGTAGTCTCACAATTTCTTGAAAGAATAATTTAGCAACACTACTTGCATCATCCACTTTGTGGCATGGAATAAAGTGTTCCATTTTGCTAAAACGGTCCACAACCACAAAGATGGAATCCTTTCCTCTTTGGGTCCTAGGAAAACCAAGGATGAAATCCATGGAAATGTCTACCCAAGGAGCATTGGATATTGGCAAGGGGGTGTATAGTCCATGAGGTTTTGTGGTAGACTTAGCTTGTAAACAAGCTATGCAACTACTACAAAATCTTTGAACATCTCTTTTCATATGAGGCCAAAAGAATTTCTCTCTCAAAAGTGAAAGAGTCTTCTCAATTCCAAAATGCCCCATGAGCCCACCCTCATGGCTCTCCTTTACCAAGAGTTTCCTAATAGATCCTTGGGGTACACAAAGTTTATTTTATTTAAAAAGATACCCCTCAGAAATATAGTACCGTTGATAAGGTTTTTGAATACATAAAGAATAAAAGTTAGCAAAATCAAGGTCTTTCTCATACAATTCCTTGATGTCATCAAACCCTAGTATTTGAGAACCTAGGATGTTCAACAAAACATGTCTTCTTGACAAAGCATCAGCTACTACATTTGTAGAGCCTTTCTTATATTTGATGACATAAGGAAATTGCTCAAGGTACTCAACCCATTTTGCATGCCTCTTATTTAACTTATGTTGACCCTTCAAATATTTAAGTGACTCATGATCACTATGAATAACAAATTCCTTGGTCACAAGATAATGCTCCCAAGTTTGAAGGGCACGAACTAAAGCATACAACTCCCTGTCATAGGTAGGGTAGTTCAGGGCAGCCCCATGAAGTTTTTCACTGAAATATGCTATGGGGTGGCCACCTTGTAACAACACAGCTCCTATGCCAAGACCTGAAGCATCACATTCTAGCTCAAAGGTTTTGCAAAAATCAGGGAGAGCTAGAACAGGTGCTTGAGTGAGTTTTTGCTTAAGCTCTTGAAAAGCTAAATTATGTTTTTCTTGCCACAAAAAGACCACATCCTTCTTTACCAACTCATTGAGAGGTGAAGCTAATGTAGAGAAGTTAGGAACAAATCTTCTATAAAAGCTTGCCAAACCATGGAAGCTCCTAACTTCACTAACATTAGTAGGAATAGGCCATTCTTGGATGGCTTTGATTTTCTCGGG
Organism: Cajanus cajan; assembly: GCF_000230855.2. Taxonomy (NCBI): domain Eukaryota; kingdom Viridiplantae; phylum Streptophyta; class Magnoliopsida; order Fabales; family Fabaceae; genus Cajanus; species Cajanus cajan. The sequence goes on from NC_138521.1 coordinate 27,069,515, forward strand.
GTCCACATGAACCCCCTTTTTGCTTACCACAAACCCTAGAAAAATAACATTATCTACACAAAAAGTGCACTTGTCTACATTGACAAACAAGTGATTGTCTCTAAGAACAAGTAGGACTTGTCTTAGGTGATCCACATGATCACTGAGACTTTGGCTATAGATTAAAATATCATCAAAATAAACAACTACAAACCTACCAATGAAATCCCTAAGGGCATGATTCATTAGCCTCATAAATGTGCTAGGTGCATTAGTAAGCCCAAAAGGCATTACCAACCATTCATATAATCCAAACTTAGTCTTAAAAGCAGTTTTTCACTCATCACCTTCTTTAATTCTAATTTGGTGATATCCACTTTTAAGATCTATTTTAGAAAATATGGATGACCCATGCAATTCACCAAGCATGTCATCAAGCCTAGGAATTGGGTGCCTATATTTTATTGTGATGTTGTTGATGGCTCTACAGTCACAACACATCCTCCATTTTCCATCTTTTTTTGGCACCAAGATGACAGGCACAACACAAGGGCTTAGACTCTTTTGAATCCAACCCTTATCCAACAACTCTTGTACTTGCTTCTCTATCTCTTTAGTTTCTTGTGGATTGGTCCTATAGGCTGGTCTATTGGGAAGACTAGCCCCAGGCACAAGATCTATTTGATGCTCTATTCCCCTAAAAGGTGGAAGTCCCACTGGGCCTTCTTTAGGAAATACATCATCAAATTCTTTTAAAAGATTTTTTACTTCAAGAGGTAGAGAAGTTTCCAAAGAACTTGTGGCAGTCCATGTGAGTGTTCCTCTACACATGAGGATATGAGAAGATGGTTCAAGGAAGAGAGAAGTTTTGTGTAAAGGTTTTGTATCAAAAATCTCTTCTTGAACTATCTCTAGAGAGGGAACACTAGGCTCTCTAGAATCCTTTTGTTCACTAGTTTTTAGAAGTTTTTTTTTTCAAGTTTTTTTTGTTTTCCTTTCTCTTGCTCACGTTTAGTCTTCATTTGGACTTGATCTTCCATCACTTGTGAAGGTGATAGAGGATGAAGCACAAACTTCTTACCCTTGTGTGTGAAAGTTATTTTATTAGTTAGGCCATCATGATGGGTTTGTTTATCAAATTGCCATGGCCTACCCAATAAAATATGACAAGCTTCCATGGGAACTACATCACATTTGACTTTATCTTGATAGTTCTCAATAGAAAACTCTACTTCCACTTGTTGGTTGACCACCATATCCCTATCATCATTAAGCCAATGAAGTTGATAAGGTTTGGGATGGGGTGTGGTAGTCAAGCCCAACTTTTCAACCATTCTAGTGCTATAACAATTGCACCAAGATCCACTATCCACTATGAGAGAACAAGCCTTGTTTGAAATATTACATCTTGTGTGAAAGATGTTCTCTCGTTGGGATTGTGTATCACTAGGTTGGTTGTTGAGGACCCTTCTCATCATAAGAAATTCCCCATTGTAAGGGTAAGTGACCTCACATGACTCCTCCTCGCTTGCTTCTTCTTTATCCTCACTTGAAGATGGAGAAGTAGTAGATTCATCTTGGCTACTATAAATGTCTTGGCCCCTTAAAATCATGACCTTTTTATTAGGGCATTGAGAAGCAATGTGGCCTCTCCCAAGACATTTAAAGCACTTTATGTCACTAGACTTGGTGCTAGTGTGTGAGGTGTTTGTTTTTTTTGTCTTTTTCTTTACCCTTGTCTAGATTTTTGGGGGAGTCAAAAGTAGTTTTCTTTTCAAAATTGTTTTTCTTGCCCTCCCTCTTATAATCAACTTTTGTATAAGGAGATGAGTATGAGCTTGTTTTGAAACTTTTTCGCAAATTTTGTTGTTCAACCTTGATACAAAGTTAAACCAAATCATTCAAATCTCTATAAGGAAGAAGCTCAACCTTATCCCTTATCTCAAAAGTCAATCCACTCAAAAATCTAGCAATAGTAATATTTTCTTCCTCCCTAATGCCAGTCCTCATTAAGTATAACTCCATCGTTTGTCTATACTCTTCCACAGTCATATTTCTTTGATGGAGTCTTTGGAGCTTGTTGATAAGCTCCCTAGTGTAATAAGAGGGAATATGCCTCCTTCTCAAGGCACTCCTTAATTCATTCCAATATTGAATTGGAGGATCATTATGGAGACGCCTATCCCTCACAAGGGAAGTCCACCAATACATGACATGACCTTGAAAGCTTAAGGTGGCTAGGGATACTTTTCTTTCTTCACTCACTTGATGGCAAGTGAAGATTTGTTCAACCTTCATTTCCCAATCTAGGTACCCCTCAACATCATCTTTGCCATGGAAATAAGGGAGATCTACCCTAGATTCCCTTGCCTTGGGGGTCCTATGAACTCTTCTAGGAGGTTGTTGGTAATGATCTCCTAAGGCTAGGCTATCATCATGCATTGATTCTCCTAGGGTTGAACTATGAGTTTGGGAGCTATGTCTACTTCGGTGCTTGTGGTGTAATTTTTCTTCTTTTTCCTTTAATAAACGAATTTCCTCCTCCAAAAGAGCAAGTTGAGCTTCTCTTTCAAGTTTTTCTTTTTGTCTTTGTTTAGCTTCTTGCTCTTTCCAAATTTTGAGTGATCTTAATTCATGTGTTACTTTTGACAAGTCATTGTAATCACTTGAATTACTATCACTTTGAGGAGTAGAAAATTCTTCATTATAGGAGAAAGGTTTCTTTTAATGAAAGAAGTTTTGAAAGCAATTTTTAAACAAGGTTAAGACTAAGTACTTGGAGGACTAAGTATACAAATTGAACTTTGGAGGGAGGTGAGCTACTAAGAGCCACTTAATAACCAAGCCTCTTCAAGTAAAAATTATTAATCCCCCTTGTAGTTAATCTCCACCAAAATCTTTTTCAATGAAAATTATTTTTGTGATTTGTGAACTAAGATATACTAGACGAATGAAAGCAAATAAAACAAGTATGTTTGCAAGAATTAAACTATCTAAACGTGTCCTAGGGTGAGAGCTTGAGAGATACCAAAGATCAATCAAGGACCACTCTCACCAAGTTCTAACGAAAATGAGTAACCTATGGAGAGATGGTTGTGTACCAAAGACACACCCAAGACACTCCTACAAATGGCCAATTACAAGGTAATTACAAAGCTAAACAGCAAAAGAAACAAGTGGCTTAAAGATAAATCAAAATAGCCACCAAAGATTAGTGAGGGATTAGTGACCAATTTTGCAACAAAATTTCAAGTTAGTAAGGAAACGTTGGTCTCTAAATCCGTCACTAATACTTCTATTTTTTTTTTTAAATTCAATTACAAATCAAGTTGAATCTCCAAAGTATTCCCACGGATGTAACAAGTCCAGCAGCCACAAATTTCCAGCCACAAGTGTTTGGTGTTTGTTCTTTTTGGTAGCCAAATCCGAGAGCACCTTTGTCCCTTCCTCCTCCTTTTCTTAGTCCTCTTTCGATGACCCTTGTAGAACTAGCTTCTAAGGAGATAGGCTAGGTCAAACGTAGGTCACACTTGAGTTCAAAAGTGAACATGAACAGCAAAGAGAATTAAGAGTTAATGAAGACAAGAGTAGAGTAGGAGAAGACAATATAGATGACAAAAGACAAGAGTTGGCTAGGACAAGAAAGAAATGACCTAAGAAAGGATCTAGAATTGATTCACAAAACCAAAACACTCAAGAGATGTAAGCTGAAAACATCATGTATTCAATTAACAATGTATAACCGAGAAGAAACTTTGTGAACAAAACTCCTTATATGGCTTTTTCTTTTTGAAATTAGGTTTAGCACTTTTTTTTTAATCACTTTGCTTTTGTATTTTTTCTTTGAAACTTTGTTCTATATTTTTTTTAATCTTAGGAGATTGCCTTTTTCTCTTTACACAATATGCAAACACCACTCTCGGTCACACTTAGAATTAGGCACAAAACCGGATTCAAATTTGAAGTGCAAATGACAAGCAAATTAGGTTAAGATGTAATGGAAATGCAACATGCTTTTGATGCTTGTTTGTTTGTTTAGCACATGCACGGTTTTGGCTCCAAATTCAAAATTCAAAATGAATCTTTAACACAATTTTCAGCAAACAACAAATCACACAAGATCAAACTCACGGATAAGGAGAAAAAACTTTCAAGACATTTTCTAGTATAGGAAACCTAAAAATTCTAAGAAAACTACTAATGAACTAATAGTAGTTTATGAACTCAAATTCAAACAAAAATTATGAGCACACCAAAAGACTAAGGATCTCGGCCAAATCCAGAAAATATTTCAAAATGCAATTAAAATCAAAAAGGTTCAAACAAGCATAGCTAGGAATGATGAACAAGACAAGAACTACACATTACTACTAGACATAGATTTAAAATAAAATGAACTCAAACATACAATGAGCGAATAAAATTTCAATTACGACTCAAGCAAATCAAAAAGCTCATAGGCAGAAAATTCCTAATAGGAAAAAGAACTGGAGCATGATTCATGGAAGCAAATAGTCATAAACGCATAAATGAATCATTCAAGCAACATGATACTAGATCCATCAAATTTTAAGGCAAAAATTAGATCTAGGAAAGATTAAACTCTAAAGTGACAAGAACACAAGATGAACATAAGAACAAGATGAACAAGATGACACAAGAACAAGATGAACCACAAATCAAAATTCAAAAGACAAGATGATGAACTTATCTCTTGAAGACCAAAGCTCTTGATACCACTTGGTGAGATTCCACTTGGAAACCTCAAGTATTCCTTCAATGCTTCTCAGATTCCTTGGAAAGAGGTCAAGGAAGATGACTCTAAGAAGCACCAATGTGACCTAGGCTTGCTCTAGCTAAGTCCGGAAGAAGGAGAAATATCCTAGCTCTACAAGGAGAGGAGCTTGTAGACACCCAATTTCGTCCGGGGGGCAAACAAACAATAAGATAGGACATCAGACAAAAGCCTAAATTAACTTTTTTAGTGGCCCAGAACGGGCCGTTCCCAGGTTCAGAACGGGCCGTTCCAAGGCTTCTAAAAGGCCTAAAAAATGTAGGTTGGAACGGGCCGTTCTAGACTAGAACGGGCCATTCCAAACCAATCAAAGGGCCTAAAAACTTGTACCCCGGAACGAACCGTTCTCACCCAGAACGGGTCGTTCTGGTTCCCCGGAACGGGCCGTTCTGATTTCAGAACGGCCTTTCTAGGGTACGAAAATGCTACATAACGTTCGGATTTGGAACGGGTCGTTCCGAATCCAGAACGAGCCATTCCGGCCCACGTTTGATGCCTATAAATAAGAAATCTCGGGCACAGTTCAAGGGACCTCCAAAATTTCGTCCAGACTCCTTAGAGCACGAAATTTCTCTCTGTTTCTCTCTCATCTTCTCTTTTGTATTTCTTGAGATTTTGTAAGGTATTGTAGTGTGAAAGGTTGCCACAAAGCACCTAAAATCTTCCTATTTTGAAGATTCAATAGAGCTCAATCAAGAGGTATTTTAGTTAATCTTTTTCTCTTTTTTATTTATTTCTTTTCTATAATAAATATTATTATAATAAAAGCAATCATGTAGATATTTTAAAATTAATTGTTTAATTTAAATTTCAAGCATGTAAATATTTACCAATAAAAGGGGATTTAATATTTATATTATTATTGTTTATAATGTTAACTTCGTCATAAGGTACCGATTAAGGGCGTTGTAGGGGTGCTTAATACCTTCCCTACACGTAACCGACCCCTGAACCCAATTATGGTTATCAAGACCATTATTAGACCTTTAAAAACCTTTTCTTTTTCCAATGTTTTGAGTAAAACATTGGTGGCGACTCCATGAACCTCATTTTTCAAAACCATTAATTAAGGATTAGTCTGGTGTCCGGGCATTCCTTAATTGATGAGACTTTTAAAAGGATGTCTAAACCATTAGTCGCGAGATCGAAAATTTTCGGGTTGCGACAGATGGCGACTCCACTGGGGACGTTTAAAGAGGATCAGGCCCATTTAATTGATGAAGTTAATAAAATAAAAATAATAATTTAAATACTTTTCCCCTTTACTTTATTTGTTTTATTTGTTTGACTTTAATATATGTTTGTTTGTTTATTTAAATTTTGCACCTGTTTGAATAAAACTGTACACAATCCTTTGCACACAACAGTTCCCCCTACACCCGGGGGCATGAGGGTAATAAACATAGGGAGTGGTTGACGTACGACCGACCCAAGTTTGGCCTTGGAGCCTGCGAGCCTTGTCGGAAATCACACTCAAGGTGATAACCGGTTACTCTAGCCTGAAATACTGCGACAGACCTTAGAGTTTGCCAGGTGACGGTGATAGAGATACTGGGTCCCTATAATGGGGGCACCTTGGGGGCCTTAAGACCAGTGAGATTAGAACCGTCCTATACAATGCACTTTTCTTGTAGTGACCACAGACCAAGGATTTAAAGATGACTGTTCGCGGGTGTACATTTGTTTAAACATATGTGTGTTGCATTTATTTGTGTTTATTTATTTCAAATGGATAAAAATTATAAACAAATAGATATTAATAAAAAAATATGATAAAAATTTTAACTCCCTTGTATATACCCTAACTCTTAAACATCATACAGGGTAGTTTATTTATATAAAAAAATATAGCAAAAAATCATGCATCATAACCCTTAGTCAAAAACATGATAAAATTTAGGTAGAAAACAAATATCATGCATCTTTCAGTTTAGCATACACATTCATTAGAAATGGAAGACACATAGTATGCAAAGATTTTTGAGAAAGGAGAACATTCTAAAGTACAAGAATCGTGTGTCCCTATACTAAGGAGGCCTACTAGACTTTGAACTCTCGTCATCCTTTCAAAAGAAGGCAAAGTCTACATCTTCTCAGACTTCTTCCAATCTAGAAAGATGTCATTCCTCAATTCAAATAGAAGATTATTTGAAATTTCGAAAAGGAGGCATGAAAAAAAAAGGAAATTGAAGCAAAAAAAAAAAAATTTGCTTCAAAAGAACATAGTTTGATAATAAGCACCCTTACACCTCCAATTCATTATCAAATCACTCCAAACCGCATCTTTCTTCTCTGACTCATCAAACTCGTCAATAAAGATGAAAATTTTGGCAATCACCAAAATAGTGGGGAACCCGAAGATCCTATTGACGGTTACTTCTGATGGGAATAGCATGAAGAGAATCTGAGAAGAAACGAAGATTAATTGCAAATCAATGAACGAGCAAACATGTCTATAGGGATATCATTCAAGCATGAGCTTCTGTAGCCTGCAACAATATCATCGAAGTGCACCGAAAGATCTTGTACAAAGAATGTTCTCTAAACAAACAAATCAATGAGAATGATATTTGTTGAATTTCTCAATCATCTTTGCATCCTATTTTGCACTTCATATAGATAATATGTCTTCCTTGTAAATAATAAATAAGAATAAAAAAGAAACCTAACCTGTGCGTGTTAATCAAATAATGAGATCACTGGTAATCAAGTGCAAACTCGATACATCAAATTGAAAGCACTTAAAAACCAGTAATTGTGCAAGAAGACTAGGGGGCATAACACGCCCAAATTGACGATTCAAACACTGAGAGTTCCCCATACGGAAATGACAATTGTTGGGATAGGAGGAATGATCAAGAATGAATGAATCCTTGCTTTTAGGGAATTACAACAAAACCTAATTGAAGAATAAAGGCATTACATGACAAAATCCCACTAAGACGAAAACCCGTAGAGGGCGTCCTAGGCAAAAATTAGGGTAAAAGAATCAAAATCCCGATAGGATACGTCCTATGCAAAAGTTAGGGATACATAAAAATAAAAAAAAAGTAATGTCTGCTGGAGTTGAAAATCGAAAGGCAGCTTGAGTATTCCCTTTAGAAAGCAAGAATTCATAAAGGTTTCACTCTGAAGTCGAAACACCCACATTCAAGCAAGTGGGAATGTGTTCCTAACGTAGTTCAACCAATCGTCAACCATGCCTCTCTAGGGGGCAACCTCGGTTAATCTCTCTGTGTACGAATCACGAACTCGGGGCATGCCCGGGCCTCCGAGCTTTGCTAAAAGGGCACGTGTAAATTGGAAGTATTGTTTTAAATGCCATAACACTCCTTCATTTCTTTTCTCCCTTTTAATATTCACTCTAGGCCTCATCCATCAACCCTTAACGAACAAAATGTATTTGCGACAAAGATGTTACTCGATAATAGCACGGAAAGAATAACAAAGGAACAATCAGGAATCCAAACATGACTAGGGTTCAATAAAAATAAGGGCGTCCCACACAAACGCTGCAAAAATGAAAGCCCGGCAGGAAACCCACTAAGGGGGCTGCGCAAAAGTTAGGGAAAGATCTGTTAGACAACCCACAATCAAAAAGGGTAACCTAGGCAAAAGTAAGGATCAAAAGAAAATGTCTGCTAAGGAACACATCTCAAGTAACCTAGGCAAAAGTTGGGACATCAAAGCAGCGACCAGAGTTGAAAACCGAAAGGCGGCTCAAGGGATCATCTAAACAAAGCACAACCCCAAGTCATCACTCCACTTTCCAAAAAGGCTAAAACACAATGATAGCTTCCATGCAGCAAATACGTTTTGTTTAACAACCCTAAACACCAAATCCTACCTTGACCAGCCCTTCTTCTAAAAAATCCTTTTTGAAAAATCCCTTCTAACAACCCTTTTGAAAAAAAACAAAATAATAATAATAACATTCCTTCCTTCTTTTCTCTTGACCCTTATGGCATTAAAATGGTACCGAAAATATACACGAAAAATGCACAGTGAACACTCATAGAGGGAAGGCCGAGATGTCCTCAAATAGAGGTTAGAGACACTTGACCACACATTGACTAGATAGTCAAGGAGCCACTGAAGCTTGGGCTCAAAAGAACATATCCCGACAGTAATCAAGATTGGCATGGATAGAAAGAAATCGTTAACATTAACCTTAATGCGTACAAGTTAATTTCCTGACATAAAAAAAAAAGAATTGCATCTTTAGGAAACAAACACATGAGCATAAACTGCATCGCATGCATACGAGTTAGGGGCATATGGAAGGGCGTTACCAAAAAAAAATGGAATAAATAAAAGAATCATTCCTGTCTTGCATTTTCATTGCATCCATGCATTCTACTTGCTGTGGGTCAGAAGGAGTCATCAGGACAAAGCACTCGTAAAAGCTAAATAGTCAAGCATGGGCCGAATAGTGTCCAATGGCAACCCTAAGTGATTCTATGTGCCCACTAAACAAAGACAAATCAACAGTGGAATAGAATGGAATCGACCAAATAAGCAAACCCATAAGCAGAAAGAGGCCATCGCACTTTGCTTCTCAACCAAATGAAGGATGATCCATGAAAATGCCAAGACCAGGAATGTTTTCCTACCAAAGCCAGGAGTGGCTTCCAAAATAATACTCATCAATGAAGATTGAGCAAATAACATCATCATGGGATGGGATCCATCCACCAATGATGACAACAAAAGATCGAACAGAAAAAGGCAAGCTTCATACATGTTGAAAAAGCCGAAACATTTAGAATAATAGCAGAAAAAGGCAAGCTTCAAACATGAAAAAGCCGAAGCTAAACAAATATAAAATTCAGAAAAAAATCTATTACAAGCAGACGCTTGGAGAGGCATCACAATACTCACCTTGACAAGAACAACACCAAACTCTTACCAACCATCCCACAATAAAGACGCCTGGAGAGGCATCACAATATTCACGTGGCAGGGGCAACATTGGAATCCCTACCAGCCATCCACTTCTCTGCCCACCAACATAGGGGCACAACAAACATCTTCTGCCCATCCACCTAGGGACAGTCTTTCATTCCACAACCATCCATCAACAATCAAACGATCAATCATCAATGAATCAAATACTCAACATTTACTCCTTTGTCCACCATCACAAGGGCACCACCTACCAGTAATTCTCGTCTTCATCAGACGTCCTCCCATAGAAAAGAGGTAATCACATCATCAGCATTAGCAGGCGGCCTGGAGAGGCCGGCATAATAATACTCACCATCAGCAGGCGGCCTGGAGAGGCTGGCACAATAATACTCACAATTTCAACAGGCGGCCTGGAGAGGCCGGCACAATAATACTCACAATGTCAGCAGGCGACCTGGAGAGGCCGGCATAATAATACTCACAATATCAGCAGGCGGCCTGGGGAGGCCGGCACAACAATACTCACAACATCAGCAGGCGGCCTGGGGAGGCCGGCACAACAATACTCACAACATCAGCAGGCAGCCTGGAGAGGCTGGCACAACAATACTCACAATGTCAGCAGGCGGCCTGGAGAGGCCGGCACAATAATACTCACAATGTTAGCAGGCGGCCTGGAGAGGTTGGCATAATAATACTCACAATATCAATAGGCGGCCTGGAGAGGTCGGCACAACAATACTCACAACATTAGCAGGCGGCCTGGGGAGGTCGGCACAACAATACTCACAACATCAGCAGGCAGCCTGGAGAGGCCGGCACAATAATACTCACAATGTCAGCAGGCGACCTAGAGAGGCCGGCAAAATAATACTCACAATATCAGTAGGCGGCCTGGAGAGGCTGGCACAACAATACTCACAACATCAGCAAGCGGCCTGGGGAGGCCGACACAACAATACTCAACATCAGCAAGTTGAAGAACCGAATCTCCACCTCACTATCACAAGAGAAACAATGGAGCTTCTACTCGAAGACTAAAGATCAGGTGTACAGTTTGTCAACCTTGTTACCCAATATAGTATGCAATCAATGCTCAACTGCTCTAAAGGGTGAGGATACAATCAAATACACTTGTCCAAGGGAAGCAACGTAGAAGCATCAACACAGAGACGAGAAGAAGACTCGGACGAAATGTCTACGTCTTTACTTGCCTTTGGAAAAGCAACATAGCTATTCCAAAGGACAAGTAAAGAGGGGCAGTTGTAGACACCCAATTTCGTCCGGGGGGCAACCAAACAACAAGATAGGACATCAGACAAAAGCCTAAATTAACTTTTTTAGTGGCCCGGAACGGGCCGTTCCCCAGTTCAGAACGGGTCGTTCTTGGATCAGAAAGGGCCGTTCCAAGGCTTCTAAAAGGCCTAAAAAATGTAGGTTGGAACGGGCCGTTCTAGACTAGAACGGGTCGTTCCAAACCAATCAAAGGGCCTAAAAACTTGTACCCCAGAACGGGCCGTTCTCACCTTAGAACGGGCCGTTCTGGTTCCCCGGAACGGGCCCTTCTGATTTCAGAACGGGCCGTTCTAGGGTACGAAAATGCTACATAACGTTCGGACTTGGAACGGGTCATTTCGAATCCAGAACGGGCCGTTCCGGCCCACGTCTGATGCCTATAAATAAGAAATCTCGGGCACAGTTCAAGGGACCTCCAAAATTTCGTCCAGACTCCTTAGAGCACGAAATTTCTCTCTTTTTCTCTCTCATCTTCTCTTTTGTATTTCTTGAGATTTTGCAAGGCATTGTAGTGTGAAAGGTTGCCACAAAGAACCTAAAATCTTCCTGTTTTGAAGATTCAATAGAGCTCATTCAAGAGGTATTTCAGTTAATCTCTTTCTCCTTTTTATTTATTTCTTCTCTATAGTAAATATTATTATAATAAAAGCAATCATGTAGATATTTTAAAATTAATTGTTTTATTTAAATTTCAAGCATGTAAATATTTACCAATAAAAGGGGATTTAATATTTATATTATTATTGTTTATAATGTTAATTTCGTCATAGGGTACCGATTAAGGGCGTTGTAGGGGTGCTTAATACCTTCCCTACATGTAACCGACCCCCGAACCCAATTCTGGTTATCAAGACCATTATTGGACCTTTAAAAACCTTTTCTTTTTTCAACGTTTTGAGTAAAACATTGGTGGTGACTCCATGAATCTCATTTTTCAAAATCATTAATTAAGGATTAGTCTGGTGTCCAGGCATTCCTTAATTGATGAGACTTTTAAAAGGATGTCTAAACCATTAGTCGCGAGATCGGAAATTTTCGGGTTGCGACAAAGCTCAAGTAGGGTAGAAATAGGATAAGGTGACTTTCGGAGGGGGAGAATTCTAAGAAGAGAGATCTCATGTATATCATCCAAAAATGTTTACAAGTTTCGGCCATATGGATTTTATAGAGAAAATTAGGTCAAAGTGAACCATGGGTTAGCCTAAGGTTAAGTGTAACCATGGTATGGTTCACTTAACCTTAGGCGCCCAAAATTTGAATTCAAAATTCAAATTTTGGAGCCTAAACCCGGATCACACCATGTGCACTTCATTTGGAATGTCATTAGGCTTCCATTTGAGTTGCATTTCGGTCACACCATGTGCATGTGTTGCACATGGCCGAAATGCATACCAAATGTGAAACTAATTACATTCTAATGTAAATACACATGCAACCTAAATAACCCTAAATTCAAATGACCCTCAAATGAAATCCTATTCTAAATGGCCGGAAATACAAGGCCTAAAAGAAATACAAGGCACTAAGGCCCAACCCTACACTACTCCTAATCTACTTGGGCTTGAGTCAAAGCCCAACTAAACAATGTGATGGGCTTTCCTTGAGCTTGGGCCCACTCCTCTTGTATCCTCCTTGCCATAGCCCTAGTAGTTGGGCCCTTGGCCCATGGGCCTCCTCCATCAAGTTTTATTGTGCCAGTACAAGTATTATATTGACAGAATTAGATTTTGTGGTCTTCATAAAAGTTGTAGCCTTGGAAGTTATCTTTCTAATGGAACTGGAATCAGGTAAAATGGAGATCTAGAACTCCAGTTATAGCTGCTTTGGTGATCAGAAGTCTAGTTGTAAGCGCTGAATATATTTGTTGTGGTTTTTGAATTTTTAGCTAAGAAGATGATCTTTTTAGAATCTTATGTCTTCATAAGAGTTATAGCTTATTATCTTAGCGTTTTCTTGAGATAGGTTTGAGATCATTTAGATGAGTATAACTCTCTGTGTGTCATTTCCTTTAACAGTTGTTGAAGGGAGGTGTATGCTGTCATGATGTTTTTGAGTTGTTAGGCATAACAAGGATAAAAACTATTTTGGTTATGGTGTTCTAAGGCGTTGTCATATGGATTGAAAGGTTGTTTAAGGTTGTATGATGCTATGTGGTAAAGTTGGTTCATATATGTACATGCTATATGGAGTAAATGGTGATTGATTCATACATGCTTAGGGATGGTATATATGAGTATTTAAAGTAGGTATTCTAATATGATTTGATATGCATGTACGTTGACATGAGGATAGATGACCTTATATATCAATTAGTGGGTGTTTGTGTGTTTAGTAAGATTGACCTTAGGGAGTGATATCATCATATTGAAGTTGATAGTGAAGATATATCCAAGGCAGTTTTATGCTAGTTATCTAAGTGTGATTTTTTTATTGTATGAGGTGAGTTTTCTAGGCCCTATAATTTCTAGCGGAGGTATAACGTAGATCTATCTATGGTAGAAGTGGTGCTTAAGTGGGAGATACCTAAGTCAATTAGTGAGGTTAGGAGTTTTTTGGGATAGTTTATAGGAGATTTATTGAGGAAATTTTTAAGATAGCATTACCCTTGACTAGGTCGACTAGGAAGAATGTTGTCTTTGTGTGGGATAGTAATTGTGAAAGTAGTTTCCAAACTCTTAAGGAAAGATTGGCTAGTGTTAATATTACCGGATTCTAGTAAGTCTTATGTGGTATATAGTGATGCTTCAAAGACGGGTTTGGGTGGATTGTTGATGCAAGAAGGAAAGGTAGTAGCTTATGTTTCTAGGCAATTGAAAATCCATGAAAGGGATTACCTTACCCATGACCTTAAGTTAGCGGTTGTAATATTTACACTAAGATTTGGAGACACTACCTATATGATTCTAAGCTTGAGGTATTTAGTGATCATAAGAGCATTAAATATCTTTTGACCAAAGGAGTTGAATATGAGACAAAAGCGATAGTTGGAATTTCTTAAGGAATAAGATTTTGATCTTATTTGTTATTTGGCCAAAGCCATTGTAGTGACCGATGTTTTGAGTAGGAAACCTTTATATTTATCTTCCCTTATGATTAGAGAGATGAATATTTGGGCTCAAATTAGGGATTTAAGTTTGATTGGTGAGATTACTCCTAGTAGTGTGAAATTAGGTATGACTCGAGTAACAAATGGATCGTGGAAATAAATTGTAGAAGCATAATTAGTTGATTCATTTTGGTGACAAGATATGAGGCTATAGGACAAGTTAATGGATAAAAGTATGCCTTAGGTATAGATGGAGTAGTAAGACTTTGAGACTGAGTATGTGTACCTAGTGAACTTATGCTCAAGTGTTTGATCTTTTGAGAGGATCATAGAAGTAAAGCTAATATTGTGACAGATGCCTTGAGTAGGATGATCATTCATCTATCGTTTTTATGATTTAAAGGTTGGATTTGATTGAAGAGTTTAGAGACTTAAGCTTGGTGTGTAAGATTACCCTTAGGAGCATTGAATTGATTATGTTGAAAGTGACTAGTGAATTAATGGATGAGATTAGAGAAGCCCAAGAGTAAGATCCTTTCTTAGTGAACCAAGTGGAGAAGATTGGTAGGAGTATAGATAACCTTTTTTGAGTAGGAATCGACGTTGTTTTGAGGTGCAAGAACAAAATTTGGGTTATAGTGGATAGACTCACCAAGTTTGCTTGTCTTACCCTTATTGATGATAGATATTCCTTAGAGAGATTGATAGAATTGTACATCAGTGAGGTGAGGTTAGATGTGATTTTCTACTAGTATAGTTTTTACATCAGAGTGGCGCAGCGGAAGCGTGATGAGAAATATTTAGGAAAGTGTTATTTTGTAGTAGAGAGCAAGATCCATGAAGTTCATCTATTCAAGTGTTCGGTAAATTTCGAGGACGAAATTTCTAAAAGGGGGGAGAATTGTAACACCCCATTTTTCATACTTTTTATGGAGGGTAATTTAGTAATTTTTATAAGATTTATTGAGGGTAATTTAGTAGCTCAGAACGGGCCGTTCTCAAATTGGAACAGGTTGTTCCAAACTACTAAAAAGACTTATTTTTGGTTGCTCAGAATGGGCCGTTCCCAAACTGGAACGGGCCGTTCCAAACAGCCAAAATGCCCTATAACCCTAGTTGGGAACAGTTCATCCCAAAGTTAGGAACGGGTCGTTCCAAATATGGACGTTGTGTGTTAAAACGTAAACTTAGAACGGGTCGTTCTGGTTTTTAGAACGGGTCGTTTCAGATGTCAAGTTTACACATGCTGAAAGGATCCAGAACGAGCTGTTTTGGATTTGAAACGGGCCATTCTGGCCACTTCTGCTCTAGCTTCATCTTCTACTTATTCAGGTAAGGGGGGAGTGAGAAATCTCGTTCGAGGGTGTGAGAATAATTGTTGGGTAGTAGGATTGGCTCCCAATCCCTTGCCTGATGCATGCTTCTAGGAACAGGCAAAATATCAATATTTTCTACTTTACTTTCTGAATGTCTCATTATGTTCCTTGTGTGATGTTGAGTGTAAAGATGTATTTAATTTCAAAAATAGATAAGTTTTGATATGAATTAAGGTGCTCTGTGAGTTCTTGAAAGAACCCTATGAGAAACATGCAAAAATGTAAATGTTTTTTGTTTTGCTTTTTGATTCTTCTGTTGTCTTCCTTGTTGTATAAGATGTATGAATATGTGAGTAATTTTGAAAATAGACAAGTTTTGATATGAATTAGAGTGCTTTGTGGGTTCTTGTGGGAAACCCTATGAAGTAAAATTAGGAACATGATCTTTGGATGATTTTGAGGCAATATATGTAAAATTGATATGGCTTCATGTTTTGGATAATTACTTGGTATAATTTTTATATACGACTACGAGAAGTTTCTTGAATGAGACTATGTGAACATGATGTGAGAATGTAAAAGGTGAACGTATGATCTGTGATATGATATTGTGAAATAATGTGACATGAAATATGATGAGACGTGATAAGTGAAATGTAGAGTCAATGAAATCGTGAATGTGTGACATGCATCATGTGCATTTACAAGCTAACAAGGTGTACCTTAGGGTCACTGGTGATGTAACAAGCTAACAAGGTGTACCTTAGGGTCACTGGTGATGTAATAAGCTAACAAGGTGTACTTTAGGGACACTAGTGATGTAACAAGCTAACAAGGTGTACCTTAGGGTCACCGGTGATGTAATAAGCTAACAAGGTGTACCTTGGGTCACCAGTGATGAAATGATGAGAAATGTGATTATGAGACACGTGACTGGCACCACATGCATCTATGAGTCGAGTCCATGAGATCATTGCATGATGAATGACTATGCATGTGTTACTGTTCTATGTATAATTGGAATTTGTACTTAAATAATGTTTAGCTATGACTATGCTTGTATGATTTGTGTGTGTGTTACCTAATCGTTATTTCTACACTTGGAACCAAGTGAGATGTTTCTCACTCCTTTTTTGTCCTTTGTATGTGTTTAAAATTGTGTTGCAGGTGATCATCAGCATGAGGATGTTGGTGATGAGGCTTAGGCTTCAGTTGGGCATGCTTTGATAGGATATGTGACATCGGGGCATAGCTAGGCGTAATTAGGATTTCATTATTGTATTTTGTTTTAGAAGAGTTCATGTTTCATTTTTCTGCATTTGATCATGTTTTAAGTTGATGAATGTGAATTCTCTACTCTCATGTTATTGGAATTGTTGTTTTAATTCCACAGTTTTTTTAACCTAGTAAGATATTTCTTTTAATTATTATATAATTATGTTGGGGTAGAGGGTGTCACACCCAACATTGAAGCCTAAGCTTCGTCACCAACATCCTCAGCCTCATGCTGATGATCACCTGTATAACAATGAAAGGAAAACAACACAAAAGAAAAGGGAGTGAGAAGCATTTCACTTTGGCTCACGGTGTAGGAATACACACCGGATAGCCAAACACAAACAAGACATGTATATGTACATAACATTGATAGATTAAAAATAATATCACATTCCACTCATCAAAGACATAAAAATCACTTTAACATATAACATTAAAATGCACATGTAATGGACACAGACTACATATTATCATGCATGTGGCGCTAGTAACACATATCACATGGTGTATTGCCGCTAGCAATACACGAGAGTAGTCCACGAGTACATGCTAGGTCACACCCTCTACGTACTCTCACTAGAAAGACATACTACCAGGATCTAGTCGGGATAGCTAAGCATGTGCAAGATACATCCCATGCACACAATGGGCGAGACTGGAACTTCCAAACTGAGCTATCTTCAAGGACTAATTCCAAATCTTTTACACAAGGGGGCCTTCCCTGGTGGTGCATTCCATATCGTACCCTTAAAAATATTTATGCAAATTATACATGTAAATCAAGACTCTATGCATTCTCATATCATATTATCATGTCTCATTATCATATAACATCAACATGTCTCATTATCATATAACATCAACATGTCTCATTATCATATAACATCATCACATATCTCATGTCTCATATTCACTTTTCACATTATCTCATGATATTCACATAGTCTCCATAGAGCATTTTAATTCATATCAAAACTTGTCTATTTGTGAAATTAAACACATATTCGTACATCTCATCTAACAAGGAACACAACAGAACAATCAGAAGGAAAAATAGAAAACATTCATATTTTGTCTGTTTCTCATAGGATTCTCTCAGGAATCCACAAAGCACTCTAATTCATACAATAAACATTTAAAACAATACAATTTACTCATAGAATTGCCTCTTCAAACAATCTCCTCTTACAATCACTAATGCATTCCCTTAGGATTTCCCATAGGAACCCATAGGAACACCAAAGTCTGCAATTATAATCCAAACACAAACACTACTCATACATACATACATACATACTAATTACATCAATTAGAACATTCAGGGAGAAATAGGGATGAAACAAATACAATTGGGAAAAACCCCTCATACATGAGCATACAACAAACATAGGATTAGGGCCAATCCCACTACCCAACATACATTCCCACACCCAGAGCGAGGTTTCTCACTCCTCCCTTACCTAGATAAGTAGAAGATGAAGCTAGAGCAGAATCTGGTTGATCTCCTTCTCTTGGTTCTCCTTGGTCTTCAGAGGGTGTGTTCAGAAGCAGTGTTAGAGTCTATTATTTATAGATGTCAGGAGTGGCCAGAACGACCTGTTTCAGATCCGAAACGGTCCATTCTGATCTTATTCGTCATGTGTAAAATTCACATCTAGAACGACCCATTCTGGGGTTGCATTTTAACACATAACAACCATGTTTGGAACGACCCGTTCTCAACTAGGGTTATAAGCCTTTTTAGTAGTTTGGAACGGCCCGTTCCATTTTGGGAACGACTCGTTCTAAGCTACCAAAAATAGGTCTTTTAAGTAGTTTGGAACGACCTGTTCTAGTTTGGGAATGACCTGTTCTGGGTTACTAAATCACCTGTATTGGACTTTGAGCCTTCGTATAATCTGTGAAAATCGGGGTGTTACATGAAGCATCAAAGGAACTTCATGTATAATTTATTAATGTTATTTATACTTAATTAAATTTTTTTATCATTCTTAATTATAAACTTTAATTGTGATTTGACTTTTTTTAATAGATGAGGGTTCAAGAGGTTGCTTTAGAGAAGTTAGAAGGAATGAATGAAGAGATTAATAAAGATCGAGTTGTCAATGCGGCTTTTCAATCAATTGTAGGAGAGAGATCAGGGTATTGTCATGGTCTTGGTGCCGGCATTCAACCAATAAAGGGAAAATCAATTACAAGTTTACATGAACAACTAACAAATGAGTGTGAGAAACGTCAGAGTATTGAAATGAAATTGAAAGAGGTTGAGACCCAACTTCGAGAAGAGTGTAATAGGAGGGAGGAAATGACAACACACTTTGAAGATACTCAGAGAAAAATTGAAGAAAGTCAAAGAACACTCAAAGAAAGAATGGAAAAACAGTTCAACGACAGGATTATATATATATTTTTTAGAATGCGCCTTTTTTCTAAGTATAAATAATAATTAAAACTTATAAAATTCTTATTTTCTAAAAGTTTATTTACTATTCAAATTATTAATTATTAATTTATAAGCCTTTCAAACATTTATATAGGCTAGACAATCTTCCTTTAGAATCAACAATGTGTCCAAATCGAATGGTAAAGTTGAAGCAGCTCTAAGAAGGTTCTTTAATTTAACATGCTTATTGATAAAAATGTTTCAATTTTACATTAGTTTTTTTTATCATTTATTATGAAATTGTGTTTTGGATTTATTTAGAGTTTAAATATTTTATTGTTGGCCTACATACAATAATTTGAAAGATTATAATGTGTTATACATTTAAAGATAATATAAATTTGTAACACCCCAATTTTTCATACTTTATATAAATAATATTTTTGAAGTTATTTTGATATTTAATATAATTATTTTAGAATTTTGATATTATTTAATTAATTATATGAGCTATATTTTATTTATGAGACATGATTTATAATGATTATTTTGATTAGTGATAAATAGTTATCTTTTATGAAATGTATTTTATTCATAATACATAGTATTTATTTTAATGTTTTTATGTGTTTATTAGAAGGATTTTTAATATTATTTAACTATTTGATATGAGCTTTATTTTTTTTTTGTATAAAACATATGTTATTTTTACTAAAATGGAAAAGTATATTTTATATTATTTATCTATTTTATATGAGCTCTATTTTAATATAAAACATAATTTTTAATTAATATTTGATTATTTGATATGCAACAAGTTATTATGAAATATACTTTATTAAAATTAAGTATATTGTTATTTTAATTAAAAAGAAAGAAGTGTATTTAATAATTTTTAATTATTTTTTTAAAGGAAAAGGGAGGATGTAGTGGTAATTTTGTTATTATTATTATTATTATTATTATGCACACTAACATATTGTCTTAATTTGAAAATGTATCAAGTGCATTAAAGGCTGTTAAATGTAAAATATCATTTAATGCATTGATTCTCGAGAAAGGTAATGCATGGAGAAGTGAGAAAGGCAGAGGCGCTTCACATCAACACCTACTCATACTATTCCTTCAATCTACCAACCACGATGCTCAAACTTAATAATTTCTCTTTCCAACTACCTAGTAAACCTTAACTGTTTTCCCTCTATACTTATGTTTTCACAAAATTCCTTCGCGAACCCCATTGTTGAAACATTACCCACAAATATGCATTTACTTGCCATCCTTAAGTACTTGAGCATATAAACATAAAAGGTGAAGGTACTTGAGCACTAAACACCCAACACGACAATCTTGTTGCATGTACTTGTTGGCAAACATATCTTCCTCAGGTGCATGAGGGAAGGTGTTAGCACTTCATGAAGCCATTACATGGCTCTCAAATCAGGATGTGAATAATATCGCCATAGAGTTGGTTATTAGCATCAACAATAACACTTGTGACCTCTACGAATTCGATACTATCATACCCCAGTGTCTCTAGAACATCTATTTCTTTTGTTAGTACCTTTATATATATATATATATAGTTAATTATCTATACACTGTCAGTGTAAAGTTTTTTTACACTGATAACCAATTATATCTTTTAATTGTGTCATGTCACTGTTAAAAATAAATGTGTTTATAGTGACATGATACAATTAAGAGATATAATTGGTTGCTAGTGTAAAAAAATTTCACTAACAATGTATAAGTGATTAACTCACATATATATATATATATATATATATATATATATACTTACCAACTTGTATTGTTTAACAAGTTTTTAAGGAAATGAAATAAGTTTGTTACTATAAAAAAACAAGAAAACAAAATATGTATTATGTAATATTAATTTATATAGTAATATATGTGTAATAAAAATTTCATTCAACATTTTATCTTATATATAATTATAATAATAATAATTATATATATATTATTTGAATAATAATTATAAGGTTATAATTATTATATTTTTTTATAATCTAATGAAATTTTTTTTTATATCATATAATCAAAATCATATTTTTATAATTTGAAAATTTTAAAGAATTAAATTAAAAATTATTTTCTAAAAAATTATATATAATTATAATAAAACAATAAGTTTACATTTAAACACATTTAATTATCATTATTAATCAATATCAAATATAAATAAAATTAAAAATTTTCTTATATTCTTATTTTACTCGTATCCTATCTTATTCCGGTATGATATTCTAACTTATCAGCATTACCAACCATGGCTAATATTTTCCGCTGTAGTCGATTTCAAAAGCATGGTTAGTAATTAAAAAAAAAAAAAAGCGCATTGGTGGTATCTGGTAGCACTAGCAGCGGTGTATTTATTTGAAACTCAAGTGTGAATGCATTGGGCCCAAAAGCAGTGCCAGATAACCCTTAACTAACCCACGCAAGCAAGTATCTATGCGCTGTCACTTCCCACACACCACCATCACTCCCTCCTTAGATTTTCCTAATCTCACGCCCCCCTTTACCCTATCGTCACCGTCAAACCCTATAAAAGGTTAGCCACCACCCCCAAATCCACCATTCTCTTCATTCTAGGGTTTTCTTTTTCAAATCTCTCTCTCTCTCTCTCTCTCTGTATTGCGTAACGTGAAACGGAACGCCGAAGCATTCGCTGTTGGTGGTTAACGATTCTAATTTTGTTTCTCTCAGATTAACCTATCTCTGTTCTGCGTCGATTGTAAATCTCAGTGTTTTTACTTTGATCCTGGATTTAATATGAAGCGCTTGAGGAAATCCAACAGGGTTTCGTGGGCTACTGGAGTGAACCTGTGTCAGGTATATCCGCAACGATCTTTTATCAAACTTTCTCTGTTTTTACCCGAATTTGTTTCTCGTCGTTTATTCACCCTTCGCTTTCTGCGTTCTTCGCTCTTCCTTGTCGTTTTGTTTTCTGCGTTCTTCCCTCACATTTTATGCATTCACAGCTGTCGAAGAAACAGAGGACACTGCTGTCAATACTAATACTATTAATAAATAATAATAATAATAATAATAATAATAATACTTAATTAATATAATAATAATGAGAAGAAAAAAAGTACGGAGGAATACTCATTGAGAACTAATAAGGAAAAATTTACAATCTGGAGAGTGTGTTTTGAAAGTCTCGTTAATTTAAATGCATGAATATATAAAAGTGCATGATTACAGAAAAAATGGAGATGCTTGGAAAGCGAATAAGGAAGAATACTCTTTGAGGGCTTCCATGGAAAAAAATAAAAATTAAAGTCTAGATGATAAAATCTCATTAATTTTAAATGTACTTAAAGAGTGCTTGATTACGGTAAAATTGGAAATTGGGGTGAATTAAATTTAAGGGTTTGATTGATGATGTAGAAAACTTTTAAATCTAAATTTTAATTGAACCCTAAATCTCAATTACTGATACGCGTGAATATGAAAGACGGTTGTTTTAAACGGGAACTTTAAAATTTGGGTAAACCAGTTCTCTGGGTCAGGTGTTGAAGGTGTAATGTGCTTAAATCATAATAGCGTGGGAGTGGATGATTGCCACCGTAATGCGGTTAATGTGAAGCATGCAAAAGTTGGTGACATAACCCAAAACTTCAAAATGTTTTTACTGATTAAAATCTAGGAGGAAGTTGTCCTTGTCCTTGTCCTTATTATTTTTTTTTAATATCCTGAGACTTGTACCTCCATTTCATTGGTAAATAAATGGAAATTATGGGTTTTTTGGTTTGAGAAAAGGATTTTCTATTTTCATATTTTATTTTCCCAAATAGTTATAAAATGTCTTGTTTATTTGCTTTCAAAGATCCAAACATTGTTTCTGATAGAAATATTTGCCAATAGGAAACTAAGTAAAAAATATGACGCTCCCCTTGTAAAATATATTTCTCAAACAAAAAAGTTACTTAATATTTGTTAACTCAAAATTGACATAGATGTATGCAATTGATAAACTTAGACAACAATGGGAAGCATCTAATTAACCCAAAAATGTTTCACCGAAGATAACGAAAATGCAATTAATTTATATATACATGACTAATTCGCAAACTTGAAAAGTACTCTAGAGTTCAGACAAATACATCATTAATACTCAAAAATCATAGCTTAAGAACATAGTTCAACAGTTAAGGCATAGCTGATAACAATAATTCAAAAACAATGATAAGCATAACAAAACAGAATACCAAGTCTTAAGAAGTGCTGTGAAACAGCTGAGAAATGGTGTGGAATAGAGTTGGGAAATGGCTGCATAAAACCACATTGCAAAAGCACAGCACCTTGTGTGTAGCTGCCACATTGCAAATTGGAATTGAAAGAATTTGATTTTTAGTTTTTTCAGTTCTTCTAGTTATTAGTTTTTGCAGTTTGCATCGAATAGGATCAGTTAATGAATAAAAACTTACTTTTAGTAGTCGACTGGATATTTCTGTGTGTTTTATCATTGGTTAACTGACAATAAATATAAGAAAACTTCATTTAGTTGCTTAAAGATTATGAGCTAGATTGATACTCTGAATGATTTTTCTGCTATAACATTTATTTGTTTAATGTGTCCCATTAACCTTGAAAAATTGTTCCAGTCACCATATATTAAGCAGTTCTCAGATAGAAGTGAGATAAATAGAATTCATACATGAAATTTAAATATTCTTATTTGTTTGAAATGTAAGTTTGGCTTATGGTTTATAAAAATGAACTGAAATTTGGATTTGTTAAAGTCCTCTTTCATTTTGCTCTCTTCTTATTTTAACATTTCAAAACAACTAACTGCCTAACTGGCTGCAACATCTGATATTATTCTTTATTTTGTGGTTCGTGCTCTGGGTTGTATTTTAGTTAACATAATTTATAATTTATTCTCTATATACTGTATCATGTTGTTAGCAGTGAATTTCATATCTTAGGATTTGTAGATATAGTCTTAATGTTTCCATCATATGTATTTCTGTGACTGCTTATTTATGCAGTGGTTTTTAATTATGTATTTCAACCTATTTGTGAGGTATACTCCTTGTCTTGTAACACTAATACTAGTGTTACCTAACAGGTAAAATTGTTCTTGTCTGACGATTACCCCTCAAAAGTTGGCCATAAATTGCAAGATCATCTTCAAGCAAAGGCATCATCGATGTTACATTCTAGTATGAGTGAACCTAATGATTTACCCCCTGGGTTTGAAAGCAGTCATTTCCGAAACCAATCGAAGGTTGAACTCTCCTGTATAGCCCAGACAAAATGGGAATGCCCTGCACCGGTAGTTCTCTGTTCTATGTTATTTAGAACTTCATTTTGCAAGTTACTAGCCTTGTTATTGCAATATCTATCTTATTTGTTTTTTAACCATTATCACCAAATAGTTTGTTTATCATTCTTTTATCACTATATTGAATTCTTTATATTTCAATGCAGTTTGTTGTCAGTTCTCATTGGCGTGTTGCAGCTGGTGAAGAAAGTAGGGAAAAAGAGGACCAGAAACTGAGAGAAATGAGAGTGCTCGAAGCGGTTTATCCCCGGCTTTCTGCCATTCCTCCTAGGTAAAATGTTGCACCTTAGTTGAGAAAGCCTTGTGGTACTTCTTTTTATTCTGTTACTAACATTGTTTGAGTTGTGTTCGGGTGTTTAGCCCTACTGTCTCCTTGAATGTAGAAGAGGAAGATTATGATGATAACATTACTCCTCTCATCCCGATCATTCCCATTGAAGAGGAAGAATCTATGGATATTTTGCCTGAATTTTCAGTAGAAGTGAACCCTTCCCCCAATGTGCAGTTGCAGAACTCTCAGCAGTATATGTCTGCTACAAATTCAATTAGTTCAGCTTCTAATGCCTCTCATAAAGTTTCTCTGGATACCTGTTTAAAGCCCCTAGCTGGGGAATCATCTGGTTTGGAAGCAGATATAGTAGCAGCCTCTTCCGTTGTAGCAACCATTATGAGTAGTAACGAGCAAGGACGCCTCATTGATATGGACTTACTGGTTAAAATATTCAATGATCCAAAAGTAATTGAGAAGTTGATTAATGAACATACAACTGCAACTACCACCTTAAGTGCTTCCTCAAATACGGTGGATATACCCTCTTCAGGTGTGAAGCCTGCTATTCCATCAGCTCTGTTGTCTACATCTACTCCTGATGTGATAGCTTCTAGGGCTACACACTCAAGTACAGGGGTTTTTTTGCCTTCTGGGTTGAAGCCTGCAAATCCATCAATTTCATTGTTGAATCCTACACTTGATAAGCCAGCCACTCTGTCAGTGGCTGCAATTCCACCAATTTCACTATTGTCTTCTACACACGAAAAGCTGGTAACTGCATCAGTTCCATTGTCTAGGCCTGTGTCTGGTAAGCCAGTAACTCCCCCAGTTTCAATGTTTACACCTTCACCTGCACCTAATATGCACAGGTCTATCAGCAAAAATTTTCACCATGTGACAAGTGGAATGTCCCCTGCCTTAAATACCCAGTCTCAGCAGGATACAGCTCTGGCATCTGGGCCTAAGCGAGCTGCATCAGTGGCATCCATATCTTCCAGTGAGTTAAACCCAGGTCCATTGCCATCTACTACTGGGAACTTGCACGCAGTTGGGAATCAGGTGCAATCAGCTGCTAGTACAGTGCCTTATAAACTAAGTACAGGTTCAGCATTTGCTGTAAAGGATGCCAACTATTATAAAAACCTCATCAGGCAACATGGTGCAGATAGGCAAGATATGCAGGACTCACACATAGGTATCCGTCATAGTAAATTCCAAGATATGAAACCGGTACATAACTTAAAACAAGGAGAAGTGAACCACAAAATCCAGAAACCATGCATATATTTTAAAAGCTCAAGGGGGTGCCGAAATGGTTCCAATTGCCCCTATCTGCATGATATTCCAGCTCAGTGGGGAGCTGGTAACGTCTTAGGGGCACAGAGTGCAAAAAGACTGAAATTGGGATCAGAAATTTAGGGGAGAACTAAATCTAAAGAGGCATATTTTAACGGTAAAAATTACAAGCCTTCTTTTGTTTCACCGTAAAGAACTTGCACATAGAGAAACGGGGTGGAAAGAGGGGTAGAGTAACAAGTGGGACATTAATTTCATTGGTTCATTTCAAGTTTTCTGGGAGTGCTTTGGTGGCTAGTTTTTACTTGATTTTGGGTTGCAGTAATTTTCATACAATTGGGTGGAAGGTTTTATAGTTCTTTGCAGGGTTAGTTGGTTTGAGAATTTGACATTAGTGTTTTTGGTCAAAATGGTATTTTTCATTTTTGCAGGTTGGGGAGATTTGTGCGGTCTCGGTCACGTGGTGTCCATCCGTGTAATTTAATTGGCGGATGGTACCCAGCCATAAATCATGCATTTTCAGTGCATACTAGGAAATCATAAAGTGATAATAAAATATAATGGGAAGATTTTAACTATGAAAAAGATCAAAGAATTTAATGGTCAAATAACAGAACATATATTTTGGGACATAAGTAACATGATATTAAAGTTTTGGAGAGTTGCTTCAAAAGCTATATAATTAAAATCATATAATTAAACTAATAATATCTAACATGATTGATAGATGATTTTTTTTCTTTAAATATGTGGTCAATGTTCAATCTCTAACTTGTATATGAAAAATTATTTGTTTAGATGTCAGTTGTTTAAATTGGCATTTTAACTCATTAAAACCAAGGTTTGAATATATGGTCAATTTTAGATTTATTTGACTTTTCCCAAGAATGATTCTTTTACCATAAGGAGTAGTTTTGAAAATAACTATTTTGTTGGTATTTAGTAATTTTTTAAAAAATCAATTAAAAAAGTTGAAGAAATGTGAAGTGAAAGAAAAAAAAGAAGAGAGAATTAAGTGAAAATAAGTAGTTATCATATTCTAACAAGAATGTAAGATAACTTAGTCTTTTATCATAAGAATAAGTATGACACGGGTATTTTATATTTCTGAAATTAATGCTGTCAATGTGTATTAAACATGATGTGACAGTTTAAAGTTTTTTATTTTTGAATATTTTTTTATATTTCGAAATTAACACAACCATAAGTTTATCTGGGGTGATGTTTGGTACAAAGTATTATTATTTTAATTTAATTAATTTAAAAATTATTCAAAAGAATAAAAAAATTAAAAATAGTCATCTCCATAAGAAGTTAAAAATTTTATAAACTTTAATTGTTATAACCAAATCTTAAACTTTACCATTTTTGTAGTTAAACATCTCAATATTAATTTTATCTTAATTAATTCTTAAAATTTATTTTTTCTTGTAAATAGTTTTCTCATACTATATTGAGATTAGAATACTAAAAAAGGAAATATTATTTATTTTTTTAAGTCACATTCATTTATTATATCATTTTTCTATATATTAAAACATCACAAAATTTAGAATTAAATTAATTAGATAAACTTTTATTTTGTTTTTAATCTTTCTCTTATTTTTCTTTCTTTCTAAATTCATATTTGTATTATATTTGAAAAATAATTTTAACAAAAAAAATATAAATGATTGACATTAAAAATAAATAATTTAACTCCAAATTGATAAAAAAAATAAAATCAATAGTAAAATGATAAATAGTAAATGTTTATTAAAATAAAATTTTTAGTTAAAGATGTTTTTGCAAGATAAGCAAAGTTTAAAGATAAGTTAAAATAAAATTAAAGTTATAGTGTCTTTTTATAAATAAAATAAAGTTTAATGATTGATTATGATAAAACTAAAGTTTAGAATATTTGTGTGCAAGAGTAATAAACTTAGTTTAATGATTGATTATGATAAAACTAAAGAGTAGAATATTTGTGTGTAAGAGTAATAAAGTTTGGAGTGAGTCAATATTCTTACTTTTAATATTTTTGTTCTCATCAAAATTTGTTTTTGTTTGTTTTAGATAGAAAGTTTTTTTAAGAATATAATGTACTTAAAAAATACTTAATTCAAATAAAAGTAAGTCAAATTGTATTTTGACCCTCTATAATATTTCATTTTGATATTGGTTTTCTGAATTTAATTTTGTGATTTTAGCTTTCAAATTTGTGAAATTTGTAATTTTGGTCAAATCTTTAAATGTACATTTCTTGTCTGTTAAAATTATAATATTGATTATGAAGTGATATTAAATAGATTAGATGATAATTAATATTTATGATATTAAGACAATAATGTACTTTTAATTATTATTTTTATTCCATAAAAGTAGTAAAAAAAAATATGAAAATATGATTAACATGAAGACTATATTATAATTTAATATAAACGTTATTAAATATTAATTGTCATATCATTTATTTAATATTATGTCATGATAAATGCTATAATTTTAATGACTAGATAAATATTTAATGGATGAATTAAAATTATAAATTTTATAAAAAAGTGAGAAATTGAAATCAAAATTAAAGATTAAAAAGTCAAAATTGTAAATTCAATATTAAAATAAAAAAATTAATTTAGAAAAGTTTTGAATAAAGTGATGAAGTGTTTGTGTGTTATCATTTTAGATATAATGGAAATTTATTTTTTCCTTTTTTTAAAGCAAGGTCATGAGGAAAGAAAACTCTTCACTACATTGTTTCTAATAAATTTATAAGAAAATATAAAAAGGAGATATATATTTTTTTTATATTCACTTTTTTTTAAAGAGAATTATACTCTTATGTTGTATTTTAATTTTTTTCCTCGCCAATATATGTTTAAGGATAACATAGAAAAAATGTTTGTAAAAAAATAACTATCCACTTTAAAAATAAAATAGAAAATAATGTATATAAAAAATAACTATCTTTTTTAAAAATAATAATTACTCATTTTTTACAGAAAAAATATTTATTTTTTTATGGAAATATGAAGTGTCATTTTCACTTCTAGTAATAATAGTAAAAAAATAAATCACAAAAAAAATCATATTTAAGATAAAAGTAAAGGTGGTAATTGATGGGTGGAGGTATGTTAAGATAGTTTAATAGAAATACATAAATTCTAGTGAATTTGTTGGTGTAAAAATCTTTCTCTCGTGTCGACTAACACCTAAAAATCCATTCGTTAGTAAGTGATTATTTTGAGGAATGAATTCTATTCCTCAATTAGGTTTTTAGTCTGTTTCAAAAAGCCTTCTAGCACTAGTGATTTTGAGGTTTTTAAACTAGAAAAGTTCTAAAGTATTGGTATAAAAGAAACTGGAATATTTTAATGAAAGATGCAACAAAATCAATAATTTTTTTTTTCTTCTGAAAATAGCCAAAAAATATATTAAACTTCATTGAGCTTGTCGAGGATCTCATTAATATCTTCATTTTTACAATTTATATTGATTCTAACTCCTTGATGTTCATGCTAGAAATAATTATCCATTATCTTCTTTTTAAAGTGATTTTTATGCTCTAAACTCTTGTCACCTAGTTTTAGTCTTTTGTGTCTTCAGGATTTGTTTTCTCACTTTTCTTTTTGTGGGTTAAATTATTGATCTACACCTAATTTTTGTCGTTTTTACCTATTACAATCATCTGTTGTCAAAATTAAATTAACCATTAGTTATTGTTAGCCATTAAATTTGTGTAAGTATATCGGCTAAAGTCATTG
Organism: Cajanus cajan; assembly: GCF_000230855.2. Classification (NCBI taxonomy): domain Eukaryota; kingdom Viridiplantae; phylum Streptophyta; class Magnoliopsida; order Fabales; family Fabaceae; genus Cajanus; species Cajanus cajan. The sequence goes on from NC_138521.1 coordinate 27,099,143, forward strand.
ACAATTTCTTTTTTAGAAATTTTATTTGTTTTCAGCAACTAAAATAATTGTTTACTCTTAATTTTTATTTTGGTGATTTTTACTTAAATAAATAATTGATATATTTGAGTGTAAAATCTTATATAAACATATTATGATAAGCTCACAAAATCTATTAATACTCACATCATAAAATTTATCTATGGTTAAAAAGTGTGAATGAATATTTTTTTTTAATCTTTTGGAAAGAAGAGATTCATTTGTTAATCAATGTATGGGTGGGAAAACTGTTACATCAGAAAGCAATATCAAGTTGTTATAAAAAAAATAGTCATTGTCTTGTCTTTTTAATCATTGCCTTGATATTTTTACAATATAGGCCAACTTAGCTATAGAGTTCACATTTTTATTATATTTTCTCATGTATGCATCAAACTAAAAGAATAGAGATATTTAAAAAGTTTAGAGATTCAAACATTTTGAATAGAAGTATTAATTTGGTCCATTATCTTAGAGTTTGTCATATCTTTTCTCATAAAAGTTCTATTTATTTTAACTTCATTTAATGGAGGGGCTTAAAGCTTACAACTCACACAATCCCAAATAAAAAGAGAGTTAGGACATTAGCCTAAAGGGACTTGACCACCCACTTGTCACATTAATTTTTTTTATTTTATATATATATATATTAACAAAAATAACTAGAGAAGTTCTCGCAAACTTATTTTTATTACAAGATTTTTGAATGTAATACAATTTTGTAAGAGTTTAAAAATTATACTTATTATTTAAAATAATTTTAACTAATTGTTATATAAGTTCATGACTCAACTTTATAGGTTGATCCTAAATATTCTCTAATTTTTTTTTATTTTCTTAATTAGTATAAGTTACGTTAGTTAATTATGGTGACTTTTATAAGGTATGTTAGTTAATTGCACAATTTTGATCCTTGTGCAATTATAAACGTAATTATTAATTAATTAATAATTATTTTAAGTTAATTGAAGTTTTTATCTTAAATTGTGGTTAAAATATTAAAATTTTTAAATATTAATGTTGGTTAAAACATTATTTTTATTTAAAATAAATTTATCTTAATTTAAAAATTTGTTTAAAAAATTAAAAATTGGAAGCTAGTCCATATAATACAATTTAAAGATTCATTTAAAAAAACAAAATTGAAAATAATCCATAAAATAGACTAATTAATGCATAGAATAAGTTAGTTTATATAATTGACTATAATAATTTTTTTAATAGTTGATTTATTATTTTTTACAAAAATAAAACATTGGATCATATATTAACTTAGTCCTAAGATTTTATGGACTTTTTATCCTGTAAACCTCTTATAAGTGGACTTTTTGGTTGGATAGACGTTTTTAATCTTAAGCCCATATGAACCTTTAGAGAGAGTTCGACCTATTTGAGAGGTCTAATTTTTACCCATAAAGGTGATAGTTTTTTTTTGGAATATGCCTTGGGCATTAGAGATTTACTTAAATCCATCTTTTTTTCCCCTAGAAAACGGAAATCCATTGATTTCTTCTGATCCAAATTGCCCATATTATATCAAATGTGATTGCACTTACATCAATGTTGTAAACAGATAATTCTTCCATTTTTTATTCATAGTCGTTTAAAGTTTTACACGGAACTTAAGGAAATGATTAATATTTTAATTTTCAAAAATATTTATTACTTACTTTTCTATTCTATTCTTTATTTTTTTTTATAATATTTCGTCGGAAACATATTGCCCTTTTAAATGTAACATTAATTTTACATAGGTAGTTGGAGAAAAAATAAGTAGACATTAGAAATAAATAGACACATTGTTCAGTAAACATACATTAATTATTAAGGATAAAAATGAGAAAAAAAATTAATAAATCACTAATTTTAGTAAAATGACAATGAAAAAAAAATGACAAATTCTGACGACTATGAATAAAAAATGGAAAGAGTAGCATATTATGCTATCAGGTTCTGAAATTTAGATCTTCTGAAACATTAACGTGAATTCTGATAGTTACGTGCAAACCAATACAAACTTACCAAAATTTAATAACAAAAAATATTAATTATATAAGTAGTTATGAGACATAATATATAGAATTAAAGATATAGAATAAAGATATATATGTAACACCTTGATGAATTGGTATAATGATCACATTCATCATGGGAATGATCTATTTAATAGGAGATTGTGTTCCATCTTCTTATATAAAAATCTTTCGAATCATCAATAAAAATCACAAGTGAGACTAGTTTTTAGTCAGTAGGTTAAAGATATTCATGGCAGAAATAAAAAGGAAAAAATGATATATCAAGCAAATACTCATTTGTTCAATTTCTATTGTGTGAAAAATCTTTGGATCTTTGATAGACATTATTTCGAGCGAAATAAATCTCTAGTCTAATGGACTGAAAATACTCGCGAGATGAAAATTAAAAAAAAAATGTACTTATACATCAATTAAGACTTGAGTTAATAATATGACAATCAAAGAAGAATTTTATTTTATACTCATCTTTAAGTTTGTGGATTTTATCATATAATTCAAATAATTGTTAATAATTTAGTGTTACTTGATTAGGATATTATTATTGTTTTTTCATTAGTATTATGTGGGACATGTATCATTTATAATTTTATTATGAGTGACATATATTAAATTTTGAAATAATTATGTATTTATTTTAATTTTTATTTAATAAATATATTAATATTTTAATTCATCAATTCAATCACAATCACAATCAAATTCGATTACTTAAAAAAAAAAAAAAGCATAAATCCAAACCAACTCCTCCAATTAATATATCCGATTATTATTGTTGATGTTAAAAAGTTTATTTTCTCATTCTCCTTCCTCTTTATCTAAAATTTTACGTGTCTTAGCCTTGAAATAATTTTTTTTAAGTATTTTAACATTTCATTGGAAGTGAGATTAGAAATTAAATGATAGAAAAAACTGTTTTCTTTGTCTTTTCTATCTCGTGAATATATATATATATATATATATATATATATATATATATATATATATATTTATATTTATATTTATACATCAGAAAGCATAAAAAAGAGATATAAAAGACAAGAAAAACTAAAATGTCAGATGAACAACATCCCTATTCCCTATGCCAACCGATGCAAGAGGCTTCAACTGATTCGAAGAAGCATTCCAAATTAAAAATATGTATTCATGTATTCAACCATACTTGGAAAGTCAATCCGCAAGAGAATAAGTTTGATCAAGGATATATACAAAATAAGTGTCGTAACCGGGGTCACGACGGGATGATGCAAATATTATTTTTCAATGAAGTTACCATCAATATTTTATTTTAAGGGAAAAATATTGGAAAATCTTTTAAAAATAATCTTTAAAATCAAAATTGGGTTCGGAAGTCAATTACGTGTAGGGAATGTATTAACACCTTACGACACCTATAAAAACAGTACCTTTAATTAATTGCACAAAATTATATAAATTCATAAATATTTATTTTACACTAAAAATATATGATTTACATGATATTAAAGATAGAAACGTTACTCAATTAACATCATAAATTGTTGCATACGAGAAGGTAATTTATATATGAAATAAACCTCTTTTATTCTTCTTCTTCTTTTTTCTTTTTTTAAAAAAGGAGAAACTTGTATAAGAATTTAAGTTAGCAAATGACTAATCATTAAACCCTCAAATCAAATAACATCAAAAATAAAAATGTTATTCAATTGACATTGTGATTTGTTGTATATTAAATACTTTCTAAACAATGATCTTGAAGACAACAAATCACATTCACTCTGTACATACAATTTTCAACAAATAAAAAAAAAGGTTAAGAAAAGAATATGATACCAAAGGTGAGGCGGATGAACTTGTTATCGTGTTGAATCTTCAAATATGATGATCTATTAGGTACTTTTTGGCTACCTTTCACACTACACAAATGCCTCACAAAACTCAAGAATTACAAAGAGGATTTTTGAGCTGTAAGGAAGCTTAGACAAATTTTTTCTCGCCGTTTTTTTCTGCGCTTTTTTTTTCACCGCCCCGAGAACAATGCTTGAGCCTGCTATTTATAGATGTCAGACCTGACTAGAACGGTCCGTTCCGGATTCAAAATGGCCCGTTCTGGATCATTCAGTTATGAGCTAAATTTGAACCTAGAACGGCCCGTTCTCAATTAGGGTTTTAAGTCATTTTTGTAACCTACAACGTCCCGTTCTAAAGTCAGAACGACCCGTTCTAAATTAGGGTTTTAGGTCTTTTTAGTAACCTGGAATGACCCGTTCTAATTTAGGAACGGCCCGTTCTAGGCTCCTAAAACCATTTTTTTGGGCTTCAAGCTTCCTTGTTGTCATATGGTGTTGCCTCCATACTTTGGGATCTCCTCCTCTTCATAGTAAATGTCCATTTCATTATTTTTGTGGGTCCGGATAAAATTGGTTATTCACAATAAGGATGCCATATAACTCGCGAATATGAGATTAAAAATAATTGACATTATTTTCCCTCTTTATATAAATTAATATTTTAGTTTTTGTATTACATGTTAAATGATAATTATATATAAATAAAATTTATTATAAATATTATATGTTTTAATATATAAATTATATTAATTTAAAATTTCTATAAATAAATATTTTTGAATATATGAATGATATTTTATATTTGTAAAAATAATTTACATTGTAATGCAAGATTATTTTTAATTATTAAAAATTTATTTTAAATCTATTAAATTTAATTTATAACATATATAATAAATACAAATTGAAATAGATAAGTTTTTTTTTATATATATAAAAATTTATCATTGAAATAAAACACCTAAAAATCTTTTATTTTGATAGAAGCCTATAAATAAAACACTCACTAATGTGTTAGAGACTTTCTATGTCGGATGTTTTGGACATTTTATGTTGGTCTTGGACACATTATAGATCTAGGTGACATAGAATGTCCACACATTCGATGATAGGTCAAAATATGGTATAGAAAATTCATTTTCTATGGAGGGTGATCAATGTATGTCATAGTATGGGTACTAAATGTGATGTTTTAATCATATTGACATTTGCATTCTATAATAAGTGTGACATTACCTGACATAAAATTTTGCACATCTTATGATAGATAAGGTCATACTAGTGATAGAATGTGCACTTTCTATGATAGGTAAGGACACATTCACTATAAAAGAAAGTGCATTTTTTAAAAAATATTCTTTTCACTTTTTTTAATTTTTCCCAAAGTTGTACGTAAAAAATACAATCTTGGCAGTATATAGTATATGTTGTCCAGTCCAATACAACCCTATATAATTTACAATATTTCATGTTAAAATTCAAATAATATATAAAGTAAACTAGCTAACAATCAAAGAGAGTTAACAATAAATTTAAAATAAACAAATATTGTCATTAATTAATATCACGGAACAATTATTATAAGAATGTATCAATGTAACAATCAACCTAAAATAAACTAGCCATCAAAGTTAAATATCAATACTGTTGTACACAAGAAAAACTATAACAATGTATAAAAAAAATGTCATGATAAAAATGACTCAAGATAAGTCAATGCCCATTCCAGATATCCTCCAACTCTTCATTGACAATGGAGTTGAATTTTTTTATAACTACAATTAATTCAAAATAGAAATAGTTAAATATTAATCGATATATAAATAATTAAATAATTAGTTAATGTAATTAAATTGATTTAAATATGCATTACCTCCCTCCATGAGTCCCTACTATTCTTAGTAATAATGGTGAACATGTACTTCATCACATAATAGTTGCAATCATGATTATTTGGTTGACGTGGGCATTACAATATAATGAATATAAAACATAGTTACAATATTTTTTAATTCAGCTATATAAGTATTAGCTAGGTTGACAATTAATTTACTTATGGAGCAATATATCGAAGATTATTCCGAGCTATCATAAGAAGCCCTGTAAGATCAAACTTGCATTCAAAGACCTATGCTAATGAATGATAAATGAAAAATAATTAAGGAATAAAATTATTATTTGTTTAATCAAATTATTAAAAAAAATAATATGTATTCAAATTAGAAACTTACAATTCAATTAAGGGTCTAACATGCAACTCAGTAATTTTCTTGTATAATGAACATAAAAGAACTACAAAAAAACTGCCTAAAAATTATAACAAGGAGCTATTAGTGTGTATTGCATTTTTTAATAGTGTTAGAAACTTGTAAGTTAATGTAAACTTTAAATAAAATATAATACAAGTAGTTACACAGTCAAATAAGATACTAAGTAGATCTCCTTTCCTCCAAGCCTAAATCTATCTATCAAATACTCCTTCACCTCGGTGTCTATATTTGTTACAAAATTTAATTATGACATAATTTACATATTCAAAAGTATACCGAAGACCATTGTTTTAACATAAGAACACCAAAAGTACTAAGCAAGTGTAAGTCAACGAACTCTCGGCACCACACATCTCTATCACCTTCATCTTGGTCGAGTGAGTCCATATGACCCAACTTCAACACTGAACCCTTATCATTATCATCTCAGTCAAGTGAGTCCATATGACCAACCCTCGACATCGAATCCCTGTCAGCTTTATCTCAGTCAAGTGAATGCATATGACCCACCCTTCAACATCGTGCCCCTCTCAGCTTGGTCTCGATTTAGGGGGGTCTGATGCCAAAGAGGTGGAATACTTGATCTGCCATGAATGGTTAGAGTCAAAAAGAGTGTCCACTTATTTAATATTTATGATCAATTAATCCTACACAAATAGGATGATCATTGGAAGATATGGATTAAGGGTAAGATTACCTAGTTGTTAATATAAAGGACGAAATCTACCGACCTAAGGCTTATGATGATTAGTATAAATAGTAATACATATTGAAGTAAAAATAAATTTCATTGAATACTGATATTTATTACATCAAGTAAGTATCTTATTTGAATATTGGAATACCTTTTGCAAGTATATCCCCTCAGCATAGTAGGAGAATTAGTTCAAAGAGTAAATAACAATGAAAACATTGAAGAAGGACGCATTCATGTACCTCAGACAAATACAAAAAGTATTTACTTGGAATTACTATAATTAGTTTAATAGTGAGAGTTCAGGAGAGTACGTAAAGATTTTTAGTCTTATTGTTCATTGCAATCCTATTAATAAAAAAGAATTAATTAGTTATTATACATTTTAGTTATATAAAATAGATATTTATTTTATGGGATGCATGTATTAAAATACAATTGATTGTGATTAAATTCTTATAAAAAGTTGCTAGCATTTCTCCAATATTTTATTTAGGTGGGAGGATGTGTTGGTGGATCAATTGAAAATAATGTTATTTTGGATCAGCAAGTACTGCTGCACTTGACTAATGGAAGTGGCAGTTGCATATAATGTTTGTGCTCTTGACGTGTTGATTACTCAGTGATGTTAGAAAATCCGTGTAAGCATTTCTAGAAAAGTGTTGTGTCATCCAAAGTAGCGTTTCCTAAGAAACTTCTATGCTTCCAACCATAGTTTTAAAGAGTAGCTACTGATTCGGAAGGATGTGTTCTGTGCTCTCATTTTAGAGAGTATGTTGAACATCAATTTTACTATTTTCTAGTCAGATTTGGTTTACTTTATATAAGTAGTTGGGTTTCCCTAGTGTTCAACATAACCAACTTCATCAACACTATACTCAGCATATGGTTGATTTCTTTTCTAGAGGAACGAGCCACAAGCTCTTTCTTCAAGTTTTGTTTTTTTTACATGCCACATGCTAGAGTTTGTGAATTGTTAAAAACGAAGTGATGTTTAATGATGCAGTTCCTATTAAAGGTCTTCTATGACGCCTTTTTGGCCATAATAAATTAAATAATTTTTTTATTGAAATAAATTAATTAAAAAATTAATTATCAAAATAAATTATTTTTGCTGCGTAGAGTGTAGGAGACGTTAAAGATGGTGATGAGTTTCTGCTAGTATATGATAGTTGTAAAAGGAATAGTTGGTGGAATAATAAAAACTTATTTGTATATATTTAGAGAGTAGTAGTAGTTGTGGTAATTGTTGTTGTTGTTGTTACAATGAAGTTCCAATTTGCCTATTTATAGGCATGATGCTCCATCTCTAGATGATAGTGGAATTGTCTAGAATTTTCTAAACTCTACAAGTCTCTACACTCTTTTAGTTTTTTCTAGAGACTTTATACATTTTTTCTTTATGTTTCTAGAATTTTCTTTTTCTTTCTTATACATCTTATCTTATGTTTCTAGAATTTTCTTTTCTTTTCTAAAATTTGCATCATAATTTAACACTCCTCCTTGATGCAAATTTCGGTAACTCCAAGCATAGTCCGTAGTTGTTCAAACTTTGCTCTCGGTAGTGCCTTTGTAAATATGTCTGCAACTTGATCTTCTGTTGAGCAGTATTCAAGTTGAATTTGCTTAGTTGTTTCTGCTTCTCTGATGAAGTGATATTTGATGGCTATGTGTTTCGTTCTTTGATGATGAACTGGATTCTTTGCCATTGCTATTGCTGATCTATTGTCACAGTATATAACAGTCGGGCCATCTTGTTGTTCACTCATTTCTTCAAGTATTCTCCGTAGCCATATTACTTGACTTGTAGTTTCAGCAGCTGCTATATATACTCTGCTTCTGCTGTTGATTGTGCAACTGTTGCTTGCTTCTTTGACGCCCAAGAGAAAAATCCAGATCCTAGTGAGAAGGCATATCTTGATGTACTCTCCATGTCATCTATTGATCCTGCCCAATCACTGTCGGTATAGCCAATCATCCTTGATTTGGTCATGGTTTTATACCATATACCAAACTCCCTTGTGCCTTGTAGATATCTCAATATTCTTTTTCCTGTTCCATAGTGAATATTTGACTTGGCTTTTGCATGAAACTTGATAGAAGACTTGTAGCGAACATGATGTCTAGTCGTGTAGCTGTCAAATAAAGTAAACTTTCAACTAGACTCCTATATCAGGATGCATCAGCTTCTGGTGCTCCATCCACCTTTTGTAGTTTCTCATTCGTCACTAGCGGTGTACTTATAGATTTGCACCCGTACATATTAAATTTCTTCAGTAAAACTTCTGTATATTTCTTTTGTGAGATGAATATTCCATCATTTCTCTGACTTACCTCTATACCGAGGAAGTAACTCATCAAGCCAAGATCAATCATCTCAAAGGTCTTCATCATGTCTTCTTTAAACTCCATCATCATTTTTGTATTGGTTCCGGTGTAAATAAGATCATCTACATATAGAGAGAGAGTAAGAGAGTATGCTGACCTTGAGTCTTGATGTATAGTGTAGGCTCACTCTTACTCCTCCTGAATCCATGATCAGTGAAGTACTGGTCGATCTTGCTATACCATGCTCGAGGAGCTTGCTTCAGACCATATAAAGCTTTCTTCAATCTCAACACTTTGCCTTCATGGCCTTTAATCACAAATCCTAGTGGTTGCTCCACATAGATCTGTTCTTCGAGTACGCCATTGAGGAATGCAGACTTGACATCCAGTTGATAGATGTTCCATCCATTATGTGCTGCAAGAGCTATTAAAGCTCTTATTGTGTCTAGGCGTGTGACTGGAGCAAATGTCTCATTGTAGTCCACTCCTGGTTGTTGTGAGTAGCCCTTAGCAACCAATCTTGCTTTGTGTTTTTGTATAGTTCCATCAGGATTAAGCTTTGTTTTATATACCCATTTTACTCCAATGATATCTTTTTTATAAGGGTAGTCTACGAGCTCCCATGTGTTATTCTTCTCAATCATTTTGATCTCTTCTTCCATAGCCTTGACCCATACTTCTTGGTTTGCTGCCTCTTCAAAGCTTCCTGGTTCAAGTATGGCCAAGTTGCAGGTTTCATATATATCTACCAGTGATCTAACTCGTCTTGGAGTAGACTCAAGTGATGATTCTTCTTGTTGTGGAACTATTCTTGGAGATTCTGGAGAGATAACAATGCTTGATTGTTGTCTTCTAGACTTGATGTAGTTGGTTGATTGATGGGCATGTATATAGTCTTCTTCTCAATTCGTTCTTCTTCCCAGTTCCAAATAGCATTTTCATCTACATCAATATCTCTACTGATTGTTAGCTTTTTTGTCTGAAGATTATAGACTCGGTAGCCTTTTGATTGTGAGCTGTATCCCAAGAATATGCCTCGTACGGTCTTGTCTTCTAACTTATGCCTTTTTTCATCTGGCACATGAATGTAGCAGATAGATCCAAAGACCCTTAGGTGCTTAGCTGATGGCTTCTTCCCGCTCCAAGCTTCTATTGGAGTCTTGTCCCGAACTGCCTTAGTAGGACATCTATTGAGTAGGTAGACTGCAGTGTAGACTGCTTCAGCTCAGAATGTATTTGGCAGTCCTTTCTCCTTCAACATCGATCTTGTCATTTCCATGACTGTGCGATTCTTTCTCTCAGACACACCATTTTATTGTGGAGTATATGCGACTATAAGTTGTCGCTCTATGCCTTCATCTTCGCAAAATTTGTCAAACTCATGAGATGTATACTCCTTTCCGCGATCACTTTTAAGTAATTTTATTTGTTTTCCACTTTGCTTTTTAACAAGGGCCTTGAATTTCTTAAATATTCCAAAGACTTCTGACTTTGTCTTTAGAAAATAGACCCACGTCATTCTAGAAAAATCATCAATGAAGAGGATGAAATACATGTTGTTGGTGTGTGATGGAGTCCTCATCGGTCCACAAACATCTGTATGAATTAGCTCCAACAAGTCCTTGGCTCTCCATGCTTTGCTTGTCGAGAACGGCAATCGGTGTTGCTTTCCGAGAAGGCATCCTTAACAAGCTTCATTATTTTCTTTTAGGTTGGGTAGATCCCTCATCCTACCTTTCTGATGTAGAAGCTTTAAGGCATGAATATTGAAATGGCCAAATGTCCGATGCCAGAGCCATGAGTCATCAACTTCTACCTTTATGGCAAGATTAGTGCCACAGTTGAAGCTTAAAGGATGTCGCCACCCGCCGAAACGGACCTTGGCATTCGCGACGATGGTTGGACTCCTTTTAAAGTTTTGAAAAATGATGGATTGTTAGAACGACTTATTCTCAAACTGAGACCTCATCGAACTAACAATTTTATTAAATGATTCACCAATCCATGTTAATCCCAAGCGGGACCCTCCATGGATTAGTGGTTTTCGCAAAAAGAAGGGTTCTTGGAGTCGCCACCAATGTTTTACTCAAAACATTGGAAAAAAGGATAAGGCAATTGATTTTCGCAAATCAACCTTGGCCATTACAACCAGAGTTGGGTAAGGGAGTCGGTTACGTGCGAGGAAGGTGTTAGCACCCCACAACGCCCCTTTCGGGTTCCCTATGACGGATTATTTTATTAATAATAGTGTAAAATTACTAAATTACCCCTATTTATTATAAACGGCTATGAATAAGATATCTACATGATGAATAAATTAAACATGCGATGCAACAATCAGAAAGCAGTAAAAGGAAGGATTTTGAAGAAGAAACCTTTGAAGCGTACTTTTATATATTCAAATGTTAGGAGGCTTTTTGGCGCTCCCTCCCACTACACGCTCGCTCACTCCTTCCCTAAAAATTAATCTTTACTATGGAAATCAAAAAGATTTCCCTTCGACTAGTTCGAATTCTCAAGCTAAATGCTCAGAACTCAAGAACTTCGTCGGATCGGCTCTCGGAGAGATTCCTAGGGCAGAACACTGCTCAAAAACCCCAGAATACTCAAGAAGAGAGTCCAAGAAGTGTGGAAAAGTGTGGAATGACGTCCAAATGACGTCCTATATATAGGAGTGAGGCGCAGTACGGCCTCTGGGGTCAATACGGCCCGTACTGAAGTTTTGAACTACAGTACGGCCGTATTGAATTCAGTACGGCCGTACTGAAGTTCAAAAACTTCAGTACGGCCGTATTGGGTTCAGTACGGCCGTATTGTAGTTCAAAATGTTCAGTACGGCCGTACTGAACTTCTAGGAGGCCGTATTGAGCTCCAATCCTTCCGTTTCCTTATTTCAAGCTACTCTAAGACCTCTAAACCTACAGATAATCATCCTAGGGTCTTCTAGGAGTCCTTCTGGCTGACTTTCCTTCGGTCTTCGAGAGTCTTCGAGTCTTATTTCCGACCCGGACAATTTTAGGGGTCTACAAAGGAAAGCTTCTATTTCTCTTCTCCATTTTTACTTGGCCAATCTCTACCCTTTTACTATCATAAATTTTGCATATATCTCTTTCAAAATGAAGAGAATACCCATCATTTGGCCAATGTTTAAAAGATTTTCTTTAAGATTTGGAACTAGTAACACGTCTTTGATGAGTCTCGTACCTTTCTTTGTCTCCACCATGACTGTGCCTTTGCCTTGAGACTCCATCATGGTGCCATTTCCCAGTTGAACTTTGACTTTGACGGAGTTATCAATGTCTACAAAGATGCTTTGGTCCTTGGCCATGTGATTGCTGCATCCACTATCCAAGTACCAGCTTCCATCTCCGTTGTCACAAGATTCTTGGTTAGCATAGAACAGACGTTGCTCTTGATTATGCTCTTCAGCAAAATTTTCTTGATGTTTATTTTTGTTACGACAGTACTTCTCCACGTGACCGGGTTTATTGCAATAGTGACATATTAGCTTTCCACGATGCTAACAATCTTTTTCTGCATGTCCTGGCTTATTGCAAATACCACATGAAGGGTATTTATCTTTTTTGTTTCCAGAGAAATTTCTAGAATCTTTGTTTCTAGAATATTCTCCAGCATTTTTCTTTCCTCCATATTCTCTATTTTTAGATTGTAATTTAAGCTTTGATTGAAATTCATTTTTAACTGAATTTGTATCGACACGACTATTTAATCTTGCTGTGCACTCCGAGGAGACCAACTAATTTATTCACCGATAGAGAAGATGGATCCGAGGAAGTTTCTATGGAAGCTACAATGGAATCATATTTTTCTATGAGAGTGATTAGAATTTTTTCTACCACTCTCTTCTCCTTAATTTATTTTCCATATAATTTCATTTTATTAACTATTTCTTTTATTCTTCCATAGTATTCTTCAATGGTCTTGGATTCCTTCATTTTAATGGTTTCAAATTCTCTTCTTAGATAGTGTAGCTTGACGGAGCGTACCTGTTCATTGCCTTCAAATTCTTCTTCCAAAATATCCCATGCCTTTTTTGCAGTATCTGCGTTCATGATCCTTCTAGCGATAGTTTCTCCCACAGCTTGTTGAAGAACAAATAATGCTTGGGCATCCTTTTGTTCACAATCTTCTAACTTCTTCTGCTCCTCCTTAGACAGAGTGATAGTATTATCTGGTTTTGTATAACCAGATTGAACGATATCCCACAATTTTGTGAGATAAAATATGTCTTTAGTTTGAGCTTCCAAAGATCAAAATTTTCACTAGTAAAAACTGGTAAAGGGACAGATGAAAAATTAACAGTATTGGAGGCCATAGATCAAAGAAAAATGTTTATATGTATAAAAGGGAATTTTGGAAGTAGTTGGGTGATTTTTCTACCCCCAGTAGATGACCGAATGTAGCTTTGGTACCACTGCTAGTATATGATAGTTGTAAAAGGAATAGTTGGTGGAATAATAGAAACTCATTTGTATATATTTAGAGAGTAGTAGTAGTTGTGATAATTGTTGTTGTTGTTGTTGTTACAATGAAGTCCCAATTTGCCTATTTATAGGCATGATGCTCCATCTCTAGATGATAGTGGAATTATCTAGAATTTTCTAAACTCTACAAGTCTCTACACTCTTTTAGTTTTTTCTAGAGACTTATACATTTTTTCTTTATGTTTCTAGAATTTTCTTTTCTTTTCTAGAATTTGCATCATAATTTAACAGTTTCAAACATATGGCACCGGGAAACATGAGGAAAGCTTTTTGTGAGCCAGAAAATCAACATAAAACATCAAGAATTGACAACTTTCGTGAGATAGAAAATCAACACAAAATGTCAAGCAAGGTGTTACAAAGGCCCATGACTTCCTGAAGTTGACACATGCATGCATTGTTACAGAGGCGCATGCATTGAAACAGAGGGTTTGGCAATTTCAGGCTGCTTTGACCTAAAAAATAGAAGAAAACATCACCTGGCTTGACATTTTCCTTGGAAGCTAAAAAGTCAGCCAAACTGACAAGTTTTAATTAGCCATGCACTTGTCTTTTCTTTTGCAAGCAATGTTGTCTTATTGTAGGCAAAAGAAGCTCTTTAGCTCGGGAACATGAAGATTCTCTTCTTCACGTTTAAAGAAGCTGAGACTGAGGGGGAGAGTCATTGCTGAGGGAGAGCAACAAGAGTGAAGAGCGAAGAAGGAAGAAGAAAAAAAAAAAGAAGAGAAGAGAAAGAGAAGAAGAAATGAGAAGGTAATTTATTTATAGTTTTAAATTTTATAATGTTTATTTCATGTTTATTTATTTATAGTATTAATTTTTATAATGTTTATGTTGTTAATTTCATGTATATTTTTATAAGTAAAAAACTTATATATGTAGAAAATTTGGTGATGGTTAAATTTTTATGCATGTGAAAATAATTGTGTTGTTAATTAAAATGAAGAATTAATATCATTGTTTGTATGGTTTTAATTATATAATAATGATTTAGTAATATAAGAATATTTTCTTTAGGGTTTATAATTTTTTTTATGTTTAATTGTAAGTTGATTTTAATAGTAATAGTAGTAATAATAATAATTAATTGATATTTTGCATATATATTTTTAGGTTATAGATTTGTTTATGTGAATTTTTTTTTTATAATTAGTTATAGTTTTAATTTGAAATTAAATTTGTTGTGTGGTATAAAATATAATTTATAAGAAATTAATTATTTTGTTAATTAAATTGAGGTTTAAAAATGTAAGTTTTTTAATTGTTTAAAAGAATTATATGTTTGTTATTTTCATGTATATTTTTAAGTTTAAAATTTATATATGTGGAAAATTTGGTGATGGTTAAATTTTTATGCATGTGAAAATAATTGTGTTGTTAATTAAAATGAAGAATTAATACTATTGTTTGTATGGTTTTAATTATATAATAATGATTTAGTAATATAAGAATATTTTTTTAGGGTTGAAATTTTTTTATGTTTAATTGTAAGTTGATTTTAATAATAATAATAATAATAATATATCATTTTTTTGCACATATATTTTTAAGTCATTGATTTGTTTATATGAAATGTTTGTCAATTTGAATTTTACGTGCACAATTTTTTGAATTTTTAAAATTTTAGAATGCCTCATCAAAGAGTTAATCTCGGACCCACTGATGAATCTTTGTTGATTATGCAATCAATTCACGTGTCTGAGCACATATGAAATGGTGAGCCTGGGTCAATTCCTGGCGAAGTGAGACCTTATCTTGAACAAGCAGGGATGCTGGGAGTGGCAGAAATGTCATACTTTTCTATTGACCACCTGTTAATTTCAGTATTAGTTGAGTAGTGGAGACCTAAAACACACTTTCCACATGACATTTGGAGAGTGTACAATTATATTGAAGATGTTTTAGTTTTGTTTGGTCTTAAGGTACATGGAGACCCAATTACTGGTTGTTCTACATATAGATGAGTTTCACTTGTTGAAGATTTGTTTGGAATTACACCACCACCAACTACAATTAAAGGTGAAAGGCTGAAGATGAGTTAGGTTAATCAATACTTTTTTGATGTTTCCGTGCATGTGCGCAACGTGCAACAAATGGAACAATATGCCCGAGCTTATATTTTGCGATTACTTGGGGGTATGCTTTTCTCGGACAAGTCTTCAACTTTAGTACCTATGCGATATTTGGTCATCTTAATAGATTTAGACCAATGTAACTAACTTAGTTGGGGATCAACCTTGCTTGCTCATTTATATAGAGAGTCGTGCGTTGCCATTAATTATGACAATAAAGAAATTAGTGTGGCATATGTTTTACTACAGTTGTGGACATGGTACTGGATGTCGTATTTTGCACTCCTAACTGCACCACTAAATATTGTTGGTGTTCTTTTAGGTGCAAGGCAATAATTTAAATTAAATTGCCTTATTAAATATTATATTTAACATTAGATAAGTATTTTTAAGGTGGAATAGTGTCTTGTTCATTTGTAAAATTTTCATATTTTCAGGTGCAATAGTGCCTTGCAGGTGACACAAAGAACTCTTGCTCAAATTCGCAATGCGTTATATAAGATGAAGGAAAAAGATGTACGTTGAGAGTTTTTTGTTGATTACAATTTTAATGTGGATGTGTTAAAATTAGTATTCATTTATCTCTTTTTGTATTTTTTATGTGAAATTTGTTTGGCAACCTTTGATGGAAGAGCATGGACCAAGGGCCCAACCACTAGAGCAATGGCCAAAAGATTACTTGAAGACTTGACTGCTTCAGAGCTTAGTGGGCCCAATGGGCTTGGTGGGCCTAGGGTGCTCCTCACTTGGGCTTTACTTCTTTGACACCACTTTTATTGCATATTCATAGAATAGGAATTTATTTTGTTTTGGTCTTGTATTTTGGACTATAGATTAGGAATTATAAGCTTTGGGCTTATAGGGTCTAGAATTGGGCTTCATGAGGCTTTGGGCTTTTGACACCCAATATTGGGTTCATTTTCATTCTTGTAATTTTTCCTATTCATTGTATTTCATGGACCATTGTATTTAGGTCATTAGTATAGGAATTAGGGAGGAATTATTGTTCAAGATGATTAGGCAAAACTAGGTTTAATTTAGTTTGCATTTAAGTTGCATTTTGAGTCACAAGGTTGGCGCCACCTTGGCTGAACATGTGTGACTCAAATTCAACCCTAAATGCAAAGTAAATCAAACCTAAATGACACTTAGCCCTTGGAATCCGATGATGCACATGTGGGTTAAGATTTGAATTCAAAATTCAAATTTGAATTCAAATCTTTGCGCCACATGTGAAGCCTCCACATTGGCGCCAAGTGTCTCCTAAATCCGGAATTATAAAAGCTTCCCTCCTAGCATCTTGTATTCACTTTTGATATATGAAATTTCTGAACATTTATTCAGCCAAATTTCTTCAAGAGTCACCGAGAGAGAGTGCCTTCAAACCCTAGGAACCTTGCTTAGTTTCCTACCTTTGAAGTGAGCAATCCTTTGATGCTTAAGCTTGGATGCTTCCATCCATAGTTTAGGTCCTTTTGTTCCGAGAATCTCCTTTATTCAAGTCTTCTTCATTCGGTCTTCATTCTCCAAAGAAGAGGTCCTAAGCAAAGGTGAAGTCAAGGAGGAGTTCTTCAATCATTCCTTCTAGCTTCTCCATCAATTTTGGTATCTAGAGCAAGGTTTCTTCATTGGAGATAAGTGTTCTTAATCTTGACCGATTGTGTTTGTGTTCTTGTGTTGTGGTTTGTCACAAATTGAGTTTCTATTCTGATATAAAGTTTTTGAAATCAAATTGTTCTATAGATCCAAATTGTTGATTGCACCTTGAGTTTCAATCCGCAATCAATAAAATTAGGAATCAACTTGTGCTTACTTTTTGATTTTTGTTTGAGTCATTCTTATTTGCTTGTTTTGATTCGGCTATATCTTTGGTATGCATGTGTTTTGTTTTTAATTTTTGAATCTTAGTTTTTCATGTCTTGTTAGTCCTTTAAAATGTCATAAATCTTCAAGATATGCTTGTATTCATGTGCTAAACATTTTTGAGTCATTTTATAGTTTTGGCCGAGACTTGTTTTACTTTAATTGTGCCTTGCTTGTTTGATTTTTCATTTACATATTTGAGTTCATGTTCATCACTAGATCATTGGTGAACTCTTAGTGTTAGGTTTCCATTGTGTACTTGAGTTTTCAAATTTACTTTCCATTCTACTCTTGAATCAATCTTTTGTAACTTGAAAATTTTAAGTGAATCATCTTATTTCTAGTGCACTGTGTTTTGGATTCAAATTTCAAGAGTTTGTTGGCTGGAAAATAGAGAAAATACAGAGCATAACAATTCAAAATAGTTAAAAAAAAACAAAACAAAAGAATCCAAAAAAAGATTAAAATCTAGTGCACTAGTTCTTCAAAATTTCACTTGAAATTCTTCATTCTAGTAGATCCGGTTTCTATACTTTGGAATTGTGAAAAAGTTGAAATCAAAAGGCAAGTATCTTTTCTGGAAAATATATTTGAATTCAGAAAAAGAAAAGAATTAAAATATATATATATATATATGTGTGTGTGTGTGGGTGTGTGTGTGTGTGTGTGTGTGTGTGTGAGCAAGTAAAAGCCGAGAAGAACAATTAAGAAAAATACACTTGAATTCCACAAATTAATTGGACTACTAGTTTGTTTCTACTTGTTCAATTACTTCCAATTTTTTTTAATTTGTTAATCTACTCTAGTGCTTATCTAGGAACCTTCCTAACTGTGTGCTAGCTTTCTTTGGAGTCTTAATTTTCAGCTTTCATTTTTGGATATCTTTGAGTCTTGTCTTAAACACTTTACTCTTCAATTTTTGGTATAAGCTTGTTAAATTGTGCTTTTGTTGCTTGTCTAGTTTTCTTTGACTAAAAATTCTGTGCTGGAAGTGGCCTCAAATTCTTGCTTAAGGACCAAACATTGACTCAACAAAAGTAGGAAAGGAATTGGACATAAAAGGCTTGAAATCTTGACCTAATTTAGTGACTGAAAAATTCCTAAATCTACCTTCACAAGAGTGATCTTTCCATCTACCTTGTGAGCAACCTACATTCATTGTTTGTTGTGTTATTTGTGTAGGGTCCAGGAGCAACAAAATTCAAGGGTTAGTGGCGGATTGGATCACTTAAACAAGTGTGGGAAAAATTGAACAACAAGTCCGTCACTAATTGGCCACTAAAGCCGCCACAAAATTTGTTTTTAGTGTAGTTTAAATTTTTGCAATTTCTATTGTATTTTCAATCAAATTGTAAAGCTTGGAGGGAGTATTAAGAAGTTGTTCAGGTATATCTAACCCTTGGTAGCTCACTCACGTGTAGTACTAGTGGAAGTGGCTTGGAAATTTCATATGTTTCAAGCTTCCACTTAGGGCAAAACGACTAGTTACTTAATCTTGCTTCCTTTGAGTTGTTGGTTCTTTAATTTGTTTACTTTGCTGCCTTAATTTGACTAGCATTGTGTAGAGATTAATTGTTCACGTTTAGTTATCATTCAAAAACATTTGAGAAAAGCATTCAACATAAAAAAAATTTGTGAAAAGTTTTGTGGAATTGAAAATACCACAAGGGAGTTTATTGATTTCCACTTGAAAAGGCTTGGTTATTAAGTGGCTCTTAGTAGCTCACCTCCCTTGATAGTGCAATTTGTACACTTAGAGTTCCAAGTGTTATTTTTGTTCCTAGAAAAGACCAAAAATATTTTGTTTCTTTTGCATAGCATATAAACTTCTTATTGCTTAATCATGAGTCATATTTCTCAAAGTGATAGTGATCTTGAATCTCCTAAAAGTTTTTCTCAAATTTTTAAGGAGGTTGAGGCACTAAAACTATGGAGACAACAAGAAGTACTTCAAAAAGAAAGAGAAAAGATTGAAAGAGAAGTACAACTTGTTGCTCTTGAGGAACAGATAAACAAAATTAAGCAACAAGAAGCAAGACTTTTAGAAAAACTTAAAAAGAAAAAGAGTCAAAAAAGTTCTACTAAAGGTTCCAATGGCTCCACAAGCCAAGAGGATGTGGGTAGTTTAAATGTAGATGAATATTACCAACCCATACCTAGAAGAGTCATTAAGGAACCCAAAGTTAGGGAATCAAGAGTTGATCTCCCTTACTTTCATGGAAAAGAAGATGTAGATGCCTACTTGGACTGGGAAATGAAAGTGGAGCAAATCTTCACTTGTCATCAAGTAGGTGAGGAAAGAAAAGTTCCCTTAGCCACCTTAGCTTTCCAAGGACAAGCTATGTATTGGTGGACAGCCTTGGTAAGAGAAAGGCGACTTCATAATGACCCTCCTATTGCCTATTGGAATGAACTGAGGAGTGCTATGAGAAGAAGGCACATACCTTCTTATTATAGTAGAGAGCTTATGGATAAGCTCCAAAGACTCCAACAAAAGAACATGAGTGTAGAGGAGTATAGACAAAAGATGGAGTTGTATCTAATGAGGGCTGGGATAAGGGAAGAAGAAAGATTGACCATTGCTAGGTTTTTAAGTGGTCTTAATTTTGATATAAGAGATAGGGTTGAGTTACTCCCTTATAGGGACCTTGATGATTTGGTCCAACTTTGTATAAGGGTGGAACAACAACATTTGAGAAAAAAATTCTTTTAAAGATAAAACTCAATCTAGCTCTTATATCAAGAGGGACTACAAGAGGGAGGGTCAATTTTCCAAGTATGACTCTTCTAAAAACCTTAACAAGGGTAAAGAAAAAGAAAAAGAAAAAGAAAAAGATAAAAGTAAAAATGTTATCACTTCTAGTAGTAAAACTAGTGACATCAAATGCTTCAAATGTCTTGGAAGAGGCCATATAGCTTCTCAATTTCCAACTAAAAAAGTCATGATTTTAAGAGGACAAGACATTTATAGTAGTCATGATGAATCTAGCTCTACCACTTCAAGTGATAGTGAGACTAGTGAGGAAGACCATCAAATTGAAAGAGCTTATCCTTATGATGGTCAACTGTTAATGATAAGAAGGCTTCTAGGAAGTCAACCTAATGAATCTCACATTTCACAAAGAGAGGACATTTTTCACACAAGGTGTAAAATTTCTGATAAAGCTTGTTCTCTCATTGTGGATAGTGGATCTTGTTGCAACTGTTGTAGCACAAGGTTGGTGGAGAAGCTTGATCTTACCCCAATTCCCCATCCAAAACCATATCAACTTCATTGGCTAAATGAAGATGGGGATATCATTGTTGATAAACAAGTGAAAGTCAAGTTTTCCATTGGCAACTATGAAGATCATGTGATATGTGACATAGTTCCCATGGAAGCTTGCCATATTTTGTTGGGAAGGCCATGGCAATTTGACAAGAAAACCATGCATAATGGCCTTACCAATGAAATCACTTTCACTCATAAAGAAAAGAAGTTTGTACTTCATCCTTTGTCTCCTTCACAAGTGATAGAGGATCAAGTACAAATGAAATTAAAAAGAGAAGAAGAAAAAAAAAGTTGAAAAAAAAGAGAAGAAGCATAAATCTTCAAAGAAGAAGAAGGAAGAGAAACCTCTTCCAATAGAAGGAATTCAACAAGAAGAAACTATAAAACAAACTTTACTTGTTGAAAAGCCTTCTTACATTCTTCTTTGTAGAGGTATGCTTAGTTGTCATAATTTAAATCTTGAACCTAGTTCTTTACCACTTGGTGTTTCACAATTATTAAAGGAATTTGATGATGTATTCCCTAGTGAGGGTCCAAAGGGCCTTCCACCTTTTAGGGGTATAGAACATCAAATTGATTTTGTGCCTGGGGCAAGTCTACCCAATAAACCAGCCTATAGGACAAATCCACAAGAAACCAAGGAAATAGAGAACCAAGTTCAAGAATTATTGGAAAAGGGGTGGGTGCAAAAGAGTTTGAGTCCTTATGTTGTGCCTGTATTGTTAGTACCCAAGAAAGATGGAAAATGGAGAATTTGTAGTGATTGTAGGGCTATTAACAATATCACAATCAAGTACAGGCACCTAATCCCTAGACTTGATGATATGCTTGATGAATTACATGGTGCTACTATTTTCTCTAAAATTGATCTTAAAAGTGGTTATCACCAAATAAGAATCAAGGAGGGTGATGAGTGGAAAACTGCTTTTAAGACCAAATTTGGATTGTATGAGTGGCTTGTTATGCCTTTTGGTTTAACTAATGCACCAAGTACATTCATGAGGCTTATGAATCATGTCTTGAGAGATTGTATAGGGAAGTTTGTTTTTTTTATTTTGATGACATTTTAATCTATAGTAGATCTCAAGATGATCACATAGGACATCTTAGAGAAGTTTTGATGATCCTTAGGCAAAACCACTTGTTTGCTAATGTTGAAAAATGTACTTTTGGTGTGACTCATGTGGTTTTCCCAGGGTTCATTGTGAGTAAAGAAGGGGTTCGTGTGGATCCCGAGAAAATCAAGGCTATTCAAGAGTGGCCCAAACCAAAGAATGTTAGTGAAGTTAGGAGTTTTCATGGACTTGCAAGTTTTTATAGAAGATTTGTTCCTAACTTCTCTAGCATTGCGTCACCCTTGAATGAGCTTGTTAAAAAAGATGTATCCTTTGAATGGACCCCAAAGCATGATCATGCATTTCAACTTCTAAAAGACCAACTTACAAATGCACCCATACTAGCTTTACCTAATTTTGAAAAGACTTTTGATCTAGAATGTGATGCATCTGGAATTGGCATAGGAGCTATGTTATTGCAAGGAGGACACCCTATTGCATATTTTAGTGAAAAACTAAAAGGTGCCTCCCTCAATTACCCTACCTATGAAAAGGAGTTGTATGCATTGGTTAGGGCTTTGCAAACTTGGGAACACTATCTAGTGTCCAAAGAGTTTGTCATTCATAGTGACCATGAGTCACTCAAATATTTAAGAGGTCAAGGTAAGTTAAATAAGAGACATGCCAAATGGCTATAATTCCTTGAACAATTTCCATATATTATTAAATTCAAGAAAGGGAAAGCTAACATTGTAGCTGATGCTTTATCTAGAAGGCATACATTGCTTATGTCTCTAGGTACTCAAATTCTTGGGTTTGATAATATTAGGGAATTGTATGAGAAAGATCTTGACTTTGGTGCTAATTATTAAAAATGTCAACAAAAATCTTTCGATGGTTTCTATATGGCTGAGGGGTATTTATACAAAGAAGGAAGATTATGTATACCCCAAGGTTCCATTAGGAAACTATTGATTAAAGAGAGCCATGAAGGTGGGCTTATGGGGCACTTTGGTGTTGATAAAACCCTTAGTTTGCTTAAAGAAAGATTTTATTGGCCCCATATGCGAAAGGATGTCCAAAAGCATTGCTTTAGATGTTTGGCTTGTTTACAAGCCAAGTCCAAAGTGATGCCTCATGGTACATACACACCTTTACCTGTTGCTTCAGCCCCTTGGGTAGATATTAGCATGGACTTTGTGCTAGGTTTACCTAGAACCCAAAGGGGAATGAATTCTATCTTTGTGGTAGTGGACCGCTTTAGTAAAATGGCCCATTTCATTCCATGCCACAAAGTAGATGATGCAAGCAACATTGAAAAACTCTTCTTTAGAGATGTGGTTAAACTCCATGGACTTCCTAAGTCTATAGTTTCTGATAGAGATACCAAGTTCCTAAGCCATTTTTGGCGTGTCTTATGGTCAAGACTAGGAACTAAACTCCTCTTTTCAACTACTTGCCATCCTCAAACAGATGGAAAAGCTGAAGTAGTTAATAGATCTCTGTCTACTATGCTTAGGGCAGTTCTAAAGGGCAATCACAAATCTTGGGATGAGTATTTGCCACATATTGAATTTGCCTACAATAGGATAGTCCACAAAACTACCAATATTTCTCCTTTTGAAGTTGTGTATGGGTTTAATCCTTTAACACCTTTGGATTTGATACCCCTTCCTAATGTTGAATATTTCATTCATAAGGAAGGTACTTCAAGAGCTGAGTTTGTTAAAAAAGATCCATGAAAGGATTAAAACACATATACAACTCCAAAATGAGAAATATGCTCAACAAAATAACAAAGGCAAAAGAGCTATGACCTTCGAGGAAGGTGATTGGGTTTGGCTTCATCTTAGAAAAGAACGTTTTCCCAAACAAAGGAAGTCCAAACTTAGTCCTAGAGGAGATGGACCCTTTCAAGTCTTACAGCGTATCAATGATAACGCTTATAGGCTTGATTTACCCTCTGATTATGGAGTTAGCCCTACTTTTAATGTTAGTGATTTAAAACCTTTTGTAGGTGCTAGTGATGATGAAGAAGAGTCTTTAGATTCGAGGACGAATCATTTTCAAGAGGGAGAGAATGATGGAAGAGCATGGACCAAGGGTCCAACCACTAGAGCAATGGCCAGAAGATTACTTGAAGACTTGACTGCTTCAGAGCTTAGTGGGCCCAATGGGCTTGGTGGGCCTAGGGTGCTCCTCACTTGGGCTTTACTTCTTTGACACCACTTTTATTGCATATTCATAGAATAGGAATTTATTTTGTTTTGGTCTTGTATTTTGGACTATAGATTAGGAATTGTAAGCTTTGGGCTTTAGGGTCTAGAATTGGGCTTCATGGGCCTTTGGGCTTTTGACACCCAATATTAGACTCATTTTCATTCTTGTAATTTTTCCTATTCATTGTATTTAATGGACCATTGTATTTAGGTCATTAGTATAGGAATTAGGGAGGAATTCTTGTTCAAGATGATTAGGCAAAACTAGGTTTAATTTAGTTTGCATTTAAGTTGCATTTTGAGTCACAAGGTTGGCGCCATCTTGGCTGAACATGTGTAACTCAAATTCAACCCTAAATGCAAAGTAAATCAAACCTAAATGACACTTAGCCCTTGGAATCCGGTGATGCACATGTGGGTTAAGATTTGAATTCAAAATTCAAATTTGAATTCAAATCTTGGCGCCACATGTGAAGCCTCCACATTGGGGCCAAGTGTCTCCTAAATCCGGAATTATAAAAGCTTCCCTCCTAGCATCTTGTATTCACTTTTGATATATGAAATTTCTGAACATTTATTCAACCAAATTTCTTCAAGAGTCACCGAGAGAAAGAGTGCCTTCAAACCCTAGGAACCTTGCTTAGTTTCCTACCTTTGAAGTGAGCAATCCTTTGATGCTTAAGCTTGGATGCTTCCATCCATAGTTTAGGTCCTTTTGATCCGAGAATCTCCTTCATTCAAGTCTTCTTCATTCGGTCTTCATTCTCCAAAGAAGAGGTCCTAAGCAAAGGTGAAGTCAAGGAGGAGTTCTTCAATCATTCCTTCTAGCTTCTCCATCAACCATACTTTCAATATTTTTATTCTCTACCACCATATTGTGTAAAGAACACAAATATTTGGAGGGAGACATTGTCATTGATAGACTTTCATATAATTAAGTATCACTATGTTGACCGTGTGATGTGCTAGTTTGACATGGTACAACACATTCCTCGTCCTCTACATCAACCAGATAATAATTTGCACGATCTAACTTTACGTGGAAAAAGATGATATTGGTTTGGCAAGTTCAACACATTGTCTTTGTACACGAGTAGGAAACAAGGTTAGACCGTGTTTGGACACCATACCACATCTCTTAATCTAGATGAAACCAATCGATGTAATTATAATATGGAGTATTGCTCCAAAATTGAGGTTGTGATGGACCTACATGATTAGAAGAGGCACAATATCAATAATAAATATTACTAAATTAAAATGGTGGTAGAAAAAAATTTGTAATTACCTGATTCGTTCATTCTGGAAGGCTCAACTTTAAATGGTGATTGCACGTTTATCATACGATTATCGTTACTATCATTGTTACCTTCGTCAAATGAGCTATCATTTGCAATTTCATCATCTTGTTCAATATTGATATCATCATCGTCACTTAAGTTTGTTGTAAAATCAACATTTGAATCATGATGATTTGTTGGTGGAAAAATTCTTTGCTTAAACTGATGGTCACTACTCATTACATTTGACTGTGTCAAAACTAGAGGTTGATATGCTTCCTCTGTTGTAGTTAATTCTTGTAAAGAAAAAGAAGATGTGCCAACAATATCAACATCAATATATAATTCTACCATAATCATATGACCTAGCCGTTAAAAACTATCAAGCATGCACACACATCTCCATCGTCTACAATTTCTCCAGCTAAATAAAAAATGGGATTCAGACAATGCAAATATCTGCAAAGGAAGTTCACGGGAGCCATGTAGATGAGACTAAAGATTTACAAGAATGCAACATGAGAATCATGAGGAACTTAAGGACCTTCACGAGGCAAGATTCTTGCAAAATTTCAACCAGGAAGGCATTTTCTACCACATGCAAAGCGTCTACCCTGATGACAATTTCAAACCAAATACATGCAACAAAAGCCTGACCAAGATTCTTACCTTGAACCCTAAAGATTCTCACGCTCTCCTGACTACTATCACAAGCATCATAGTCTCATGCTCCATCACCAACATATTCTAAATAAGATTCTCATGCCATGCATCACAAGATTCTCATGCCAAGATTGCCATATTGCAAAATGTTACTCATGGTGACGTTTTAGCAACAAAAACCATGCATAGAAAACGTCTGGAGTGGTGACGTTTTTAGTTCAAAAACCATGCATAGAAGATGTCCAACATAGTGACATCTTTAATCTCAAAAAGCTTGCACAGAAAACATCCACCGTGATGACGTTTTCTATTAACCAAAAATGCCATGCAGAAGATGTCAACATTTATGACGTTTTTACCTTGATTTTCTTCATGAAAAAGACATTATATATGGTGACTTTTTTTTTCATCTTCTCTGTCCTACGTGACAAAAGTAATTTATTTTGATAATTATTTTTTTTAGTTAATTTATTTTAATATTTTTTTTTATTTATTATGGCCAAAAAAATCCTTTTTCTGGTTGATAAAGTGTTTATCATGTACTTGATTTCGGTACATGGGTAAGGGTCATTTTTCTAGAGGCATATTATTTGTAAATTGATGCAATAATACTTTTGCATTCTTAATAATTATTAATGATTGCTTGGCGTGGTCATTGACTTGTTGTAGTCTAGTAACTTTTGCTTTGGGGTCACACTTTGTGGCCTAATTTATAAAATCCATCTTTACCTTGAAAAAGAAAAGAAAAAGTAAATCATTTATAGAATATATATATATATATATATATATATATATATAAATTTATAAAATGACTTTGAACCATTCTATAAATTTATTTAAACTTATATAAATTAAATTTAAAGTCAAATTACAAATGAAATATCATTTATTAACAATTCATTAAATAAATGTTTAAGTAAATTATTGACTACACCCTTAGGTTGTACTGGGAAAGAAAAATTAAAAAAATTAAAAATGCATAGAAATTTAATTGCATCAATTATTTTCCTTGGACTTTGAAAATACTGTGGATAAATTGGCAAGAAAAAACCAAAATAATAGAAGGTAATCACAGAATCAAACAAAAATTATGGGAAAATATAAGAAGAAACAACAAAATCAAGATACATTTGTAGATTGAGAGAAGAAACCCTAATTTAATAGAAATGAAATAGCCTGAATTGATAAGATACTTAGATGATTAGAGATTGATGAGAACGTGAGAAGAATGCGAGTATAGTCTATGTAGATAAACTAGAGAAACACCTTCAGAAAGATGAACCTGTCGAACCAAACAAATGAATTTAAAATTTGTTTACTTAATTAAAATCCTATTGAAATCCCCAAGTTTTTAAACGAAGACGTTTACATAGATTTTTGCATTTTTTTTTCACATTTCTTAATAAGATAAAAGAACCAAATAGTAAAGACGAATATGAATCTTTTCTGTAATCAATTATTAGGGGAAAAAAACCTCTCCTGTAAGTAAACTAAACTTTTGCATACTTTCATAAAAGCTTAATTACTCCAAATATTGAAATACATAATTTACTTTAAAAATTGAGGTGCACGATTTAACTTAAGCTTACGAAAATAAAATCTATTCATTTATAGCTTTTGTATTTTCGTTTCCTATAAATCGTATCTAAATAGATCCTCTAACAAAATAATAAGATAGACGCCCATGCTGAATTAGACAAAACAGATAAAAATGGCAAGAGGGGTGAGGAATCTTGAGTTACATTCTATTTTTACTGTCGGACCACATTTATCTGATGTAACCACAAATTCACGTATCAGTGAGAGAGATGTTCCAGCGGCCAATAGAATCCAAACCTCGGTCTTTCAAAATTACAAGCATACCACATGTTTTTAATTGTTGCGAAAACAATATATCATCCAAAAACATGGTACAGCCATGTTTAATTGATCTGAACAAGAATTCTGGAAATCTTCTATAGATGTTAATGTCTCTCCCTAATAGGAGATTACCCCGTGTAACAATCATTTTGTTCGCTTGATAATGTGGACTCCACTGTCAGTTTCCACTATGTTACTAATTTCACCAACTTGAAGAGCAAAAGTTGCTTCTTCAAAAGGCTTCTGCATCTGGCCACGACCAAAAGGACCTGCAGCCAAGAAATTTGTTCCAGTTTAATTGGCAAAACAAGTTAAGAAAAATTTATGACATGTTTTTCACATCAGATATAAATGCTATAACTGAATGTAAATCCCCAATATTTTATGACAAAGGGTGAGTTTGGTTAAGCGCCTAAAGGTCTCCGTTACATTCATGTCGAATTACACAAATAACACAGACGCAACTGTTAATTGCTTCCAGAGTGACATGCCCATAGCTTTGTAACGCTGATCCAAACACATGACAAGTATAAATGAATTTAACGTACACGAAGTTCGGGTTTCGGGGAACTGTATTCATGAAGACACTGTTACCTTCACAACCAGATAAAAGCATACTAGACAGTTACAAAATCGCATTGAAAGATCCGTTGCCTTGATAAACAAAGGCATTATAGCCATTTAAATCGCATTCTAGCAATATCAAAGAGGGTCAACAAATATATAACGTCACTAAATCAGATCAAAGGCTATATTTATGACACTAAGTGCGGGTTTGGAAACACGTCGTATAATGGATGACAGGCGTCCACCTTAAAGCACCATGTAGTTATTTCTGCGTCCTTGTCTCAAAGCGACGTGATTTATTTATTTACGTGAGCCTTCAAAAAGATTCCAAACACTATAACTTAGAACTTACAAAGTGCTTCTCAGTTCTCAAACAAGTAGCAGCCTTTTTCAGGTATTCCAATTTATATATTAAACACAATGACATAAAATATGTACTATTTAGATAAACTTTGTGACAGGGGAGTAACTAAAATATATAGTTTGGGGAGCAAAACATTTTTTAACGAGTTTCTTTACAGTTTTTTTGGCAAAAAAATAATAAAAACTTGAGGGTTAATTGAGAAACATCTTGGGTTAAAGCACTCCAAGGAGATAAAAATAAATTACCCCAACAAACCGGTGGAAGTCGCATCAACTTCATACTTAACTCAAAACAGATATCTAACGCACAGGATACGAATTTAGTAAATTAAGTGTAATATGGAGAAAAATCCTTATAAAGGACAAGAAAAAAAAAAATTGGATGTTCAACAACTAACAGAATGTCATCTAAAATTAAGTTTGATGAAAAAGAGGGAATTCTTATGGAACTACCAATATGGCTACAACAACTAACAGAATGTCATCGAAACTTAAGTTTGATGTTCTGATTAACACTACAACCTGCTAATAACATCCATAGAAATCCAGGTAGCATCAACGGATTTGGTTCCTCGAAATGAGCAAGCACGTAAACTGAGAAAGTAAAGGCCCATCTACAGTTGATTCGAATTCAAGTTCTTTGCAAACCTAACCAACTTCAAACCTGCTGAACGACCCTTACTTTTTCACTGTACCACACTTTCTCACTTGAGTCACTTCAGAGGAGCAAGATAATACAGCATCAACTCCCCCCAAATTAAAATCCTTACACAACTAAAATCTTACACCTATTCGTCTTACTCCAGTTTTTGAGAGTGGGACAGGAAAAAACAAACTAGCGTTGGTGAAAGACAAGACAAAGCAATAACCGAATTCATAAAATTAGATCCCCAATTCTTTATCTGTTCTGTTACGATAAGCAGACAAGAAACCCTAAAATAAAATATATAAAAAGATGAATTGTTACAGACAAGAAACAGACAACAATAAGTGGCTAAATGGTAAATCCATTGCTATCCATGCTTTCTAAATAATCATTCTAGTGATAGATAACCCTGATCATGATTTTAGTTACCAACATCACCAAACGAAAAAACAAAAGTTTTCAATAACGAAAAATATTCAACCACCCCGGAGCAATGTTTTCAAATAATAACGCAATTTCGAATCATCAAAACCTTCATGAAAAGACCAAACGCGCAAATCTAGCAAAATTAAGAATCCAAAAGCACTATTTTCTTTAATTCTTTTTTTTTTTATATATATGAAAACAAAACATTCTTGATCGGGAGAGAGGTTTGCGAGAACTGACCGAGATCTCCGCCGCGCTTGGCGGAGCTGCAATCGGAGAAGCGCGAGGCGAGATCCTCAAACGAAGCCTTGCCCGAAACGATGTCGTCGCGGAGGGCATTGAGCTGAGAGACGGCGCTCTCCTTGGTGGTGCTCTTGATGATGCTTCCTTCTGGATCCTTCCACGAGGCCTTCCTTCTAGAACCTTGGTGCTTTATCAATATGTGCGAAGCCCTAACCTCGCCGCCGCCACCGCCACCGCCCTTGGACGACGACATCTTCTCTTTCTTCTTCTTCCGATCCGCCGCCGAGGTCGACGCCTTCTTCCGCTTCCGATCTGACTCTATCTTCGCCGTTGGCTCACCCTAGCTTCCGCGAGAAGGAAACTCTGTCTGGGTACCTTTTCACGCTTTGGTGGGTATTTATTTGTTTAGTTATGCCTTGTTTGGCGGGTCCAAAATCGAGGGGAGGGGGCTTTTGCCAGATCTCAGACGTTGGTTTGAGTTTGATCGTCCGGCTTGGAGTGATTGTGGCTTCTGTATTGTTCGAAATGCCAAAAGCCCTAGCTTGGTGGGTGCCACGTGACGTCCATGTAATTGGTGTGTTTGTTACTAGTAGAATTTAATCATGATGATGATGCATTCATGAATCATGCTAGTCTCGTAATCATGTGGCATAAATAAATATGTAACCCAAAATCATGTAGATTTATGTACGGATAATGAGGACGCTCTCTTTCTAAGGCAAAAATAACCTCACATTTTTAAAAAAAAATTAATTTTACTATGTTCGAAACCATCCATTTCATGGTTTGTTAATAAAAATTTACATATTAAAAAAAATTAAATCGAATTGGATTAAAATTTTCAAGATTATTTTAATAAGATTTTTTTAAAATTTTAATAAATTAAAAAAAAATAGAAGTATTATGATTTTTAAAATTTTTTTAAAAAATTTTAAAACATGAATTATAATAAAGACTTTATAGTTCAAATTTTAATGGATTTTAACGAATTTTGATATATTTATATCATAAGATTTTAAAGGATTTTATAGATTTCATATGAAAACATGAGTGTCATCAATAACTTTGATGCAATCCCAATTTATTTTATGTATTATTAAATTTTAACCATTATAGCTCCACCAAAATATAAATAAATACTTCAACGAAAATACAATCAAAAGGACACTTAAAAAAATATAGTTCAATAAAGTACTAATCATCCCAACTTGAAGCTTATCCAAGATTAACATTCTTCTAATGACATCTTAAAGAAAGTGTTATTTGTAACAACCCGATTTTCACAGATTATTTGAGGGCCCAAAGACTCAATAGGGGTGATTAGTAGCCTAGAACGGGTCGTTCCCAAACTAGAAAGGGCCGTTCCAAACTACTAAAATGAGAGTGATTTTGTATCCCAGAACGGGTCGTTCCCAAACTAGAAAGGGTCGTTCCAAAATACAAAAATTGTCTACAAATTTTAGATGGGAACGGGGCGTTCCAAATCACAAAAAATGCCTAAAACCCTAATTGAGAACGGGTCGTTCCAGATATGGCCGTTGTGGGTTAGGTGCAACCCCAGAACAGGCCGTTCTAGTTTGAGAACATGCTGTTCTGGATGTGAATTTTACACATGCCGTCAGAGTCCAAAACGGGCTGTTCCGGATTTGAAACGGGTCGTTCCGACGAAGCCTGATGCTTATAAATAGACTGCTCTGCCACTCCCAAAATCACACTTTTCAGTTCTGACTTCTTTTTTCTACATTCTCTTATTTTCCTTCTACACTCTCTGAAGATCGAGGGGCACTCAGAGGAGGAGACCAAGGAGATCTCTGTTTTAGTTTCAACTACTTTTATCCAGGTACGGGGGAAAGGGGAATTATTTATGTGTAGAGTTACATGAGGAAATTGGGTAGAGGAGGAATCCCGTAGGATTAGGGTAATTTTATAATTATTTTTGTTTGAGAAATTGATGTTCCCATTAGACTGTATATGTATTGAGGATTAGAAATATGCTAATAACTTGTAAGAATGATGATCTGGGAGAGAGAACGAAATTGTAGAAAAGTGTCTGTGAGCTAGGTTTTAGAACAATTGGGGGTTTTACTATTTATGTTAAAATTATATTAAATTGATAATTTCATTGATTATTATATTAATTTATGAATGTTATTGTTATATTACTTGATAAAAATTGATGATTTAGATGTGAATTGATTGAGGTGTATGAAACCCATTATTTTGGACTTATTTGATGTGTGTATGAAATTGAACTATGAGATGTTGTGTGGAATGTGAATGAGATGTGATTGTGGTTCTTCACACCTATGACCAGGGGTGAGCACGACCCGAGATTGTTACATGGGTATCGTGACCTTGATTAACATGTCAGGGGTGAGCACGACCCTGGGTTAGGGGTAACGTGACCTTGGCACAGTGTTATATCAGGGGTGAGCACAACCTTGGATTGTTACGTGGGTATCGTGACCTTGAATAACATGTCGGGGGTGAGCACGACATTGGGCTAGATATGCTACAGGGGAATCGTGACCTTGGCACAGTGTTATATCAGGGGTGAGCACGACCTTGGATTGTTAAATGGGTAGCATGACCTTGGCATAGTGTGAAGTGCAAGATTTGTGATGATTGGTGTGATTGAGAATTATGACGTGATGACGATGCATGATTGATTGAAATACGATATGTTGAAATATTTATGAATATTAAGTTATAATGGGATAATATGTTGTGTTTTCTTATGTACTATATATATAGATGTTTTCTTTTCTCACCGTATGATTTATGGATGTTTTAGGTGAGGAAGATCCAACTTTGAGTGGCACCTAGAATGCCAACCGTTGAGTTGTGGGTGTGCTCTGATATTGTGACATCGGGGCAGAGAAGTCTAGGATAAATTTTTTGTATGTATTTAAAGTTATACCTTTTCTTTTGAAACCAATTTGTAAACTCTCAAGTTTTATTTTTAATTATTATGTTGGTTATTGATAAATAAATATGAAGGTTTTATGTGAACCTTTTTACCAACGTTGAAAATTTTATTCTTTAGTTTATTTACATTATTAATATTTATATGTGTTGGGGGTAGTAAGGGTGTCACATTTAGTGGTATCAGAGCAGGTTGATCCAATCGGTCGTGAGTTATGAGTCTACTATGCTTGTTTGGTAGATGAATGATGGAATGAATTGATTGTGGAACTTATTGATATGCTAGTATGATGGTTGATTATGTTTGTTGTTATTATGTACTCTAACAATGTTTTGCTTTAGGATGAGGATAATGATGATGATGATGATGTTTCCCTGGTGTTGTTAGTGTTGTGCTTACACTTATATTGTTTTCTTAGAATTTGGCTGAAAGACATGATATAGCTTAGTTGATGCTATTCATGATTGTTTATATGTTTTGATACTTCTTGCTTACGTAAGAAGTAGTGGTTGAGTGGTATTGCTCGTGTTGCGAGCATATGTGCCTGTAGTAGTGGACGAAGCCTTGTACTAGCCAACTAGAACTATTAGAACCTTGGATGTGGGTGAGACATTGATTTGTTGAATGAACTTAAGAGTTTACGATTGGTGGAGTTTCTGACATCTATAGTTGTAGCGGTTGAATCTAAGGAGGTTGTATGTTGAGAATTGGAGTTTTGATATTCTTGATGAGAGATTGGAACGTTGGTAATTTCCTTGAGTGTTGGTGTTTGCATGTTAACCTTTTATGGTTTAGGTAGCATGTGAGTTTTATTCTCTAAGTCTTTTGTGATGAATATGTGGGTTGTTTTGGTTTAGGATTTTAGTGGGTGTCGCAACCCGAAAATTTCCGATCTCGCAACGTATGGTTTAGACATCCTTTCAAAAGTCTCATTAATTAAGGAATGCCCGGACACCAAACTAATCCTTAATTAATGGTTTTTGAAAATAGGTTCATGGAGTCGCCACCAATATTTTACTCAAAACATTGGAAAAAGAAAAGGTTTTTTAAAGATCCAACTTTGGCCTTGATAACCAGAATTGGGTTCGGAGGTCGGTTACGTGTAGGGGAAGGTATTAAGAACCCCTACAGCGCCCTCAATTGGTACCCTATGATGAAGTTAACATTATAAGAATTAATAAATTAAATATTGAATCCCCTTTATTAATATTTATTTACATGTTTAAAATATAAATTAAGCGATTAACCCTAAAATATCTACATTATGACGTTTATTATAAAAAAAGAGATAAAGATAAGAAATAAAAGGAAGAGAAGAAGATTAGTTGAAATACCTCTTGAACAAGCTTTATTGAATCTTCAAATATGAAAAAGGTGCTTTGTGGTGACCTTTCACACTACAGTGTGCCTCACAAATCTCATGAAATACAATAGGAGGGAGAGAGAATATAGAGATGCGACACAAATCTCAAAAAATATAATAGAAGGGAGAGAGATAGAGAATTTTCGTGCTCAAAGGAGTCTTATTCGAAATTTTCTCTGGCCGCCTGGAGAACTGTGCCCAAGGCTTCAATTTATAGGGATCAGCAGTGGGCCAGAACGGCCTGTTCCGGTTTCGGAACGGCCCGTTCTGGCCCAATTATTATGTGTAAATTTCGTACCCTGAACGGCCTGTTCTGAAAACGGAACGGCCCGTTCCAGAGTAGAAAATAACACGAATTTTGCCTTTCTAGAACGGCCCGTTCCAAATTTGCCTTGTTTGGAACGGCCCGTTCTGGTATTGGAACGGCCCGTTCCACACAAGCCTTTTTAGGTGTTTTTAGTTATATTGGAACGACCCGTTCCGATTTTGGAACGTCCCGTTCCGGGGTTCAAAATGGCCCGTTCCGATTTTGGAACGTCCCATTCCGGGGTTCAGAACGGCCCGTTTCGATTTTGCAACGGCCCGTTCTGACTTTGGAACGGGCCATTCCGATCTTGGAACATCCCGTTCCGAGCTACTAAAAACACCCTATTTGGCCTTTAGGCCTTCTGATGTCCTGTTTTGTTATTTGCCTGCTTCGGAAGCTCCTTTCCTTCATAACGGAGGTTCATTTCTTTGTTTGTGTGGCCCCCCGGACGAAATTGGGTGTCTACAGCTGCCCCTCTTTACTTGTCCTTTGGAGTAGCTATGTGTTGCTTTTCCAAAGGCAAGTAAAGACGTAGACATTTCGTCCGGGTCTCCTCCTCGTCTCTTTGGTATTGGCGCTTCTACGTTCTTTCTCTTGGATAGGTGTATTTGCTCGTGTCTTCGCCCTTTAGAGTAGTTGAGTGTTGGTTGCATACTCTATTGGGTAACAAGGCTGACAAACTGTACACCTGATCTTTGATCTTCAAGTAGATGCTCCATTGTTTCTCTTGTGATAGTGCGTTCTTTTATTTGTAGCTTGTTAAAGAGGGAGTATTTTCGTAGCTTAACTTCCCTTACGGCTTTGTCGTATACCGGATTGGGAGATGACTACAGTCTCTCCAGACCTTTCCCTTACGGCTTTGTCGTATACCGGATTGGGATGCAAGTACAGTCTCTCCAGACCTTTCCCTCACGGCTTTGTCGTATACCGGATTGGGATGCGAGTACAGTCTCTCCAGACCTTTCCCTCACGACTTTGTCGTATACCGGATTGGGATGCGAGTACAGTCTCTCCAGACCTTTCCTTCACGGCTTTGTCGTATATCGGATTGGGATGCGAGTACAGTCTCTC
This sequence comes from Cajanus cajan, assembly GCF_000230855.2. Classification (NCBI taxonomy): domain Eukaryota; kingdom Viridiplantae; phylum Streptophyta; class Magnoliopsida; order Fabales; family Fabaceae; genus Cajanus; species Cajanus cajan. The sequence goes on from NC_138521.1 coordinate 27,135,015, forward strand.
CAGACCTTTTCCTCACGGCTTTGTCGTATACCGGATTGGGATGCGAGTACAGTCTCTCCAGACCTTTCCCTCACGGCTTTGTCGTATACCAGATTGGGATGCGAGTACAGTCTCTCCAGACCTTTGTTGTATTTTGAGGAAACTGTCGATGCCCTCATTGGTTTGCTTGAATTTTGGTAGATATTGCCCCAAGGATGTTGGACAGGAGGTGTGTCGTGATGCCTCTAATTTGGGCTGCTTTTGTCTTTTGTTCAGATGCTGTCAATTGGAATTTGTGTTTTCCCTTTCTTGGCTTTTCTTGTTGGTGTTGTGGGATGAAAGACTGCCCCTAGGTGGATGGGCAGGAGATGTTTGATGTGCCCCTGTGTTGGTGGGCAGAGAAGTGGATGGCTAGCAGGGATTCTAGTGTTGCCCCAGCCACATGAGTATTGTGATGCCCCTCCAGGCGCTTGTTGCGGAGTCCTTTTGATTCATGGATGATTAATTGTTGATTGTTGATGGATGGTTGTGGATGCCCCATGGTGAGTATGGATGCATGGATGCACATGAAAATGCAAGGCAAGAATGGATTGGATTTGTTTATTATATTTATTATTTATTTATTTTTTTATTTATTTATAAAATGAAGTTATACCCTTTTGTGCACGCTTGTGCCCTATACATGCTATGCAATGATGCCTCTATGCTAATGCTTAAATGCAGATTGATTTTACTTTCAAGAAATTAATTTATGCGCATTGATCAATGACATGGATTATTAGCCTTTTAGCCGTGTCGAAATTAGTGTTGCTTTTTTGAACCTGAGGTTTGTGTAGTTCGGCCCTCTCGCTTGTATCGAATATGATATGTTAGCCCTTAGATCAGGTGTACCTAGACTCTGTTCTAGGACACCTCCATCTTTTCCTTGTGATTGTTCACTGTGCATATTCCGTGTATCTTTCAAATTTATCTTAATGCCATGTAGGTCTAGAGGAATGAGAGGAAGGGGATATATACATATATTTTTTGTAAAAGTTTTGTTAGAAAGGATTTTTTTTTCAAAAATGGTTTATAGAAGAATGGCTGGCCGAGGTAGGCTAGTGGTTTAGGCTGATGAACAAGCACATTCAAAGTGAGGAAATCATTTTCTGTGTTAGCTTATTATTTCCTTCAAAGTTCAGCGATGACTTGGGATTGCATATTGATTAGATGATCTTCTAGAGCCGCCTTTCGGTTTTCAGCTCGGGATGCTGCTTTGTCCTAACTTTTGCCTAGGTTACTTGAGATGTGTTCCCTAGCGGACATTTTCTTTTTTCTTTGATCCTCACTTTTGCCTAGGCTACCCTTTTTGTTTGTGGGTCTCCTAGCGGACCTTGCCCTAATTTTTGCGCAGCCCCCTTAGTGGGTTTCCTGCCAGGCTTTTGTCTTTGCAGCATTTGTGATCATCTTTCATTCCTTCATGAAAGGGGGATGCCCCTTGCATTGATTTCATTTGGACTTTTATCCACAAGTCATGCCCAATTTGATTGATCTTTATGTGTTTTTTTTATAGCGTTTTAAGCCATTGTTTCTAATGACGTCCTTATTTCAAATGTACTTGTTCATTTAAGGTTTGTTGACGAGGCTTAGAGTAGATAAAAGGGAGAAGAGAAATGAAGTAGAAAAGTGTATGGTATTAAAATAGAATTTTCAATTTACATGTGCCCATTTAATGTAGCTTGAGGGCCCGGGCATGCCCCAAGTTCGTGATTCGTACACAAAGAAGTAGAGGGAGGTTGCCCCTCAGAGAGGCCTAGGTTGTCTGACTGTAGGGCTAGTCCTACACTTGCTCGGATGTGGCAATTCAGAAGTTCTTGTGTAGAGGGAGGTCCTTTGGCTTCTTCTCTCGTGAAGGTGTTGTCAACCCATATCTTGAGTCTTTCCTAAGAAGTAGGAACGGGTAGAAGCGATGATAGAGCTTTCTATGGAGTCTTGTCTTTTTTCAAGAGGAACATCCAAGCTGTCTCTCGATTTTCAGCTCGAACAAACATTACTTTTTTTTTTTTTTACTAGAATGCCCTTTGCGAGTTTTCATTCTAGCAGCTTCTTAACAAGCAGTCATCTTTCAAGAAAGCTCTATTCATTTTGACTCAGTGTTTGAGGGATTCGTCCTCCTCAAGTTCTATTCCGCTTGGATTTCACGGTTGTACGACACAACTTTATCCTTTTAGGGAAAGAGTTAGCATCTTGATGATTGTGGATTTCTTTACCCTAAACTCTTTATGCATGACTTATTTTCCATTATTTTTGACTAATGCACATAGGTCAATTTCCTTTTTTATTCTCATTTATTTTTTTACAAGGAGGGATATGTTCTAAATGAATGTAATGCAAACATATAGAGAAAGTTAAGAATAATAGATATCAGTCTCATTGATTTGTTTATTTGTAAATGCTCAAATAGATTTTGACAGTATTGAGTGAAAGACTTACTTCAATAGGCACATCAAAGCAATAGCCCAACCATAGTATATTTTTTTAAAATTAATTTGGGCTTTTCTTTAAAGCGCAGATACTGTCGCATATTAGAGCATTCACTTTTCTTAACTTTCTATACGTGTTGCAACCTAATCCTCCTCAGCTAATAAAATAAAATGAATGAAATTAATGAGCTAATCTAGAATGCATGTCATTTTTTTTTGCCTAATCTTTATCATGTTTTTATTATCTAAAGAGAAATGATGCATGGTAAAAAAAAACTATCTATATGATGTTAATGGAATGATAACCTAAGAGTGTACAAAGGGGTATAAAATATTATTATTATTATTATTATTTTTTTATTATCTGTTTGCTTATTTTAAAATTCCAATCCACAAATGCACACACACATGCTCAATCAATATATACCCATGAACGATCGTATTCAAATCCTTGGTCTGTGGTCCCTGTAAGAAAAGTGCATTGTATAGGACGGTTCTAATCTCACTAGTTTTCAAGGCTCCCAAGGTGCCCCCATTATAGGGACCCAGTATCTCTGTCGCCGTCACCTGGCAAACTCTAAGGTCTGTCGCAGTATTTCGGGCTAGAGTAACCGGTTATCACCTTGAGTGTGATTTCCGACAAGGCTCGCAGGCTCCAAGGCCAAACATGGGCCGGTCGTACGTCAACCACTCCCTATGTTTAATACCCTCATGCCCCCAGGTGTAGGGGGAACTGTTGTGTGCAAAGGATTGTGTACAATTTAATTCAAACAGGTGCAGAATTTAAACAAGCAAACAGATATGCAAGCAAAACAAATAAAAAAACAAAGTAAAGGGGAAAAAATATTTAAATTATTATTCCTATTTTACTAACTTCATCATTTATTGGGCCTGACCCTCTTAAAACTTCCCCAGCGGAGTCGCCATCTATCGCAACCCGAAAATTTCCGATCTCGCGACGTATGGTTTAGACATCCTTTTAAAAGTCTCATTAATTAAGGAATGCCCGGACACCAGACTAATCCTTAATTAATGGTTTTTGAAAATAAGTTCATGGAGTCGCCACCAATATTTTACTCAAAACATTGGAAAAAGAAAAGATTTTTTAAAGATCCAACTTTGGCCTTGATAACCAGAATTGGGTTCGGGGGTCGGTTACGTGTAGGGAAGGTATTAAGCACCCGTACAGCGCCCTCAATTGGTACCCTATGATGAAGTTAACATTATAAGAATTAATAAATTAAATATTGAATCCCCTTTATTAATATTTATTTACATGCTTAAAATATAAATTAAGCGATTAACCCTAAAATATCTACATTATGACGTTTATTATAAAAAAAGAGATAAAGATAAGAAATAAAAGGAAGAGACGAAGATTAGTTGAAATACCTCTTGAACAAGCGTTATTGAATCTTCAAATATGAAAAAGGTGCTTTGTGGCGACCTTTCACACTACAGTGTGCCTCACAAATCTCAAGAAATACAATAGGAGGGAGAGAGAATATAGAGATGCGACACAAATCTCAAAAAATATAATAGAAGGGAGAGAGATAGAGAATTTTCGTGCTCAAAGGAGTCTTATTCAAAATTTTCTCTGGCCGCCCGGAGAACTGTGCCCAAGGCTTCAATTTATAGGGATCAGCAGTGGGCCAAAACGGCCTGTTCCGGTTTCGGAACGGCCCGTTCTGGCCCAATTATTATGTGTAAATTTTGTACCCTGGAACGGCCCGTTCTGAAAACGGAACGGCCCGTTCCAGAGTAGAAAAAAACACGAATTTCGCCTTTCCAGAACGTCCCGTTCCAAATTTGCCTTGTTTGGAATGGCCCGTTCTGGTATTGGAACGGCCCGTTCCATGCAAGCCTTTTTAGGTGTTTTTAGTTATATTGGAACGTCCCGTTCTGATATTGGAACGGCCCGTTCCGGGGTTCAGAACGGCCCGTTCTGATTTTGGAACGGCCCGTTCTGACTTTGGAACGGGCCGTTCCGATCTTGGAACAGCCTGTTCTGACTTTGGAACGGGCCGTTCCGATCTTGGAACAGCCCGTTCTGACTTTGGAACGGGCCGTTCCGATCTTGGAACAGCCCGTTCCGAGCTACTAAAAACACCCTATTTGGCCTTTAGGCCTTCTGATGTCCTGTTTTGTTATTTGCCTGCTTCGGAAGCTCCTTTCCTTCATAACGGAGGTTCATTTCTTTGTTTGTGTGCCCCCCGGACGAAATTGGGTGTCTATAGTGGGAAGCTTGGATATGATTTTGAGGTGTGAGTTTGGAATGATTGAGGTATTTCCGTGGCCTTATATGTGGATACACTATTGTTGTCTGGTGTAGGGGATGTTTGCACTACAATTTTATTGTGCCAGTACAAGTGTTATATTGACCAATTAGATTTTGTGGTCTTCATAAAAGTTGTAGCCTTGGATGTTATCTTTCTAATGGAACTGGAATCAGGTAAAACGGAGGTCTAGAACTCTAGTTATAACTGCTTTGGTGATCAAAAGTCTAATTGTAAACGCTGAATATATTTGTTATGGTTTTTGAATTTTTAGCTAAGAAGATGATCTTTTTAGAATCTTATGTCTTCATAAGAGTTGTAGCTTATTCTCTTATCTTTCTTTTGAGATAGGTTTGAGATCATTGGGATGAGTATAACTCTTTGTGTGTCATTTGCTTTGACATTTGTTGAAGAGAGGAATATGCTGTCATGATGTTTTTGAGTTGTTAGGCATAGCAAGGATAAAAACTGATTTGGATATGATGTTTTGAGGTGTTGTCATTGAGAGGTTGTTTAAGATGGTATGATGCTATGTGGTAAGGTTGGTTCATGTACATGCTATATGGTGTAAACGGTGATTCATTCGTACATGCTCAGGGATGGTATACATGAAGGTTTAAAGTAGGTATTCTAATATGATTTGATATGCACGTATGTTGATATGAGGATAGATGACCTTATGGATCAATTAGCGAGTGTTTATGTGTTTAGTAAGATTGACCTAAGGGTGTGATATCATCATATTGGAGATGAGGATGAAGATGTATCCAAGACAACTTTACGCTAATTTATCTAAGTGTGATTTTTGATTGTATGAGGTGAGTTTTCTAGGCCCTATAATTTCTAGTAGAGGTATAATGTAGATCTACTTAAGGTAGAAATCGTGCTTAAGTGGGAGATACCAAAGTCAGTTAGTGAGATTATGAGTTTTCTTGGATTAGCTTATTATTAAAGGAGATTTATTGAGTAAATTTCTAAGATAGCATTACCTTTGACTAGATTGACTAGGAAGGAGTTGCCTTGTGAGGGATGGCAAATGTGAGAGTAGGTTCCAAACTTTTAAGGAAAGATTGACTAGTGTTAATACTACCGAGTTGTAGTAAGACTTTTGTGGTATATAGTGATGCTTCTAAGATGGGATTAAGTGGAGTGTTGATACAAGAAGGAAAGGTAGTAGCTTATGTTTCTTGAAATTGAAAATTCATGAGAGGAATTACCTTACCCATGACCTTGAGTTAGCGGTTATGATATTTACAGTAAAATTTGAAGACACTACCTGCATGATTCTAAGCTTGAAGTATTTAGTGATCATTAGAGGCTTAAATATCTTTTGGTCAATGGAGATAGTTGAAATTTCATAATGACTAGGATTTTAATCTTAGTTGTTATCCAGGTAAAGCCAATTTGGTGACTGATGCTTTGAGTATAAGACCTTTATATTTGTCTTTCCTTATGATTAGAGAGATGGATCTTTTAGTTCAAATTAGGGATTTAAGCTTGACTTATGAAGTTACCCTTAGTAGTGTGAGACTGAGTATGACTCGAGTAACTAGTGGATTGTTAAAGGAAAATTGGAGGAACATAATTAGTTGATTCATTTTGGTGATAAGATATGAGGCTATAGGACAAGATAATGGATAAGAGTTTGCCTTGGGTATAGATGAAGTGGTATGACTTTGAGATCGAGTATGTGTACCTAGTGAACTTATGTTTAGGTGTTTGATCTTTAAAGAGGGTCATAGAAGAAAAGCTAATATTGTGGCAGATGCCTTGAGTAGGATGACCATTCACCTACCATCTTTGATGATTTAAGGGTTGGATTTGACTAAAGAGTTAGAAACTTAAGCGTGATGTGTGAGCTCACCCTTAGAAGCATTGAATTGAGTATGTCGAAAGTGACTAGTGGACAAGATTAGAGAAGTCTAGGAGTTAGATGTTAGAAAAGAATGGCCCAATCTAAGAGGGGGGGTGAATTGGATTCTATGACACTTTAAAAAATTATTAGAGTTTTAGGATCTTTATTTCAATACAAAATTTTCTAATTATGAATTTTCAAAGAAGTTTCTTAAAAACTTTTAATGAAGAATGAATCCTATATGCTTTCTTGATTAATCGTTAATGAGATTCAAAGTTACATACAATCAATATGCAATACTTTGATTCAGTTCAGATCAATATTGCTCATGCAAACATGTTAATCAAGAATGATCTCTTTTACATACAACCAAGATATTACACAAAGTAAAAGATAAGGGAAAGAGAAGATTGCATAAGTCTTTTATCCTGGTTCAGCCACTCCACATGTGACCTACATCCAGTCCTCAATCATAACCTGATCAAGATTTGTTCCACTATCTTAATGAAGAAGTTTTACAAGCACACCACACATGCATATACTCCTACATTCAAGATAACCACTTTCTTGACCTCAAGAAAGCACCCCTGTAGAAACCCACTACAAGAATTCCTTACCACTTGAGAAACCTACTCAAGATTTTACAAATATTCACAAAGAATTAAGGAAGGAATTCACCTGGAATTTAGAAGCAAATCTTAATCTGTCTCTTTTTCAAGAATGTGATGATGATGATGATCTTTTCTCAAAGCATTTCAAAAACGTTTTTCTTCTTGGATTCACAAAGAAAACTCTCCAAGAACGTCACAAAGACTTCACAAACACGTTTTTCTAATTTTGATTCTCAATTCTATCTCTGTTCTGAAGTTTCAAAATGTTCAAACTATTTATAAGTTTTTCAGAACCAGATAATCGATTATTTTAAAGAATAATCGATTATTTTGTTCTTCATGATTTCTGGAAATCAACCAAGAATAATTTAATCAATTATTTTGCAAGATAATCGATTATTCCAGAGAGTCATTTCTGGGATAATCGATTATTTCACAAATAATCGATTATTGCAGCAAGGTATCCTTTTTACCTGTTGCTGGAATAATCGATTATATTTAATGATAATCGATTATTTTGAGTTAGTTTTTAAAACTCTATTTTAAGTCTCAAAATAACTTCTTAACCTTTTAAACTCATCATCATACACACTCCTAATCAGATTAGATAAAGATTAGCTCATGCACAAAGCATACACACAAAAAATAAGCTCAACAAAACAATTCATAAGCTACTCCTATTACATAACATAATAGCCACACTTTTCTTTGACTTTATTTTTGACTTCTAAGTTGTTGATATCCTTGGTCAGCTTTGTTCCACACACTTGTTATCATCAAAACCTTTAATCTCCAGAGGTAAGTTGATTCACCACCATGAATCTCAACAATCTCCCCCTTTTTGATGATGATAAACCAAGCTAAGCTAAGCCATTTTGTCCATTTTGTTTTGCCTTATTACACAACACTTCAAAACCTGCAAAACAAACTCACAAAACCTTTCTCCTCCTTTGGACATCATCAAAAACAAACCAATATTTGTATGTCCAGAATACACAAGTATAAGCTTCATGCATACTCCTTAGTTACTCAAAACAATACCACAAAAATGATTTAACATAACAGAGGTATTGGTCAGCCAAAAAAAAATTTGTGAACTTGAATCATACTATCCAAGCCATAAGCATCAAATCAGCAACAAAAACATTAATTGGTCAGCCAAAATCACAAGATACAATTCATTATCACAATTCAGAGTCCAAAATCATTATCAAATATGCCAACCAAATATCAAAGAACCACATATCAATGTTCAAAACAGAACATTGCACCACCAATCAACCAAACCAGAATCATTCAAACACAATATACCAGCAATTAAACTTCAAATTCCAACAGAAATCAAATTGTTCAACAGATTAAAGCAATAAAATTGTTCAGAAATTAAGGCTATTACAACCCAATCGAAATTGAAATTTAAAAACCAGAAATTTAAACTTCCTAATAAAAAAATAAACAGAACACTAATCACTCCGAGTCTTCAGGCATCCCAAGCTGAGCCTTAATTCGGCCTATCTCATGATCAAGGTTATCAAACCGATCAAGAATACCCGAAAATAGTGACTCGTGCCTCCTAGACATCTCCATAACAGCATCAAGCTTATTAATCATAATTTGCTCGAATGGAGAGAATGGTTTAGGCTCCGCCTCTTGCTCTCTATCAGGTTCGACTTCGACCTGTGGTGGCTGATCTTCATCATGAGATGGAACGCCATCCTCATCAGTTGTCGGTTCAGGGGTTGGAGGGACATCTCCTTTGAATACCCACTTATCTTCCTGTTTTAGCATCCCCATGTGATGCAAGGAAGATTTCTCAATCTTATTAGAAGCATGGAGAATAATCTTCTTCTCCCCTGTCAAATCTACCCCTGCTGATGGAAGCACTTGGAGAAGATGAATGTTCTTCCAAGCTTTCCATGCAAGGACCGAAATACTCTTGAGATTAAACCTTCAAAAACACTTGAAGCTCCATGAAGCAATCTCCAATGGAGGAGAAGCACCTAGAGAGGTTCGGTCACCTCTTGGAGAAGTGAAGAAGCTTGAGGAACCAAGCTTCTAGGGGAAGGAACCTTGAGGGAGAAACTAAGACTAGGTTCTCACGGATTTGACTCTTGAAAAATGAGAGAGAATTCTAAATTATTTTTCTCATAAAGGTCCAAAAGTGATTACAAGAGAGGGATTTACAAATATATAGGGAGAGGTAACATCTAGGAGAAGCTAACCTTAACCATGGTTCAATAGGAACCATGGTAAGGTGTAGCTAACCATCCATGGTTTCTAAAACTTGTAGGAGAAGCTAACCTTGACCATGGTTCACTTAAGAACCATGGTAAGGTCAGCCAAACCTACCAAGGTTTAGAAACTTGGAGGAGAAGCTACTAAACTTGAAGAAGGTGACTTGAAATTCGGCCAAAGAGAGACTATGAAGCTAGGCGGCCAAGTACTCAATTTGCTCACTTGATTTAATTCAAAAATATTTGATTTGGTTTAGTTAGATTCATCAAATGATGATGAGACCTAGCTAAATCAAATCTATGAAAAATTAGGAGAAAAATGAGTCCAATATGTAAAATTTTGCCTAGGCCCAGTCCTGGCTCAATTACTAGTTACACCCTCAAGCATTGCTAAATGCCACCCCTTTTTCCTACTGAAAAAATACAAAATGAATGTATCAACTAGGAAGGTTAAATGGAGTTAAACTCTCCAAGTAATCTACCTTAAAATCAATATACAAACATTAGAAAAAGCAAGTAAAGTGCCTCACAAATACAAAGGCAAAAATAACCTATACAAAAGACTGTGTACAAACTATACAATATTCACAAGTAGAACTAGGCCTTCTCTTTATGATAGAGTAGTCCAAGTGAAGAATACCTTGGGCTTGACAAGCCCACTAGTCTTCAAGAGGTCCAACTCTTCTTGTATTCTTCTAGCCATAGCTCTGGTAACTGGGCCCTTGGCCCATGGTCTATCACCTACTTTTTCAAAAATTCTAGACAGTAATAAGGCGTAAGGAATTGGTCCATCCTCTTTCCTTCTGGCCTTCCACATACAATCGTTCACCACAGATACCCAATCAATCTTGATTTTCTTTTTGATAACATGCATCAGCAAAATGTCATCCCTTAACATTTGAGCATGGTTATGCAAACGCGGTTTAAGCATCCAGGAAATAATGAAAGAAATTAAACGGGAATTTTTCTTCATACCTCCCGCCAGAAATTTGTTGTAGTTGGTGTTCTCCAGATTTCTCTGATAGTCTCTGAAGGTTGTTAGCTCCTCAAAATCACCAAAGTTGAAGGGTTGGGGTTTGGTACTCCCATTGCCACTTAGCCTGGCAGCTTCCTTCAAGGTTGGACCATCAAGCTTTATCAGCTTGCCCTTCACAATCGATTGCATTATCCCTTCATTGCTTCTAGCAAAGCAGAGAAACAGCCTTATCATCTCAGGGTAGTAGGGTCCTTCCAGTTCCAAAAACTTCCCAAGTTCTTGGTGCTCTAGCAGAGTAGGAAAGCTGAACCCTTCGTTCTTGAACCAATCTAGTTCAAGGTCTTGGGAGGGATGATTCTCCGACCTACATACCATTTGAAGTAATACTCCTGAGTTTTTTCATCCGCAAACCATTTGGAAATGAGTTGCTCTGAGGGCAGAGGATGCTTGCTCCCCCTCACTTCTAGCTTCTTTGGTCTTTTGGAGGAAGAATCCATGGTTGGGTTTTAGTAGAGGTGAAGAGAATGAGAAAGATGAAGAGGTTAGGGTTTGAGAGTTGAGAGAATGTATGGAAAAATGAGAGGGTTTGGAGGTTCTTAAAGCCCTAGCACGTTTCTAAGTGGGGAGAGGTTACTCAACTGAAGAATAAATGGAAGTTAAGGGTTTGGCGCGAATAAAACCGTTCAAAATCCTTCTAGAAAAGCAAAATTCGCGCAAATAATCGATTATCCATACAAATAATCGATTATTTGTATCAGTAAAAACCTTTAAAAACCCTTTCTGCACTAAATAATCGATTATTTTTGGAATAATCGATTATTCCAGAGGGTTGTTTTTCTCAACTTTGCCTAGATAATCGATTATTTCCAAGATAATAGATTATTCCAGAGGCTTTTCATATTCTTCTTCCCAGATAATCGATTATTGCCCCCAAATAATCGATTATTACAGAGGCTCTTGGAATTCTTCTTCTCCCAGATAATCGATTATTACCCAAATAATCGATTATTTTTATGGGCTCACTTAAAATAATCGATTAAATTTTAAAATAATCGATTATTCAAGAGAAGTTTTGCTTCTCTTAAAATCTAACTTCTCAAACCATTCCAAATCTAATTCAACTCTTAAACACACTTTTTTATGTTTTAACATCAATGTTTCACACAGTTATTAACCAATCAATCACACAATCAATCTCAAATCACAATCAATTCAAACAAGATTCATTGACTATTCCTAGTTCAATTCTTAATTGATTAAATTTTTCCCTTGGTAGAGGTTTTGTAAATATGTCAGCTAATTGCTTATTAGTTTCGACAAACTCTACAACACAATCATTTCTTTGAACATGATCTCTCAAAAAGTGGTGTCTTATCTCTATGTGTTTTGTCCTAGAGTGCAAAATTGGGTTTTTGGTCAAATTTATTGCACATGTATTGTCACATCTCAGAGGTATTTTATTCAGCCCAGTTCCATAGTCTCTTAGTTGTTGTTTCATCCAAAGAATTTGAGCACAATAACTCCCAGCAGCTATATATTCAGCCTCAGCTGTACTTAAAGCAACACAAGCTTGCTTTTTGCTATGCCATGAGACAAGTACACTTCCTAGTAGGTGACAAGTACCACTTGTGCTTTTTCTATCAAGTCTACACCCAGCATAGTCTAAATCTGAGTAGCCTATCAGACTTAGTGAGACTCCTTTTGGATACCACAAACCTACATTAGTTGTACCTTTCAGATATTTAAGAATTCTCTTTACACATTTCATGTGAGATTCTTTTGGATTTGTCTGAAATCTTGCACACAAGCACACATCAAACATTATATCAGGCCTACTAGCTGTCAAATATAAGAGTGATCCAATGATACCTCTATACTTTGAGTTATCAACAGCAATGCCTTTCTCATCCAAGTCAAGATTGCATGTGTTTGATATTGGTGTTGCAGCCTCCTTACACCCTTCCATACCAAACTTTTTCAATAGTTCATTGGAATACTTGCTTTGACTTATGAAGATTCCATCACTCATTTGTTTGATTTGCAACCCCAAGAAGAATGTAAGCTCCCCCATCATTGACATTTCAAATTCTCCTTGCATGGTCTTAGAAAATTCTTTGCATAGAGAGACATTAGTAGATCCAAATACAATATCATCCACATAGATTTGAACATACATTGTATCATTTTTAAATTTCTTCACAAACAATGTATTATCTACTTTCCCTCTTATATAGTCATTCTCAATAAAAAATTTGCTCAACCTGTCATACCATGATCTTGGAGCTTGCTTCAAGCCATAGAGTGCCTTTTTGAGTTTGAAAAAATGATTAGGATTCTTAAAATCAACAAAACCTGGTGGTTGCTCCACATACACTTCTTCTTGTATCAACCCATTGAGAAAAGCAATTTTCACATCCATTTGATAAAGCTTGAAATTCATTATAGAAGAATAAGCAAGAAGTAATCTAATGGCTTCTATCCTTGCTACAGGGGCAAAAGTATCATCATAATCAATTCCCTCTTCTTGATTATACTCCTTAGCCACTAGCCTTGCCTTATTTCTTATAATAACTCCTGATTCATCAAGCTTATTTCTAAAAACCCACTTGGTTCCTATAATTGGATAATCAGTTGGTAATGGCACTAAATCTCATACTTCATTTCTTTCAAACTGATTTAGTTCCTTTTGCATGGCCATTAACCAATGTTCATCTTTTAGTGCTTCATCAATACTCTTAGGTTCAACTTGTGACACATAAGCCATAGTATTGCAAATATTCTTAATGGCACTTCTAGTTGACACTCCCTTACCAGTATTTCCAATTATATTATCCATTGATATGTCCCTAGAAGTTTTCCATTCCTTAGGCAATTGTTCACATGTATCCTTAGTGTTTTCATTTGGTTCACTCTCTTTAGGCTTTTCATTAGGTTCACTCTCCAATAGAGGTTGATCAAGCAAATCAGTCAAGTCTTCTATTTCAGTTTGCTTTGTCTCTTGTTTGTTAGTCTCATCAAACACAACATGAACTGATTCTTCAACAACTAGAGTTCTCTTGTTATAGATTCTATAGGCTTTGCTATTTGTAGAATATCCTAAAAAGATTGCCTCATCAGCCTTTGCATCAAAATTTCCAAGTTTCTCTTTCCCATTGTTCAGCACAAAGCATTTACACCCAAACACTCTAAAGTATGAAATGTTAGGCTTCCTTCCATTATAAATTCCATAGGGTGTTTTCTTTAGTATGGGCCGGATCAGAACTTTGTTTAACACATGACAAGCTGTGTTAATAGCATCAGCCCAAAAATATTTTGGCAATTTTGTCTCATTCAACATAGTCCTAGCTAGTTCCTCAAGAGACCTATTTTTCCTCTCAACAACCCCATTTTGTTGAGGTGTCCTAGGTGCTGAAAAATTATGGTTTATACCATATTCCTCACAGAATTTTTGGAACAAAAAGTTTTGGAATTCACCTCCATGGTCACTTCTTATAGAGGTAATGTTTGAATTCTTTTCATTTTGAACAAGCTTGGAAAATTTTCTAAAGGCATTAAAAGCATCATTTTTATTTACAAGAAACATAACCCATGTGAATCTTGAGTAGTCATCTACAATAACTAACCCATAGTAGTTCCCACCTAGACTCATGGTTCTTGAAAGACCAAATAAATCCATGTGAATTAATTGCAAAGGTCTAGTAGTGGAAATATGATTTTTGCTTTTAAAGCTAGCCTTCACTTGCTTTCCCTTTTGACAAGCATCACATAGTTTGTCCTTGATAAACTTGAGTTTAGGTAATCCTATTACTAATTCCTTCCTACTCAGTTTATTTAAGTGATCCATGTGAATATGTGCAACTCTCCTATGCCACAGCCAAATGTTTTCTTCTTTGGTTATTAAGCACTTAGTATTAGAAATCGCTATTGAGTGTTCTAAGTCAAGCATGTATATATTGTCAATTCCTTTTTCCAATGAATCTGATTTCTTTTGTCTTTTTATCACATATCAAGCAACAAGTGTTATCAAATTCAATTTTAAAGCCTTTATCACTAAGTTGACTTATACTCAGCAAATTATGTTTCAGCCCTTCAACAAGCAATACATTTTCAATCAATGTTTGGGAGGAGGAGTTACCAATATTACCATGACCAAGAATTCTCCCTTTGTTGTTGTCATCATAAGTAACATATCCTTCATTCTTCAATTTTAGACTTGAGAATTTAGAAGGATCTCCAGTCATATGCCTTGAGCAGCCACTATCAAGATACCATAGTAAGCTCTTGGCCCTCAAGCATTCCTACACCAAAGATCAGAAAAATGATTTAGGTACCCATGTGAAGGGTCCTTGATGGTTAGTTCTCAGCCTTTGGCTCTTTTTAATCCATACCATTTCTCCATTTGGAACTCCATATTTCCTAGAGTATCAATTCCTTATTGTGTGACCTTTCTTACAACAATAATAACAAGTTGTTTGTCTAGTGAAATTGCTTTTAAATTTTCTAAAATCTTGGTTTTTCTTAAAAACTCCTTTCTTTGATTTTAATGGCATGCTTATGCTTTGATTAAAACCAAGTCCACTCCTATCAAAAGTATTTCTTTATTTTCCCAAAAGAATATTCAAATTTGCATTTCCATTTGTGAACTTTGCAAGAGTGATTTTTAAATCAGCATTTTCTTTTTCAAAATTCTTGCAATTTTCACAAACACCTTTTGAGGAAGAGGAGGTTTCACAATGAGCTTCACTAAAGTTGAAAATAGTTTGAAGATTTTCATGCTCATTTTTCAAATCCTCAAGCTCTTGTTCAACTTTAATTAAAGCATTTTCATACCATGTCAGCTTGTTTTTAAGCTTTGAATTTAAGGCATCTAATTTCACAGCCTCTTTATGAATTTGTATGAAAGCTTCTTGGAGTTGATCATAGTCCAGATTAGACTCAAGGTCAGAATCACTTACTATTGTGTCTTGGTCAGCTCCAACCATCAGACACAAATTGTTCTCTTCAAATTCAAATTCATCACTTGTTGTGCTTGAGTCATTGTCTTCCCAAGCAACGTAGGCTCTCTTCCATTTGCCATTTTTCTTTATTTTCTTTTCCTCTTGTTGCTTCTTCAAGAGGTTTGGACATTCAACTTTTATATGTCCTGGTTTCCCACACTCAAAGTAATTGTAGGAGGATGTGCTTGCTTCCTCTTTCTTGTTACTCTTTTTGTTGAACTTGTAGGGGGAATTCTTCTTTTTCCTTAGGAATTTTCTGAACTTCTTCACCAACAAGTTGAAGTTCTCTATTTTGGAATCTTCGGAGCTTGATTCTTCACACACCTCTTTGCCTTTGGCTGATTTCAAGGCCTTTAGTGACACTCCCTTGCCCTTTTTGTCCTGCTGTTCATTTTCCTCAAATATATGCAGCTTTTGCTCATGCTCTCTTAGCTTCCCAAAGAGAGTAGCAAGGGTTAATGAAGTCAAGTCCTTTGATTCTTCTATGGCAATCACATTTGCTTGCCATGATCTGTCCAAGCATTGCAGCACTTTCAAGTTCAACTCTTCTTTTTCAAATTTCCTGCCAAGATCAACAAGGTGATTTATCAAGTGTGTAAATTTCTTTTGAAAGTCATAAATTGATTCACCATTGTTCATTCTCAACAATTCATATTCTCTTATGAGAGTATGCTTTCTAGATCTCTTTACATCACTTGTTCCTTCATGAGTGACTTGCAAAGTATCCCACATTTCTTTAGCAGATTTGTATTGTGATATTCTGAAAAATTCATCAATAGACAATGCATATGTAATGATGTTTTTAGCTCTATAGTCATATTGGGCTCTTTTTCTTTCATCATCACTCCACTCACTCCAATGTTTTTCTCTCTTCTCATCATCATCTTTGGTCATAGGGATATAGGGTCCATTTTCAATTGCATCCCACACAGCAATGTCAATTGCTTCAATGAAAATTCTCATCCTAATTTTCCAGTAGACATAGTTTTCACCATTGAAAACAGGAGGTCTATGAATAGACACACCCTCACCATAAGGTAGGTTGCTACTGGCCATTTTTGAAATCTTGAATAACTCTCAAGAACCTTGCTCTAGATGCCAATTGTTAGAAAAGAATGGCCCAATCCAAGAGGGGGGTGAATTGGATTCTATGACACTTTAAAAAATTATTAGAGTTTTAGGATCTTTATTTCAATACAAACTTTTCTAATTATGAATTTTCAAAGAAGTTTCTTAAAAACTTGTTAATGAAGAATGAATCTTATATGCTTTCTTGATTAATCGTTAATGAGATTCAAAGTTACGTACAATCAATATGCAATACTTTGATTCAGTTCGGATCAATATTGCTCATGCAAAAATGTTAATCAAGAATGATCTCTTTTACATACAACCAAGATATTACACAAAGTAAAAGATAAGGATAAGAGAAGATTGCACAAGTCTTTTATCCTGGTTCAGCCACTCCACATGTGACCTACATCCAGTCCTCAATCATAACCTGATCAAGATTTGTTCCACTATCTTAATGAAGAAGTTTTACATGCATACCACACATGCATATACTCCTACATTCAAGATAACCACTTTTTTGACCTCAAGAAAGCACCCCTTGTAGAAACCCACTACAAAAATTCCTTACCACTTGAGAAACCTACTCAAGATTTTACAAATATTCACAAAGAATTAAGGAATGAATTTACCTGGAATTCAGAAGCAAATCTTAATCTGTCTCTTTTTCAAGAATGTGATGATGATGATGATCTTTTCTCAAAGCATTTCAAAAACACTTTTCTTCTTGGTTTCACAAAGAAAACTCTCCAAGAATGTCACAAAGACTTCACAAACACGTTTTTCTAATTTTGATTCTCAATTCTATCTCTGTTCTGAAGTTTCAAAATGTTCAAACTATTTATAAGTTTTTCACAACTAGATAATCGATTATTTTAAAGAATAATCGATTATTTTGTTCTTCATGATTTCTAGAAATCAACCAAGAACAATTTAATCAATTATTTTGCAAGATAATCAATTATTCCAGAGAGGCATTTCTGGGATAATCGATTATTTCACAAATAATCGATTATTGCAACAAGGTATCCTTTTTATCTGTTTTTGGAATAATCGATTATATTTAATGATAATCGATTATTTTGAGTTAGTTTTCAAAACTCTATTTTAAGTCTCAAAATAACTTCTTAACCTTTTAAAATCATCATCATTCACACTCCTAATCAGATTAGATAAAGATTAGCTCATGCACAAATCATACACACAAAAAATAAGCTCAACAAAATAATTCATAAGCTACTCCTATTACATAACATAATAGCCACACTTTTCTTTGACTTTGTTTTTGACTTCTAAGTTGTTGATGTCCTTGGTCAGCTTTGTTCCACACACTTGTTATCATCAAAACCTTTAATCTCTAGAGGTAAGTTGATTCACCACCATGAATCTCAACATTAGATCCTTTCTTAGTGAACCAAGTGGAGAGTATTGGTAGGGGTATGGGTAACCCTTTACGAGTGGAAGTTGATGGTGTTTCGGGGTTTAATGATAGGATCTATGTGCCTAGTAACCCCTAAATTAAGGAAGATGATCTTAGAGGAAGGACATAAGAGTACTCTTAACATTCATTTAGGAGCTACTAAGATGTATCAGAGTGGCGCAGCGGAAGCGTAGTGGCCTAAGGTGAAGAGAGGAGTAGAGAAATTTGTGTACTCATGTTTAGTATGCTAGAAGTATTTAGGACTTTTGCAGCCTTTAGACGTCCCATTTTGGAAGTGAGATGGTGTGTAGATAAACCTTGGTTGTAGGCTTGCCTAAGATGATTACGAAATTTGATTCTTTTTGGGTTATAGTGGTTAGACTCACCAAGTTTACTTGCCTTACCCTCGTAGATAATATATATTCCTTGGTGAGATTGTTAGAGATGTACATGAGTAAGGTAGTGAGGTTGTATGGGAATTAGAAAACAAGATGCGAGGAGCCTACCTATTTCTGTTTTCAGATGAATTTCGGGGACAAAATTTCTAAAAGGAGGGGAGAATTGTAACAGCCCAATTTTCACAGATTGTTTAAGGGCCCAAAGGCCCAATAGGGGTCATTAGTATCCCAGAACAGGCCGTTCCCAAATTGGAACGGGTCGTTCCAAACTACTAAAATGAGTAATTTTGTATCCCAGAACGGGTCGTTCCCAAACTGGATTGGGCTGTTCCAAAATACAAAAATTATTGACAAATTTTAGAAGGGAACGGGGCGTTCCAAATCACCAAAAATGCCTAAAACCCTAATTGAGAATGGGCCATTCGAGATATGGCCGTTGTGGGTTAAGTGCAACCCCAGAACGGGTCGTTCTAGTTTGAGAACAGGCCGCTCTGGATGTGAATTTTACACATGTCGTCAGAGTCCAAAACGGTTCGTTCCGACGATGCCTAATGCCTATAAATAGAGCGCTCTACCACTCCAAAAATCACACTTTTTAGTTCTGAATTCTTTCTTCTACATTCTCTTCTTTTCCTTCTACACTCTTTGAAGATCGAGGGCCACTCAGAGAAGGAGACCAATGAGATCTCTGTTTTAGTTTCAACTACTTTTATCTAGGTACGGGGGAAAAGGGAATTATTTATGTGTAGAGTTACATGAGGAAATTGGGTAAAGGAGGAATCCCGTAGGATTATGGGTAATTTTATAATTATTTCTATTTGAGAAATTGATGATCCCATTAGACTGTATATGTATTGAGGATTAGAAATATGCTAATAATTTGTAAGAATGATGATATGGGAGAGAGAACGAAATTGTAGAAAAGTGCTTGTGAGCTAGGTTTTGGAACAATTGGGGGTTTTACTGTTTATGTTAAAATTATATTAATTTGATAATTCCATTGATTATTATATTAATTTATGAATGTTATTGTTCTATTACTTGATAAAAATTGATGATTTAGATTTGAATTGCTTGAGGTGTATGAAACCCATTATTTTGGACTTATCTGATGTGTGTATGGAATTGAACTATGAGATGATGTGTGGAATGTGAATGAGATGTGATTGTGGTTCTTCACACCTATGACCAGGGGTGAGCACGACCCGTGATTGTTACATGGGTATCGTGACCTTGGTTAACATGTCAGGGGTGAGCACGACCTTGGGTTAGGGGTAACGTGACCTTGGCACAGTGTTATATCAAGGGTGAGCACGACCTTGGATTGTTACGTGGGTATCGTGACCTTGAATAACATGTCGGGGGTGAGCACGACCCTGGGCTAGATATGCTACAGGGGAATCGTGACCTTGGCACAGTGTTATATCAGGGGTGATCACGACCTTGGATTGTTAAATGGGTAGCATGACCTTGACATAATGTGAAGTGCAAGATTTGTGATGATTGGTGTGATTGAGAATTATGACGTAATGACGATGCATGATTGATTGAAATACGATATGTTGAAATATTTATGAATATTAAGTTATAATGAGATAATATGTTGTGTTTTCTTATGTGCTATATATGTAGATGTTTTCTTTTCTCACCGTACGATTTGTGGATGTTTTAGGTGAGGAAGATCCGACTTTGAGTGACACCTAGAATTCCAACCGTTGAGTTGTGGGTGTGCTCTGATATTGTGACATCGAGGCAGAGAAGTCTAGGATAAATTTTTTATATGTATTTAAAGTTATACATTTTTTTTAAAACCAATTTGTAAACTCTCAAGTTTTATTTTCAATTATTATGTTGGTTATTGATAAATAAATATGAAGGTTTTATGTGAACCCTTTGACCAACGTTGAAAATTTTATTCGTTAGTTTATTTACATGATTAACATTTATATATGTGTTGGGGTAGTAAGGGTGTCACATTATTCTTTGCTTTAATATCAAGCAAAATCAATAACTATAAAACGAGTTTTGTTATCCAAATTTAGAATCTATTTTATAGCATCCTAAATATTATTTTCTTTCATTCTCTCTTTGTCTTTCTCTAATATGTTAGATATTTTCTTTCAAAATTAACAGCAATAGTCCGAATGCAAATAGAAAAAAATATCTAGAACTTTGACATGATTGTTGGTACCTATTGAATTAGAACTTTTTCTACACTCAGATCTACTTCTCTTTTGATGACTTGATTTTTCAATGGGAACCTCCGAACTTAAAAGGGGATTAGACAATGTACTACATTCCTAAGGTGGTGAAAGTTGGTAGGATGATTTGCAGTTATCTAGTTGATAAATTATACATTAATATTGATATATAAAAATGTAACAAAAAATATTGATAAATAAAAAAAGATAGGAGAAAAAATAGAGAGAGAAAGAAGGAACAAATAAATGAGATAAATGAACAAAAAGAAAAAATAAAGAATATGAGATATAGAAGACATGAGAAGAGAGAGCGGTGGGTGGAGAATGAGAGAGGAAAAAAAAAGATGAGATTGAAAAAATAGAGAGGATAAACAGAGAGAAATGAGAAGATGAGAGAGAGAGAGAAAGGAGAGAAGAAAAAAAGGTAAGAAACAAAAAATGAGGAGAAATAAATGAGAAATTTTTTTTTTATATGTGAAATCTAAAGGATTTTTATGGAATTGTTGAATGTGTGAATTATATATAAATTGTAATAAAAAAAATTCACAAAACTTATCATAAAAAATAACTCATTAGAATATCTATGTTTTTGAATATCAATAATTTTTTTAAGCGAAAAGAAATTTTAATTAAATATTATTAAATTTTGTCATACTTTTAAAAAATTTTGATAATCTTAATTAAATATTACTAGATTTTGATAAATTTTTATTAATTTTTAAATATTATATATAAAATTAAAGTATTATATTATGTTTGAAAAAGGAAAAAATAAAGAAAAAGAGTCGTGTGTGAAAGTTAAAAATTAATGTTTGTTATCTTTCTGAAAATGCTAGTTGGACAGTTTTATTCACCCACGATTGACGTCACTCGTTGAGATCACATGTTTATAAAAATATCCTTTGATAAAGAACTTAACAAATTTTTATGTGATAATTTTATTAGAAAAAAATTACTAGAATGAAGATATCACTAGAATTTTATTGGAGCCAACCTAGTGTAAATGAGTTATACCTCTTTTTCGAAGAAAAAAAAAGTTACAAAAATTACTTATAGAAATGTTTATTTTTTTTTATAAAAAAGAACTCTTATGTTAACTTTTTAAAATATGTTTTCTAAAAATTTCATGTTTTTCATGACCTATAAAATAAAATATACAATTTACCATAAGGGACTCTTATAATTCGGTACATTTAAAGAGTAATCTTCTTTTAAGTTATATATTTTTTATATAGAAAAAAAAATATTTGTATTTGTTATCACAAAATTAGAAAATGATAAAAAAAATTTAATGTTTTAAGAAACTAAATGTTTAATTTGTTAAAAAAAAGAATTTTTTTATTAATTAATTAATTAAAGATTAAACAGGAAAAGAAAAACTAAAAAATTAACATTAAAAAGATAAAAAAAAAAAATTAAAAAAAAATTAGAGTTGTATGTTTTATTTTTAGACCCCTGTTATAGATCAAAGGCAGTTGCCCAATCGTGTTTAGAGTAAATCTATTGCAGTATCCTACACTGTTTCTTAAGCACTAAGCTTTTTGGGGTCAAACGATTGGTATTTGTACCGGAGAGACCGTATCGGTCACGTGGGCCAACACGTGCCATTTCGTCAGACACTCATGCATAGTAAGCCACGTACAAGCATCACCATCAACGTCGGCTCGGCATGAGGTCGAGAACCGACATCAGTCTGGTTAATGCCAATATGGACCATCATCACTCATCGAGTCGGCTCGGTCAAGTACCGTTCCGACATAGATCGTACCGGAAAGTATACAAGCTGCCGTATACGGACTAGACGGCTCGGTCATTTGCCGTTCCGACTAGTATTGAATAGTCGGCTCGGCCTCTTGCCGAAGAGTTAAACAAGTCATAACGGTAATCACAATTAAGAAAGGTAAGTACATGATTAAAGCCTAACAACCAATTAGTACCGTATTACCTAATTTGGTAAATATCTGAGAGGGCCCATCACGCTCAGGCCCATGTCAGATGCTATAAATAGGTCACACACAACAAGGTATGTCACTGTTCATTAATTATCCTAGAATATCGTGCTTATCCTGACTTGAGCGTTGGAGTGCCTTTTGCAGGTACCTCCCCCCTCTGAAGAATCCGTTTGAAGTATCCGTTCGGCCCTTCTTACCAAGAAGACTACGAGTGTATCCTTAAGCAGGTTGGCGCCCACCGTGGGGCCGAACCGATAGCATTGCAGAAGCACTGAAAGTTTACGAGTAAAAGAATCATGGTAAAGACAAGGAATACTAATTTTGAAGGGCAACAGTCTGAAGACGAACATCAGTCCGGGGCCGAGACGGTTGAGGAGACAAACTTGACCGATATGGTGCGCCAGATGAAGGAAGAAATGATCGCCATGAAACAACAGCGAGAGAGAGATGCTGCCGAGATGGCTGCATTAAGAGAAGAGAATGCTGCGCTGAAAAATCAATACCGGGATCCCACATGGAAACCATCTGAGACAACTCACACATAGGGGTCGTTCCACTCCCAGGGCCCTCACTCTTCTCTTCCCCACACCTCCGTCGCCGCTCCAGCTGCGCATGCTTCGGTCGGCCGACCGATCCAGCCTTTGCCGGCCGGAGCACATCGGCATCCTTTTACCCCGAACATCATGCAGATGGCACTCCTTGACCATTGGAAGTCTTTGCCCATAGACAAGTATGATGGCACTACCGATCCAGACGAACACATGGATGTGTTCTTGACTCAAGTTACTCTAAGCACAAACGATGATGCTGCTCTATGCCGAATCTTCCCAACATCCTTAAAGGGACGAGCACTGAGTTGGTTTACTCGGCTTCCGGCCAACTCGATCGATTCGTTCAGTACGTTGGCTTCCCAGTTCACAATTCAATTTGCTACCAGTCGGCCTCATCAATTGACCTCGTTGGCACTAATCAGCATTCGTCAGGAGAAGAAGGAATCTCTTCGGACATTCATGAGCCGATTCAACAAAGCGGCGCTCGAAATTCGAGACTTAAACCCTGCTGTAGCTCTACACCACCTTACCACTGCCTTGAAGCCAGGGCCTTTTGCCAACAGCATTTGTAAGAAACCCCCTACAGACATGGATGATTTGCGTCGGCGAGCTGACAAGTACATGCAGATGGAGGAATTGGCCGAGTTCCGGAACCAAGCCCGAGTAGAAGTGTCAACAAAACCTGACAAGCTGGCCGAGCCGAGTTTTCGGAGTCGACCGAAAGAGTTGGTTCCCCGCGAGAAGCCTCCTCGGGGACCAAGGTACTCACAATACACGCCCCTCAATACTAGCCGGTCAGCAGTATTAGAACAAGCACTGGCCTCGGATATACTGGTCATCCCAAAACGAGCATCAACCCCTCCCCGGGCCGATACAACCAAGTCATGCAGATATCATCGCAACCGTGGGCATTCAACTGACGATTGTTTGGCTCTGAAGGATAAGATTGAAGACTTAGTCAAGCAGGGACAGCTGCAAGGTTTCGTCGAGCGTCCAAACCGATCGAGATACGAAGACCGGTCACGGAGACGCGACCAACTCGAACAAAGGACAGAAACACGTTCTCGTAGAGAACGTAGTCGGTCTAGAGATAGAAGAGAGGATGAGCCTTCGGCACAGCCTCGGCGAGTCATCAATACCATTGCCGGGGGATTCGCTGGAGGTGGCTCGTCTTCATCTGCACAAAAAAGACACCTGCGGGCTGTCCGGCATGTTCATGCCATCGAATCCGCTCGTCGCCGCCTTCCCACTATAACTTTCACAGAAGCTGATTTTAAAGGCATCGATCCGGACTAGGATGATCCAATGGTAATCAGCGTCGAAATTCACAATTGTATCGTATGCAAGACGCTGGTCGACCAAGGAAGTTCGGCCGACATCCTCTACTGGAATACGTTCAAGCAGTTGGGCATCCCGGAGTCCGAGCTAGTTCCGTATGATGAACCCTTGGTCGGGTTCTCCGGCGAACGGGTCAAGACCAAGGGATACATCAAGTTGTCGACTCGGTTCGGATTTGAAGGCGCCGAATACCGAGATGTTTCAGTTAAATATGTGGTGGTACACGCCAGCACATCTTACAACATTCTCCTTGGACGACCATCACTGAATCAGCTCGGAGCAGTCGTATCTACCCCTCATTTGGCCATGAAATTTCCGGCCGAGTCAGGACGAATCGTCACGGTTCATGCCGACCAAAAGACGGCGCGGGAATGTTACTTCGCTAGTTTGCGACTGGCAAGAATAAAAGACGAGGTACCTAGGAGGCCGAGTGGGGTTCACTCGGTGTCCCATCATTCGACTGTGGACCTTGATCCCCGGATCGATCAGGACGAAAGAGTCGAACCTGTTGATGACAAGCAACCGATTCAAGTAGGGGTGTTGGAGTCACAAGTCACTTATATAGGAGCCAACCTGTCCGAGCGGGAACAATTGGCTGTCAGCCAAGTGATCCTCAAAAATAGTGACCTATTTGCTTGGCATCCCTCCGACATGCCCGGCATTGATCCTAGTTTCCTCTGTCACAAATTGTCCATAAGCAAAGAAGCAAGACCGATCGCTCAACGGCGTCGAAAGGCTGGGGAGGACAGCAAGGCGGCAATAGAGGCCGAAGTGAGTAAGTTGCTAGAAGCCAAGTTCATCCGGGAGGTACACTACTCAACTTGGCTAGCTAATGTAGTAATGGTCAAGAAACCGAATGGGAAATGGCGCATGTGTACTGACTACACTAATTTGAACAAAGCCTGTCCGAAGGATGCCTATCCGCTACCAAACATTGATCGGCTCGTCGATGGGGCATCTGGCCACAAATTCCTGTCATTCCTGGACGCATATTCCGGATATAACCAAATCCGAATGCACCCTCAGGATGAAGAGAAAACGGCGTTCATCACCGAAACAGCCAATTACTGTTACCGAGTTATGCCCTTCGGCCTGAAAAATGCCGGAGCCACTTACCAACGGTTGATGAACAAAATTTTCAGTGACCACATTGGCCGATGTATGGAGGTGTACGTTGATGACATGGTAGTAAAGTCAAGTAGCGTATCTGTACACGCACAGGACTTGACTGATGTGTTTCACGCGCTTCGGCACCACCAAATGAGACTCAACCCCGACAAGTGCGTATTCGGGGTCTCAGGCGGCAAGTTCTTAGGGTTTATGTTGTCCAGTCGCGGCATTGAAGCAAATCCTGACAAGTGCCAAGCCATTCTAAGCATGAAAAGCCCAAGTACCCTGAAAGAAGTTCAGAAGTTGGCAGGCCGGCTCACTTCGCTCTCCCGCTTTCTTCCTTGCCTAGCTGAGATAGCTAGACCCATCCTCCTCTTGCTCAAGAAGACCGAGCGATTCCAATGGACCCAGGAGTGTGAAACATCATTCCAACATTTCAAGGAGCGCCTTAGTACACCCCCAGTCCTTTCCAAACCAGTTGCCAACATTGACATGATTATATACTTAGCGGTTTCCGACAGCTCAATTAGCGCTGTGCTAATACAAGAAAACCGAGAAGAGCAACAACTAGTGTATTTCATCAGTCGGACTTTGCAGGAGGCCGAACGACGATACCAGTTAATTGAAAAGGTAGCCTTAGGACTCATCTACACTGCTCGTCGACTGAGACAATACTTTCATAGCCACAAGATCATTGTTCGGACCGATTGTCCAGTGGCAAAAGTATTAAGAAAACCAGAGATTGCCGGCCGAATGATGGCATGGTCGGTCGAGTTGTCAGAGTTCGATTTGTCCTTTGAGCCGAGAGGTCCAATCAAGTCGCAGCACTTGGCTAATTTTGTTAACGAGCTTACCCCTTCGGGGCGTTTTGAAGACGAATCATGGACCTTGCATGTCGATGGGTCTTCTAACGCCCAAGGCAGCGGAGCAGGAGTGATACTGGCTAGTCCCTCAGGCGTCACAATTGAGCAGTCCCTTCGGTTCGGTTTTCGTGCCTCCAATAACCAAGCGGAATACGAGGCCCTACTAGCTGGGATGCGGTTGGCAACCGAGATGGATGTGAAGCGAGTCATATGCTTGATCGACTCAAAGATAGTGGCCGAGCAGGTCAATGATAATTTCCAAGTTAAAGATGCGAACTTATTACAATACTATCATCTATTCCAAAAATTGAAGGATGAATTCAGCGAGGTTCAGGTTCGCCATGTTTTGCGTAGCAATAATGAACGAGCTGATCAGTTAGCTCGGCTCGCCAGCAGCCGGAAGCCGGGACAGCTGCGCACCACTATACATCTTGAAGTTCCCTCCCCAAGCGTAACAACCGAGTGCATGGCAATAGATGAATCACCCTCATGGACCACACCCATTCGGAACTATATCACTAACGGCGCAGTACCGGCCGACCCGTTGGAAGCTAAGAAGTTGCGAACACAGGCGGCTCGGTACTCC
This sequence comes from Cajanus cajan, assembly GCF_000230855.2. Taxonomy (NCBI): domain Eukaryota; kingdom Viridiplantae; phylum Streptophyta; class Magnoliopsida; order Fabales; family Fabaceae; genus Cajanus; species Cajanus cajan. Next base: position 27,161,895 of record NC_138521.1, read on the forward strand.
ATGATAGCCGAGGACCTCTACAGACGGGGGTTCTCCACCCCGCTGCTCAAATGCATAGATAGTCACCAAGCAGATTACGTGATGAGGGAAGTCCATGAGGGTATTTGTGGCTCCCATTCCGGAGGACGAACCTTAGCAGCTAAAGTCTTGCGGGCCGGTTATTATTGGCCAACTCTGAAGGGGGACTGCGCCGACTTTGTCAAGAAATGTGTTCAGTGCCAAAAATACGGGAACCTCATCCATGCTTCAGCTGCTGAACTGCATAGCATCAGCTCTCCATGGCCGTTTACTTTATGGGGCATTGATGTACTCGGCCCATTTCCGGTGGCGAAGGGACAAGTTAAGTTTCTCCTCGTAGCTGTCGATTACTTCACAAAGTGGATTGAGGCCGAGCCGCTTGCCTGCATCTCCGCCGCTAATGTCCAGAAATTTGTCTGGAAGAACATAGTTACCCGTTTCGGCATCCCATATGCCATCATCTCGGATAACGGCCTACAATTCACGGACAAAAAGTTCAACTCTTTCCTTGAAAACCTTGGCATCCGGCATAGGTTTACATCAGTTGAACACCCCCAGTCGAACGGCCAGGCCGAAGCGGCCAATAAGGTTATCCTCACCGAATTAAAGAAACGGCTCGGTTCGGCAAAAGGGGCATGGGCCGAAGAGTTGCCAGAGGTCCTTTGGGCGTATCGATGTACACCACAATCAACAACAAAAGAGACACCCTTTCGCCTGACTTACGGCGCAGACGCCATGATCCCGGTTGAAGTCGGAGAGCCATCATTCCGAAGACAGCACTTCCATGAGGAGTCTAACAATGCTTCGCTCCGAGCCGAGCTTGATGTCCTCGACGAAGCACGGGAAAAAGCACAGATTGTGGCCGAGGCATGTAAACAACGCATGACACGCCGTTTCAATTCAAGTGTTAAGCCGAGAACATTTCACGAAGGTAATCTTGTATGGAGAGCAACCGGGTCAGCCAGACGCAACTCTTCAGAAGGGAAGCTATCAGCCAACTGGGACGGCCCTTTCCGGATACGGCATGTCCTCAACAATGGAGCGTACAAGTTAGAAGAGCTGTCCGGCAAGGTCGTTCCTCGGACATGGAATTCTACTCATTTGAAGACATATTACAGTTGAATCAACATCATGTATTTACATTTCAACTATGTATAATGATGCACTCTTTTCCTTGAACCGGTCTTTTCTCCTCTTAAAAAATCGTGAAAAGAGGTTTTGGCCGGCAAGGTTTTTAATGAGGCATCCAATCAATAAAAACACAGCTCAATTATCTTCGACTTACTATACATTTTTAACATTAGTTTTTACAAGTCTTCCCTCCCGAGATGTCTCTCGGCCAAGGATGTGACTTTCAATCCTACAAGTCTTCCCTCCCGAGATGTCTCTCGGCCAAGGATGTGACTTTCAATCCTACAAGTCTTCCCTCCCGAGATGTCTCTCGGCCAAGGATGTGACTTTCAATCCTACAAGTCTTCCCTCCCGAGATGTCTCTCGGCCAAGGATGTGACTTTCAATCCTACAAGTCTTCCCTCCCGAGATGTCTCTCGGCCAAGGATGTGACTTTCAATCCTACAAGTCTTCCCTCCCGAGATGTCTCTCGGCCAAGGATGTGACTTTCAATCCTACAAGTCTTCCCTCCCGAGATGTCTCTCGGCCAAGGATGTGACTTTCAATCCTACAAGTCTTCCCTCCCGAGATGTCTCTCGGCCAAGGATGTGACTTTCAATCCTAAGTCTTCCCTCCCGAGATGTCTCTCGGCCAAGGATGTGACTTTTAATCCTACGTCTTCCCTCCCGAGATGCCTCTCGGCCAAGGATGCAGCTTTAGTTTTAAATCTTCTAACCCGAGATGACTCTCGGCCAATGAGAAAAACATTGCGAAAAGAATTCAAAGCAGTATACGAAGAGAAAAATCGAATTTATTAAAAGGCACTATCGGCCTAGCAACACAAAAAAAAAAAAACAGGCACTATTGGCCTGGAATTACAACGCAAAAACCTAAGAAACTACCTCCGCCTCGCCAGGAATCGGACCAGCCTCAGGCGCTTCTTCCTCCTGAATTGTAACATCCTCATTTGGCTCGTTCGCCCGAGCTGGAGCTTCCTCGTCGGCTTGTTGATCAGGAGGAATAGAAGTGAGGTCCACCAGCTTCCCTTGAAAGAAATCTTTCGTCATGTCAAGATGGAAGTCTGGCGGAAAGTCGCCGAAATGACAGGCTTGCCGAGCCGCTTGGGCAAAGCCGGCCTGATGCTGGCTAAGGACCTTGGCACGCGCTTTCTCCTTATAGGCCTCGAAAGCGGTCTTCTCAGCATCCAACCCCTTCCCTAGTGCAGTAACCTTGTCGGTCTCGGTCTTCAAAGCAAGTTCGAGACGCTGAACCTTCAAGGCCAAGTCGTCGGCAACCCGCCCTCTGCGATCCATTTCAGCCTGGTACTTGCTGTTGGATGTTTGAGCGTCTGTTAAAGCCGCCAGCGTCTCTTGAAGAGACTTCTCCTGCTCAGCAAGCTGCCGGCGCAGCCCATCAGCCTCGCCGTTCGGCTGCATAACTATGCTTTGGGCCATTGCCACGGCCCGCACTTGGAACTCGCAGAAGAAGCTCCATTTTTGAGCCGAGCTCATGCGACTCAGCATCCCTTGGCCGGCTTCAGAAGTTAAGTCTTGACTCAGGAAATCCTGAGCGTTGACGTCCCCGGCCAAAAAACTTGGCGAAGATAGACCTTCTGGAACAGGGGGGCTAGCCACTCGGCGTTGTTTGGCCCGGCGACTTTCTTCCTCGGCCCTTGCATCCGGCCTTCTTTTTTCAGGTTGGGGCCGAGTGGGTTTCTTTTTCCGAGCCGAAGACCCTACCCCACCAGCTTGGACGGTAGCTTGATTCCCACCCATCGGGGCTGAAGTCTTGTTTCCAGTAGTCGCCGCCAATTGATTCCGGATCAGGTTACGGATGTCTAGATCGTCATCTCCATGGGCAGCCATTATACCTGCACATTATTAGTCAAAATCAATGATAACACACAAATTTAATTAAATAAGAAAAGTACTATACCAATTAGTTCCTCGACTACATCGGCCGATTCAAACAACCGGATCAGAGGACGACATGGTAGAGGCCGAGGTAGTTTGTCTAAAAAACTTAGACTCATTCTCTCCTCCGGGGACATGCGTGATTTGGAAACCGTGTCGTACTTGCGCGGCTTCCGGGTCCAATACAAGGGAAATAGGGGATTCCCTTCGGCATCAAAGAAATACTTTTTTCCTGGTTCTGGCCGAATCATCACCTTCATAAATCCCACTTTAAATTTTTTGTACGAGGTGGTAAAAGGTTGCAGCAAGCAATCATTGTGACGAATCAACGACAGCCACTTAGCCTTTTTCGTCGGCCGAGACGTATAGAAGTGCAGGAATAGATGTGGAGTGGGTTGGAGACCGAGGGCTAGACACAAATGCCTAAACCCTTGCATAGCGGCCCAGGTGTTCGGGTGAAGTTGGCTCGGCGCCACATTAAGAAGTCGAAGTATACTCATGAAGTAATCGTCAAAAGGGAGGGATATCTTCAGATCCCGGAACATATAATCATACACGTAAAAGAATGGGTATTTGGACGATCCTTGATTCAAATAAACGAAGTCTGGATTCGAAGCCCCGTCACCTCGGCACGGTTGGAAAAAGACAGCAGAAGGTTCTTCATCTTCGGGAAAGTTTAAAAACTTTATGGCTGATACGAAGTCCACAAGAGACTTCTTGCTCGTATACCGAGAGTATACACTACCAACTTCACCATGTACCCACGAATACCCGGGAGTCGATATGGGAGGAAAAATTCTTGACGATTCCCCACCCCGACTCGGCTGATCTTCAGAACCCACAGCCGATGCCGAATCATTCCCGCTTTGCGACCGATCGGACCCCGAAGCCGACTCTGCGGAATCGCCCCCATTCGAAGCTGAAGCCGACGCTACCTCCTGGTTCGGCGTCGTCCTTAACCTAGATTCCTCTTCGTCCCCAGAGGAGTCAACATGAACAATGTCCAGGTTAGCCATTACGTACCTGATGATTGAACTTGACCAATTGCTGTTGAGTACTCAAAACGCTCTCAAATATCTTCGGCTCGGAGCAGCTAGTAAGTTTGCATGTGGAAACCCTTCCTCCTACACATCTATTTATAGGCGTTCTTAATACGCAACTGAAGAGACACCCCCTCGTGCCTACCGTTGGATCATTTAGATCCAACGGTCTAGGGCGCGCAACTCTTCGCATGCGGTTATATCCCTTCGCTTCCCACCATAACTTCTCGCGTACGCCATCAAATGCCCAACGGTTACAACCCTTCATATCCCACCATCAGTTGTAACCCTTAGCTTCTTCTTCAAGACACCAACTGAGAAATCCTGTTTTTATTTCATTAACCTTTCGCGTCGCTTCGCTCCTCAAAGGCTGGGGGGCTTGTGTACCGGAGAGACCGTATCGGTCACGTGGGCCAACACGTGCCATTTCGTCAGACACTCATGCATAGTAAGCCACGTACAAGCATCACCATCAACGTCGGCTCGGCATGAGGTCGAGAACTGACATCAGTCTGGTTAATGCCAATATGGACCATCATCACTCATCGAGTCGGCTCGGTCAAGTACCGTTCCGACATAGATCGTACCGGAAAGTATACAAGCTGCCGTATACGGACTAGACGGCTCGGTCATTTGCCGTTCCGACTAGTATTGAATAGTCGGCTCGGCCTCTTGCCGAAGAGTTAAACAAGTCATAACGGTAATCACAATTAAGAAAGGTAAGTACATGATTAAAGCCTAACAACCAATTAGTACCGTATTACCTAATTTGGTAAATATCTGAGAGGGCCCATCACGCTCAGGCCCATGTCAGATGCTATAAATAGGTCACACACAACAAGGTATGTCACTGTTCATTAATTATCCTAGAATATCGTGCTTATCCTGACTTGAGCGTTGGAGTGCCTTTTGCAGGTACCTCCCCCCTCTGAAGAATCCGTTTGAAGTATCCGTTCGGCCCTTCTTACCAAGAAGACTACGAGTGTATCCTTAAGCAGGTACAGTATTCGACTGTTCGCAACGTGACTTTCCCTTGTAAGATCACTTCCAATGTTAGACTCTTAAGTTTGTTGGACACCAATTCGTATAACTGATATAAGAATCTTTCATTGGTGAATGGTGTATTGACAACATAAGTTTCTTAAAATATAAGAACCAACGATTAATTAAGCAACGGGTTATTAACAATGAATTATATCATATATTTTTTTTATTTTCTCTTTTTGTGACCAACTAATATCCATAGATGTAAAATAATAAAATATGAAAGTGTTAAATTGTAAAACTTTGATATGAATTAATTAGAAGTGATATAACATTACAAGCAACTAATATTGTAGTTGTTCTAAGCAATAACTTCTTAACTAAACCTACGACTCTTGACAAATAAAATGAATAAAAAATTACTTTTCCGTAATAAATTTGTGAAGAAAGTAATTGTAGGGACTTATAAAGTAAATTAAGAACTTTATAAAGAAATGTTAGATTGGAGAAAACTTTTTGTTAGAGTTCTTAAAAATAATGTGGCACCGTCCACAAAAGTACAATAAAAATTCACATTAAGTGACTTTCTTAATTTTTTTTTGTTGAATCAGACTTGTGACATCCTAACTTTCTAAAAGTAAATATTATTAAATAATAAATAATTTTTTAATTAAATATTATTATATTATTTTCAGAATTATTATTTAAAATTAAATGCGAAGAATTATTTTATTAAATAAAATAATAAGGCAGTCTATTAACTTCAATTAATTTATAATATGGCCGCATATATTAAATTTCACTAATCAGTACAACCCGTGTAATTAAGTCAAAAAATTTCTTTTTTATGCTAGGATTCGTAACTTACTTTTTGTGGGTTATATATTATGTTATATCATGTTTAAGATATAGTATATTAGTTTATGCAATGTTTTTCCTAAATTTTTGTTATATATAATATATAACTAAAATTTATAATAAATTGTATATAAAAAATAATATAATATTTTAGTCTATAAATTATATTCAAAATTTATATAACTAGATATTTTTAAAATATAAATTATATTTTTAAATATATAATAAATAATTTATATTATAGCATAATATTATTTTTATTTTGTTATAATTTATTTTCAAATATTAAAATTTAATTCATAAATAACTATCATAAGTAACAATTGAATCAGATAAAAAATTAAAATAATTCTTAAAAAAAATTCTATTGAAAAAATCTCCTAAAAACAAACAAGATATACATAATTGTAATTATAGTAATATCATAAAATTTGATTGAATTAATTAAATTTATATTATATAAAAAAAATATTGAAAGTAAGATTTATGTAAAATTTTAAATTTATATCTAATATCAAAAGATTCTGACATATATATATATATATAATTAATGATATATTTGTAATTTGAGAAAATATTTTTTATATATAGTTGATGATATATATATATATAAAATATTTTCTCAAATTACAAATATATCATCAATTATATATATATATATATAGTTATGATAACATTAATTTTATATTTTGTTATTTGTTTTTTAGGACTTCAATCTTCAAAGAAAGATTATATTTGATAAAAAAAGGAAAAAAATATCATATTAAAAAAAATAAGGATAAAAATTTTCAAGAAAATAAAGGCAGAAAAATTAGCTTCCAATATAAATAGAAGAATGTTGACTACCGAAAAATCTCACACCATCCTCACAACACACTGACCAACAAAGCACTAAGGAACAATATTGATACTATACAAAATTTGGTATTCCTTGAACAGGTAATTTTTCTTAATTCTACCTTTGTTTTTTATTTCCTTTACATCAATCATATACAAGTCATCGACACACTCACATTGTTTTGATTTACTATGTTGATTGTAAGACCTCCTTCATAATTTCTCTTTTCTTGGGATAGTTATTTTTTAATTTGAAAAATGATGTCATTTGGATCAATGCTAATAAAATACTTTATTTATCATTTACTATAACTTAAAAGGAAAGTATTTTTTACATTCATTCTTGGTTCACATTATTTTCTTTTGAGACTCAAGTTTTATGGTTGGGAAAATTAAGACTTAGAGTTTTTACCATTACATATGTTTAGTTGGTGTTGTTTTCTAATATGAATTGAAATTTTATCTCAAAAATATAAGTAAATGTAAACTATATTGAAACTTGCATCAAATATAATTGAAAATTAGCGAAGATAAATCTTACTTGTACAATATTATTTTTGTGTTTATCTCTATCTATCTCTAATAGACATTATAAGTAACATTATTCATTATCAAAATGAAATTGTAATTCTAACAAGAGAATACTAATATCCATACCTAAAGAATTGTAACTCTAGGTTTTGTTATTATGAAAATTATTTATTGAGATAGTGGACAACATTATGAAACATAACTATGTGATGTAGTGGAAGAGAAAGAATGGCAAGTGGAGAAACATATTGGTGTTACACATGTAGACAACCAATCCAGGTTGTAGAGAGGGATGCTATTTGCCCTTATTGTAATGAAGGCTTGTTGCAACAATCTAATGAGCTACTAAGTGCGACAGAATCAAGAAATGCACCTAGAGATGTTGTTGGTAACTTTATAAGTCACCTACAGAGGGGAATATATTTAGATTTTGGTCATGGATGTATTCTCTTTGTTCGACTACCAAGGCATCTTCGTACTTCAGCTTTTAATGCTACCTCAAGGGGTGACCTCATCGAACAACACAACAGAAATAGAGTGTCACAATCATGCATTGATGCAATACCACTTATTAAGATCACACAATCTGATTCACAGTGTCCTATTTGCTTGGAAGAATTTGAAGTGGGTCGTGAGGCCAAAAAAATGCCATGTGACCACATTTATCATTCACATTGTATTGGTCAATGGTTACTCCGTAATAACTCATGTCCTGTTTGTCGTTTTCGGCTTTCACCTCATTCTCAACAACATGCTAATATCGAGAATCATACCTCTAGACAGATCACAAATTCTCAACAACATGCTAATATCGAGAATCATACCTCTAGACAGATCACAAATGGAAGGAGGAAAAATCTAATAATCTCATTTGTTAAATTTTCTTTTTTGTTAATGACGCCGTTTGTTTATAGTCTTTTTCGTAGATGAGACTTAGAATCTACTCTTCTATAACTTAAGTGAGTTTCAATATTTTATTTCTTTCAATGAATGTTTGTAATTTAAATGATATCAAAATAGTTTCTACTTTCAAGTTTATCTCATAGATATTTAGATCATAGAATGTGATTCATATATATTTTATTTTGAATTAATTTTGATATAATTTTCTATTTAGTTTTATTTATTCACGTATTATCGTATGCGGGGTAGAAGATGTGACAATCATCAACCCTTTCAACACCTATATATTAAACATGAACCTTTTTCTTGCATGAGAGGTTTTTTTAGAAATTTTTCTTCAATAAAAGAGTTTTTTAAGATTCTTTTAACTAATTATATAATCCATTTTTATTTATCATAAGTATTTATCAATTAAAGTTAAAAATTTTAAAATAAATTATTGATTAATAAAAAATAATCTTATGTTGCAACATAAATTCTTTATCACAAATCTATATTATAATTTATATGTTTAAAAACATCAATTTATAAAAATTTATATAAACATTTAATCTATGCACTACACTACACAAACTAAAATACTAGTTCTTTAAAAAGTAGAAACCAAAAATAGTAACTTGTAACAATCCAGTATTCAAAAAAGTTATTATTATTTATTATTATTATTATTATTATTATATGGTATTTGGTCATAATTATTTTAATAATTATAGATGAATATTATTTTGTACGTTTTAAATAATTATTGTTTTGGAAAATTATTTTGTACGTATTAAATATGTATTTTTATTAGCATTTTTAAATAAATATTTATATGTTTTAAGAGAAGGTTGATTTTATATAATATTTTGTTATTAAAATTATATTATTATATTTTGGGTCAGAAATATATTATTATTATAGAGGAAAAATATTTTATAATATATATGTATTTATTTTATTTAATTATTTTGAGGGAAAAGAGAAGTGGATTAGAAGAGAAGAAAAATGGGTTGGGTTGACCCAGTCTAATGAATTAATTTTAAGAAAGGAGTCAGGTAGCGTTAACCCTATCTACCTCATTTGCATTCTAAAAAATTAGGGAAAAAAAGAGGAGAAACAAAAAGCTCTAAGGAAGAGTACTCAGGAACGATCTTAGATCACACCAAAACCAACAATTAATTAAGCAACGGGTTATTAACAATGAATTATATCATATATTCTTTTTATTTTCTCTTTTTGTGACCAACTAATATCCACACATGTAAAATAATAAAATATAAAAGTGTTAAATTGTAAAACTTTGGTATGAATTAATTAGAAGTGATATAACATTACAAGCAACTAATATTGTAGTTGTTCTAAGCAATAACTTCTTAACTAAACCTACGACTCTTGACAAATAAAATGAATAAAAAATTATACTTCTCGATAATAAATTTGTGAAGAAAGTAATTGTGGGGACTTATAAAGTAAATTAAGAACTTTATAAAGAAATGTTAGATAGGAAAGAATTTTTTGTTAGAGATCTTAAAAATAATGTGGCACGGTCCACAAAAGTACAATAAAAATTCACATTAAGTGACTTTCTTAATTTTTTTTTGTTGAATCGAACTTGTGACATCCTAATTTTCTAAAAATAAATATTATTAAATAATAAATAATTTTATAATTAAATATTATTATATTATATTCAAAATTATTATTTAAAATTAAATATGAAGAATTATTTTATTAAATAAAATAATAAGACAGTCTATTAACTTCAATAAATTTATAATACGGCCGCATATATTAAATTTCACTAATCTGTACAACCCGTGTAATTAAGTCAAAAAATTTCTTTTTTATGCTAGGATTCGTAACTTACTTTTTGTGGGTTATATATTATGTTATATCATGTTTAAGATATAGTATATTAGTTTATGCAATGTTTTTCCTAAATTTTTGTTATATATAATATATAACTAAAATCTATAATAAATTGTATATAAAAAATAATATAATATTTTATTCTATAAATTATATTCAAAATTTATATAACAAGATATTTTTAAAATATAAATTATATTTTTAAGTTTATAATAAATAATTTATATTATAGCATAATATTATTTTTATTTTATTATAATTTATTTTAACATATTAAAATTTAATTCATAAATAATTATGATAAGTAACAATTGAATCAGATAAAAAATTAAAATAATTCTTAAAAAAATTCTATTGAAAAAATCTCCAAAAAAACAAACAAGATATACATAATCGTAATATAATCGTAATTATAGTAATATCATAAAATTTGATTGAATTATTTAAATTTTATTATATAAAAAAAATATTAAAAGTAAGATTTATGTAAAATTTTAAATTTATATCTAATATCAAAAGATTATGATATATATATATATATATATATATATATATATATAATTAATGATATATTTGTAATTTGAGAAAATATTTTTTATATATATAGTTGATGATATATATATATATATATATATAATATTTTCTCAAATTACAAATATATCTATATATATATATATATATATATATATATATATATATATATAGTTATGATAATATTAATTTCATATTTTGCTATTTGTTTTTTAGGACTTCAATCTTCAAAGAAAGATTATATTTGATAAAAAAAAAGGAAAAAAATATCATATTAAAAAAAATAAGGATAATAAATTTGTGAAGAAAGTAATTGTGGGGACTTATAAAGTAAATTAAGAACTTTATAAAGAAATGTTAGATAGGAGAGAATTTTTTGTTAGAGTTCTTAAAAACAATGTGGCACGGTCCACAAAAGTACAATAAAAATTCACATTAAGTGACTTTCTTAATTTTTTTTTGTTGAATCGAACTTGTGACATCCTAATTTTCTAAAAATAAATATTATTAAATAATAAATAATTTTATAATTAAATATTATTATATTATATTTAAAATTATTATTTAAAATTAAATATGAAGAATTATTTTATTAAATAAAATAATAAGGCAGTCTATTAACTTCAATTAATTTACGGCCGCATATATTAAATTTTACTAATTAGTACAACCCGTGTAATTAAGTCAAAAAATTTCTTTTTTATGCTAGGATTCGTAACTTACTTTTTGGAGGTTATATATTATGTTACATCATGTTTAAGATATAGTATATTAGTTTATGCAATATTTTTTCTAAATCTTTGTTATATATAATATATAACTAAAATCTATAATAAATTGTATATAAAAATAATATAATATTTTAGTCTATAAATTATATTCAAAATTTATATAACTAGATATTTTTAAATTATAAATTATATTTTAAGTTTATAATAAATAATTTATATTATAGTATAATATTATTTTTATTTTGTGATAATTTATTTTAAAATATTAAAATTTAATTCATAAATAACTATGATAAGTAACAATTGAATCAGATAAAAAATTAAAATAATTCTTAAAAACAATTTCTATTGAAAAAATCTCCTAAAAACAAACAAAATATACATAATTGTAACTATAATAATATCATAAAATTCGATTGAATTAATTAAATTTATATTATATAAAAAAATATTGAAAGTAAGATTTATGTAAAATTTTAAATTTATATTTAATATTAAAAGATTCTGACATATATATATATATATATATATATATATAATTGATGATATATTTGAAATTTGAGAAAATATTTTTTATATATATATAGTTGATGATATATATATATATATAAAATATTTTCTCAAATTACAAATATATCATCAATTATATATATATATATAGTTGTGATAATATTACTTTCATATTTTGCTATTTGCTTTTTAGGACTTCAATCTTCAAAGAAAGATTATATTTGATAAAAAAAGAAAAAAATATCATATTAAAATAAATAAGGATAAAATTTTTCAAGAAAATAAAGCCAGAAAAATTAGTTTCCAATATAAATAGAAGAATGTTGACTACCGAAAAATCTCACACCATCCTCACAGCATACTGACCAACAGAGCACTAAGGAACAATATTGACACTATACAAAAATTGGTATTCCTTGAACAGGTAATTTTTCTTAATTCTACCTTTGTTTTTTATTTTCTTTCCATCAATCATATACAAGTCATTGACACACTCACATTGTAATTCTTCATATTCACATTATCAAAATGAAATTGTAATTCTAACAAGAGAATACTAATATCCATACCTAAAGAATTGTAACTCTAGATTTTGTTATTATGAAAAATATTTATTGAGATAGTGGACAACATTATGCAACATAACTATGTGATGCAGTGAAAGAGAAAGAATGGCAAGTGGAGAAACATATTGGTGTTACACATGTAGACAACCAATCCAGGTTGTAGAGAGGGATGCTATTTGCCCTTATTGTAATCAAGGCTTGTTGCAACAATCTAATGAGCTACTAAGTGCCACAGAATCAAGAAATGCGCCTAGAGATGTTGTTGGTAACTTTATAAGTCGCCTACAGAGGGGAATATATTTAGATTTTGGTCATGGTTGTACTCTCTTTGTTCGACTACCAAGGCATCTTTGTACTTCAACTTCTAATGCTACCTCAATGAGTGACCTCATTGAACAACACAACAGAAATAGAGTGTCACAATCATGCATTGATGCAATACCAATTATTAAGATCACACAATCTGATTCACAATGTCCAATTTGCTTGGAAGAATTTGAAGTGGGTCATGAGGCCAAAAAAATGCCATGTGACCACATTTATCATTCACATTGTATTAGTCAATGGTTACTCCGTAATAACTCATGTCCTGTTTGTCGTTTTCGGCTTTCACCTCATTCTCAACAACATGCTAATATCGAGAATCATACCTCTAGACAGATCACAAATTCTCAACAACATGCTAATATCGAGAATCATACCTCTAGACAGATCACAAATGGAAGGAGGAAAAATCTAATAATCTCATTTGTTAAATTTTCTTTTTTGTTAATGATGCCGTTTGTTTATAGTTTTTTTTCGTAGATGAGACTTAGAATCTACTCTTCTATAATTTAAGTGATTTTCAATATTTTTTATTTCAATGAATGTTTGTAATTTAAATGATATCAAAATAGTTTCTACTTCCAAGTTTATCTCATAAATACTTAGATCATAGAATGTGATTCATATATATTTTATTTTGAATTAATTTTGATAGAATTTTCTATTTAGTTTTATTTATTCACGTATTATCATATGCGGGGTAGAAGATGTGACAATCATCAACCCTTTCAACACCTGTATATTAAACATGAACCTTTTTCTTGCATGAGAGGTTTTTTAGAAATTTTTCTTCAATAAAAGGGTTTTTAAAGATTCTTTTAACTAATTATATAATCCATTTTTATTTATCATAAGTATTTATCAATTAAATTTAAATTTTTTAAAATAAATTATTGACTAATAAAAAATAATCTTATGTTGCAACATAAATTCTTTATCACAAATTTATATTATAATTTATATGTTTAAAAATATCAATTTATAAAAATTTTAAATATAATTTACATATTAATTACAATATTTTATTTATTTGTATAATTAATTTATCTATAATAAACATTTAATCTATGCACTACACTACACAGACTAAAATACTAGTTCTTTAAAAAGTAGAAACCAAAAATAGTAATGTAACACCCCAGCAACCCGCATGTGGATATTGTCCGCTTTGGCCGCAGCCCTCACGGTTTTGCTTCTGGCAATGGCACGCATGCCACCCCAAAACGCGTCCACACAAGGAAGGTATCCACACCCATATATATGGCATGCTTCGTTCTCCTTCCTAACCGATGTGGGACTTCACTATCCACCCCCCTCAAGGGAGTCCAGCGCCCTCGCTGGCACACCGGCCCGGGTCCAGGCTCTGATACCAAATGTAACACCCCAGCAACCCACATGTGGATATTGTCTGCTTTGGCCGCAGCCCTCACGGTTTTTCTTCTGGCAATGGCACGCATGCCACCCCAAAACGCGTCCACACAAGGAAGGTATCCACACCCATATATATATGGCATGCTTCGTTCTCCTTCCTAACCGATGTGGGACTTCACAATCCACCCCCCTCATGGGAAGTCCCACATCGGTTAGGAAGGAGAACGAAGCATGCCATATATATGGGTGTGGATACCTTCCTTGTGTGGACGCGTTTTGGGGTGGCATGCGTGCCATTGCCAGAAGCAAAACCGTGAGGGCTGCGGCCAAAGCGGACAATATCCACATGCGGGTTGCTGGGGTGTTACATTTGGTATCAGAGCCTGGACCCGGGCCGGTGTGCCAGCGAGGGCGCTGGACTCCTTTGAGGGGGGTGGATAGTGAAGTCCCACATCGGTTAGGAAGGAGAACGAAGCATGCCATATATATGGGTGTGGATACCTTCCTTGTGTGGAGGACTCCCTTGAGGGGGGTGGATAGTGAAGTCCCACATCGGTTAGGAAGGAGAACGAAGCATGCCATATATATGGGTGTGGATACCTTCCTTGTGTGGACGCGTTTTGGGGTGACATGCGTGTCATTGCCAGAAGCAAAACCGTGAGGGCTGCGGCCAAAGCGGACAATATCCACATGCGGGTTGCTGGTGTTACAAGTTACTTGTAACACTCCAGTTTTCAAAAAGGTTATTATTATTATTATTATATGGTATTTGGTCATAATTATTTTAATAATTATAGAGAAATATTATTTTGTACGTTTTAAATAATTATTGTTTTGAAAAATTATTTTGTACGTATTAAATAAGTATTTTTATTAGCGTTTTTAAATAAATATTTATATGTTTTAAGAGAAGGTTGATTTTATATAATATTTTTTTATTAAAATTATATTATTATATTTTGGGTCAGAAATATATTATTATTATAGAGGAAAAATATTTTATAATATACATGTATTTATTTTATTTAATTATTTTGAGAAAAAAGAAAAGTGGGTTAGAAGAGAAGGAAAATGGGTTGGGTTGACCCAGTCCAATGAATTAATTTTAAGAAAGGAGTCAGGTATTGTTAACCCTATCTACCTCATTTGCATTTTGAAGGGTTAGAAAAAAAAAGAGGAGAAACAAAGAGCTCTAAGGAAGAGTACTCAGGAGCGATCTTAGATCACACCAAGACCATTCGTCTTCTGCTCATCCAGGTAAGGGGGAGTGAGAAATCTCGCTTTGGGTGTGAGAATGTATGTTGGGTAGTGGGATTGACCCCCAATCCTGTGTTTGTTATATGCTTCTTTATGAGGGATTTTTCCCAATTATATTTGTTTCTATTTGCTCTTTTTATATGTAAATAAATATATGATTTGAGATCTCTACGGGTTCCTATGGGAAACCCTAAGGGAATGCATTGGTGATTGTAAGAGGAGATTGTTTAAAGAGGTAATTGTATGAGTAAATTATATTATTTTAAATATTTTTATATGAATTAGAGTGCTCCGTGGGTTCCTATGGGAAATCCTATGAGAAAACGGGCAAAATATGAATATTTTCTGTTTTGCCTTCTGATTGTTTTGTTGTGTTCCATTAATATTAAAATGCTCTGTCAGAATTGTGAATGTAATGTGATAATGTGATAATGTGAATATGATGATGAAATATGATGATGGAATATGAGGATGAAATGTGATGATGAAATGTGATGTGTTAATGCATAGAGTCTTGTTTGACATGCATCATTTGCATAAATGTTTTAAGGGTACGATAAGGAATACACTGCCAGAGAAGGTCCCCTAGTGTAAAAGCTTTGGGGATTAGTCCTTGGGGATAGCTCGGTTTGGAAGTCCCAGTCTCGCCCATTGTGTGCATGAGATGTATCTTGCGCGACTTAGCTATCCCGACGAGAATAATCAGAAGGCAAAACAGAAAATATTCATATTTTTCCCGTTTTCTCATAGGGTTTCCCACAGGAACCCACGGAGCACTCTAATTCACATAAAAACATTCATTTTCAAAATTAACCACATACTCATGCATCACATCCAATAAGGAACACAACAAAGCAATCAGAAGGCAAAACAGAAAACATTCATATTTTGCCTACTGCTCATAGGGTTCTCTCAAGAACCCATAGAGCATTCCAATTTATGCAATAAACATTTAAAATAAGACCATTCACGTATATAATTTTTATCAAAATTAAATTTACTCATACAAGCACCAATGCACTCCCTTAGGATTTCTCGTAAGAACCCATAGGAGCTCCAAATTGCACAATCATAGCCTAAACAAAGTTTCTATTCATACACGCATATTAATTAAGTAATTGGAATATACAAGAAAAATATGACATGCAACAAACATAGGATTGGGGGCCAATCCCACTACCCAACATACAATCCCACACCCAGAGCAAGGTTTCTCACTCCTCCCCTTACCTGGATAAGCAGGAGCTGAAACTGAAGCAGGATCTCCTCCTCTGGGTTCCCCTTGGTCTCTACAAAGTGTAGAAGAAAAAGGTCAAAAGTGAAAAAATGCGTTATTCTGGAGTGCTGGAACGCATTTATAGGCATCAGGATTTGGCCAAAATGGCCCGTTCCAAATCCGGAACGGCCCGTTCTGGGCACATAGAACATGTACAAAAACCTCTCTCAGAATGGGCCGTTCTAAAACCAGAATGGCCCGTTCTGAGTCAATACTTTTTTCTTTAAAACCACATCTGGAACAGCCCGTTCCCAAAGTGGAACGGCCCGTTCTAGGTTGAAATTTTACCCATGCATGCTCGAGTTGGAACGGCCCGTTCCCAAAGTGGAACGGCCCGTTCCGGGGCTATGAAAATCCAGAATCACTAATTAATAAGTAAATAAATAACATATATATATATATATATATATATATATATATCAAATTAAAATAAAATATCAATACAATTTGAAACATGATTTTCTTCAAATAATAATTATAACAAAATATCATAATTAATAATATTATACAAAATAATTTTCGTAAATGATTATTATTAAAAACCTTTAAAAATTCAATCCAACCCATTTAATTAATCAAAATAATTATAAGGAAATAATCTTCATAAATAAAAAAATAAATAATAATTATTCATAGTATTAGTAGAAAAATTTGGGGTGTTACAATTCTCCCCTCCTTTTAAAAAATTTCGTCCCCGAAATTACCTGAAGCAAATAAAAATGGATATGTCTCCTGCCTTAGACTTTCTAATGTTCCACCTTAGACTTTTAGAATACTGCACACGAGTCAACGACTTCCTCTACTCCTCTCTTCACCTTAGACCACCACGTTTTCGCTACGCTACTCTCATACATCCTGCTAAGGTCCTAATCCATCTAATAGCTCCTAAGTGAATACTACGAGTACTCTTATTGCCTTCTTCTAAGATCATCTTCCTTAATTCGGGATTATTAGGCACATAGATTCTTTCCTAAAACCACAAAACACCATCAACTTCCACTCGAAAAGGGCTATCTATACCCTTACCAATCCTCTCCACTTGGTTCACTAAGAAATGATCTAACTCTTAGGCTCCTCAAATCTCATCCATTAATTCACTAGTCACCTTCGACATACTCAATTCAATGCTTCTAAGGGTAAGCTCACAAATCAAGCTTACACTACAAGAAAAAGTTAAATTTCCGACGGATAATTTCCCACGGACAAAAATCCGTCGGAAATTTCCCACGGATTTAGATCCGTCAGAAATTTCTGACGGAATTTCCGACAGAATTTTAACTGATGAAATTTTCGACGGATTTAAATTCGTTTGAAATTTTTGACGGAATTTCCCACGAATTTAAATCCGTCTGAAATTTTTGACGGAATTTCCCACAGATTCAAATCCGTCTGAAATTATTAAATAAAATATAAGCCAATTATTTTTCAAATGCAAGCAATCCTGATCCCATCGATACACATAACAATGCACTATATAATATTTTCATTATTATATGGGTGTTTTCAAAATATAAATATATTGTAATGAATAAGATAAATATAAATCAGAGTGAGTGAGGTATGACTTACCTATATATAATTATATGTTTAATTAGGTTATTATAAATTATAAACTAATTAGCGTAAATGTGTTTTTTTTTACTTATCTTGAAAAATACCAACACATGACGTCTAAATTTAAGAATAACATATCTTTTCTTTAATTTTTAAAAATCACTCATCTCTTTGAAAATAACGTTATTAATTAAATAAGGGGGAAAAAAAGTTAAATTATGTTCTACAAATCATATATATGTATCTATCATTTATTTCTAAATTACATCCAATACTATGTTATTTTCATGAAAATTTTCATTGATCTTCAATTTTGAAAATAAGATTTTTTTCAATTCATTTTTAAAATTATTACTTAAATTTAATATATTTTTTAAATCACAGTGTGCATGATATTTAAAATAAATTTCAAAAAAGTTGAAATAATGAAATAAGAGATCAAATCTCATTTAATTATTGATATTTGTATTAATAAATTATTTTCTCTTAATAGTATATAAATAGTATTATCTTATATAAGTAGTTGTATGTGCCACTTAAATCAATAAATAAGAAAATTAATACTCACTTAAAAATTTGAGAAGAGATATACATATGACGTTATTGAGAAAAACTTCAAGTAGGGGTTAATGGAATTTTTTCTAGATTAAATCTTCTTTATTTAAAACTTAAAACATTAATGTTAAAATAATTACACTAAATAATTATTTTTTTTCCTAATAACTGATTGATTTAAAAATATCTCTTTAAGTTGTAGTAATTTCTTAAATTTACATTTTATTGATTCCTGAATTTTATATTTAAGTACGTCAGTAAAATACAAAGTAACGAGTATAAATATGAGTATTTAAAACTTCAATGAATCTATATATAGAAAGTAGAGATAAAGACAGAGAAAATGAATGGAAGAAAAATAGTTAAATATATAGTTGTTTGATTATCTATAGTAATAGATAAAGGAAAATATACGTCATCTTGTAACTGATTTTGTCTAAAAAATAATAGATAATCATTACCCTTAACTGATTTTTATTTTATATATTCTAATTTTATTTGTAATAATATGATTATATATTTAAATAGGTTACTTTTAATAATTTTTTAAGTATATTTTTGTCTTTTCACTTAAAATATTTGAATTTCTATATTTTAATTTGAATTATTTTTAAGTATATTTTTGTCTTTTTGTCTTAAATTTTTGAATTTCTATATTTTAATTTTAATAATTTTTTATTTCTATTATTTATTAATTCTTTTCTTTTTTAATGTTTTATAACATTATTAAAATTTTATAATTTTAATCTCTACAATTTTATCTTACTTTTTATATTATAAATATAATTTGGATTATTCATTTTATAATTAAATTAATTTTTTAAAATTTTTTATGAGTTTACATTTTAAGAATGTATTGAAACCACTCAATCTTTGATTATTAGATAGCAACAACATGGATATTGTGATTATTAGACATTATGTTATAATTCTACTGATCGTACTATATGTTAGTTTTAAATTTGAACTCCTAAATTTTACTTGTTATGTATGACATTTTATTTTGTATGAATGAACTTGTTTTGATTTACATAATTATGATTGATTTAATATCTTTAAATAGGATAATTATTTAATACAAATTTGAATTAAAAAAAAAAAGATAATTTTTCAAAGAATTTCCCACGGATTTCCCACGGATTTATCCGTGGGTAATTTCCCACGGATTAATCCGTGGGTAATTTCCCACGGATTAATCCGTGGGAAAATCCTTCGGAAAGTTACCCACGGATAAAAATCCGTCGGTAAATATTTCAGACGAGCAATTTACCGACGGGTTAGTGTTCGTCGGTAATCCGTCAGAAATGCACTATTACCCACGGATTTTTGGCATTTCCCACGGATTCTGGCCGTCTGTAATAGCGAATTTTCTTGTAGTGTTAAATCTCTAAACTCTTCAATCAAATTTAACCATTAAATCATCAAAAAGACAGATGAAAGATCATCCTACTCAAGACATCTGTCACCACATTGCCTTTACCTAGATAACAACTGAGATTAAAATCCTAGTCCTTAAGAAATTCCAACTATCTCCTTTGGTCAAAAGATATTTAAGACTCTAACAATCACTAAATACCTCAAGCTTAGAATCATATAGGTAGTGTCTCCAAATCTTAATGTAATATCATAACCACTAACTCATAGATAAGGTAGTTCCTCTCATGAATTTTCAATTGCCTAGAAACATAAACTACTACCTTTCCTTCTTGCATCAACAATGCATCCAAATTCATCTTATAAGTACTACTATATACCACAAAAGGCTTACTAAAATCCAATAATATTAACACTAGTCAATCTTGCCTTAAGAGTTGGAACTACTCTCATACTTACTATCCCACATAAAGACAATACTCCTCCTAGTGAATGTAGTTAAGGGCAATGCTATCTTAGAAATTCCGTCAATAAATCTCCAATAATAATAAGCTAACCTCATAAAACTCTTATCTCACTAACTGGCTTAGATATCTCCCCACTTAAATACAACTTCTACCTGAGACAGATCCATGTTTACCTCAACAGGAATTTACAGGAACTAGAAAACTTATCTCATACAATAAAAAAATAATAAAAAAATAAAATAAGATAAAATAAAATAGTAATACTTAGATAACTTAACATACAACCGTCTTGGATATATCTCCACTCTCAACTACAATATGATCATATCACACCCTAAGATCAATCTCACTAACCACACGACATTCTCCAATTGATCCCTAAGGTCATCTATCCACATATCAACATACATGCATATTAAATCATATTAGAATACCTACTTCAAACAATCAATATATATCATTCCTAAGCATGTACGAATATATCACCATTTAATCCATATAGCATGTACATGAACCAACTTTATCACATAATATCATACAACCTTAAACAACCTCTCAATCCACATGACACCTCAGAATCATGACAAAAATCAATTTTTATCCTTGCATTGCCTAACGATTCAAAAATATCATGACACCATACATATCCCTTCAACAACGATCAAAGAAAATGATACCTAGAGAGTTATACTCATCCAAATGATCTCAAACCTATCTCAAAAGAAAGCTAAGAAAATAAGCTACAACTCCTATGAAAACATAAGATTCTAAAAAGATCATCTTCTTAGCTAAAAATTTCAAAAACCGCAGCAGATATATTCAGCGGTTGCAGCTAGACCTTTGATCACCAAAGTAGCTATAACTGGAGTTCTAGACCTCCGTTTTACCCGATTCCAGTTCCATTGGAAAGATAATGTCCAAGGATACAACTTTTATGAAGACCATAAAATCTAAATCTGTCAATATGGTACTCATACTGGCACAACAAAACTGCAGCGAAAATATCCTCTACACCAAACAGCAATAGTATATCAATATATCTAAGGCCACAAAAACACCTCAACCCTTCCAGACTCACACCTCAACTTCATATTCAAGCTTCCCACTACAATCCTAAACCAACAACTCACATATTCAGTACAAAAGGCTTAGAAAATAAAATTCACATGCTACCTAAACCATAAAAGGTCAACATGCAACCATCAAACTCTAGAAATCATCAACACTTCAATCACTCCTTAAGAATACCAAAACTCCAATTCTCAACATGCATCATCCTTGGATTCAATCGCTACAACTATAGCTTTCAAAAATTCCACCAATCGTAAACTCTTAATACCCTAAAAAAAATCAATGTCTTACCCAAATCTAAGGCCTCAATAGTTCCTACAATATTAGCACAATATCTCGTCTACCACTACTCGCACATATGCTTGCAACACAAGCGATATCACTCAACCACTACTTCTTACCTAAGCAAGAAGTATCAAACAAATAAGCAATCATAAGAATGAAGAAGAACAATCATAATGATATTAGCTAACACTATTTATCATTTCTCTAATTACAACATAATCTAACAGTGTCAAACTCAACAATATCAACACAAGGAGAACATCATCATCATCAAAGTACACAACAAACAAGACACAGTCAGAGTACACAACAGAATCATGATAAGTACATAACTCACGGCCGATTGGATCGACCTGCTCTGATACCACTAAATGTAACACCCTCTACCCCAATATATATATAATAATAAAAGAAATATCTTATTATATAAAAAAAATATTTAAAATTGAAACGAAAATTCCAATAATCATCTATCCTCTGCCTCATGTTGCTGATGGTCTCATGTATATCAAACAAAAGAAACAACACAAAAGAAGGGAGTGAGAAACATCTCACTCTGGCTCACGGTGTAGGAACGCACACCGAATAGCCAAACACAAACAATACAGTTACCTCATAGATCAATCAACAAAAATAGCTTATCCAATCATCCAAGTCATAAAAATAGTGATTTATCATCATTTAATAATATGCACATGCATGGACACGGACTACATATTATCATGCATGTGGCGCTAGTAAAACATCACATGGCATATTGCCGATAGCAATACACGAAGAGTAGTCTAGGAGTACATGCTGAGTCACACGCTCTGCGCACTCTCACTAGAAGGATATACTACCAGAGTCTCGTCGGGATAGCTAAGCCGCGCATGATACATCCCATGCACACAATGGGCGAGACTGGGACTTCCAAACCGAGCTATTCCCAAGGACTAATCCCCAAATCTTTTACACTAGGGGGCCTTCTCTGGAGGTGTATTCCATATCGTACCCTTAAAACATTTAAGCAAATGATGCATGTCAAACAAGACTCTATGCATTAACACATCACATTTCATCATCACATTTCATCATCATATTCCATCATCATATTTCATCATCATATTCACATTATCACATTATCACATTACATTCACAATTCTCACAGAGCACTTTAATCCATATTAACTATTTGCGAAATTTAACACATATTTACACTCTGCAAACATTAAGGAACACAACAAAGTAATCAGAAGGCAAAACAGAAAATATTCATATTTTGCCCGTTTTCTCATAGGATTTCCTGTAGGAACCCATAGAGCACTCTAATTTATATAAAAAAATATTCATTTTCAAAATTAACCACATACTCATGCATCACATACTCTAATTTAACACATATTTTGCCTGCTGCTCATAGGGTTCTCTCAAGAACACATAGAGCATTCCAATTTATGCAATAAACATTTAAAATAAGACCATTCACGTATATAATTTTTATCAAAATTAAATTTACTCATACAAGCACCAATGCACTCCCTTAGGGTTTCTCGTAAGAACCCATAGGAGCTCCAAATTGCACAATCATAGCCTAAACAAAGTTTCTATTCATACACGCATATTAATTAAGTAATTGGAATATACAAGAAAAATATGACATGCAACAAACACAGGATTGGGGGCCAATCCCACTACCCAACATACAATCCCACACCCAGAGCAAGGTTTCTCACTCCTCCCCTTACCTGGATAAGCAGGAGCTGAAACTGAAGCAGGATCTCCTCCTCTGGGTTCCCCTTGGTCTCTACAAAGTGTAGAAGAAAAAGGTCAAAAGTGAAAAAAATGCATTTTTCTGGAGTGCCGGAACGCATTTATAGGCATCAGGATTTGGCCAGAACGGCCCGTTCCGAATCCGAAATGGCCCGTTCTGGGCACATAGAACATGTACAAAAGCCTCTCCCAGAACAGCCCGTTCCAAAACCAGAATGACCCGTTCTGAGTCAATACTTTTTTCTTTAAAACCACATCCGGAACAGCCCGTTCCCAAAGTGGAACGGCCCGTTCCGGGGCTATGAAAATCCAGAATCACTAATTAATAAGTAAATAAATAACATATATATATATATATATATATATATATATATATCAAATTAAAATAAAATATCAATACAATTTGAAACATGATTTTATTCAAATAATAATTATAACAAAATATCATAATTAATAATATTATACAAAATAATTTTCATAAATGATTATTATTAAAAACCTTTAAAAACTCAATCAAACCCATTTAATTAATCAAAATAATTATAAGGAAATAATCTTCATAAATACAAAAATAAATAATAATTATTCGTGGTATTAGTAAAAAAATTCGGGGTGTTACAGACTCTGGTAGTGTGTCCTTCTAGTGAGAGTGCGTAGATGGTATGACCCGGCATGTACTTCTAGACTACTCTTCGTGTATTGCTAGAGGCAATATGCCATGTGATATGTTACTGGCACCACATGCATGATAAAATGTAGTCCATGTCCATACATGTGCATTTTAATGTTATATGAAAAATTGATGTCTTGGATGAGTGAGATGTGATGATTTTATTAATTTATCTATGTTATACCTGTTTTATTTGTTTTTGGCTATCCAGCATATATTTCTACACTGTGAGCCAGAGTGAGATATTTCTCACTCCCTTTTCTCTTTTGTTGTTTTCCTTGACAGCCATACAGATGATTATCAGCATGAGGCTGAAGATGTTGGTGGTGAAGCTTAGGCTTCTATATTGGGATTTGCTCTGATAGGGCATGTGACGGGGCATAGATAGGATTTTATTAGCTTATTTTGGAAAAACATATATTAATTCCTTGTAATTTTCGTTGATTAGGCTATTGTTTAAGTTATGGATGTGATACCCTCTATTTAAATATGTTTGGTATTTCAATTTTGAAAAAAAAAATTATGTTATTCAATTTTTGTTATTTGTGTTATGGTATGTGGGGTAGAGGGTGTCACATAACTCATCCTAATTATATATGTTCTTACCAAAGATCAGTCGCAGGGGACGATCTGCTGGACAAGATTGGTGAGCCTCCTTCACTGGGTACGCTTGCTGTTCCAAGGCGAGCGTGGTACCTGCAAAAGAGACTCCGATGCTAAAGTTAGTGTTTGTGGATGTATGGGTCTCGTATAAGTAATGCACGTACCTTAGTGTGAATTAGGATTTTCTTGGGCCTTGGGCCTGAGATCAGTTATAATCTATTTAGACAGTGGGCCTTGTCTGGGCCGATGTCACCTAGCGCGTGTCCGAGGTCGTTCTACGCTATGGTGCCAAGCTAGAGCTCGGCTTCACGGTACGGATAGTACACTAGCCCCTCGAGCTCTGTAGACCGTGGGTCGAGGAGTTAATACCGAGCTCGGTGAAAGGTCACGACTCTTCGCGTACGTTTCTCTATCATGATGCCATGTGTCATAACCGTCACCTCGTTCTCCAAAATGTGCAGGCGGGGCGTTAGTGGGCACTAACAGTTTTGTAATGATGGTTGTACCCATCATAATGGGCTTCATTTAATGCCCATTATTTTTGTCACTTCTCTGTCCGTTCAAGTTTCCGTTTGAAAACCCTTTTCCCTCTCCTCTACTCACACGTTTCACTTCGTTCTTTTTCCTTTGGCTTGCTCTTGACGCCTCTTCACTTTCCTCTGTCCACTCTCCGTCCTCATTTTTCTTGTCTCTGTTCTTCTTCATCGCTACTTCCGGCATCCAAGCCCCCATCCTTCCTTAGTGTTCCTCCGTTTGTCAAAGGAGTGCTAGGTACTTCGACTTCTCTATTTTCTTCTCCTTCTCAAGTCTTTTCATCTTCTTGATGGCTGGAGGGAGTGGTGTTGCATCTTCTGCGCCAGCCAAAGGTAAACCCTTGATGACGAGGAAAGAATCCCTAGGGTGATTCCCACCCTTTTTCTTTTCACCCTCAAGTATTGCTAAATGTCACCCCCTTTTCTCTACTGAAAAAATACAAAATGAATGTATCAACTAGGGAGGTTAAATGGAGTTAAACTCTCCAAGTAGCCTACCTTAAAATCAATATACAAACACTAGAAAAAGCAAGTAAAGTGCCTCACAAATACAAAGGCAAAAATAAACCTATACAAAAGAGCTATTTTATGTACAAACATATGAAAAAGGTCTTTAAGATCATCCCATTCCTCTTGGTTCTTTTATGGTATCACCTCTTGGATTCTTTGGCCTGGGCCATAGTCTATCATCCCCTCCCTCTTGAAAAGGATTTGACCTCAAATCTCGAGGGTCTTCATGATTATTGGCCACACCTACAAATATATAATAAAATTCATAAGAGGTGATATTTTCAACAAATAAATGTGAAAGGTATATCCTAGTAGGAATCCTTTCACGAAACCTAAAGAAATCCATGATACTAGACCTACTAATATAATGAATAGGATCCTCTCCTAAACATAGACTAGGTATATATCTAAATCCTAAAAATGTGCTAAAACTAAAACTATAGCACACTAAAGACTTAATCCTAAAAACTAAAATATCTTGCTTAAAGTACCCTATATGGTAACCTAGGCATTTCCTAGAAATTAATGAAAATACTACTAAGAAATTTCCTAAACAATTTTGGATTATATTATTTGTTGGATAGTTATGAAAAGAGTTTGTCACAAGGAACCTTGAAGGTTCATATGTTATATCCAACAAATAATATATTCCATAAATTGGGTGCATTATTGACACAACTAAGGTAGGAAAAGTCCTACACAAAGGAAGGCTATCTACCTTGGGCACCACCAAGGAAATAGCATGAGAATTAGAACTAAATGAAGTCCACTTCTCCTTCACAAAATCTTGAAGTTGAGATTCTTTTTCTTTAAAATTAATGGATTTGTGAATCTCTTCTTCAAGACTAGTGGCAGCGTGAGGGTAAGAGTTAAGGTCTTTATGAATAAAGAGAATAGTTTTCATAGGTTCTCTAGTGATAAAACAATTCTCTTTAGACATAACTCCCTTATAGGATATTTCTTCCTCTTTACTCTTGATGGAGTTTAGGTTGTAGCAATGGATGAATTTTTGCTTCTTTTGACCTTCTCCGAATTTGAAGACCTTTTCCTTGAGCTTGCCATGATTCAAATGGAGGAAGAAGATGAATGGAATGATAGGAGAATCCCTAAGCTAAGGATGGAAGCATCCAAGCTAAAGATCCAAATGAAAGCTCACTTTCAAGCTTAGGAATGAAGGTTTTCCTAAGGCTAGGTTAGTGAGATTTCGGTGACTCTTGGAGAGAATTGGGCTGAAGTAAAACTCAGAATTCTCTATTATTCAAAATTGTTTACAAAGGTGAAGGATTCAAGCATATAAAGCCACGGATCAAGGAGCTAACCCATGTGCACTAAAAGTGGCGCCAAAATTTGAATTCAAATTTGAGTTTGAATTCAAATTTTGAACGTCCACTTTGGCTCCCCATGTGCAGCCCCTCCTTCTAGAAACCTTAATTACATTTAAGTGTAATTTAGGGTTCATTTGAGTGATCACATGTGCAGCCCCCTTTGGCACAAAACATGTGACTCAAATGCAACTCTAATTACTCTTAAATGTAATTAACATTCTATGATTCATGCTTTAATACTTAATCCTTCTAAATTCCTATTCTAATGGCCTAAATACAATGGCCAAGCAAATACAATGGAAAGGAAAAATTACAAGAATGAAAATGAGCCCAATATTGGGTACCAAAAGTCTAATGACCCATGAAGCCCAAAACTAGGCCCAATAAGCCTATGGCCTAAAATGCTATCCTAAATGGTCCAAAATACAAGACCCAAAATATAGGAAACCTATACTAACATGATATATACAAGACATAAGAAAATAGCTAAAACAAGATATGGCCCATGAGAAGCTCATCTTGGGCCTTCCAAGCCCATCGGGCCCATTGGGCCTTGACTGACCCAAACCTTCCTGTCTAGCCCATTCCTCTTGGCTCTTTCAATGTGTCACCTCTTGCCTTCCTAGGCATGATTCCATCATTCCCTCCCTCTTGAAAAGGATTTGTCCTCAAATCACGAGGACCCATGGAATAAGAATCATCACCTACATGCATACCATACCATGTGTAAGAGGTGAAATGTGAAGAAAATGAACTGTGGATGCTAAGAAGAATCCTTCCATCTATCCTAACAAAGAAAACTAAACTTTTGAAATTAAAATCCCTACAAGTGGAAATAGGATCCTCTTCTAAACATAACCTAGAAGGAAATCCTAAACAATTTTGAAGCATATTGTTTGGTAGATAAAAAGATAGTGTCTTGTGAAATCCTAAAAACTCATATAAACTATTTTTGTCTTGTAGGGAAGGAGGAAAATTAAGTTCAAATAAAGAGGAACTTCCCACAAGATCAAAAATAGAATATGAACTATGACAAGATGTATCTATCAAACAATATATTCCAAAATTTGGGTGCCTTATTAGTACAACTAAAGTAGAAGGAGTCCTAAAGAGAAGGAGGCTATTTTCCTTGGGCACCTCCAAGGAAGTAGCACAAGAAGTAGAACTAAGTGTAGTCCACTCCTTCTTCACTACATCTTGAAGTTGAGATTCATTTTTCTTTAAAATATTTTGTTTTAGAATCTCCACTTCATGACTAGTGGTAGCATAAGGGTAAGAGTTAAGGTCTTTATGTATGAAGAGAGTATTTTGCAAAAGGGTTTTAGAACAACTCTCTTCACTCACAAGTCCTTTGGAGGAGACATTTTCCTTCTTACTCTTCCCTAAGAGAAATGCCTTTTTTCTTTCTTTTTCTCTTGTTTTTCTCAATTTTTCTTTTGCTAAAAGTTTTTCTTCCTTTTGTTTAAGAATAAGAATTTCTTCCTCCAAAATTGCAAGTTGTGCTTCTCTTTCAAGTTTTTCTTTTTCTCTTTTTAACACTTCTTGCTTTGTCCAAGGTGTTAGTGGTTTAAGCTCTTGAGTAGATTGCGAAAAATATTTTGAAGAGCTTGATTCACTAATGCCTAAGGAATGTTTTCTCATGATTAAACAAAAGGAGTTGTTTTATGCTATGCAAAAAGAAAATATTTTTTTGGTCTTTTCTAGGAACAAGACTAACACTTGGAAGTCTAAGTGTACAAATTGCACTTTCAAGGGAGGTGAGCTACTAAGAGCCACTTAATAACCAAGCCTTTTCAAGTGGAAATCACTAAACTTCCTTGTGGTATTCTCAATTCCACAAATTTTTTCACAAAATTTTTAATGATGGATGATTTTCACAAATGTTTTTTATTACAACTAGGCGTGAACAATTTAAATTCTACACATGCTAGTCAAATTAATAAAGCAAAGTAAGCAAACTAAGAACAAACAAATCAAAGGAAACAATATTAATCAACTAGTAGGATTTTCCCTAAGTGGAAGCTTGAAACATATGAAATTTCCAAGCCACTTCCACTAGTACTACACGTGAGTGACTATAAGGGATTAGATATACCTGACCAGCTTCTTAATACTCCCTCCAAGCTATTACAAATTGATTGAATTTACAAGAAGAATGCAAGAAATTAAACTAGTCCTAAAAACAAAGTTGTGACGGTTTTGTGACCACTTTAGTGACGGATTTTCAGCCACATGTTTCCATCACTTGTTTGAATGCTTTAATCCACCTCCAACCTTGGTCCTTTGATGCTCCTTGAACCTGCACAGTGAACACAACAAATAGGTGAAAGAAGGCTGCTCACAAGATGAAAGGAGTGATCACTCTTGTAAAGGTGTTTTAGGAGTTTTAGGTCACCAAATTTAGGTCACCAAATTTAGGTCAAATTTTAAGGTCCTTGTTTCAAAACTCCTTTCCTATCCTTGTTGAGTCAATGTTTGGTTCTTTAGCAAGAATTTGAGGCCACTTCCAGCACATAATTTTAATCAAAGAAAACTTAGACAAGCAACAAAAGCACAATTTAGAAAGCTTATACCAAAAATTGAAGGAATAAGTGTTTATGACAAGACTCAACGAAAGCCAGAGAATTAAAGCAAAAATTAAGACTCAAAACAAGCTAGCACTCAATTAGGAACTCTCCTAGATAGGCACTAGAGTAGATTAATAAAACCAAAAAAAAAAATTGGAAGCAATCAAAGATGAGAAACCAAACTAGTAGATCAATTATTTGTGAAATAAGTGTATTTTCTTCTTCTCGGCTTTTTTTTTTTTTTTTGCTATAATTTTCTTTATATTTTTTTTATTATTTTGATTTTATGAATTCAAATTTATTTTCCAGAGAAGATATTTTCCTTTTATCTCAAAAAATTTCACAAATCAAAGAAGCAAGAACCGGATCTACTAGAGTAGTAATTTTAAGTGAAATAAAACTCAAGTTCTAATGTATTCTAATTTGAAAAATGTTTGGATCCTTTTTAGTTCTTTGTTTTGCTTTCTTTTTCAATGTCTTTTGTGTCAAAATACTCTGTTTCTCTGTTTTCCAGCAATCAAACATATCAAATTCGGATCCAATACAATCAATACACTAAAACACAAAGTATCACTTAAAATTTCAATGAAAATGTGATTGATTCACTATTTTGAGATGGAAGGTAAAATTTGAAAACTCATGTACATAAGAGAATCCTAACTCTAGGAATTCATCAATGATCTAATGATGAACATGAACTCAAAAATGCAAAAAGAAAAGCAAACAAGCAAGGCACATATGATTAGAATGAATCTCGGCCAAATTCAAAAAGAACTCAAAAATTTTCAGCATATGAACACAAGCACATCTTGAATATTTTTTGACATTTTAAAGGACTAACATGACTTGACAAAACTTAAGATTCAAAAATAAAAATCAAACACATGCATAGACAATGAAATAGCCGAATCAAATCAAAGAGATAAGCAATGACTCAATCAAACCAAAAATAAGCACAAGTAGAATGCCTAATTTTAGTAATTGTCGGATTGAACACAAGTGACAATCACTAACTTGGATCCATCAAATTTAAGCCATAATTTAGATCCAAACAGAAAAACCAATAAGAGACATAGGAGAAGACAAAGACACAAAAAAAAAATTTGGTGAAAAGAGATTACATAGCTCAAGGAAGCAACCTTGCTCATGATACCACTTGATGGAGTTTAGGTTGAAGCAATGGATGAATTTTTGCTTCTTTTGACCTTCTCCGAATTTGAAGACCTTTTCCTTGAGCTTGCCATGATTCAAATGGAGGAATAAGATGAATGGAATGATGGGAGAATCCCTAAGCTAAGGATGGAAGCATCCAAGCTAAAGATCCAAATGAAAGCTCACTTTCAAGCTTAGGAATGAAGGTTTTCCTAAGGCTAGGTTTGTGATTTCGGTGACTCTTGGAGAGAATTAGGCTGAAGTAAAACTCAGAATTCTCTATTATTCAAAAGTGTTTAAAAAGGTGAAGGATTCA
The DNA here is from genome assembly GCF_000230855.2 of Cajanus cajan. Classification (NCBI taxonomy): domain Eukaryota; kingdom Viridiplantae; phylum Streptophyta; class Magnoliopsida; order Fabales; family Fabaceae; genus Cajanus; species Cajanus cajan. The sequence continues at coordinate 27,193,240 of NC_138521.1, forward strand.
AGCATATAAAGCCACGGATCAAGGAGCTAACCCATGTGCACTAAAAGTGGCGCCAAAATTTGAATTCAAATTTGAGTTTGAATTCAAATTTTGAACGTCCACTTTGGCTCCCCATGTGCAGCCCATCCTTCTAGAAACCTTAATTACATTTAAGTGTAATTTAGGGTTCATTTGAGTGATCACATGTGCATCCCCCTTTGGCACAAAACATGTGACTCAAATGCAACTCTAATTACTCTTAAATGTAATTAACATTCTATGATTCATGCTTTAATACTTAATCCTTCTAAATTCCTATTCTAATGGCCTAAATACAATGGCCAAGCAAATACAATGGAAAGGAAAAATTACAAGAATGAAAATGAGCCCAATATTGGGTACCAAAAGCCTAAAGGCCCATGAAGCCCAAAACTAGGCCCAATAAGCCTATGGCCTAAAATGCTATCCTAAATGGTCCAAAATACAAGACCCAAAATATAGGAAACCTATACTAACATGATATATACAAGACATAAAAAAATAGCTAAAACAAGATATGACCCATGAGAAGCTCATCTTGGGCCTTCCAAGCCTATCGGGCCCATTGGGCCTTGACTGGCCCAAACCTTCCTGTCTAGCCCATTCCTCTTGGCTCTTTCAATGTGTCACCTCTTGCCTTCCTAGGCATGATTCCATCAACTCTTCCCTACTTTTTCTCTTTTTATTTTGTTTTTCATTTGTGCTTGATCCTCAGCCACTTGTTGAGGTGAGAGAGGATAAAGTACAAATTTCTTTTCCTTATGAGTGAAGGAGATTTCATTAGTAAGACCATTATGTATAGTTTTCTTTTCAAATTGCCATGGTCTTCCTAACAAAATATGACAACTTCCATCGGTACTATATCACATAAAGCTTGGTCCTCATACTTCCCAATGAAAACTTAACCTTCACATGTTGATCAACTACTATGTCACCATCCTTATTAAGCCATTGCAAATGATAAGGTTGAGGATGTGGCATAGTAATTAAACTCAACTTTTTAACCAACCTAGTGCTACAACAGTTGCACCATGAACCACTATCAACAATGAGAGAACAAGCATTATTTAAAACATTACATCTTGTATGAAAGATGTTCTCTCTTTGTGATAGGGTACGACTAGGTTGATTATGAAGGATTCTCCTAAGCATTAGGAGCTCTACTTCATAAGGATAAATTGGCTCCACTTTGGCCCTTTGAAGCTTTATTTCAACCTCACTCTCACTAGAAGAGGAGGTAGTAGTCTCTTCTTGACTACTATAAGTGTCATGCCCCCTTAAGATCATGACTTTCTTTGTAGGGCATTGAGAAGCAATGTGGCCTCTCCCTAGACACTTGAAACATTTAATATCACTAGAAAAAGCAAGTAAAGTGCCTCACAAATACAAAGGCAAAAATAAACCTATACAAAAGAGCTACTTTATGTACAAACATATGAAAAAGCTCTTTATGATCATCCCATTCCTCTTGGTTCTTTTAAGGTATCACCTCTTGGATTCCTTGGCCTGGGCGATAGTCTATCATTTCCCCTTTACTAGCAGCAGGATCCGATCAAGTTCAACGGGTTAGCCAATCTTCAACTGACGGCCTCGAGTACTGCTGCCATTACCGCTTTAGTCACGCTTCCTCGTCCTTTGGATTGCAAGCTCGTCCTGTTGCTTGCTAATTCTGCGTACAAGGAGAGGGGCTTAGAGAGTGAGTACCTCGGCACCCTTGGTTGTTGGGCTTTCTTACTTTTTCTTCTTTTTCTTATGTGTTGGATTTTTATGCTTGCAGACATCATGGGGAGGAGCAAGTGGCGCGAGCTGAAAGCCCGCTTCAACATTGTTGAGATCGAGGTCCTCGAGCCCCTCGAGGAGGAGGTCGTTCCCCTGGAAACCTGCAGAAAAAGAAAGAGGGGAGAGAAGGAGGTCGAGGGGACCTCTTCCCCCCAAGATGCTGAGGAGGTGACGTCGAAGGCTGTTGATGCCGACACCGTTGACCTAATCGAAAGTCCTCCTCCTGAGGGATCATCCCGAGCTGCTGTGGAGGAGGTCGCTCATGAGGCGCAGGTTGGTATCTTTTTTTAACTTAGGGAAAATTTTGTTTTGTGTTGTGTGTAGGCGAGGCCTGAGCCAACTACCGTCGAGGCCCGAGTGGAATCGAGCTCGGAAGTGCCAGGGCTGAATGCCTCCGCTGCCGCGCAGGCAGTGCCTGCCCCAACTCTTGCCGAGGTCCGCAAAGAGGGGCCGAGCTCTGAGGTCCCAACATCAGATCCTGCAGCCACTGCGCCGTCGTCTCGTCCTCCGAAGGAGGCTTCCAGGGGGAAATTCCTCGCTCAACGTTTCGACAAGGATCGCCCTTTGACGAGGTTGGACCACGTGAGCGCGTCATCAGATGTGGACTCATTGTGGAGTTCGAAGGTGACCGTTGAGACCTTCTACCCGAGGGGTTCGCTCCGTTCGGCTGATAAAGTGATGATCGAGAAGGTCGGGCTAGTGGAGAGCCTCGACTCTGCGGAGGTCTTCATGCAGAGGCAATCACCATTGTGGACCATCGGAAGCACAAGTGGTCGAAACTACAAGGTGAGCTCGAGAGTGCCAGAAGCCGAGTTCAGCCGCTGGAGGAGGAGAACCGGGCCTTGGGGGCCGCTCTTAGCGAGGCAGTGATAAAGAATGAGGCCGAGTTGCAAGCCACGGGGAGGAATCTCGTAAGGACTCAAAAGTCTTTGGAGATTGCTTTGAGGGCTAACGAGGTCTACGCCGCCCAGGTTGGCGAGCTTCAGGAGCTCTCCAATTCCTCTCGAAGTCGAGTGCGCTCCCTTGAAGATGAGGTCTCGGCGTTGAAGGCTAACCTGGCGGAAGCGGCTGAGAAGTGTCTTTGTGACGAGGTGCTTCTTGGTGGTAAGGAGGAGGAGGCCACGGCTCTGAGGGCAGACCTTGACAAGCTGGCTGCGGCTAAGGCAGAGTTGGAGATGAGGCTCGTCGAGACTGAGTGAGCTATTCTGTTTGAGCATAAGAAAGGCTTTGTCAAGGCAACTCGCCAGACAAGGTTGCTTGCACCTGGGGTCGACCTTTCTGCCATGCATGTGGAGAAGGAGGTGCGAGCTAGGCAGCTGGTGAAGGAAGACGACCTCCCTGACAGCTCGAGCGAGAATACCACTGCCTAGGCCGCTGTTCTTTGTAATAACTTAGTTCATGTGATTCATTTTTCTCTTTTTGAACTCATGTTTTGAGCTGACAAACTGATAGACTATGGCCAAGGCCAAGGAATCCAAGAGGTGATATACTAAAAGAACCAAGAGGAATGGGATGATCTTAAAGACCTTTTTCTTATGTTTGTACATATAGTAGTTCTTTTGTATAGGTTATTTTTGCCTTTGTATTTGTGAGGCACTTTACTTGCTTTTTCTAGTGTTTGTATATTGATTTCAAGGTAGGTTACTTGGAGAGTTTAACTCCATTTAGCCTCCCTAATTGATGTATTCATTTTGTATTTTTTCAGTAGGGAAAAAGGGGTGACATTTAGCAAAGCTAGGGAGTGTACTTAGAAATTGGGCCTGAGTTGGGCCTAGGCAAAATTTTGCATATTGGACTCATTTTTCTCCTAATTTTTCATAGATTTGATTTAGCTAGGTCTCATCATCATTTGATGAACCTAACTAAACCAAATCAATAATTTTTGAAATAAATCAAAGGAGAAAAAGAAGCCAAGGCCGCCTAGCTCCTTCATTTCTCTTTGGCCAAAATTTCCATGTGCATTCTTGAGCTTTTGAAGCTTCTCCTCCAAGTTTCTAAACCTTGGTAGGTTGGCTGACCTTACCATGGTTCTTAAGTGAACCATGGTCAAGGATAGCTTCTCCTACAAGTTTTAGAAACCATGGATGGTTAGCTACACCTTACCATGTTCCTAGTGAACCATGGTTAAGGTTAGCTTCTCCTAGAAGCTACCTCTCCCTATATATTTGTAATTCCTTCACTTGTACTCACTTTTGACATTTATGAGAAATAAACTTCAGATTTCTCTCTCAAGAGTCCTCTCAAAAACTGAAGAGAAAACCTTCTCTTTAAGGTTTCACCAAAGGTTCTTCAACCTTTACTTGGTTCCTCAAGATTCTACATCAAGCTAAGGAGTAACCGAATCACCTAAGGCTTCTCCTCCATTGAAGACTTCTTCATGGAGATTCAAGCTTCTTCTAAGGTCAACCTCAAGGGTTCACGGTCCTAAGCATGGAAGTTTTGAAGGAACATCAATCTCCTTCAACTAGTTCCATCACAAACTTGTTGTTTATATATTGTTGTTCTGGGTTTTCATCTTTGCGCTTTTGATGGTTCTATTTTGACCTTTTGTTTCGCGTTCGAAATTGAATTCAGTTTTTAGGCTTAGTTTTAGCCCGCTTTTGAGGTTCGAAAATACGCTCGAGACTTGCTCTGTATTTTGTGTTTTGGGACTCAAGTTTGGCTTAACGCAGAGTGATTTGTATGGAGGTTTGAATTCGACCTTGGATAAAGGTAAGGAAATTCGTACCAAGGTTCGAATTCGACCTTGGCTTTAAGGTAAAGCAATTCGTACCAAGGTTCGAATTCGACCTTGGCTTAACATAAAGTGATTCGTACCAAGGTTCAAATTCAACCTTGGCGTAACATAAAGTAATTCGTACCAAGGTTCGAATTCGACCTTGGCGTAATCATAAAGTAATTAGTACAAAGGTTCGAATTCGACCTTGGCGTAACATAAAGTGATTCGTACCAAGGTTCGAATTCGACCTTGGCGTAACATAAAGTGATTCGTACCAAGGTTCGAATTCGACCTTGGCGTGACATAAAGTGATTCGTACCAAGGTTCGAATTCGACCTTGGCGTGACCATAAAGCAATTCGTACCAAGGTTCAAATTCGACCTTGGCGTAACATAAAGTAATTCATACCAAGGTTCGAATTCGACCTTGGCGTAACATAAAGTAATTCATACCAAGGTTCAAATTCAACCTTGGCGTAACAGGGGATAATTTGTGCCGAAATAGTGTACAATTGAGAAGCTATGAATAGAATGAGTCATTTTATTAATGTCGTGGGTGTGCCTCGTTAAAAACCCTCTCAGCCAAAACCCATTTTTCTATCTTTTTGGACAAAAGACTGAGTCGGGAAAAGAGTGCACAGCTCATTCATACAATGTCAACTGTAGTAGAACTTGAGATGCGTGGCATTCCAAGTTCACAGGATGGCTTTGCCGCTGAGCTCTTCTAGTCGGTATACTCCATTTTTTAAGTCCTCTGTAACTCAAAATGGGCCATCCCAGTTGGGCGCGAGCTTCCCTTCTGATGAGTCTCTCCGTGCTTCTCCTAGTAGTCGCCACACCAAGTCACCAACCCGGAAAGAGCGAGGTGTTGAGATTTCCGTTGAAACACTTTTGTTAATATTTGTAAATTCGTTTAATTCTATCAACGGTCTCAAACACGGCAAGTATACCGGCCGTTCAAGTAGTAAAAATATCGTATCCACAGGGATTAGAAGGTAATATAAGCATTTATTGACTATTCGTGACTAAAGAATAATTCCAATTTCATAGTTTGTGCAGTGAATGCAAAGTTGTGACTATTGGAATGAAAGCTGTAAATAAATATTGTTTTGTGAGTGGAAAAGGTAAGGAATGGTATTGTGGTATTGTGAGGTTGTGGGGGTCAGATTTCACCAAACATAACACTAATGTATCCTTAATCTCTTGTTGAATTCATTGCTTAGTCAACCCATGAGTTTACTCAAACCTAATCCCTTAAAGAAAGAGCCTAGGTGCGGATATTGAATATCAATCCCTTGAGTACCCAATATCTACACCCGCATTACGGGCTAGGGTTTAAGACTACTGATGGGTCAAGCTCTATCCCTAGATACAATCACCACTAGGCATATGTTTCAGAACTAGTTTCACAGGTTATTTTCCAATACCCATGGAACCTTAAATCATGCAAAGGGTGATCAATCCAAAGCAAGCATTAAGAATAGAAACAAACACAACAAAGAATAAAACAACATGTATATATATCATTAAAATCGTAAAGATTACAATAGAGTACGTTGGTTACATCTAACCCCACAAAATGGGTGAAACCACTCAACAAAGAGGGCAAATACAAAATAGAGATGAAAGGAGGATGAAGAACCGAAGGAAAGATCCGCACACGGACGATCCCAAGCCCTGGGAATCCCTTCCGCAGCTCCTGGAGGCGCCCAATGTGAGAATGAGGGAGAAACCCTCGAAAATGGCTTCAACTACGAGCCTGGGAGGTCAGATTAGGGTTTCGCGCCCGGTGCATAAGTCTTCACGCCCGGCTCAGATTCTTCTGAGCACTTTCTGCCTCGTTATAAGCCCGGCGCAATTACTTTTACGCCCGGCGCAGTGTCTTCCAGAGGCTTTCAAGCATTCTCTGCCTTAGAGCAAGCTCGGCGCAATTCTCTATTAAGCCCGGCGCAATTCGTTCTAGAGAGTATTGAGGTACTCTCTGCCTCGATCACGCCTGGCGTGGTGGAGTCTCGCGCCCGGCGCATGTATGACTTCCAGAAGCCCTTTGTTCTTCTCAAGCCCGGCGCGGCGTCATCTTGCGCCCGGCGCAGCCACTCTGCTCTGCTCCTTGGCTCCTTATGTTTCCAATCCAAAAGATCTTCAATCCTCAAATCTCTAGCTCAATACCTGCACAAAAAATGAGGTGTATTAAGGTATTGTTAGCTAAAATGGGTTAGCTATATCTGCACAAAAGATGAGTCAAAAAGGGAACAATTATCTTGCAATGGTGCTAAGAATGAGTAGAGTTGTACAATAATTCTCATTCAAAAAGATGTATAATTGAGACTTAACACGAGGTCGGACTCACGTGTTATATCTTCTGGAAGCTCGGAGTTTGTAGGCTTCTTTGTGGATCCGAGCTTCCTCTCTGAGTTCGTTAATCAGGTCGAGGTTGACTGTTGTCTCTTGAGCGTTTTGTTCCCTGTCGAAGACATGACGTCGGTGAGACAGTTCGCCGACTTCCACTGGGATCATGGCATCGGCTCCATAGGTCAGCCTATAAGGCATTTCCTGCGTTGTTGATTGGGGAGTGCAATGGTACGCCCAAAGAATGCTGGGAAGCTCGTCAACCCATTGTCCCTTGGCACTTCCTAGCCGTTTCTTGAGTTCTTGGAGTATTACTTTATTTGCAGCTTCAGCTTGGCCATTGGTTTGGGGATGCTCCACCGAGGTTGGGAGATGCTTGATTCTGAGTTCATGGAGGAAATTCTCAAAGCTCTGCGTGATGAACTGTCTGTCATTATCAGTGACGAGAGAATGCGTGATGCCAAACCTGCAGATGATGCTTTTCCAGGTGAATTTCCAGACATCCTCGGTAGTGATCTTGGCGAGTGGACATGCCTCGATCCACTTGGTGAAGTAGTCGATCACCACTAGGAGGAATTTAAGTTGACCTTTCGCGGGTGAAATGGTCTGAGGATGTCCATTCCCCACTGGGCGAAAGGCCATGGTGACACCATCTAGTGGAGAACTTCAGGTGGTCGTCGATGTGTATTACCGAACTGCTGACATTCTTTACACCTTTGTACATAAACTTGGCAATCTATCTTTAGTGTGGGCCAGTAGTACCCAGCCTGGAGTACTCTGGTGGCCATCGAGCGGGCCCCAGAATGCATTCCACAAATCCCCGGTGGATTTCTTCGATGACATAAATGGTCTGGAACTCGGCTAAGCATTTCAACAGAGGAGTGGAGATGCCACGTTTGAACAGTTCATCGCCAATGATGACGAATTCAGCTGACCTCACCCTCATCTTCCGAGCTTCGTCTTTATCCTCAGGTAGGGTTCCTTCCTTTAAGTAGTTCCAAATACATGTCATCCATCCTCGTTCTGCATCGTCACTGGCGTTGACGACCTTGTCGTCAAGGCTAGGCGAGTTCAAGGTCTCTTGTATGATGATCTGATATTGCCCGGGATGTTTTTTACTGGAAAGTTTGGATAGGAGATCGGCTTTGGCGTTCTGCTCACGGGGGACATGGTGTATGGTGAACTCGTCGAAGGAGGAGATTTGTTGGCAGGCTACATGAAAGTACCTCTACAGAAGGGTGTCCTTGGTCTGGTATGCTCTGCTGAGTTGTTCTACCATGAGCTTTGAGTCGTTGTTGCAACTCACTCTCTGTGCTCTGAGGTCGCGAGCCAACCTTAGCCCTGCCAGAAGCGCTTCATATTCTGCCTGGTTGTTGGTCACCTTGAAGCCAAACTTGAGAGATTGCTCTACAGTGACCTTATTCGGTCCTTCTAATATAATACCTGCACCACCACCTTTAGAATTGGAGGACCCATCAACGTGCAAAGTCCATACCTGTGGTTCCGCAATCGAGGTTGGGGTGAGTTCAGCCACGAAATCTGCCAGGCATTGAGCTTTCAGAAGTCCGCGGCTTTCATACTGGATACCAAACTCGGATAGTTCTACTGACCATGCGATCATGCGCCCGGCGAGTTCTGGTTTTCTCAGGATCTGTTGGATTGGGTAGTCGGTTTTGACGACCACCTGGTGGCTTTGAAAATAGGGTCGGAGGCGCCGAGCTACAGTGATGAGTGCTAGTGCAAGCTTCTCGATTTTCTGATACCATTTTTTCGTGTCTTGAAGGACTCGACTGATGAAGTAAACAGGTGTTTGCACCTTTTGGTGTTCTTGCACTATGACTGCGCTGATTGCACCATCTGCCACTGCCAAGTAAAGGGGTAGGTTGGCATGATGATCTGGCCTCTGCAGGATTGGTGGGGTGGTGAGCAAGACTTTGAAGCTTTTGAAAGCTTCTTCGCATTGGTCGGTCCACTCGAAGTTCTTCGACTTCTATAGTAGGGTGAAGATGGGTCCTACTTTCTCTGCCAACTTGGGGATGAAGCGAGAAAGGGAGACTAACCTTCCTGCCAAATGTTGGACGTCCTTAATAGTCTGCGGGCTCTACATCTGTATAATGGCCTTGCACTTCTTCGGGTTGGCTTCAATGCCCCTGCTGGTGATCATGAAACCAAGAAACTTACCCCCTGGACACCAAAGACGCACTTCTCTAGGTTGAGGCGCATATTGTGTTTTCTGATCTGGCTGAACACCTCGGCTAGGTCGGTGGCATGAGCCTCGGCTGTAGTGGTTTTGACCACCATGTCATCGATGTAGACTTCCATGTTTCATCCAATATGTTGGTGAAAGACTTTGTCCATCAACCTTTGGTAAGTGGCTCCCGCGTTTTTGAGGTCGAATGGAATCATGCGGTAGCAGAAGTTGGCGTGGTCAGTGATGAACGACGTGTGCACTTCATCTGGTAGGTACATCATGATCTGGTTGTAGCCGGAGTAAGCATCCAAAAAGCTGAGTAGGGCGTGCCCGGATGCTCCGTCAACCAGCCTGTCAATGCTCGGTAAGGGGTATTAGTCCTTGGGACATGCTTTATTCATGTCGGTGTAGTTGATGCACATGCGCCACTTTCCCGAGCTCTTCTTCACTAGTACCACGTTTGCCAGCCACGTGGTGTATCTGACTTCGCGGATGAAGCCCGCGTTCAATAGTTTTTGTGTCTCGGTAATGATAGCTTCTCGTCTCTCACCACCGACCTTCCGCTTTCTCTGAGCCACTAGTTTTGCCTCTCTATGGATTGCCAATCTGTGACAGATAAAGTTAGCATCTATACCTGGCATGTTGGCGCTGGACCATGCAAAGAGATCGGCATTTTTGGCGATTTCGGCTTCAATTTGTTGCCGTAGCTCTAGGTTGAACTGTCGGCTTATCTTTGTACACTGTTCAGGGAGTTTGCCAATCTGAAGGTCATCAAGCTCGTCAATGGAACTTGGCCGTTCGTCATGGGATTCTGACCTTGGATCCAGGTCAGCGATGTCAACCTGGGTTATGTGAGCCACGGTAGGTGGGTCACCTTTGTGGCGTTCCTTGGTTAGCGAGACCTTTAGGCTTTCAGCATAACACTACCGAGCTGTCTTCTAGTTTGCTCTGATCGAGATGATCTTGCCATTGCTCCCTAGGAACTTCATCGTCAGGTGCGGGGTGGATACCATAGCTCTGAGTTGGTTCAGTGTAGGCCTGCCGATGATGATGTTGTAGGATGTATTGGCCTCCACGAGGAGGTATCTGACCATGATCCTCCTCGAGTAGGGAGGTGTCCCGAAGGTTGTTAGCAGATCCACGTACCCTCGAGTGTGGACTCGTTCTCCTGTAAAACCGACTAGAGGTTCTATGTGAGGTTGGATAAGGGAGTGAGGGACGTCTAACCTTAGGAATGTCGGCCAGTATAGGACGTCAGCCGAGCTTCCTTGGTCGATCAGCATCTTGTGGACCTCCCAATTGGCGACCTCCACGGCGATGACCATCAAATCATCTTGGTTTGGACAAATGCCAGTGTAGTCGTCGTCGGTGAAGGTGATTGGTGGTGTTCTGTGGTGCGGGGCCGAGGTAGTGGAATGAACATTGTTGATGTTGCGCAAGTGTCTTTTTCACTCCGAGCTGCTAGAGCCTCCCCCTGCGAAACCACCTGCAATTGTGTTGATAACTCCTCGCAAGGGAGCTGATCCTGTTTCCTGACTTACCTCGGCCTGCACCGCACCACCAGCATTTTGTTGAGATCCGGAGGGTTGGTTTGTGCGAGTGCCTGAACCGCGACCTCGCCCTCGCCCTCGTCCGTTGTAGCCTCCATAGTGACCTTGCTACCGTTGGACGTATTTTCCGAGGTGCCCCCCTGGACGAGTTCCTCTATGCGATCTCTGAGTGTGCGGCACTCCTTGGTTGTGTGACCATAGTTTCTATGGTACCGGTAATGCTTGATTTGTCTGCACTATTGGGACTGTGTCTAGGTGGTGGTAGAGTGAGCAGATTGTTGTCGCTAGCTTCCTCCAGGATGTGCACTCGGGGTGCATTCAGGGGGTGTAGAAGTCGTACCTCCCCCTTTTGTATGCCCTAGCAACCTTCTTGAACTGACTGTCATTGGTAACCTTCATCTTGTCTTTGTGGCCGTGGTCCGGCTTTGCCTGTGATTTTCCACGAGCCTGGTCACGAAAAGTGGAGTGCTCATCCATCTGAATGTACCTTACAGCTCAGGCACGAAGTTCGTCCATATCCAGTGGAGATCGTCGACACAAGCTATCGACGAATGGTCCTGGCTTGAGCGCCATGAGCAAGGCGTGCAGGGCGACCTCGGGGTTCAAGTTTTGGATCTTGACCGAGATGCTGACGAAGTGCTCCGTGAACGCCCTCAGTGGTTCGTCGTCCCCCTGTCTGAGACTGGCCAAGGCGGCTTATGTTACGTGGTGAGGTCGACTCGTTGCATACTTTGCCGTAAATCGTCTCACCAGAGTGTTGAAGTTGTCAACTAATCCTGCTGGCAGTTGGGTATACCAGGCGAGTGCTGCTCCTTTGAGCGAGGTCGAAAAAATCCTACACAAAATAGCATCCTCATTAGTGTATAGGTTTACCTGTGTGACGTATAGATCGATGTGCTCGTCTGGGTTGACAGTGCCATCATAACGGTCGATGTTGAGAGGCTTCCATCCAAAAAGAAGGGGCGTCTCCATGATTCCGTCGACAAAGGGATGGCGGCGGATGCTTGCCTTATGCCCTGGGACTTGGGCAAGCACATTGCTGACTTCATGGTCTGACCTATCTGTCGGCACATGTGACCGATGTACAGTAGACTTGTGGGTAGGTGCCTTAGGTGTAGTCGGTGGCTGGGAAACCGAGTGCCCCTCTTCCTCGTTCTAATTACTCGGCTGAGGGGGTTGATCAGAAGGGCACGAATGCCCTCGTTCTCGGTGCGTAGTGATGCTAGGTCAGTTTCATGTCGAGCACGGATGTTCTCCAGGTCGACGACGTGTTGTTGCCGCATTTGCTCGACCTGTTCGATCAATCTTCTTAATGTTGCTTCACCTTCCATTCTTGTTGTGCGATCTAGGTCGTGTGTTGCTCGTCTACTATGGATTCGGGTGATAACCATAAGCGTGGCCAATAAGAGATGTCTTGATCGGCCCCACGGTGGGCGCCAAATGTTCTTACCGGAGATCAGTCACAGGGGACGATCTGCTGGGCAAGATTGGTGAGCCTCCTTCGCTGGGTACGCTTGCTGTTCCAAGGCGGGGGTGGTACCTGTAAAAGAGACTCTGATGCTAAAGTTAGTGTTTGTGGATGTATGGGTCTCGTATAAGTAAGCCACATTGACGAAGTTCAATATATAACAAAGGTTAAAAACCTCTTTTAGTCCCTTATAATATATTTTTTGTTTCAATTTAGTCCCACTTTAATTTTAAGTCCCAATTTGGTCCCCAATAATTTAAATCATTGCAATTTGGGACTTCCGTCTAAATGATTTAAACGGAGTTAACTCCTGCTGACGTGGATGTCAGGTGGATGCCACGTAGATACCACGTAGGTGGATCCCAAAATACTTGAATACACCTGGAACCAGAACGGCCCATTCTGGTTACACTATTGGTGTGTAAATTTTGTACCTAGAATGGGCCGTTCCAGATGCAAAATTAATACACAAAAAGTGTAACCAGAATGGGCCGTTTTGGTTTCAGAACGGGTCGTTCTAGTTCCAGAATTTCGTTAAAAAAAACCAAAATACAAAGCATTTCAAACACTAGATTTGGTAATATTGTTAATGGGGATTGATAACTTCAATTGCTAAACATTTGGGCTATACAGTGTATCATTAAGGACAATGCAGTGTATCACTAAGGACAATGGTAACAAGTTTTATTTCATTGTTAGTCAAACTGGAGTGAACCACTTACTACCAAATTGACACTATACAGTCAAGGATGAAACAAAACGGTGTTTCCCCTTGAAGTCATTGACGATGTATCCCAACAATAACAACCTGTTCTTGAGGAGGTACAACCTGAATTTTTGTGGTTTAGGGTTTCCCTTCAGCGTTACCTAGATGATTTCCTTTCTCAATAATTTCTTTGAACATTTTTAGTATATGTTATGTTCTGAATTTTTGTTTTCAGTTTCTGAACCATGTTTCTGTCTTTGAATTTATGATATATTATGAATTTTTATTTTCAATTTTTGAATCACATTGTGAATTTTAGTCAAGATTTTGAACTGGATAAGTTCAAATCAAAAGAAGGATTTTGGAAGGTTTTATCTTATTTGATTCTTTTTTTTTTAAGTTTTATTCATAAATGAATATTAATTTATTGTATTTTTTATTTATTATATTTTTATTAATATAGATATAATAAAAAAATACAATAAAAAGCATGAAGTTGGCGTTCTGGAACGGGCCGTTCTGAATTCAGAACGGCCCGTTCTAACAGTAGAACGACCCGTTCTGGTTTCAAAACGGCTCGTTCTGCTGCACTCATGTTGTGTTAAATTTGCATTTGGAACGGCCTGTTCCAGTTGCAAAATTAACACATAACATGTGCATGCAGAACGGGCCATTCTGGTTTCAGAACGGACCGTTCTAGTTCCAGGTGTATTCATGACATTTGGCATCTACCTATGCATCTACGTGACATCCACCTGGCATCCACGTCAGTAGGAGTTAACCCCGTTTATACATTGTCTATGCTAAAATACTAGTATAATTTATTTATCATAGATCTATTATGTATCGTAGGCTTTTTTTTATAGGTTTGATTTGACTTTTTCATGTTTGACAAACTTAGTAGTCAATTTAAAATTCTACTTATATTAATATTATTACTTAAGTCAATATACTTAAGTTTTAAAAAGTCAATAAATTTATTTTTAAAATATAGTTTATTAAATAATATTAAAATATAATTTTAAAAAAACATATAGGAGAAAAAGAGAATTATCTTCTATTGGAGGGACAATTCGTGCTTAGTTGTATGTTGACATACATTTATAAACCAATAATTAAAAAAAGATAATTTTATAATTTTTTTTAAATATTGATAATTTATTTTTATTTTATAAAATTATTTTTTTATTTAAAAATTTAATAATATATATATATATATTAAATTTTTTATTATATTATATAAATAAACAGGCTGACCTATTGAGTCTAAAAGACTTTTTTTTATAAGCTTAAGCGTGATACCCTTACTACCCCAACACATGTATCTATAATAATATAAATAAACTAAAGAAATAAAATTTTCAACATTGGTAAAAGGATCCACATAAAAACCTTTATAAATGTTCTTCAATACCCAAAATAATTAAAAATAAAAGTTGAAAAATAAAACATAAGAGTTTACAAATTGTGTTTAAAAGAATAAGTATAACTCCAAATGCATATAACAATCTATGTCCTAGAAATCCTTTGCCCCGATGTCATAATATCATAGCGCACCCACAATTCAACTGTTGGCATTCTAGATGTCACTTAAAGCCGGATCTTCCTCACCTAAAACATCCACAAATTGTACGGTGAGAAAAGAAAATATCTATATGTAAAGCACATACAAACACACCACAATGTAATCTCACCATAACTCATTACATAATGAAATATTTACAATCATTTCTACATATCATAATTCTATCAATCATGCATCATCATTACATCACAATTCAATCACACCATTTCATCACATCATATAATTTGTACTATGTTAAGCTCACGCCAGCCCTGTAGCATCTCGTGCCCAAGGTCATGCCAGGCCAACATAAGTACTAGTTGCCACACACAAATCTTGCAATTAACATTATGTCAAGCTCACACCACCCCTATAGCATCTATTGCCCAAGGTCGTGCCACGCTGACATACGTGATAATTGCCTCACACATCTCACACTATGCCATGCTCACGCCACCCCTGTAGCATCTCTTGCCCAAGGTCATTCCACAACGAGATACATGTTAATTGCCTCACACATCCCACACTATGTCTTGCTCACGCCACCCCTGTAGCATCTCTTGCCCAAGGTCATGCCACACTAACATAAGTGTGAGGAACCACAATCACATTTCATTCACAATCATCACAAATCTTGTAATTAACACTATGCCATGCTCACGCCACCCCTGTAGCATCTCTTGCCCAAGGTCGTGCCACGCTGACATAAGTGTGATGAACCACAGTCATATCACATTCACATTCAACACAACATCTCATTTCATGCCAACATAATCACATCATAATTAAATGAACAATTAAGTCATAACATACAATTCACCACATCATGCTATCAATTCAATACTAAAACGGTAGATACAATATGTATACATTTGTGCCAAGACATCATACCGTAGTCCATAACTCAATTCCACATCACTTACACAATATAGATAAGTCCACACAAAACAATGGTTCACATACCCATCAAGAAATTTACCATGAATCCACATCTCATCATTATACATATATGATTTAACTCTACAATCTAGTATCATACTACTTTAAACAACTTTTTAAGTCACATGATAACACCTTAGAACATCAAAACAACATACGCCTTCCTTTGATAACTATCAAAGAAAATAGCACACAAAGAGTTATACCCGTCCAAATAAGCTCAAACCCATCTCAAAAGAAATATAATAGAATCATATACAACTCTTATGAAGACATGAAATTCATACAAAATCACCTACTTACCTAAAAATGCCAAAAACCGCAACAAATATAATTAATGCTGACAGCTTGACCCCTATTCACTAAAACAACCATATCTAGAGTTATACACATCTTTTTTGAGTGATTCTAAAACCATTAAAAATATAAAACCCAACGCTACAATATTCATGAAGAGCACAAAGCCTAAAAATGTCATGAAGGTCACCTCGCACGGCTAACAACACGAAACTTAATCTTTCGCGCATTGGAATGGAAACTGAACTTAGAACTTGCATAACTCAATCAATTCTTAATATTTTTACACGATTCTAGAATCTAAATTCTAGCCCCAAGTGTAACAGCCCGATTTTCACGGATTGTGCGAAGGCCCAAATCCCAATATGGGTGATTTAGTATCCCAGAATGGGTCATTTTTGAATTGGAACGAGCCGTTCCAAACTACTAAAACGAGGGTGATTTAGTATCTCAAAACGGGTCATTCCCAAATTAGAACGGGTTGTTCCAAAATACTATAATTGCCTACAAATCTTAGATGGGAACGGGCCATTCCCAAATTTGAACGAGTCGTTCCAAACCACCAAAATGGCCTATAACCCTAGTTGGGAACAGGTCGTTCCAAACATGGCCGTTATGGGTTAAAATGAAACCCCACAATAGACCATTCTGGTTTGAGAACGGGTCGTTCTGGATGTGAAATTTTACACATGCTGTTAGAGTCCAGAATGGATCATTCTGGATTTGAAACAGGCCATTCCGGCAATGCCTGATGCCTATAAATAGAGTGCCCTAGCACTCCCAAAATCACAGTTTTCATTTCTGACTTCTTTTAGTTCTGACTTCTTTCTTCTACATTCTCTTCTTTTCTTTCTACACTCTCTAAAGACTGAGGGGCACTCAGAGGAGGAGACCAAGGAGATCTCTGTTTTAGCTACTACTTATCGAGGTACGGGGGAAAAGGGGATTATTTATATGTAGAGTTACATGAGGGAATTGGGTAGAGGAAGAGTCCTTTAGGATTATGGAAAAATTGGATTATTTCTATTTGAAGAATTGATGATCCCATTAGATTCTGTATGTGTTGAGGATTATAAATATATATTTAATTTGTAAGAATGATGATCTAGGAGAGAAAACGAAATTGTAGAAAAGTGCCTGTGAGTTAGATTTTGGAAAAATTGGGGGTTTTATTATTTGAGTTAAGATTCTACTAAATTAGTGATTCTATCTGGTTTTAAATTAAGTTATAAATATTATTTTTACATTATTTAGTAAAATTGATGATCTAGACATGGAATGTTATGTGCTGCCTTCGTACAAATATATACATTATATCTACTATTTTGATATTGAATTGATAACATGATGTGAGTATGTTGACATAAAATGAGATGTTGATGTGATATGATTGTGGTTCCTCACACTAATGACCAGGGATGAGACAGCCCCTGGGTAAGTGATGCTACAGGGAGGGCGTGCCCCTGGCATGGTATGGGATGAGTGAGACAATTAACATGTATCACTTATGTCAGATGTGGCGTGGCCTTGGCATAGGGTTAATTGTAAGATTTGTGTGAATTGTGATGTGATTGTGGTTCCTCACACTAATGACTAGGGATGAGATGGCCCCTAGGTAAGTGATGCTACAGGGAGGGCGTGCCCTTGGCATGGTGTGGGATGAGTGAGGAAATTAACCCGTATCACTTATGTCAGTTGTGGCGTGGCCTTGACATAGTGTTAATTGTAAGATTTGTGTGGATTATGAATGTGAAAATGATAGTTTTAATTGCAAGAATTGTAATGGATTGATATGACTGTGAATTTGTGATGTGAAGTTAATGCATGATTGTTAGAATTAGAATATATAGAGATGGTTGTAAAGTAATGAGTTATAATGAAATGATGTGTTGGATTTTTCTTGTGTACTTTACATATAGATGTTTTCTTTTCTCACCGTGCAATTGTGGATGTTTTAGGTGAGGAAGATCCGGCTATAGTGGCATCTAAAATGCCAACGGTTGAATTGTGGGTATGCTCTGATATTGTGACATCGGGGCAGAGGATTTCTAGGACATGAATTTTTATATGGATTTGGAGTTGTACTTATTATTTTAAAAACAATTTGTAAACTCTTATGTTTCATTTTCTAATTTTTCTATTTTCAATTATCTTGGATATTGAAGAATATTTATGAAGGTTTTTATGTGAACCCTTTTACCGACATTGAAAATATTTACTTCCTTAGTCTATTTACATTATTACAATATATGTGTTGGGGTAGTAAGGGTGTCACACCAAGTGTCTACTTTCTAACCCAACAAACGAAAGTTAATTTGCTTAATCACACAGAAAGATATTACAAAAATACTAAAATACAACCACAACTAAAATCTCTCAATTACTCATTAATTTGTATAATTAAGGGTGTTCATGAATCTACAACAATCCTAACTTATAAAGCACATTCCAATAAATCCAATTATCATCTAAATAATCAGTTTTACCAAATAATGTCACTACCAAATTTATAAATCAATATAAAATCTGATCGAATCATCAATTTCATAAATTTTTAACTCAAATAGAAAAACCCCAAATTTTTCCAAAACCTAACTCACAGATAGTTTCTACAATTTCGTTCTCTCTCCCAGATCATCTTTTTTACAAATTGTTTGCATATTCCTAATCCTCAATACATGTAAAATTTAATGGGATCATCAATTCTTCAAACAAAAATAATTATAAAATTACCCATAATCCTACGGGATTCCTCCTCTACCCAATTCTCTCATGTAACTTTGCATACAAATAATCCTCTTTTCCCCGTACCTGATGATGCAAATCCAAATAGTCTTGGTGTGATCTGATATCGTTCCTGAGTACTCTTCCTCAGAGTTCTTTGTTTCTCCCTTTTTCTTTCCCAAACTTTTAGACTACAAATGAGGCAGATAGGGTTAACTCTGTCTATCCCCTTTCTTAAAATTAATTCATTGGGCTGGGTCAACCCAACCCATTTTCCTTCTCTTCTAACCGACTTCTCTTTTTTTCTAAAATAATTAAATAAAATAAATACACGTATATTATAAAATATTTTTCCTCTATGATAATAATAATAATAATATATTTCTGACCTAAAATATAATAATATAATTTTAATATTAAAATATCATATAAAATCAACCTTTCCTTAAAAAATATAAATAATTATTTAAAAATGCTAATAAAAATACTTATTTAATACGTACAAAATAATTATCCAAAAAAATAATTATTTAAAACATCCAAAATAATATTCTTCTATAATTATAAAAATAATTATGACTAAATATCATATAACAATAATAATAACCTTTTCTTAGGTGTCCCGATAAATTAACTAATTTTATGGAGCCTCCTCTGGATGTTATTCCATTGCTTCAAGCGGGTGCTGCTGGAGAGCGTTTTCTGAGACTCTAGTTTATGTTTTTATTATTGCTTGTTGTTTTCTTTCCTTTTGTTTTTTTTAGCATCTTCAACTACCAAAAAAATATAACAATAATAATAACCTTTTTTAAAAAATGGGGTGTTACATTAAGTGTAACCTTTTTATATAAATAGACTTTATTAAAAATCTAAACTTGACAATAGACCCATACTTAAGGTCTAGCTTATTCCCATTTCTAATTATAAGCAAAAAAAAAATTATGTATTTTAAGAAAATTAATTATATGCATTAAATTTCACTAATTCATTTGCAACTCGTGTAACTAAGTCACAAAATATCTTTTTTATCTAGTGTTTATAACTTACTTTTTGTCGGTTATATATTATGTTAAATCATATTAAGAAAATTAGTTATATGTATTAAATTTATTATTTGACAAAATGATTTTATCTATATTTAGTTATGATCATATTAATTTCATATTTTGCTATTTGTATTTTAGGAATTTAATCCTCAATGAAAGTTTATATTTGATAAAAATTAAAAAAAAAAGGGAAAAGAATCGTATTAACATAAATAAGGATAAAAATTTTCAAGAAAATAAAGAGAGAAAAATTAGCACCAAATATAAATTGAAGAATGCTAACTATAAAAAAATCTCACACCATCTTCACAACACACTAACCAAGAAAGCTTAATGTAATAGAGAACCAATATTTACAGTATACAAAATTCGGTATCCATCGAACTAGTGATTTTTCTTAATTCTACCTTTTTTTATTTCCTTTTCATCAATCACATACAAGTCATTGGTCACACTCGCACTACTTTGATTTCTCATGTTCATTGTAAGACCTTCTTCATAATTTCTCTTTTTCTAGGGCAATTATTTTTTAAGCCTACGATTCATGATAAATAAAATGAATGAAAAATTATAGTTTTCGGTAACAAATTTGTGAAGAAAGTAATTGTGGTGACTTATAAAGTAAATTAAGAACTTTGTTAAGAAATGCTAGATTGGAGAAAACTTTTTGTTAGAGTTCTTGAAAATAATGTGGCACCGTAATGTCCACAAAAGTAAAGTAAAAATTCACATTAAGTGACTTTCTTAATATTTTTGGTGGTCTCTATTGTAACATTCTCATTTTCTAAAAATAAATATTATTAAATAATAATTTTACAATTAAATATTATTATATTATATTCAAAATTAGTATTTGAAATTAAATGTGAAGAATTATGTTATTAAATAAAATAATAAGGCAGTTTATTAAATTAAATTAATTTATTGAATTTAATAGGAGAAGGGAAATGGGCCGGGATTGATGGAGTCCTAATTGGATTCAACTCCATGGAAGTCTTCACGCCATTCCTTCTTGATCTCCTTGAGGAATCTTCAAGGATTGAGGCCAAAAGAAGAAGGAAAAATGTTGGACTAGTCTTGCCTAAGCTCTTCAGATTAGAGATCTAAGGCTATAAAGAGGAAATCTCAAAGAGAAGAGATAGCTTCCTCACTATTTGGTGACTTTCGGCTAGAGAGAAATATGCTTAAGAATCTCTCATAAAATGCTCAAAAGTGATGAGTTTACACAGCCATAAGGACTATATAGGCCTAGGAAGAGTGTGGAGGAATATATTTTTTTAGATTCGTGGAGTAGTGAATCAACTCATACTTGGAGTATGAAAGTTTTGATGATAACAAAAAGTGGATTCTAAGAATCAAAGCTGACCAAGGACATCAACAAGTCAAAAGCAAGTCAAGAAGAAGATATGACTATTGTGATGTGTAATAGGAATAGGTCATAAGTTGTATTGATTTGTTTAGCTTATTTTGCATGTGTGTGCTTTGTGCATTAGTTAATCTTAATCTAATTTGACTGAGAGTGAGTATGATGATGATTTAAATACTTGGAAAGATATTTTGAGATATTAAACTGAGTTTTTGAAAACTAACTCAATATAATTGATTATCATTAAATGTAATCGTTTATTCCAGCAACAGGTGAAAGGAAGCCTTGCTGTAATAATTGATTATTTGTGAAATAATCAATTAGTCCAGGAAGCACTCTCTGGAATAATTGATTATCCTGCAAAATAATCGATTATTCTGTTCTTGAGTGATTTCCAGAAATCATGAAGAACAAAATAATCAATTATCCTTTAAAATAATCGATTATCTGGTTCTAAAAACTTTATAAATAGTATTTACACTTTGAAACTTCAGAACAAGTAAGAACGGAGAATAACTTGATAATCAAAAAAGAGAGAAACGTTATTGTGAAGTCTTTGTGACCTTCTTGGAGTGTTTTCTTTGTGAAACCAAGAAGTAAAACAATTTTTGAAATGATTTGAAAGAGATCATCATCATCATCACATTCTTGGGAGAGAAAGATTGAGATTTTCTTTTGGAATTCAAAGTATGATTTGTTCTGTAACACCCTAGTTTTCATGCTTTTGGTGAAGGTAATTTAGTAATTTTAAGTGTGACTTAGTAGCCTAGAACGGGCTGTTCCAAAATTGGAACGAGTCGTTCCAGACTACTAAAATAAGTGTGATTTAGTAGCCCAGAAAGAGTCATTCCCAAATTGGAACGGGCCGTCCCAAGCTACTTAAATGGCCTACAAAGTCTGGTTGAGAACGGGCCGTTCTGAGTTTAGAACGGGTCGTTCCAAATATGGTCGTTGTGTGCTAACACGCAGACCCAGAACGTGCCGTTCTAGTTTTAGAACGGGCCGTTCCAGATGCCAAGTTTACATATGCAGCAAGGATCCAGAACGGGCCGTTCTGGATCTAAAACGGATCGTTCTGGCCTCTCCGGAAATCTATAAATAGAGCACCCATGCATCGTTTCTGGACACACTTTCTAGAGACCAAGGTGAACCAAGAGAAAGAGATCAACGAAACTCCACTCTAACTTTGTCTTCCACTTATCCAGGTAAGGGGGGAGTGAGAAACCTCGCTCAGGGTGCGGGAATAATTGTTGGGTAGTAGGATTGGCCCCCAATCCCTTGCCTGATGCATGTTTCTAAGAATAGGCAAAATATGAACGTTTTCTGTTTTGCCTTCTGATTGTTCTGTTGGGCTTCTTGTTGGATGTGATGTGTAGATATGTGATTGATTTTGAGAATGATCATGTTTTGATATGAATTAGAGTGCTCTATGGGTTCCTACAGAAACCCTATGAGAAACAAGTAAAATAGGAATGTTTTCTATTTTGCTTTCTGATTCTTTCATTATGTTCCTTATTGGATGTGATATACGAATATGTATTTGATTTCAAAATTAGATAAGTTTTGATATGAAGTAGAGTGCTCTGTGGGTTCTTTTGGGAAACCCTATGAGGTAAAATTAGGAATATGATCTATGGATGATTTGAGGCATTATATGTAATGTTGATGATAACTTCATGTTTTATATAAGTTCTTGGTATGATTTATGTATCATTTTGATGTATATGATGATGAGAAGTTTCTTTATGAGACTATGGGAATATGATCTGAGAATGTGAAAGGTGAACATATGATCTGTAATATGACATTGTGACATAATGTGACATGAGATATAATGAGATGTGAAATGTGAAATGAAATGTGAAGTTTTGAGTCAATGTAATTGTGAATGTGAGACATGCATCATATGCATATGTGACTTATTCTAGGTATGCCGCTTAGGCCGCATACCAGTTATGTAACAAGCTATGTGATGAAATGACTTATGCCAGGTGTGTTGCTTAGGCCGTATACCAGTAATGTAATAGGCACTATGATGAAATGACTTATGCCAGGGATGTTGCTTAGGCCACATACCAGTGATGTAACCAGCAATGTGATGAAACGACTTATGTCAGGAGTGTTGCTTAGGCCGCATACAAGTGATGTAATAGGCAATGTGATGAAATGACTTATGCCAGGTATGTTGCTTAGGCCGCATACCAGTGATGTAACAGGCAATGTGATGAAATGACTTATGCCAGGTATGTTGCTTAGGCCGCATACCAGTGATGTAACAGGCAATGTGATGAAATGACTTATGCCAGGTGTGCAGCTTAGGTCGCATACCAGTGATGTAACAGGCTATGTCATGAAATGACTTATTCTAGGTGTGCCGCTTAGGCCGCATACCAGTGATGTAACAAGCTATTTTAGGTGTACCTTGGGTCACCAATGATGAAAAATGTGAAACTTCCGTATGGCGCCACATGCATGCATATATGAGTCGAGTCTATGACATCATTACATGATAAATGAGTGTGCAAGTGATATTGATTTTGTATGCGTAGTGTTTGCATGTGATTTGTACTTGTGACTTATGTTTGTTGTGTGTGTGTGTGTGCTATCTAACCTTTATTTCTGCACTTGAACCTGAGTGAGATGTTTCTCACTCCTTTGTTGTTATTTGTCTGTGTTTAAATTGTGTTGTAGGTGATCATCAGCATGAGGATGTTGGTGATGAGGCATAGGCTTCAGTTGGGCATGCTCTGATAGAATATGTGACATTGGGGCTTAGTTAGGTTTAGTTGAAGTTTCATTACTGTTATTTGGGAAGATTGATGTTTTATTTTGTCATTATTTCTGCATTGGACTACGATTTGCGAAATATGAATGTGAACTCTCTATCTATGTATTTTGAAACCTTATTTTTAAGAAATTTTTATTTACTCAAGAATGTACTTTATATTTATTGTGTATTATGTATGTGGGGTAAAGGGTGACACATTTAGTGGTATTAGAGGTGGTCGATCCAATTGGCCGTGAGTTATGAGTTTACTGTGCTTGTTTGGTAGATGAATGATGGAATGAATTGATTGTGTAACTTATGCTAGTGTGATGATTCATAATGTCTGTTGTTTTGTGTGTACTATTTTCTTAGATTATGGCTGTTAGGAATGATCGTGCGATTGATGATGCCCTTCAAGCGTTAGCACAAGCTGCGAGTAATAACGATAGGGCTGGAGTCGCTCCTAACTGGTTGGAGCAATTTCAGCGAAATCATACACCTACCTTCAAAGGAGGATATGACCTAGATGTTGCAATGAATTGGATAACGGAGATCGAGAAGATCTTTAATGTCATGGAGTGTCCTCTCGCTCAGAAGGTGAGGTTGGCCACCTTCATGTTGACTGCTGATGCCCACTTTTGGTGGGAAGGAGCACTTCAGAGGATGATTGATGGAGGGGTACACTTGAATTGGGATAACTTCAAGAGCGTCTTCCTTGAGAAGTATTTCCCGGATGATGTGAGGAGTTAGAAGGAAGTGGAGTTCCTTGAACTAAAGCAAGGGAATGACATAGTAGTAGAGTATGCTGCCAAGTTTGACTCATTGGTTCATTACTGCTCCCACTATCATGGTGAGGGTGGTGAACGTGCTAAATGCATTAAGTTTGCGAATGGGTTACGTCCCGAAGTGAAGACAGCGATCAATTATCAGGAGATCTACCATTTTCCAACCTTAGTGAACAAGTGTCGCATCTTTGACTGTGACAACTGTGCACGTGTTGCTTTCTACAAGGGAGTTAGAGGTCCTATGCGTGTTGCAAGTTCTGATGCTTCGAGTAGGAGTAAGCCTTACTTTGCTCCTGCTTGATTCCAAAGGAGTAAAGTTGCTGCTAGTGGAAGCAAGTCATTTACTGGAGGATCCATTGTTAGTGCTATCGGAAGTGTTGGAGGGTCTGTGTCAACTCCTTCAGGCAAATGCTAGAAGTGTGGACGTCCTGGTCATACTCAGTTCCAGTGTCGTGACAAGGAGGTTACCTGCTTTAACTACAATGGGAAGGGCCACATCAGCACCCAGTGTCCTAAACTGCCAGGACTACGTGTTACCGGATTGGGTTCTCAAGCTGAGCATCCAAAGGTTGTAGCGAGAGTATTTGCTCTTAGTGGTGCTAGAGCTGCTCAGTCAAAAAATCTGATACAAGGTGCTTGTTTCATAGCTGAGACTCCTTTTATTGTACTATTTGATCCCGGTGCAACTCATTCCTTTATTTCTGTCTTTTGTGTCCAAAAGTTGGATTTGCATGTATCTTGTTTAGATTTTGATTTGATATACGTGTATGTTGATACGAGGATAGATGACCTTATGGATTAATTAGTGACTGTTTGTGTGACTGACCTTAAGGTGTGATATCATCAAATTGGAGTTGAGGATGGGGATATACCTTAGACAATTTTATGCTAAGTTATCTAAGTATGATTTTTGGATGTATGAAGTGAGTTTTCTAGGTCTTTTAAATCTTAGTGGAGGTATAATGTAGATCTTTCTAAGGTAAAAGTTGTGCTTAAGTGGGAGATACCTAAGTCAGTTAGTGAGGATTATGAGTTTTCTTGGGTTAGCTGATTAATATAGGAGGTTCATCGGGGAAATTTTATAAGATAGTCGTACCTTCAACCAGATTGACTAGGATAGGAGTTGCCTTTGCGTAGGATGGCAAATGCAAGAGTAGGTTCCAAAATCTTAAGCAAAGATTGACTAGTGTTAATATTACTGGATTTTAGTAAGTCTTATGTGGTATATAGTGATGCTTCTAAGAAGGGTTTGGATGGAACATTGATGCAAGAAGGAAGGGTAGTAGTTTACGTTTCTAGGTAATTGAAAATTCATTAGAGGTATTACCTTACCCATGACTCTAAGTTAGCGGTTGTAATATTTACACTAAGATTTGGAGACACTACCTATATGATTCTAAGCTTGAGGTATTTAGTGATCATAAGAGCCTTAAATATCTTTTGACCAAAGGAGTTAAATATGAGACAAAAGAGATAGTTGGAATTTCTTAAGGAAAAGATTTTGATCTTATTTGTTATTTGGGCAAAGCCAATGTGGTGATCGATGTTTTGAGTAGGAAAACTTTATATTTATCTTCCCTTATAATTAGATACATGGATCTTTTGACTCAAATTAGGAATTTAAGTTTGACATGTGAGATTACTCCTAGTAGTGTGAAACTAGGTATGACTCGAGTAACGAGTGGATCGTCGAAAGAAATTGGAGAAACGTACTTAGTTGATTCATTTTGGTGACAAGATATGAGGCTATAGGACAAGGTAATGGATAAGAGTATGCCTTAGGTATCGATGGAGTAGTAAGACTTTGAGACCGAGTATGTGTACCTAGTAAACTTATGCTTAGGTGTTTGATCTTTGAAGAGGGTCATAGAAGTAAAGCTAATATTGTGATAGATGCCTTAAGTAGGATGATCAGTTATCTATCGTTTTTGATGATGTAAGAGTTGGATTTGATTGAGGAGGTTAGAGACTTAAGCTTGGTGTGTGAGATTACCCTTAGAAGCATTGAATTGATTATGTTGAAAGTGACTAGTGAATTAATGGATGAGACTAGAGAAGCCCAAGAGTCAGATCCTTTCTTCGTGAACCAAGTGGAGAAGATTGGTAGGAGTATAGATAAACTTTTCTAAGTAGGAATCGACGTTGTTCTAAGGTGCAAGAACAAAATTTGGGTGCCTAATAATCCTGAATTAAGAGAATGATCTTAGAGGAAGGACATAAGAGTTCTCTTAGTATTCACTTAGAAGCTACTAAGGTGTATCAGGACCTTAGGAAGATGTTCTGGCAGCTTAAGGTGGAGAGAGAAGTAGAGGAATTTGTGTACTCATATTTAGTATGCCAGAAGTCTAAGTAAAACACTAGAAGTCTTTAGGACTTTTAGAGCCTTTAGACATCCTAGTTTGGAAGTGAGATGCTGTATCTATAAACTTAGTTGTAGGTTTGTCTGAGATGCTTAAGAAATTTGATTCTTTTTGGGTTATGGTGGATAGACTCACCAAGTTTGCTTGTCTTACCTTATTGATGACAGATATTCCTTAGAGAGATTGATAGAGTTGTACATCAGTGAGGTAGTGAGGTTACATGTGATTTTCTACATCAGTGTGGCATAGCATAAGCATGATGAGAAATGTTTATGAAACTGTTATTTGTCAGTAGAGAATAAGATCCATGTAGTTCATCCATTCATGTTTTCGATAAATTTCGGGGACGAAATTTCTAAAAGGAGGGGAGAATTGTAACACCCTAGTTTTCATGCTTTTGATGAGGGTAATTTAGTAATTTTAAGTGTGACTTAGTAGCCCAGAACGGGCCATTCCAAAATTGGAACAAGCCGTTCAAGACTACTAAAACAAGCATGATTTAGTAGCCCAGAATGGGTCGTTCCCAAACTGGAACGGTCCGTTCCAAGCTACTTAAATGGCCCACAAATTCTAGTTGAGAATGGGCCGTTCTAGTTTTAGAATGGGTCATTCCAAATATGGTCGTTGTGTGCTAACACGCAGACCCAGAACGGGCCATTCTAGTTTTAGAACGAGCCGTTCCAAATGCCAAGTTTACATATGCCGCAAGGATCCAGAACGGGCCGTTCTGGATTTGAAACGGGTCGTTCTGGCCTCTCCGAAAATCTATAACTAGAGCACCCATGCACTATTTGTGGACACACTTTCTAGAGACCAAGGTGAACCAAGAGAAGGAGATCAACCAGATTCTGCTCTAGCTTTGTCTTCTGCTTATCCAGGTAAGGGGGGAGTGAGAGCCTCGCTCAAGGTGCGGGAATAATTGTTGGGTAGTAGGATTGGCCCCCAATCCCTTGCCTGATGCATGTTCTAGGAACTGGCAAAATATGAACGTTTTCTGTTTTGCCTTCTGATTGTTTTGTTGGGCTTCTTGTTGGATGTGATGTGTAGATATGTGATTGATTTTGAGAATGATCATGTTTTGATATGAATTAGAGTGCTCTATGGGTTCCTACGAAAACCCTATGAGAAACAGGAAAAATAGGAATGTTATCTGTTTTTCTTTCTGATTCTTTCTTTGTGTTCCTTATTGGATGTGATGTATGAATATGTATTTGATTTCAAAATCAGATAAGTTTTGATATGAATTAGAGTGCTCTGTGAGTTCTTTTGGGAAACCCTATGAGGTAAAATTAGGAATATGATCTATGGATGATTTGAGGTATTATATGTAATGTTGATGATAGCTTCATGTTTTAGATAAGTTCTTGGTATGATTTATGTATCATTTTGATGTATATGATGATGAGAAGTTTCTTTATGAGACTATGGGAATATGATCTGAGAATGTGAAAGGTGAACATATGATCTGTAATATGACATTATGACATAATGTGACATGAGATATGATAAGATGTGAAATGTGAAATGAAATGTGAAGTGTTGAGTCAATGTAATTGTGAATGTGAGACATGCATCATATGCATATATGACTTATTCTAGGTATGCTGCTTAGGCCGCATACCAGTGATGTAACAAGCTATGTGATGAAACGACTTATGCCAGGTGTGTTGCTTAGGCTGCATACCAGTGATGTAATAGGCAATGTGATGAAATGACTTATGTCAGGTATGTTGCTTAGGCCGTATACCAGTGATGTAACAGGCAATGTGATGAAACGACTTATGCCAGGTGTGTTGCTTAGGCCGCATACCAGTGATGTAACAGGCATTGTGATGAAATGACTTATGCCAGGTATGTTGCTTAGGCCGCATACCAGTGATGTAATAGGCAATGTGATTAAATGACTTATGCCAGGTGTACAGCTTAGGCCATATACCAGTGATATAATAGGCTATGTGATGGAACTACTTGGAGAAGATTGATGTTCTTCAAGTTGAACCATGCTAAGTCCCTTCTTCTCTTGAGGTTCTTCACGCCAATGGAAGATTTGGATGAGTTCAAGCTTCAAAAGCTTGAAGATGCTTCCCAAGGTGGTTCGGTTTCTCTTGAAGGAGAGAAACTTGAGGAACCAAGCACAAAGGAGAAGTTCCTTTGTGAAGCTTCTAGGAGAAGGAGATTCTCCACAAAATTGGACTGTTGAAATGAGAGAGAATTCTAAATTCTATTTCTCAAAATATGTCAAAAGTGATTACAAGAGTAGAAATTACAAATATATAGAGGTAGGTAGCTTAAGGAGCAAGCTAACCTTAACCATGGTTCACTAGGAACCATGGTAAGGCTAGTTGACCTTCTAGGTGAGTTTAGAAACTTGTGGAGCAAGCTTCTCACTTAGCTTGCTTGGGAAGCAAGCTAAGGAGAAGCTTGTAGCACAAGCTTCTCATCTCCTTGAAGGTTAGAGAAGCAATTCGGTCAAAGAAAGAAGACTACGCAAGGTGGGCGGATTTGGTCTCTTTTGGCTCCTTGAATTAATTTCAAAAATGTTTGATTTGGTTTAGTTAGGTTCATCCAATGATGATGAAACCTAGATAAGTCAAATCTATGAAAAACTAGGAGCAAAATGAGTCCAATATGTAAAATTTTGCCTAGGCCCAATTCTAGCCCAATTACTAGTCACACCCTCAAGCATTGCTAAATGCTACCCCTCTTTTCCTACTGAAAAAATAGAAAATGAGTGTATAAACAAAGGAGGTCAAATGGAGTCAAACTCTCCAAGTAACCCACCCTAGAATCAATATACAATGACTAATAAAAGAAACTAAAGTGCCTCACAAATACAAAGGCAAAAATAAGCCTATACAAGAGAACTATGTACAAGATATTTACAACTAGAACTATGCCTTCTCTTCATGATAGAGTGGTCCAAATTGAAGAGTACCTTGGGCTTGGAAAGCCCACTAGTCTTCAAGGTGTCCACTGGTCTTCAAGGTGGCCATAGCTCTAGAGATTGGGCCCTTGGCCCATGGTCCATCATCCCATTCCTCTTGGTTCCTTCAATGTATCACCTCTTGGATTCCTTGGCCTTGGCCATAGTCTATCACTATGTCATGAAATGACTTATTCTAGGTGTTCTGCTTAGGCCGCATACCAGTGATGTAACAAGATATTGTAGGTGTACCTTGGGTCACTAGTGATGAAAAATGTGAAACTTCCGTATGGCGCCACATGCATGCATTTATGAGTCGAGTCCATGACATCATTACATGATAAATGAGTGTGAAAGTGATATTGATTTTGTATGCGTAGTGTTTACATGTGATTTGTACTTGTGACTTATGTTTGTTGTATGTGTGTGTGCTATCTAACCTTTATTTCTGCACTTGAACCTGAGTGAGATGTTTCTCACTCCTTTGTTGTTATTTGTCTGTGTTCAAATTGTGTTGCAGGTGATCATCAACATGAGGATGTTGGTGATGAGGCTTAGGCTTCAATTGGGCATGCTCTGATAGGATATGTGACATCGGGGCTTAGTTAGGTTTAGCATTGGAATTACTGTTATTTGGGAAGATTGATGTTTTATTTTGTCATTATTTCCGCATTGGACTATGATTTGCGAAATATGAATGTGAACTCTCTATTTATGTATTTTGAAACCTTATTTTTAAGAAACTTTTATTTACTCAAGAATGTACTTTATATTTATTATGTATTATGTATGTGGGGTAGAGGGTGTCACATGTTCAGCTTCTAGGTGAATTCGTTCCTTTAATTCTTTGTGAAAAATTGTAAGGGAAATCTTGAGTAGGTGTCTCAAGTGGTAAGGAATTTTTGTAGTGGGTTTCTACAAGAAGTGATTTCTTGGGGTCGAGAAAGTGGTTATCTTGAATGTAGGAGTATATGCATGTGTGGTATGCTTGTAATTTTCTTCATTGAGATAGTGGAACAAATCTTGATCAGGTTATGATTGAGGACTGGATGTAGGTCACATGTGGAGTGGCTGAACCAGGATAAAAGACTTGTGCATTCTTCTCACACCTTTATCTTTTACTTTGAGAAAAATCTTGGTTGTGTGTTAAAGGGAATAATCTTGATTAATATGTTTGTATGCATAACATTGCTTTAAATTGAATCAAAGTGGTGCATATTAAGTGTTCTTAACTTTGAACATTATCAAAGATTAATCAAGAAAGCATATAAGACTCATTCACATTAGCAAGTCTTTCAAGGAACTTCTTTGAGAATTCATATTAGAAAAGTTGAAATTGAAATAAAGATCCTAAGAACTCTGAAAAATTTTAAAGTGTCATAGAATCCAATTCACCCTCCTCTTGGATTGAGCCATTCTTTTCTAACAATATTGACTAGGGTCATCCTGATCAAGAGAGTTGGTATCGTGGTTTAGATGTCCCTAATTCTTGGAGAGTAGGCGATGAGTTGTATGTTGGGCTTCTCTTTCACACAAAAAATGATGTGAAAATGGTTGTCAAACATTATTTTATGAATGCACATCAGACTTTTATTGTGATTGAGTCTGGGCCAAGAGTTTTGTCAATCAGATGCCCTGATAATAATCAAGGTTGTGTGACACCCTCTACCCTAACATACATATACAATAATTATAAATAATTAAAATTCATCATTAAAAACCAAATTTTCAACCACGTAAAGGTAAAGAGCTCACATTCATAAACTTAATCCAAATAACATCCCGGTAAAATTACAAAGAAATAAAACTCAGTTTTCCAAAATAATTTAATAAGAACATCTTAAACTAATCCTATTTATGCCCCGATGTCACATGTCCTATCAGAGCAAAGCCCAACATAGAAGCCCAAGCTTTATCACCAACATCCTCAGCCTCACGCTGATGATCACCTGTATAACAGTCAAAGAAAAATAACACGAGAAAAGGGAGTGAGAAACATCTCACTCTGGCTCATAGTGTAGAAATATACGTCGGATAGCCAAACACAAACAAAACAGGTATAACGTAGATAAATTAATAATAACATCACATCTCACTCATCCAAGAAATAAACCATCACTTTATCATATAACATTAAAAATGCATACGTATGGACACGGACTACATATTATCATGCATGTGGCACCAGTAACATATCACTTGGCATATTTCCGCTAGCAATACACGAAGAGTAGTCTAGGAGTACGTGTCGGGTCACACCCTCTGTGCACTCTCACTAGAAGGACATACTACTAGGGTCTCATCGAGATAGCTAAGCCGCGCAAGATACATCTCATGCACACAATGGGCGAGACTGGGACTTCCAAACTGAGCTATCCCCAAGGACTAATCCCCAAAGCCTTTACACTAGGGGGCCTTCCATGGCGGTGTATCCATATCGTACCCTTAAAAACATTTATGCCAATGATGAATGTCAATCAAGACTCTATCCATTCTCATATCACATTTTCATGTTTCATTGTCATATCACATTAACACATGTCATTGTCATATCACATTAACACATCTCATTGTCATATCACATTATCACATCTCATTGTCATATCACATTATCACATCATATTCTCATAGTCTCTAAGAGCACTCAAAATCATATCAAAACTTGTCTATTTTCAAAAATAAACACATATTTATACATCTCATTCAACAAGGAATACATCAGAACAATCAGAAAGAAAAACAGAAAACATTCATATTTTTCCTGTTTCTCATAGGGTTCCTAGAGGAACCACAAAACACTCTAATTCATACAATAAACATTTAAAACAATATAATTAACTCATACAATTACCTCTTTAAACCATCTCCTCTTACAATCACCAATGCATTCCCTTAGGATTTCCCATAGGAACCCATAGAGATCTCAGATCATACAATTAATTACATATAAGAAAACAATAGGCAAAATAGATACAATTGGGGAAAACCCCTCATACATGATCATACAAAAAAATACAACAAACACAGGATTGGGGGCCAATCCCACTACCCAACAGATATTATCACACCCAAAGTGAGGTTTCTCATTCCCCCTTACCTCGATAAGCAGGAGTTGAAACTAAAATCAGATCTTGTTGGTCTACTCCTCTGGGTTCCCCTTGGTCTTCAGAAGAAAAGAGGTCAAAAGTGAAAAAAATGTGTTTTTGGAGTGCCAAAACGTTCTATTTATAGGCATCAGATGAGGCCACAACGACCTATTTCAAATTCGGAACTCCCGTTCTAGACTCATGCTACGTAAATTTCACATCTAGAACGGCCTGTTCCAAAACTAGAATGGTCTATTCTGAAATTACATATTACTTACAACAGCCATGTTTGGAACGGGTCGTTCCCAAAGTGGAACGACCTGTTCTGGAATCACGTATTACTCATAAAATCATGTGTTGGAACGGCCCGTTCCAGTCTACGGTTTAAAGGCCATTTTAGTAGTTTGGAATGGCTCGTTCTAGTTTGAAAATGGCCCGTTCTTGGCTACTAATAAAATAAAAATATTATCACACAAAAAATTCATAAATATTTATTATTAAAATACTCATAAATATTAAAAACCTTTACAACATTCTATAAAATCCATTAAAATAACTATAAGAAAATAATCTCCATAAATATAAAAATAAATAATAATTAACTATTATACTAGTAGAAAATTCAGGATGTTACAGGTTGTCTTTTGAAACTAAGGGCAATTATGTCTACTAAAATGAACAAGAAATGGGTTATAAAGAAATGGGGCGGCAGACACACATGCATTAACCCAATGTTGTCTTAAGATCACAACAAATTGGACTCTAACTTCATATGTTTTTGTATATTAGGTAAGTTAATATAGAAGTTATCATTTTATACTTATCATTTCACTTGTTTAAAAACAATTTACTTATTATTACATGTTGGACATTAATTAATGTGTAGGTATGGTTAGGGAAGACGCCTCCGTCTCAATTTCTCTTATTCAAGAAAGAACTGGTGGACAATTCAACTATAAGATTTCCTACCGGAAGGCATGGAAAGCCAAACAAAAGGCAATTGAGACAGTTTATGGAGACTGGGTGAGTCGTATGACCTTTTTCCAAGGTGGTTCGGCAAGATGGTTGAATATTGTCCTGGGTCTGTCTATAGACTTGAAACAACAGAATATGTGTCAAACAATATAGTGGATCAAAATTTGCAAAAATTTTCTCGAGTGTTTTGGACATTTAAACATCTTGTCATGCATTTAACTACATTAAACCCATTATACAAATAGATGTGACATTTTTTTATGGCAAGTATTGGTCATGGTTTTTGTATAACATTCATCGTTATGTTACCAGAAAGCAATGTATTTGTTTAATAAGTGATTAACACCAAAGCATAAAGTCAATAGTGACAAATGCCCAAGGGTGGCAACCACCTCACGCATACCATGTATATTGTATTCGGCACATCGCCAACAACTTCAACCACCGATTCAATATTACTAAACTAAGAGAAGAAATGATCCACATAGGTACTAAAGAATTTATTGTTTTTTATATGGTCTATTTTTCAGTTAAATTTGATAAACATTAATACATAAACTTCATTATGGTAGGGTACACAACTAGCAAGCATAAATTTGAAAGAAGGTTGGAAAGGTTTCATGATGTGAGCCCTGAAATTTGTCGTTGGATCGATGGCGTTTCCCTTGAAAAATGGGCTCTGGCACACGACAAAGAAGGACGTCGATATGGACACATGACAACAAATTTGTCTGAGGCTGTCAACAAAGTCCGGAAGGGTGCACGAAACTTACCTATAATTGCGTTAGTTAAATGCACATATGCTAGGTTGGTGGAGTACTTTGTTCAAAGATTAGGTCAGGCAAACGTCGAGATTGCTATGGGTAAACGTTATTGTCAAAAATTAATGGATGCTATACAAACAAATCAAGAACGGGAAACCTTTCATTTCGTTTGCAGGTATGATTATGAGTCTACAAGATTTGAAGTTGAAGAAACATTTAATCCAGTAACACAACGAGGTGGCAAGGTTTGCAATATTTTTTTAAGTGAAAGAAAATATGAGTGTGGTGTTTTTCAGGCATATAGATATCCTTGTTCACATGCAATAGTTGTGACACCCTCTACCCCAGCACATATAATAATTATAAAAACATCTTCTTGGGTTAACCAAGATCTTTAGAATTAAAACAATGGTTCAATTAACATAAGAGTAGAGAATTCACATTCATAAACTTAAAACATGGTCAAATGCGGAATTTATAGGAAAATGAAACATGAGTCTTTCCAAAACAAAAATAACAATAAATGAAATCCTAAACTAAGCCTAGCTATGCCTCGATGTAACATATCCTATCAAAGCATGCCCAACTGAAGCCTAAGCCTCATCACCAACATCCTTATGTCGATGATCACCTACAACATAATTCAAACACATACAAAGAACAACAAGGGAGTGAGAAACATCTCACTCAGGTTCAAGTGCAGAAATAATAGTCAGGCAGCACACACATAAGTCCTAACATGCACATCCACAGCTACACATTAATCAGGCGCAATTTTAGATTATACATACAACTGTAACACATATACAGTCATTCATCATGCAATGATGTCATGGACTCCACTCATAAATGCATGCATGTGGCGCCATTCACGTGTCTCATAATCACATATAACGTGGTATGCTGCCAAAGCAACATACCTGGAGTAGTCTAGGAGTACATGTCGGCTCAACCGTGCACTTTAACTAGAAAGATGTACTGCTAGTGTCTCGTTGGGATAGTGAAGCCACGTAAGATACGTCTCATGCACACAAATGGGTAGAACTAGGCCTTCCAAACCGCATTATCCCCTAGGACTCCTCCAAGATGTTTCACACTTGGAGGGTCTTCCCTAACGATGTATGTGACACCCTTACTACCCCCAACACATATATTGTGACTTTACAAACAAATCTTTCAATTTCGGTAAAAGGGTTCACATGAGAAACTTCAAAAATCGTTCTTCAATAACCACAATAATAAAAATTTAGAAAATGAAACACAAGAGTTTACAAATTGTTTTCAAAATAATATTTACAATTCCAAATCTATATAAAAATTCTGTCCTAGAAATCCTCTGCCCCAATGTCACCATATCAGAGCATACCCCTAATTTAACTGTTGGCATTCTAGATGCCACTCGTAGTCGTATCTTCCTCACCTAAAACATCCACAAAATTGTACGGTGAGAAAAGAAAACATTTATATGTAAAGCACATACAAACACACAACATGTCATCTCATTATAACTCGATACTTAATAAAATATTCATAAACATTTCAATATATCATAACTTTATCAATCGTGCATCATCATCACGTCACAATTCGCAATCACAAAAATCATCACAAATGTTGCAATCAACCCTATGCCAAGGTCACGCCTATAGCATCTCTTGCCCAAGGTCGTGCCACCCCCAACATAAGTATTAATTGCCTCACACATCCCACCCTATGTCAAGGTCACGCCTGTAGCATCTCTTGCCCAAGGTCGTGCCACCCCCGACATAAGCATGAGGAATCACCCATCCCATACTATGCCAAGGTCACGCCTGTAGCATCTCTTGCCCAAGGTCGTGCCACCCCTGGTCATAATGTGAGGAATCACAATCACATCACAATCATAATCACATCCATTCAACTTCTCATCTCATAGCTCAATTCTATATCACATACACAATTCCATATACACAATAGATAAGTCCAACAAAATCAGGGTTTACACACCCCTCAAGTAATTCATATCTAAATCATCAATTCTTATCAAGTAATATAAGAATAACATTCATAAGTTGATATAATAATCAATGGAATTACCAATTTAATATAATCTTAACATAAATGATAAAACCCCCAATTATTTCAAAACCTAACTCACAGACACTTTTCTACAATTTCGTTCTCCCTCTCAAATCATCATTCTTATAAATTAAATATATATTTCTAATCCTCAACACATGCAGAATCTAATGGGATCATCAATTTCTCAAACAGAAATAATCCAATTCTTCCAAAACCTAACTTACAGGCACTTTTCTATAATTTCGTTCTCTCTCCCAGAGCATCATTTTTACAAATTAATCATATATTCGTAGTCCTAAATATATACAGAATCACATAAGACCAATAATTCTCCAAATAGAAATAATTATAAAATTACTCATAATTCTAAGGGACTCTTCCTCTACCCAATTCCCTCGTGTAACTCTACATATAAATAATTTCCTTTTCCCCCATACCTGGATAAATAGTAGCTGAAACTAAAGATCTGGTTGATCTCCTCCGCTGGGTTCCTCTCAATCTTTAGAGAGTGCAGAAGAAGAGAAGAGAGAAAAGAAGAAAAGAAATCAGAAAATGAGAGGTGTGCCTTTTAGGAGTGGCAGAGAGCGCAATTTATAGGCATCAGGCTTTGCTAGAACGGCCCGTTCTGAACCATTAAATCATGGGTAAAAATCACATCCAGGACGGCCCGTTCTCAAACCAGAACGGTGCGTTCTGGGGTGCAATTAATACTCACAACGGTCATATTTCGGAACGGCCTGTTCTCACCTCCGGAACGGCCCGTTCTCAACTAAGAATTGTAGGCAAATTTAATGGTTTGGAACGGCCCGTTCCGGGCTACCAAAAATAGGTCTATTTAGTAATTTGGAACGGTCCATTCCAATTTTGGAACGGCCCGTTCCGGGCTACTAAACCACCTTAATTGGGCTCTTGACCCAGTGAAAATTGGGCTGTTACAATGTACTCTATATTGTACCCCGTCACATAAATGCATATGATGCATGTCACACATTCACAAACTCATGGACTCGTCACTTTACTTTTCATGGAATTTCATGTCTTATCTCATTTAATCACGTTTCACGTTCTCATAGTCATAATGTTCATAATAGAACGTCATTCACATCATGTCATTTGTTCACATTTCACATAGTCATACACATAATTGTTTCTCATAGGGTTTCACACAGGAACCCACAGAGCACTCTAATTCATATCAAAACTTATCTAATTTTGAAATCAAACACATATTTACACTTAACATCACACAAGGAACACAACAGAACATTCAGAAAGCAAAACAGAAAACTTTCATAAAGTGATTGCTCCTATCAGGCAAGGGATTGGGGGCCAATCCTACTACCCAACAATTATTCCCACACCCTCTAGCAAGATTTCTCACTCCTCCTTACCTGGATAAACAAAAGATGAAGCTAGAGCAGAATCTGGTTGATCTTCAGAGAGCGTGTCAAGGAGTAGTGCCTGAGCACGCTATTTATAGATGTCAGAAATGGCCAGAACGGCCCCGTTCTAGATTTATTCATCATGTGTTAAATTCGCATCTAGAACGGTCTGTTCTAGAGTTGAGTTTTAACTCATAACGGCCATGTTTGGAACAACCCGTTCCTAACTAGGGTTTTAGACCTTTTTGGTGGTTTGGAACGCCCCGTTCTAGTGTGGGGAACGACCCGTTTCGTTTTGGGAATAGCTCGTCCCGTTTTGGGAACAGCCTATTTTGGGCTACTAAGTCACCCTTATTGGATTTTTGGCCTTCTGATATCATATCGTGTATTTCCATGTTTTGGGAACTCTTTTTCTTGATAATAGAAGTCCATTCCCTTGATTGTATGCCCCGGACGAAATTAGGTGTCTACAATATTTATACAAAAAAATCAAAATAATTTCTAAAATACCTTAATATAATTTATGAAAATTGGGGTGTTACAATAGCAGCTTGTGCACATGTTCATATAGATCCATTAACTTATGTTGATGTTGCATATACTAACGAATATATCAAAATGGCATATTCAGGACAATGGTTCCCACTAGGAAGTCATGAAAATATTCAACCTAATAATGGATCTCGCATAGTCCCAGATTAGACGATGTTACGTGCAAAGGGACGTCCGAAATCTAGCCGCATTAGAAATGAAATGGATTGGACTAAATCTCAAAGGAGACAACGTTGTGGACATTGTAGGTGTAAAGTACATAATATATCTAATTACCCTACGTTAGCTGAAGAAGTTCTTAATAACTCATAAAATGTTTGCATTTGGGTGTTGATTTGAAAATTTGTTACTACGTGTTACTTTATTGTAAATGTTGTGGTAAGTTATTATAATATTTTTTAATCATATGTCAATTGTAGGTTTGAATTGTCGGGTTGGTTTGGATTTTAAATGTGTAAATCCGATATTTGAACCAATCAACATCACGTTTAATTGATTTGTTTTGAGTTGAACTCGAACAAAAAAATCTAAACTAATTTAATTGATTTAATTTGGATTGTTAGGTTCATTGGATTTATCCAATTCGATAAACACTACTAGAAAAAATTAAAAAATAATTGTATCTCTATTTAATGAAACTTGCTCAATATTTTTTAATCTTGTGTATTGTGTAGTGTTATTTGAAGGTCCTTTTTTTATATTGACGATCTTGAATATGCAACATGACCATAACATTATTAATTTTTTTATCTCTTTCATGAACATAATTTATACAATGTCATAAAGTCAATAATGAAGAACTAATTAACATTTGTGGTCATCATGTTATTCTTCATATTAATAAAATGATGAAATATCATTATGGAATGGAGGGAGTTAGGAGAGAAAAAAAAAAAGTTGAAGGAAAAGAAAAAAATGTAACATGGTAGACAATTTATAGAGAGAAGAAGAGAAAAATGAAGTAAAAATTAATGAGTTTAAGAGTATTTTTAATAGAAGTTACTTGTAGATACTAAATGTTGTAAGTTTAATAGTCTAGTATTTGTTCTTCTTAACTTAAAACTAAGGTTTGGTAATTAATTTGAGCAAATCATGAATGAAGATATCACTAGAATTTTATTGGAGCCAACCTAGTGTAAATGAGTTATACCTCTTTTTCGAAGAAAAAAAAAGTTACAAAAATTACTTATAGAAATGTTTACTTTTGTTTAAAAAAAAAAAAAAACTCTTATGTTAACTTTTTAAAATATGTTCTCTAAAATTTTCATGTTTTTCATCACCTATAAAATAAAATATACAATTTACCATAAGGGACTCTTATAATTCGGTACATTTAAAGAGTAATCTTCTTTTAAGTTATATATTTTTTATATAGAAA
Organism: Cajanus cajan; assembly: GCF_000230855.2. Lineage (NCBI taxonomy): Eukaryota > Viridiplantae > Streptophyta > Magnoliopsida > Fabales > Fabaceae > Cajanus > Cajanus cajan. The sequence continues at coordinate 27,232,988 of NC_138521.1, forward strand.
AAAAAATTGTATTTGTTATCACAAAATTAGAAAATGATAAAAAAATTTAATGTTTTAAGAAACTAAATGTTTAATTTGTTAAAAAAAATAGAATTTTTTTATTAATTAATTAATTAAAGATTAAGCAAGAAAAGAAAAACTAAAAAATTAACAATAAAAAGATTAAAAGAAAATTAGAGTTGTATGTTTTATTTTTAGACCCCTGTTATAAATCAAAGGCAGTTGCCCAATCGTGTTTAGAGTAACTCTATTACATTATCCTATACTGTTGCTTAAGCACTAAGCTTTTTGGGGTCAAACGATTGGTATTCGACTGTTGCAACGTGGCTTTCCCGTGTAAGATCACTTCCAATGCTAGACTCTTAAGTTTGTTGGACACCAATTCATATAATTGATATAAGAATCTTTCATTGGTGAATGGTGTATTAACAACATAAGTTTCTTAAAATATAAGAACCAACGATTAATTAAGCAACGAGTTATTAACAATGAATTATATCATATATTCTTTTTATTTTCTCTTTTTGTGACCAACTAATATCCACACATGTAAAATAATAAAATATAAAAGTGTTAAATTGTAAAACTTTGATATGAATTAATTAGAAGTGATATAACATTACAAGCAACTAATATTGTAGTTGTTCTAAGCAATAACTTCTTAACTAAACCTACGACTCTTGACAAATAAAATGATTAAAAAATTACTTTTCGGAAATAAATTTGTGAAGAAAGTAATTGTAGGGACTTATAAAGTAAATTAAGAACTTTATAAAGAAATGTTAGATTGGAGAAAACTTTTTGTTAGAGTTCTTAAAAATAATGTGGCACGGTCTACAAAAGTACAATAAAAATTCACATTAAGTGACTTTCTTAATTTTTTTTGTTGAATCGAACTTGTAACATCCTAATTTTCTAAAAATAAATATTATTAAATAATAAATAATTTTATAATTAAATATTATTATATTATATTCAGAATTATTATTTAAAATTAAATGTGAAGAATTATTTTATTAAATAAAATAATAAGGCAGTCTATTAACTTTAATTAATTTATAATACGGCCGCATATATTAAATTTCACTAATTAGTACAACCCGTGTAATTAAGTCAAAAAATTTCTTTTTTATGCTAAGATTCGTAACTTACTTTTTGTGGGTTATATATTATGTTACATCATGTTTAAGATATAGTATATTAGTTTATGCAATATTTTTCCTAAATTTTTGTTATATATAATATATAACTAAAATCTATAATAAATTGTATATAAAAAATAATATAATATTTTAGTCTATAAATTATATTCAAAATTTATATAACTAGATATTTTTAAAATATAAATTATATTTTAAGTTTGTAATAAATAATTTATATTATAGCATAATATTATTTTTATTTTGTGATAATTTATTTTAAAATATTAAAATTTAATTCATAAATAACTGTGATAAGTAACAATTGAATCAGATAAAAAATTAAAATAATTCTTTAAAAAATTTCTATTGAAAAAATCTCCTAAAAACAAACAAGATATACATAATTGTAACTATAGTAATTAATATCATAAAATTTGATTGAATTAATTAAATTTATATTATATAAAAAAATATTGAAAGTAATATTTATGTAAAATTTTAAATTTATATCTAATATCAAAAGATTCTGACATATATATATATATATATAGTTATGATAATATTAGTTTTATATTTTTCTCTTTGTTTTTAGGGACTTCAATCTTCAAAGAAAGATTATATTTGATAAAAAAAGGAAAACAAAATATCATATTAAAATAAATAAGGATAAAAATTTTCAAGAAAATAAAGCCAGAAAAATTAGCTTCCAATATAAATAGAAGAATGTTGACTACCGAAAAATCTCACACCATCCTCATAGCACACTGACCAACAGAGCACTAAGGAACAATATTGACACTATACAAAATTTGGTATTCCTTGAATAGGTAATTTTTCTTAATTCTACCTTTGTTTTTTATTTCCTTTTCATCAATCATATACAAGTCATTGACACACTCACATTGTTTTGATTTACTGTGTTGATTGTAAGACCTCCTTCATAATTTCTCTTTTCTTGGGGTAGTTATTTTTTAATTTGAAAAATGATGTCATTTGGATCAATTCCAATAAAATACTTTGTTTATCATTTACTATAACTTAAAGGAAAGTATTTTTTTACATTCATTCTTAGTTCACATTATTTTCTTTTGAGACTCAAGTTTTATGGTTGGGAAAATTAAGACTCAAAGTTTTTACCATTACATATGTTTAGTTGGTGTTGTTTTCTAATATGAATTGAAATTTTATCTCAACAATATAAGTAAATGTAAACTATATTGAAACTTGCATCAAACATAATTGTAAATTAGCAAAGATAAATCTTACTTGTACAATATTATTTTTGTGTTTATCTCTCTATCTCTAATAGACATTATAAGTAACATTATTCATTATCAAAATGAAATTGCAATTCTAACAAGAGAATACTAATATCCATACCTAAAGAATTGTAACTCTAGGTTTTGTTATTATGAAAAATATTTATTGAGATAGTGGACAACATTATGAAACATAACTATGTGATGCAGTGAAAGATAAAGAATGGCAAGTGGAGAAACATATTGGTGTTACACATGTAGACAACCAATCCAGGTTGTAGAGAGGGATGCTATTTGCCCTTATTGTAATGAAGGCTTGTTGCAACAATCTAATGAGCTACTAAGTGCCACAGAATCAAGAAATGCGCCTAGAGATGTTGTTGGTAACTTTATAAGTCGCCTACAGAGGGGAATATATTTAGATTTTGGTCATGGTTGTACTCTCTTTGTTCGACTACCAAGGCATCTTCGTACTTCAACTTCTAATGCTACCTCAAGGGGTGACCTCATCAAACAACACAACAGAAATAGAGTGTCACAATCATGCATTGATGCAATACCAATTATTAAGATCACACAATCTGATTCACAGTGTCCAATTTGCTTGGAAGAATTTGAAGTGGGTCGTGAGGCCAAAAAAATGCCATGTGACCACATTTATCATTCACATTGTATTGGTCAATGGTTACTCCGTAATAACTCATGTCCTGTTTGTCGTTTTCGGCTTTCACCTCATTCTCAACAACATGCTAATATCGAGAATCATACCTCTAGACAGATCACAAATTCTCAACAACATGCTAATATCGACAATCATACCTCTAGACAGATCACAAATGGAAGGAGGAAAAATCTAATAATCTCATTTGTTAAATTTTCTTTTTTGTTAATGATGTCGTTTGTTTATAGTTTTTTTTCGTAGATGAGACTTAGAATCTACTCTTCTATAACTTAAGTGAGTTTCAATATTTTATTTCTTTCAATGAATGTTTGTAATTTAAATGATATCAAAATAGTTTCTACTTTCAAGTTTATCTCATAGATACTTAGATCATAGAATGTGATTCATATATATTTTATTTTGAATTAATTTTGATAGAATTTTCTATTTAGTTTAATTTATTCACGTATTATCGTATGCAGGGTAGAAGATGTGACAATCATCAACCCTTTCAACCCCTATATATTAAACATGAACCTTTTTCTTGCATGAGACATTTTTTAGAAATTTTTCCTCAATAAAAAGGTTTTTAAAGATTCTTTTAACTAATTATAAGTATTTATCATAAGTATTTATCAATTAAATTTAAATTTTTTAAAATAAATTATTGATTAATAAAAAATAATCTTATGTTGCAACATAAATTCTTTATCACAAATCTATATTATAAATTATATGTTTAAAAATATCAATTTATAAAAATTTTAAATATAATTTACATATTAATTAAAATATTTTATTTATTTGTATAATTAATTTATATATAATAAACATTTAATCTATGCACTACACTACATAGACTAAAATACTAGTTCTTTAAAAAGTAGAAACCAAAAATAGTAACTTGTAACACTCCAGTTTTCAAAAAGGTTATTATCATTATTACTATTATTATTATTATTATTATTATTATTATTATTATATGGTACTTGGTCATAATTATTTTAATAATTATAGAGAAATATTATTTTGTATGTTTTAAATAATTATTGTTTTGGACAATTATTCTATACGTATTAAATAAGTATTTTTATTAGCGTTTTTAAATAAATATTTATGTTTTAAGAGAAGGTTGATTTTATATAATATTTTGTTATTAAAATTATATTATTATATTTTGGGTCAGAAATATATTATTATTATAGAGAAAAAATATTTTATAATATACATGTATTTATTTTATTTAATTATTTTGAGGAAAAAGAGAAGTGGGTTAGAAGAGAAGGAAAATGAGTTGGGTTGACCCAGTCCAATGAATTAATTTTAAGAAAGGAGTCAGGTAACGTTAACCCATCTACCTCATTTGGGTTCTGAAGGGTCATGGAAAAAAAAGAGGATAAATAAAAAGTTCTAAGGAAGAGTACTCAAGAACGATCTTAGATCACACCAAGACCATTCGTCTTCTACTCATCCAGCTAAGGGAGAGTGAGAAATATCGCTTTGGGTGTGAGAATGTATGTTGGGTAGTGGGATTGGCCCCCAATCCTGTGTTTGTTGTATGCTTCTTTATGATGGATTTTTCTCAATTATATTTGTTTCTATTTGCTCTTTTTATATGTAAATAAATATATGATTTGAAATCTCTACGGGTTCCTATGGGAAACCCTAAGGGAATGCATTGGTGATTGTAAGAGGAGATTGTTTAAAGAGGTAATTGTATGAGTAAATTATATTATTTTAAATATTTTTATATGAATTAGAGTGCTCCGTGGGTTCCTACGGAAAACCCTATGAGAAAACGGGAAAAATATGAATGTTTTCTGTTTTGCTTTCTGATTATTCTATTGTGTTCCTTGTTGGATGTGATGTATGAGTATGTGATTAATTTTGAAAATGAATGTTTTTATATGAATTAGAGTACTCTGTGGGTTCTTACGGGAAATCCTATGAGAAAACAGGCAAAATATGAATGTTTTCTATTTTATCCGCTGAATTTTCTGTTGTGTTCTTTGATGTTTCCAGAGTGTAAATATGTGTTTCATTTCGCAAATAGATGAGTTTTGATATGAATTAAAGTGCTCTGTGAAAATTATGAATATGATGTGATAATATGATAATGTGATATGGTGATGTGATATGGTAATGTGATATGGTGATGTGATATGGTGATGTGATGTGATGATGTGATATGATGATGTGACATGATGATGTGATATGATAATGAGACATGATAATATGATATGGTGATGTGTTATGATGATGAGACATGATAATATGATATGAGAATGAGATATGAAAATGTGATATGAGAAAAACATGGAGTCTTGATTGACATGCATCATATGCATAAATGTTTTTAAGGGTACGATATGGAATACACCGCCAGAGAAGGCCCCCTAGTGTAAAAGCTTTGGAGATTAGTCCTTGGGGATAGCTCAGTTTGTAAGTCCCAGACTCGCCCGTTGTGTGCATGGGATGTATCTTGCGCGACTTAGCTATCCCGACGAGACTCTGGTAGTGTGTGCGCAGAGGGTGTGACCCGGCATGTACTCCTAGACTACTCTTCGTGTATTGCTAGCGACAATATGCCATGTGATATGTTACTGGCGCCACATGCATGATAAAATGTAGTCCGTGTCCATACATGTGCATTTTAATGTTATATGAAAAATTGATGTCTTGGATGAGTGAGATGTGATGATTTTATTAATTTATCTATGTTATACCTGTTTTATTTGTGTTTGGCTATCCAGCGTATATTTCTACACTGTGAGCCAGAGTGAGATGTTTCTCACTCCCTTTTCTCTTGTGTTGTTTTTCTTGACGGCCTTAAAGGTGATTATCAGCATGAGGCTGAAGATGTTGATGGTGAAGCTTAGGCCTCTATATTGGGATTTGCTCTGATAGGACATGTGACGGGGCGTAGATAGGATTTTATTAGCTTATTTTGGAAAACCTTATATTAATTCCTTGTAATTTTCGTTGATTAGGCTAATGTTTAAGTTATGGATGTGATACCCTCTATTTAAACATGTTTGGTATTTCAATTTTGAAAAAAAAAATATTGTTATTCAATTTTTGTTATTTGTGTTATGGTATGTGGGGTAGAAGGTGTCACATAACTCATCTTAATTATATATAACAAACTTTTATACATTGTCTATGCTAAAATACTAGTATAATTTATTTATCATAGATCTAAATATAATTTATATACTTAATATCTATTTATTCAAATTTTAAATATAATTTATGTTATATATAAACATACTTCATATTTATATACATAACTCATTTTAACTTTTAACTATATAAGAAACATTTATTTATGCGCCGCATAGCAAAAATATTAGTTATATCTCATAAATCAAAATATAATTTATATATTTAAAATAATGCATCATACATCATACATGATCTATCCACCATTATGATCAATAATCATACACATGTCATAAGACATCACATGCAATAATGCATCATACATCATAGATGGTCTACCCACCATTATGATCAATAATCATACACATATGAACATATACTCATGCCATATCATATTTAAACATTCATATATATCATCACTATGCATACATATGAATCACACCTCACCATACATCATATATCATTCATACATGATCCAAAACTTCAACTTAACATGCATTAGCATCATTTCATTCATAAACATGTTCATGCTCGACGCAGCCTAAGCTCGCCCAGCCTAATCCCAACCTGAGAGTCCTAAAACTCATCCACACCCGGCGCGTTCAACTCACGCTCGGTGTCCTTGAGACAGAGACTCCTAAGAGTCTCCACGCCTGACGCAACCAAATCACGCCTAGCCCAACATTCAACCCAAAAGCCCTAAGCTCTTCCACGCCACGCGCGCTCAACCTGCGCCTAGCCTAATCCCAGTCAAAGAGTTCAAAAACTCTCATCCAAACTAACAAATCCAACCACATGCAAACACAAAAACACAATGCATAGGCTCCATACAACACAAAACAAACTCAAAATCAACATACACCCATCTGATGCATCAAATTCACCAAAAACCCCATTTTTCCCAAAACCCCGAAAAATGAGCGAATTCTCTGATCCAGCCATGGATCCTCAACTTTCATGCATCAATTGAGTTTCTAAACTCACATGCAACTTAAACAACAAACATTCTAGCTTCCCTCACCTGAAGATTGGCTCAAAATAGCCAATAACTGAGAAGAAGTAGAATTCCCTTCCGAAGCTCAATCCAGAACTTCAATCCTCCCAAAGCAAGCTTCCTAGTCTGAATTTCAAGAAAAGACAAAAGACATTAGTGATCTAGATGAGAAAAGAAATCATACAGAGAAATTTGGGAGAGAAAGGAGCTCACAGACCCAGAGTCCTTCTCTCTAAAACTTCTCTCTAAAAATTTCATTTTCTCCTCAACCACAAAACCCCTAGTTATAGAAGTTTAGGAGTGGCCAGAATGGCTTGTTCCGAATTTGGAACGGCCCGTTCTGCACCCCTTCATCATGTGCAAAAATCACATGCAGAATGGCCTGTTTTGAAACCAGAACAGCCCGTCGTCCAGAACGGCCCGTTCTCCATCCAGAACGGCCCGTACTCCCTCCAGAACGCCCCGTACTCCATCCAGAACAGCCTGTACTCCATCCAGAACGGTCCGTTCTCAATTACGATTTATAGGTCAATTTAGTAGTTCGGAACGGCCCGTTCTAGATTGGGAACGGCCCGTTCTGGGCTACTAAATCACCCATATTGGGCTTTTGGGCCTCCTGAAATAACTTACTACGTTACAATAAGGAGTTCTTGTAGTGGGGTTTCTACAAGAAGTGCTTTCTTGGGGGCAAGAAAGTGGTTATCTTGAATGTAGGAGTATATGCATGTGTTGTATGCTTGTAAAACTTCTTCATTAAGATAGTGGAACAAATCTTGATCAGGTTATGATTGAGGACTAGATGTAGGTCACATGTGGAGTGGCTGAACCAGGATAAAAGACTTGTGCATTCTTCTCTCTCACTCTTATCTTTTACTTTGAGTAAAATCTTGGTTGAGTGTTAAAGTGAATAATCTTGATTAATATGTTTGTATGCACAACATTGCTGTAAAATGAATCAAAGTGTTGCATATTAAGTGTTCTTAACATTGAGCTTTATCAAGATTAATCAAGAAAGCATATAGGACTCATTCTCATTAACAAGTCTTTCAAGGAACTTCTTTGAGAATTCATATTAGAAAAGTTTAAGTTGAAATAAAGATCCTTAGAACTCTGAAAAAAAAAATTTAAGTGTCATAGAATCCAATTCACCTCCCTCTTGGATTGAGCCATTCTTTTCTAACAATAATGTGACATCGGGGAATGGGATTAGAATATGATTTTATCTTTTCATGTTGATCACCATTTCTTTTCGTATTTAAACATTATTGAAAACCTTATGTTTTACAATTATTTTTAGTTGATTGGATGTTCAGAGGTGAATTACATGTGAACTTATTTTATCTAAGTTGTAAATGAATTTCTTCCTTATTTAATTGTTTTATATGTTGGAGTATAATGAGTGTCACATCTATTATTTCTTGTAGAATTTAGGAACTCTAACAACAAAATTTTGCTCTAATGCTAAATTTCTTATGAGTTTTAACTAAATTTTAGGGGTTTGCAATTGATTTTACATCTTTATATTTTTATTTTTATTTTAACTAAAAATATTATTGTTTCTGGATTATGATTTTAAAATAATAAATATAAAAAAAAATTAAAAATGATTTTTTGTGCTAAATTAAAAATGTTTTTTCGTGCTAAATTAAAAATGTTTTTTTGTGCTAAATTAAGTGCAAATTTATGATATTTAAAACAATAATTTTAGCTATTTTATTGCGTTAAACTGAAAATAGTAATTAAAAAAGAAAGTAATCGTGGACCTACAAAAGTATGTTGAGAATGTTGTTAACAACAGTTGGATTGGAGGAAAAATTTTGTTAAAGGTTCGAAAATAATGTGGCATTGTAGGGTCCACAAGGTAGAGTAAGAACTCAGGTATCTCTGATATTTAGTTATTTAAGGAAGTTTTTCTAGTTTTTTTTTTTTTTTTTTGGGCTTTATTATTTTATGTAAGATTTAAGAATTCTTACAAAATTTTGCTCTAATGTTAAATTTCTTATGAGTTCTTAACTAAATTATAGGGGCTTACAATCGATTTTATATATTTATATTGAATTAGATTTATTTTCATTTTAACTAAAAATATTATTATTTTTGAATTATAATTTTAAAATAATAAATATAAAAAATTACTTTAAATTTATTTTATTTTTTGTGCTAAATTAAGTTCAAATTTATGATATTTAAAACAATAACAAAAAAAATTACTATTTTACTGTGTTAAACAGAAAATAGTAATTATACAAAAGTATGTTAAAAGATTTTGTTACACACTGTTGGGTTTAGGGTTTCTAAAAACAATGTGGCATTTAAGGTTCCACAAAAGTAGAGTAAGAACTCACATATTTATGATTTTTGATGATTGGTTACTTAAGTGAGTTTTTTAACTTTTTTTTTAATTCTATTATTTCATAAAAGATTTAGGAATTTTTACGAAATTTTGCTCTGATCCTAAATTTCATATAAGTTCTTAAATTAATTTTAGGGGCTTACAATTGATTTTACATCTTTATATTTTTATTTTAACTGGAAATATTATTATTTCTGAATTATGATTTTAAAGTAATAAATATACAAAAAAAAACCTAAAAATCACTGTAAATTTATTTTATTTTTTGTGCTAAATTAAAAAAGAATGTGCTAAATTTAGTGCAAATTTATGGTATTTAAAACAATAATTTTTACTATTTTATTGTATTAACTGAAAATAGTAATTAAAAAATAAAGTAGTTGTAGGGCCTACAAAAGTAAACTTTTGGATTGGAAAAAAAAAAAATTTCCATCAGATTTTAAATTAATGTGCCTAGGGTCTACAAAAGTAGAGTCACAACCCACGAATCTCTTATGTTTAGTTTACTTGAGTGAGTTCTATGATGTTTAGTTACTTAAGTGAGTTTCGTAATTTTTTTTTTGTGGGCTTTATTATTCCATGTAATATTTAGGAGCTCTTACAAAATTTTGCTCTAATACTAAATTTTTCATGAGTTCTTAATTTTAATTTTAGGGGCTTATAATTGATTTTACATCTTTATATTTTAACTAAAAATATTATTTTTTGAATTATGTTTTTAAAATAATAAATATGAAAAATTAAAACTATGATAAATTTATTTTATTTTTTGTGCTAAATTAAAAATGATTTTTTTGTGCTAAATTAAGTGCAAATTTATGATATTTAAAATAATAATTTTTTCTATTTTATTGTCTTAAACAGAAAATAGTAATTGGAAAATATTTATATATTGGGTTAAATTTACTGTAAATTAAAAACTACAAAATCTTAAAAACAATCATCTTTAGTTTTTTTTTTTCCAAGATCGCTTGTTCTATAGTCTTCCTTTCTTTATGCTATTTCTCTTTCCTCTCTCATACCTTGTGTTTGGTACAAAGAAAAGAAATAGTTGAGAAATAAAAAAATAAAAATAAAAAAATAGATGTGTAAAAATAGATAAAATGTATATATATAGTAGAAATTTGATTGTTTAGATTAAAAAATTGAATAAAAAAATAATATTTAATTATTAATAAGCACTTGACAATAATACAGAATCTTTCATTTCCAATGCTCTACAGAGTGAGATGTAAGATAAAAGTTACTCCTGTATTAATTAGTTAGTATCGATTCAGGTATGTTCGAATTAGTACAAAAGAGAAGGAAAGAAAAATGAAATGATATTAAAGTTTCATTGTTACTTAAAAAAAAATTCTACTACCTCTTATTATTCCTATATATAATATTTTTCGTATTTGTTTATTATCTCCTGTTATAAGACTTTTTTTAATTATAATATGCATTAATTATATTTTATCTAAAATATTCTTATCTAATTAACAGTTTTTTTTTTAAATAATAAATGCTTGAAATTAATTGGATAAAAAAAACTCTCTCTTTCTCTTTTATTAGGATTAGAGAAAATAAATAAACACAGAGATATCTCTATCTTCTAAACATTAATTAATTAGATAATAAATAATTAAGTGAAAAGATAAAATGTTAATTTAAGAGATGATAAAGATAATTTTGAAAAAATTATTTAAATTATTGACAAATTTAATACACTTACCTTAAATAACTAATTTTTTTAAAGGGTCTAATTTAGTAAAAGTGTTTCATAATTAGGTACGTAGGTAGTAATTTATTACATATTGTTTAAAATAAAAATAGAATGATATGAAATAGGATAAAGTACATTTTAAAATAAGTTTAATGATCTAACATCGTAAAATAGTTTTACATTGTCAAATAATTAAATATTTACCATTAGTGTGACTTCTTATTTAATTGTTATAAAGTCAACAACTTATCATAAATAATATTTTGTAATCGCATCACTTATTTTTTTGTTTCAAAATACAGTTGGAGAAATCTCTAGTATAATTTTAATTATTGAACAAACAATAAGACTTATTCATTGATTTTAAGAAACTAATTTAACAACTCCTTTGGTCTCATAATATGTAAGATAAAAAAAATAAGTCTAAAAAATGTGTCTTCTTAATTTTTTGACTAAATTATATTTTTGGTTTTTTATCTTATTTTTTGTATTGATTTTGGTCCTTTATCTTTTAAAATATTCATTTTAATCCTTTATTGCTTAAATTTGGACCATTTTGAAACAATAATTGTTTTCAATTTTGAGACATAATTTTTTATCACTTTTTGACTAATTCAAGACTTGAAACTTGTCTCTTTAGATTCATTCATATGAAAAATGTTGAACGCAATTGAAGTTTAAATATTAAAAAAAATTGTAACAAACATGGTAAAAATTGCATAAAAACAAGTCCAAAAGGCAATTAAAAAATTCAAAAAATACAATTTCATACAAATTTCTAGTTACTTATGAGATAAATTTTTACATGATTTTTACTATGTATATAAACATTTTGGATTCGAACGTCAATTGAAACTCGTAATTTTTATTTAGTTGAATATCATATTACAAGTTTCACATTTTGGATAGTCAAAAATTGATTTAAAATTATATTGTAAAATTAAAAATAATTATTATTTTGAAATGATCAAATTGATCTAAATATAACAAATAAAAGACCAAAATAAATATTTTAGTAGATAAAAGATTAAAATGAATCTAAAAAATAAGATAAATTGATCAAAAGTATAATTTAGCCTATTTTTTCAATATAATATTAACTTTTTTTTCACTTATACCCTTTTTTTTTTTATAAAATTGTTGCGTTACATTGTTTAAAAAAAAGGGAGAGAAAGAGATTAATAATAAGTTTAATTTTGTAAAAGTATTATTCTCTTTTTATTTAATTTTTCTTAATTTGTATAAAACAATTTAAAACCACACTTATTATACCTAAAGTACCAAGATAACTACATAGAGAAAAACCACCTATTACAATCTCAGTCCAAATAAAAATAAATAAAAGAAAAACGTAACTAATCGTGAGAAAAAGTTGTACTACAAGTCAAAACTGTATCAATCTTGGAAAGATTTATTATATTAGAGATTATATATTTGCAAATTACTTGCAAAATAAATATGGGATGAATTTATGATGATAGAATCTCTAAAAATATGATGGTTCTAAGAGAGGCGCGAGAAATAATCTAAGTGCTTATTAAAATATCGAAAGATTATAATTTCTAACACGCAGGGACGTAATTGGTTCATCTTCCACTCGATGAAACGTAAGCTGGAATTACTAGTTTCTCTGTTGTCCTCATAAATAAAAAGGAAAATGTAAGAGAACAAAAGTACAAAGGGTTTTTTTCTCGAAGGATGAGGGAGACTCAAGAGTAAAGACTAGGATTACAAGTACAATAATTACAACACAGTGGTGTAATCGGCGAGCACCACGTGCTTGCCTCTCTTTCTTATATTTCAAGCCCTGCAACTGGTACAAGCTATTGAACCAAACCTATTAAGTACTGAATCGAAGCAAGTTAGTTAAAGAATGAACTTCCCACGATCCCAACTACAAATCCCTCAAAATGGGCCAACCCTTTTTAATAATGTCATTGATCTTGGCATCAAAATGCTTTTGGATATTTGGAGGGCAAAGCTCTGCCACATATCCATTCAATTTCGTTGCCAGGCTAGACCTCTCAAGCTCCTCTTCAGGCAGGTTCCCAATTAACTGAAGAAGGATGGTATTTTGCTTGAGTTCAAATTTCTGCATATTTAGAACAAAACAGGCAATATGAGTTACTGAATTTATTTAATTTAATGGGACGGAACCTTGAGAGACAACTTTTAAGTTTTCATCTGCTACAGAAAATTGTACATAGTAAAACACTATAATAGAAGCAACAAACACAGATTCAGTGTGTATTTGGATATTTGTTTTATCTATATTCCTTTTACGTTTGTGCATTGGAATGCATAAAATTTCCATTCAACGCCAATCAAACGGGTATCCAACAACATCACTCAATTTCCAACAATTTTTGCCCAGAATAACAAATCAACAACTCTAATAACTAATGCAATGCTTGCAGCTTGCGTGTTATTTTTCAAGGATGTAGAATGTATCGATTGAAGGCAGCTCAAAGTAGAATTTAACCCTCATGCTAGATGTCCTCTAAGAAAAATGAGTATTTGCAGACCTAAAAGGGGCTAATAGGAAATAGCCCCCAACCATTGATATGCACGAGACAACCAGGTGGTTTTAGTCCTCTGAAAATGAAAATTCAGAATTATGAAATCTACCTACAACTGCCTCCGGTACCAAGAATCAGGAACAGTAAGCAATTACATCTTTATGATGCACATATGAGCCAAAATTGGTGATGTTACTGATGTATTCATATTGTAATATGTATCTGTATGCAGTGTTGACACTCATAAAACTGTTCCATCCATATGTTTGGCTTATCCCCATATTTTTTTGTGTGGATACCTAGACTGTTACTCAAAAGTCCAACAAACAAATTGAATTTTCATTCTCAGCAATTACTTCAAAGCAAATTTGCACTTTTGCAATCTTTCCCTCATCAAGATCATCACACAGAATAGCAGATTTTCATCCTCACCATGTACGAAACACATTAGATTTTGGTTCGAGTGAGTGATTACCAATGGACCAATTTTATTTTACCTGGTTTACAAATACTAATATAATATATTTTTATTTAATACAAATTATCCTACCTATATCTTAATTTTAAAAAATAAAACATTGTATTTATCCCCACATCCATGCAACATAGCAGAAAATGCTTTTCTTAGAAACATTGACAAAGCACCGGACTACCAGCCGAAACCAATTATTTGGAAGGTTAATTCTAGGAAATATAGGATTTGGTTTCAATAATTACTGCAGCTTTAATAGTAATGAGGAAGATATTTCTGAGTGTGGTGTAATTCTTAATCAAATTAGACAGATTATGAGATCTTTTCTTTCTATTATTATTCAATATAGAAGAAGTGAAAGTAATTTGGTAACCTATTCCTTAGTTAGAAATTCTATTTTATTTGATTCTGAGAATATTCATAATGAAATTCCTCATAGTGTTCGGAATATTATTTTAATATAATGAATTTGATTCTATTGGTGTCCAAAAAAAAATGAATGTTAGGACTTAGTTTTAATAATCACTGCAGTTTTACTAACTGCCATGTGACAGTTTCTGCAGGGAACCATTATGTATTTTCATTTGTATTGGTGTGGTAATTGGGGGAACTATTAGGTCATGTGTTAGGAAGCTTTCTGGACAGAGAATAACTCCATGCTAGGACTTATAGTTTTAATAGTCATGGTAATTTTACCAAGTGCGATATGATAGTTTCTAAAGATAACAATTACCGATTTTCATTTGTATTGGTGTGGTAATCTTGGGGAGACCCTAAGCCTAAGGGCATGTCTTTGGTAGCTTTCTGGACAGAGAATCTCTGTGGGAGTTATCGAACTCAGGGAAAGCAAGAAATTGCTGTAATATACGTGATCTGGTGAGATTTAATCGTATTTCCATCTATTTCATATTTGAGTTCTATGAAACATCAATTGTAAATAAACATTTTGGAAACAGAACCTGGTGCTCTGGCTCAGCAGGGTAAAATGTTCCAAGTTGTAGAATTTGAGTAGTCACAATGCTTGTTCTTGACCTGGTTTGTTCCTGTTCTTTGCTGACAGCAGCCATTCTGGATTCTTCAGTTCCATTAACAAAAATAATAGATCTGCCAGAATATAAGGAGAGTTCAGTACTTAGCACGCAGCATGAGACTGGATATAGAGGAAGATAATAAGAAATCCGGGTTGGCATCAATACTCCTACCTATACTGATTACCCACATCAGGACCTTGGCCATACACTTGCCTAGGATCATGACTTGACCAGAAGACATCCAGGAGTTGCCTATAACTAATCAGCTGAGGATCATATTCAACCTGCATTGTAATAACAAGCCTTGATGGAAAATTCAATAAAATCAACTAACTCCAACTCATCATATTAATAAATTGATGCAGTTATATCTGGATATTAACATGTAGCAGGGATTGATGAATTTAGTTTGTTCATGGAATAAAAGAAAGTTACACCATCTTTAAAATGTTATGAAAAAATAATAAATATATAGTTTACATGAATCCAGAATCAAGACAACCACTTTATTGTGAAGCGTATTACAAAGTTATCTTTACCAGACATGTAAATAAACAAAAGCTGAACAACAATTCATATTAAACACATATCACAGTCCTTGCCATCCAGAGTTTAAATAGCCAACTGTTTTGAATTCCTCCAAAAACTTGACTATTTAATGTTTTATAAAAGCATAGGGATCTATCCATATCAAACAAAGCAAAGGAAGACACTAGTCTGGCCATGGACTTTGGAGTTTGGAGATTTCAAAAAAGTATGATATTTCTCTCAAGCATTGGTTTAGCACACAATGGGCATCCTTTATGCAACATTACATGGAATTTCTTTGCGAACAGAAAACCTTGTTGAGCACTTATTGGACTTGGATTCTTTAAATGTTTTTAGCTAACATTTCGACATTTTACTGTTCAATACGACAACCTAAGAACATGAAACATATTGAAATACACCTAGGACAAAAAATAAAAATAGAATAACTGCTTACCAGTCCTAATAACCGGAAATAATCATGACAAAACTTACATACAATACTATAAGTACTATTAGTATTGTTCTCCAATCAGAATTGATATTTTATTTCGACAATATACATTGACATTTAATGAAATCCTTCATCACACATTTTACCATCGTGAAACTCCAATTCAGATCGGAGAACACCAACGAAACCTATGGTCCTACACGTAAGTTTTATCCAAATAATTATGAGACAGCAGGGTGTTTGAAATAAGAGTTAACCATCCATACACTATCGATGTAAAGTTTTTTTTACTGCCAACTAATCATATCTTTTAAATTATTTTATTTTATTTTTATTTGATTAAATAAACAAATAGCATGGCACTATTAAAAGATATGATTGTTTGTCAGTGTAAAAAAATTTTATACTGGCAGTACATAGGTGATTAATTGAAATAAATCAACAAGCTCCAAAATCAAAAGATTCAAAACTACACCAAAATAATGATTTGATTATTCTAGCTACTAAGATTTTACTTTCCCGGTCTTAAAGAAGGACATAAAATACAGCCAGGTAGGTGGCTAACAAACACATCAATGTCTAAACAAAAAGAATTTGCACCGATAACTCATCAAACGAAAGTAAGAAACTTAGAAAATGCAGGTAAGATTGTAACAATCAGAAAACACCACTATTCAATTTGTTGATGGACAAATCTCATTCACCTATAATCCACAAAGTCATTTCAAACCTCCACCTCAGTTACTCAAACCTAGTCCATGCTCCACTAACTAGAAAACAGATTCAAGAAACCCTCCAAAGTAAAGCTATAACCAACAATTAAAACAGGAACAAGTAGAGAGTTTGTTGCATGTATGAGATTGAGAACCTTAACGGACTCGGCGTGGTCACCCAAGCTTCGGTATTCGGGGTTGGGCTTGGATCCGCCGGCGTAGCCTACGGTGGTGCGAGTGACGCCGGGCAAGCAGCCGAAGACGGCTTCGGATCTCCAGAAGCTTCCGAGGGCGAAGACGGCAACGCGCAGGCGGAGTGGGTCGGGCGGGTCGAGGGAGGATTGGGCGACCCGATCCGGGAACCTGATGCAGAGAGCGTTGTGGAAGAGGATGAGCAAGAGTAGTGAGACAAGGTGATGATGCTTCCTATTCGGAACTCCCATTTTGCCACTCGCCCAAGCGCTGCGTTTCGCCTCTGCTCAAATACCAGGGCGTGGGAACGACTTCAGTTTCGCTTGTCGTTTTTGGGAGGTGTACGTGGAGAGTGTGAATGCGAATGCGAATGCGAATGGCCCCAACGCGGCACCCTCCTCCTTTATGTCGTTTTAATCGCCGTTCTGATTTCCCTATATGATACGACACAAATGCATTAGAGGAGGTCGACGTTTCAAGGAAGCGAAGAGGACAAATTTTCAGTTATTTAAAAATTATTAATTATTAGCCTGTTTATGTTATATAAATTATAAATTTTAACTCCAAGGGTGTGGTTCAGCGGTAGGGGTTGATCCACGCTTAAGTAAGGTCAGGAGTTCGAATCTTGTCTTGTATGCAGCCGCGTTAAATCTTGGGGCCAGCTATCCCACCCTAAGGTGCCGAGGAGATACTTCAGGCACGAACCAAAAATAAATAAATAAATTATAAATTTCATTAATGTGTGAAATAACATTTATTTATTATTATTATTAAATGAATAAAATTTAAATATATTAATTTATTAATTTATTAATATTAATGATATTATTGATAAATTAATAAATATACATTAATATACTCGTAAAGAAATATATATTATATATGATTAAATGATTTTTTAATAGTTATACACAGTTATAATATTAGGAATTTGTGTCTAGTTATTTAAAGAGGATATAATATTTTTTTAATTTTTAAAGAGTATAATAATCCACTAAAAAGTAAACATTAAAAGTAGTTACATATCTTCAATATTTGCTTTATAATATATTAGAGGTCAAGGCATTTTATGTCTCTAATAATTATATACAAATAAAATATTAAAAAATTGTGTGTAATTATTTAAAAAGATATAAGAATTTTTTTTTACATTCGAGAGATATAATGCTTTACTAAAAAAATGAAGATCAAAAGTAATTACATATATATTTCTTTTATAATAGGTATAGATATAAATAAATGATGTTCAATTTTAACTTTTATTAAAGTTATATATATTTTAACTTTTATTTATATATTTAAAGAAAATTATTTTTAAAAGTAAAGATATGTTATTTTTTTTTCATTTTTAATCTTATTTTCTCTATCATCTCGCTTGTATATGTTTTGCTATGATAGAATTACTTCCAATTTGCTCCATATTTCGATTCTGAAAGCTCACTTGGATGTCCTTAACTTTCTCATATAGTAGTTCTTTTCTATGAAATATCTCTCACGTATATATATATATATATAGAGGAGGGTTTAAACGACATTGGTGTAACTTTTACTAAGTGTTACACCACTCAATAACTTTATATTAAACGTGAATTTTGAAAATCTAACCGTTAGATTGAAAGTTCATATCTCTTAGATCATATATGTCAAATTTTGTTAAAATTGAACAACAACTTGAAGGTAATCAAAGTGTTCATATTTTAGTATATTTTAAAATGTATATATTACGTCAATTTTGTTTTATAAGAATGCAGTATCAAATCATCTTAGATTAATATAAAATTTGACATATATGATCTAAGAGATATGAACTTTCAATCTAACGGTTGGATTTTCCAAATTTACGTTTAATATAAAGTTATTGAGCGGTATAACACTTAGTAAAAGTTACACCAGTGTCGTTTGAACCCTCCTCATATATATATATATATATATATATATATATATATATATATATACCTTCTCATCGTATTCATTACATCATTATTAAAAGTATGTAAAAAAATTATCAAAAGTAATTTATATCCTTACCAAAACTTTCATTCAAAACTCTTATCCCTTATTAAAAAAAAAATACTTGCCCTTTTAATAAGTTATTATATTTTTTTAGAAGAAAAATTATTATATTAATAAACATATAGTGAACTTTCTTAATTTATTTCTGTACCTGTCAAAAGGATACACCGGTAATCTTCTTGTAGTCTAAAGGCCGAACGAGTACTCCGATCGAATATTCCGGTAAGCCGGGGGTGGAGATACTTGCAGAAGTCACTCCGACGCTCAAGTCAGAATAAGCACAAATATCGATGACAATTAATGAACAGTGACGTTACCTTTTGACGTGAGCTATTTATACTGACATCCATGGGCCCAGGTGTCCTTGGGCCCCGTGACGACTATCGCATTAGGTAATACGTCCTTAATCAGCTTATGGATATGATTATCTCTTAACTCTTGATTAGGGATAATCTTACACTCCTGATTGAGGATCTGGGTTATTATAGTGGCCGATGTCTGATCGGCCACCCGGCTCGGCCATCTGGGTGTCGATTAGGTATCGGCAACCTGATTCGGCCATTCAAGTGCCGATTGGGTGTCGGCTAACTGGTGACCGAGTGGCCCTACTAGTACACTTGCCCCCTAGCCTTGGGGAAGGTATAGCTTCTTCAAGGGTAAAGAGATGGAGTTATGTCGAATGGGGAGTTGAAGGGTTAAGCAATCTCTACCGTTGAGTCTTGAAGATCAGACGGTTATACTTTTTCAAATATTTGAAGTTTCCCGCCTATTTCCCTAGCTATATATAGGGATGAGTGGTAGGGCCTCTCCTACACATCGCTCTCAGCCGAATCACATTCTCCGAACGAGTTCGAAGAGCTAACCGTGCGCTCCGAGTGACCGTTTCAAGCTTTGATTTTTGGTAAGTTTTGTTCTTATGGCTACTTCTTCTGAGAGCTCTTCGACCAATGAGACTCGGTCGTCATCATCCGAGGGGTCTTCATCCAGGGGTTCGGGGCATGCATGCGTGGAGATACCACTGAATGAAGATAGGCGGTCCAGCGATAGTGGGAGTACATCCGAAGAGACTTCGACCAGTGGGAGCCAAGAGACGCCGATTAAAGCGAAACGTGTCTCGAATCGGCAAAGATACGGGCCATCCGAAGTGCCGGAGTATGAATGGGTGAATGGCGAGGTAACCTCATACTATTCTCGCTACCGAGATACTTCAATGATTACAAATTTGTTGGAGTACACTAAGTGTTTGAACTTCGATGTTAAAGAGGAGCCGTATCCGATTGGGATTCGGGCTTCTTTTCCAATCACGACATGGTATGCTTGGACAAACAGGCCGACAGGATGGCGTCCTTCTATATGTACGATTGCCTGTTACGAGATTTGAAGGTTAAGCTGCCATTCAACGAGTTTACGATGGGGGTACTTAGGGTTTTGAACGTAGCGCCGACCCAACTTCACCCAAATAGTTGGGCTCAACTTCAAGGCTTCAAGCACTTGTGCCGATGTGTGAACATTAGGCCTTCACCATTACTTTTTCTCTATTTCTACTCTTCGCGGCCTTCGGATTTAGCCAAATGGGTATCTCTTAACCGAGTGGGGACTCGGCAGCTTCTGGATAGTTTTACCTCATCATATAAAAATTTTAAGGCTGGATTTTTTCGAGTAACCATTCGTCCGAATGGGCGTCGTTTCTTCTTCGGGAATGATGAGAGGAGTTTATTTCCTTTGTACTAGACGCGTGCCCCTCGGCCATATGATGAGGTGTCGGACGAGCTTCTCACCGCCGAAGAGCTACGAGATGTACAATTTTTGCTTCAATTGCCTCGGCGCTTGCCGACGAGGTCACTAATTAATGTAGTCGAATCACCCGGATGGGAGAACGACTTGATAGGTACGTGATTTGTCCCGTTTTTGCCTTAAGCTAAATGCATATTGATGTTCACTTGAATGTTTTTTTGTAGGAATCATGGTGGTGGCTGGCACTAATCAATTCAACATTCGGAACTTACTAGCTGGCCAAATGCAGCAGGCCAAAACTTCGGGGGCTGTAGGTAGCTCGTCAATTGCCCAAACTCCTCGACCGGAGCAGGATAACCGAAGCCCTCATTCTCCGACCCGTAAGCAAAAGAAGGGGAAGAAAGGGAAGGGAGTTGCTCAAGAAGGTCACAAGAGGAAGAGTGCCGAAGAGAGGCCTGAGAAAAGTAAGAAATCAAAATAGACCGTGGCTTCTCCGGGTGGAACTATAATTTGTGTGCCTCCTGCTTTGATGTCAAGGAACTTCTGGGGCGAGGGTGCTTCGGCCGACTCTCTGATTCGGCCTGACAATATTTCAGAGGAAACCCGAGAGTTTTTGGGGCAATTGGATGTGGCCTCAAAATGGAAATACTATTGTGAGGTACAGTCTCGGTCCCTGGTGCTTGCGCATCAACTTGCCATGGGTCCGGTCAGCGAGTTGACGCAACTGAGACAAAGGCTTGGGGATGCCGAAAAGACAACGGCCGAGGCCATGGCAACGGCCGATGAAGCCCTTGCCAAGACTCGCCAACTTGCTGTCGAACTGGACGTGCAGAGGCGCAACAACGATACTCTTCGGCTGGACCTTCAAAAGGCAACCAACGAAGAGCAGCGCCGAGCAGAGGAGGCCAAGGCCGAGTTGGAACGATTAAAAGAGGAGGCGCAAGATCGCATCGTCGCCCAGCATGAAGCCGGCTTTCGGCATGCTCTTCGTCAGGCTAGGTACTTCGGTCGCTTTCGGGAAGGTTTTGAGTTTGACATGACTAAAGACTTTTACCAGGGGTCTTTCATGTCTTTCCAAGATATGCCCGAGGGAGCCATCCCCGATAGCGATGAGCCGACTGACTACCCCGAAGATGAAGACACCCACGATGTTTCGGGTGATGAGGTTGAGAATGAGCAAGAGGAGCCGAACCAAGACCAAGAGGACGAGCCTGAGACACAAGAGGATACCCCGAGCCACCCCGACGAGTGATCATTGACTTTGTCTGTAACGGCCGATAGAGCCCTCATTGTATCTCAGGTCGATAGAACCTGCCCTTTTTTGGTCAATGAAAAAGACAATGTGTTTGCGTACCGGAACGATGTTGTATGTCTTTAACTTAAAAAAATTTAAGCAAAAACTTTAGGTGAATTGAATATTCCATACTGCGTGTTAAGCCAAAACCGAAGAAGGTCTTTTGAGATAGTTACCTTCATGGGGACAACACCGATTGGACTCACTTGGAAGCGCGTACTTTTGGCTCAATACCGAATGAGTGTATTCGGATTTGCTT
Source organism: Cajanus cajan (assembly GCF_000230855.2). Taxonomy (NCBI): domain Eukaryota; kingdom Viridiplantae; phylum Streptophyta; class Magnoliopsida; order Fabales; family Fabaceae; genus Cajanus; species Cajanus cajan. The sequence continues at coordinate 27,255,473 of NC_138521.1, forward strand.
CCTCGCTGAGCGAAGACCGAGTGGGGAAAGGTACTTTTTCCGAACCTATGCCGAATGGACTCATTCGGAAGAGCTGACTTGTGGCTCTAAGTCGAATGAGCTTATTCGGACTTGGTCTCTTTTGATCCAAAACCGAATTAGATTGCTCGTACTTGCTTCCTCGTTGAGCAAAGATCGAGTGGGGAAAGGTACTTTTTCCGCACCTATGCCGAATGGACTCATTCGGAAGAGCTGACTTGTGGCTCTAAGTCGAATGAGCTTATTCGGACTTGGTCTCTTTTGATCAAAAACCGAATTAGATTGCTCGTACTTGCTTCCTTGTTGAGCCACGACCGAGTGGGGCAAGGTACTTTTTCCAAACCTATGCCGAATGAACTCATTTAGAAGAGCTTACTTGTGGCTCTAAGCCGAATGAGCTTATTCGGACTTGACTACTTTTAGAGCCTGTTTGCATGATTTTAAAGGCACGTCCTTGGCCGAGTGGGGTCACTCGGGAGGGAAGCCTGTTTGTACGATTTCGAAGGCACGTCCTTGGCCGAGTGGGGTCACTCGGGAGGGAAGCCTGTTTGTACGATTCCGAAGGCACGTCCTTGGCCGAGTGGGGTCACTCGGGAAGGAAGCCTATTTGTAACAACTTGAATGAAGATAATACACAGACTGAGTTGAAATGTGTTTCATTAATATGATGTTCCTCGTTAAAAACCTTGTCGGCCAAAACCCCTTTTCACTTTTTTATAAGGGGAGAAAAGACCAATCAAGGAAAAGAGTGCACTCTGCATACATTGATTGATAATCTTTACAAGAAATTTGGTTAACTGAAATAAGCTTTCAAGTGAGTTGAGTTCCACGTTCTTGGAATGACCTTTCCGGAAAGCTCTTCCAATTTGTATGCACCGTTGTCGAGAGAGTGGCGGATTCTGAATGGGCCGTCCCAGTTTGCTGCTAATTTACCTTCACGGGGGTTGCGCCTGGCCGATCCTTGAATGCGCCATACTAGGTCTCCTTCCTTAAAACATCGCTTTGAAAGCGTGGAATTGAATTGCCTGCTCATCCTCTGTTTGCATGCCTCGGCTACGATGCGTGCCTTGTCTCGGACTTCATCTACAACATCAACCTCTACCCGAAGGGATAAGTTATTGCTTGCCTCGTCAAAATGTATCCGACGGAACGAAGGCTCGCCAACTTCTACGGGGATCATGACATCCGTACCATATGTCAATCGGAACGGGGTTTCCTTTGTTGTGGACTGAGGTGTGCATCTATAAGCCCACAAGACTTCTATCAGCTCTTCGGCTCAAACGCCTTTAGAATCTCCTAAGCACTTCTTCAGTTCTGTTAGAATGACCTTGTTCGCAGCCTCGGCTTGTCCGTTTTACTGGGGATGTTCAACCGATGTGAATCGGTGTCGTATACCCAAGTTAGTGATAAATTTGTTTAATTTCTGATCTGTGAACTGAAGACCGTTGTCCGTTATAATGGCATATGGTATGCCGAATCGTGTGACGATGTTCTTCCACAGGAACTTCTGAACCATGTTGGCCGTGATCGTGGCTAGCGGTTCGGCCTCTATCCACTTTGTGAAGTAGTCGATAGCGACCAACAGAAATTTACATTGTCCTTTGGCGAGGGGGAATGGACCGAGGATGTCCATCCCCCACAGGGCGGCCAAGGAGCACTAATACTATGTAGCTCTTCAGCCGAGGCGTGAATTATGTTTCCATGGCGCTGACATTGCATACATCGCTTTACAAATTCGGCGCAATCGGTTTTAAGAGTTGGCCAGTAGTACCCCGCTCTCAATACCTTGGCTGCCAAAGTTCTTCCACCCGAGTGAGACCCACATATCCCTTCATGGACTTCTCTCAGGACATAATCTGCTTGTGCTGAATCAAGGCATTTCAGTAGTGGTGTGGAGAAGCCCCTTCGGTACAATTCTCCGCTAACAACTGAGTATCTGGCTGCCTGCGTTTGGAGCTTTTTGGCGGCTGACGGATCAGTTGGTTGCTTGCCCTTTTCAATATAATCCATTATCTCGATTATCCAAGTTTGTTGGGGTTCATCAACCGACACACATTCAACCGGGTTGACACTAGGAGTTGCAAGGTCGAGATGAAGAGTAGTTCGAAGCTGCCCAGGTTTTCGACTACTGCTAGCCAACCGAGCTAGTTGATCGGCACGCTCATTGTGTTCTCGGGGGGTATGTTTGACCTGGACTTCATCGAAAGTGTTGCGTGTGTTCTGAAACAAATGGTAATATTTCAACAAGTTAGAATCTTTCACCTAAAAGTGATCATTGACTTGCTCCGAAAAAATCTTCGAATCTGTCCAACACAATACTCGCCGAGCCCCAACCTCTTGGGCGAGCTGTAGTTCTGCCAGTAATGCCTCGTACTCGGCTTGATTATTTGAGGCCTTGAACGCAAATCGTAGGGACTGTTCGAGAACCAACCCGATTGGTCCTTTAAGGATTATTCCTGCTCCGCTACCTTGGCTATTTGAAGATCCGTCCACATGCATTGTCCACAAGTCATTCTCAAAGTGGCCTTTCGGCTGTAATTCATTTACAAAATCGGCCAAGCACTAGGATTTAATCGGGCCTCGCGCCTCAAAAGTTATATCAAACTCCGAAAGCTCAATTGAGCAGGCCATCATTTGCCCAGCCAACTCTTGTTTGCGCAAAACCTTGGCAATTGGGCAGTCAGTTCGGACGACCACATGATGACTTTGAAAGTATTTCCGGAGACGACGAGCCGTGTGAACTAGTCCAAGCGCCACTTTCTCCAGGAGTTGATATCTTGTTTCTGCTTCTTGTAGCATTCGGCTAATAAAATACACCGGCCATTGCACGTCCTTTTCTTGCACCAAGACGGCACTTATGGCTTCATTCGACACGCACAAGTACACCACCATGTCTGCCCGTGGGTCGGGCTTAGAGAGAATGGGGGGAGCCGAGACGTTGCTTCAAATCTTGGAAAGCCTCTTCACAACCGACAAACCATTCAAATTTCTTGACTTTCCTTAACAAACCTACAATAGGCTTTGCTAGCTCCGCGATACATGGTAAAAATCTTGATAGGGATGTGAGCCGCCCGGCCAACTTCTGAACTTCCTTGAGGTTTTGGGGACTTCTCATATCAATGACTGCCCGACATTTATCGGGGTTGGCTTCGATGCCCCTTGCCGACAACATGAAGCCGAGAAATTTGCCCCCCGATACGCCAAACACACATTTTTCTGGATTGAGCCGCATGTCATATTTGCGGAGTTGATGGAATATTTCAGAAAGGTCAGCTATGTGTTGGGCGACGTCTGCCGATTTAACTACCATATCATCGACGTACACCTTGATATTCTTGCCGAGCTGGTGTCGAAAAATGTTGTTCATCAACCTTTGATAGGTTGCTCCTGCGTTTTTCAAGCTGAAAGGCATCACCCGATAATAATAGTTGGCGGTGTCGGTGATAAAAGCTGTCTTCTCTTCATCGCAGGGATGCATTCGGATTTGATTGTACCCCGAATAAGCGTCGAGAAAGGTGAGAATCCTATGTCCTGACGCACCGTCAACCAATCGATCAATGTTTGGGAGCAGGTAAGCGTCCTTCGGGCATGCCCTATTGAGATTAGTGTAGTCGGTACACATTCTCCATTTGCCATTCGTCTTTTTCACCATTACTACGTTCGCCAACCACGTAGTATACTGAACTTCCCGAATAAACCTAGCATCAAGTAATTTTGCAACTTCTGCTTCTACTGCAAGTTTTCGCTCGGTTTCCATTTTCCTTTTACTCTGAGCAACCGGCCGAGCCTCAGCGCATATTGATAACTTGTGACACATAAAGTTTGGGTCAATGCCAGGCATGTCGGAAGGTGTCCAAGCAAAAAGGTCCTTATTCCGAGTGATCACAAGACTTAGGGCAGAACGATCGTCCTCGGATATCTCGACGCCTATATACGTAACTTGAGTGGAGAGTGAACCGAGCTGTAATTGAACTTTTTCTTCTATTGGTTGTACGCGTTCTTCGTCATTCATTCTCGGATCGAGATCCCAAGTTACGGGCTCGTCTAATGCCAAAGGAGTGATAGCATGAACCCTCTTTGATTTTGATTGTCGTTCCTCCACCGAGGATATTCAAAAACTAGCGAAGTAACACTCTCGAGCAGCCTTTTGATCGGCATGGATAGTAATGATCTTTCCTTTGTCGGATGGGAATTTCATTGCTAGGTGTGGTGTTGAGACAATCGCTCCCAGCATGTTTAGTGAGGGGCGGCCGAGGAGGATGTTATATGACGTGCTGGCGTGTACCACGATGTACTTCACTTGAATTTCTCTGCTCTCCTGTTCGTCAAAACAAAAACGAGTAAAGAGATTAATATACCCCTTAGTACTTACCCTTTCACCTGAAAAACCGACAAGGGGGTCATCATATGGGATTAACTCCTTTTCTGAAATACCCAACTGTTTGAAGGTATTCCAGTATAGAATGTCCGCCGAACTGCCTTGATCGATTAACGTCTTCTTGACTATGCAGTTATGAATTTCTATGCTGATCACCATCGGATCGTCCGGCTCGGGGTCAATACCCTGAAAATCGGCATCTTTGAAAGTTATGGTTGGCAATCTTCGGGAAGGTTGCCTATCCACGGCATGTACTGATCGGATAGCCCGCAAGTGCCTCTTTTGGGCTGAAGAAGTAGAGCCCCCGCCCGCAAATCCTCCTGCGATTGTATTAATGACCCTTCTACGCGAAGATGTCGGGTCGTCTTTCCTGTCCCATGACCTGCTTCGTTCACGCCGAGGCCTCTCAGCTTGGTCCTGAGTTCGCCGATCTTGGTTTCGAGGCTGATATGAAGAGCGACACCGAGAAGAATCTGATCGATCGACAAAATTATGAAGCTAGCCTTATTTGATCAAGTCTTCAATTTTATCCTTCAGGGCGGCACACTCCTCTATGGAATGACCCCGATTGCGGTGATATCGACAAGATTTGCTGGTGTCAGCGCGTGGTGGAGTGGATGCCCTTTTCGGCACTGCCAAAACTTCCGATGAGAGAGCTTGTTCCAGTACTGCTGCTCTACTGGCATTTTGGGGTGTATAATGAGAGTATTTTGGTCCACGAACGGGTCTATCTCTTAATGCTATCTCTTTACCTCGGCCCCTGAACGGTTGTTCTACTTGTTTTTCGGCCATACTCACTGGTTCGGCTCTGGCTTGATTACGATATTCTTCCAACTCTTCCATTTGCATATACTTGTCAGCCCTCCTTCGTAGGTCATTCATATCCGAATGAGGCTTTTTACAAATGCTATTGACGAACGGTCCCGGCTTTAAAGCCGTTGTGAGGTGGTGGAGCGCTACGGCCGGATTGAGATCTCGGATCTCCAAGGCTGCCTTGTTGAACCGATCCATAAATGTCCTGAGCGATTCCTTTTTGTCTTGCCGAAGGCTGACCAGAGATAAAGAAGTCAAGCTATGGGGACGACTCGTTGCGAATTGAATGGTGAACTGGGCGGATAACGTGTTGAACGAGTCTATTGAATTGGGGGGTAGCAGAGTGAACCAGCTCAAAGCCCTGCCTTTGAGAGACGTCAGGAAAATGCGACACAAGGCAGCGTCGTCCGTGGTGCTCAAGGTTACCTGCGTAAGAAAAACATCAAGGTGTTCATCAGGGTCGGTTGTACCGTCATATTTATCAATGGGTAATGCTTTCCAATTATCGAGCAAGGATAGTTGCATAATAGAAGGTGTGAAAGGGTGGCGATGCGATCCAATTGTTGCCAAGTCAGTGGGACGGCCGACTGTGGGCAAAGCCGAAGGGAGTTTTTCTGGTGCGGCGGCCGAACCATGTGGAACCGATGTGTGGACTCCATGAGACTGGTAAGACCCTTGTGTCTGAGTATTGGTGGGCTGAGTAGGTTTCCATGAAGGGTCTGGATTTTTAAGTGCTTCATTTTCAGCCCTCAAGGCTGAAAGCTCTTTCGCGTCCTTTTCCCGCTGTTGTTTCATAGCCTCCATCTCTTGTTTCAGTAGACGAACGGTCTCAGACAGATCGGTTTCATCTACTACCTCCACATGTTCCTCTTCGGTCTAGTGGTCTTCTGTGTTTGTTCTTCTTGTTTTCGCCATTTCCTTGTCAAGTCTTCAAGTCATCCTCAATTCGGTCCCACGGTGGGCGCCAAAATGTACCTGTCAAAAGGATACACCGGTAATCTTCTTGTAGTCTGAGGGCCGAACGAGCACTCCGATCGAATATTTCGGTAAGCCGGGGGTGGAGATACCTGCAAAAGGCACTCCGACGCTCAAGTCAGAATAAGCACAAATATCGATGGCAATTAATGAACAGTGACGTTACCTTTTGACGTGAGCTATTTATACTGACATCCATGGGCCCTGGTGTCCTTGGGCCCCGTGACGACTATCGTATTAGGTAATACGTCCTTAATCAGCTTATGGATATGATTATCTCTTAACTCTTGATTAGGGATAATCTTACACTCCTGATTGAGGATCTGGGTTATTATAGTGGCCGATGTCTGATCGGCCACCTGGCTCGGCCATCTGGGTGCTGATTAGGTATCGGTAACCTGATTCGGCCATTCAAGTGCCGATTGGGTGTCGGCTAACTGGACACCCAATCAGCCCTTGAATGGCCGAATCAGGTTACCGATACCTAATCGGCACCCAGATGGCCGAGCCAGGTGGCCAATCAGACATCGGCCACTATAATAACCCAGATCCTTAATCAGGAGTGTAAGATTATCCCTAATCAAGAGTTAAGAGATAATCATATCACTACAAGAAAAATGCTGATTTCTGACAGAAATAGGCAAATTTCCGACGGACTTTTCTTTTTTTGACGGATTTCCGACGGATTTTAATCCGTTGAAAAAAGTGGCGTCGGAAAAAAAAAAAATCCGTTGGAAATAATTTTCTTCCGTCAGAAATTTCCAACGGAAATATCCGTCGGAAAAATCCGTCAGAAATTTCTGTCAAAATTTTCGACAGAAAAATCCGTCGAAAATTATAATTTTTTTAATTTTAATAAATTTATTAATGTAACAACTCTCATATTTGCCCTCTCAAGGGTTCTATTTCACAATATTTCACTATTTAGCATGTTTTATCCTTACTTGTGCAATTTCTGGGAGACTTCCCAAAAAGTCACCCATCCCAGTACTACTCCAGGTCAAGCACGCTTAACTGTGAAGTTCTGATGAGTAAGCTACCGAAATGTCTATGTATGTTGTCTGTATAACTTGTACAAATTAATTCATTTAAGTCATCCTCAAATATACAATCTTATATTTGTACTATAATAATAATATATAATAATTTTATATTATGAATAAGAATAATAATAATAATAATAATATATTTAATTATTCTTTATTTATATGTACTTACTTTTATAATTAACATCTACTTATTTTTATTTAAAATTATAATTTAAATTATTTAATTTTATAATTTATAATGATAATATAATTTATAAAATTATAAATATTTATTTATTACATACTTATAAATTAAATTTTAATATTTTAAATAAATTATTAATTAATTTAACATATTTATTTACCTTAAATCAAACATATAAAATTCAAAAAATGTGTTTATCCTTATTTTTTTTCTTCTAATTATCAACTATTAATAAAATACTAACTTAAAATCTTATCTAATTATATATAATATTTTCATATAAAATTTAAAACCAGATATTAGTTATACAAAAATATTAAGATCATATAGTAAATTGTCAATAAGATTTTAGTTAAATAATTTAAAATAATTAATGTTTCAATTATATTGTTAATTAGTAAATAATTTATCCCAAAACTAATTAATTTTTTTATATTAATTATTAGTAAAATTTAATAACTTTTTAATTTAACAATTAATTGGATCGATGAAATTCAACACACACCATGAGTTATTGAGCAGAATAACTTTACCAAGAGTTATTTTGTAAGTTATCTTAAATCAAACATATAAAATTCAAAAAATGTATTTATCCATGTTTTATTTTTTAATTATCAACCATTAATAAAATACTAACTTAAAATCTTATCTAATTATATCATAATATTTTCATATCAAATTTAAAACCAGTTCTTACATTTTCGACAAATATAATTTGTTTGAAATATTCTATCAATAATATAGTTTTTCCTACAGAAATTTTCTCATCGAAAATATAAATTTTTCGACAGATTTAATTTTGTTTTATAAAAAATCATCTTCGATTAATATAATATTTTGTATATATGATTTAAGAGTAAAAGATTTTCAATTTAACAGTTGAATTTACAAAATTCACATTTAATATAAAGTTATTGAGCGGTGTAATACTTAGTAAAATTTATACCATTGTAATTATATATATATATATATATATATATGTGTGTGTGTGTGTGTGTGTGTGTCTATATATATATATATATATATATATATATATATATATATATATTAAATGTGACTTTTACAAAGTATTACACCGCTCAATAACTTTATATTAAATGTGAATTTGGTAAATCCAACTGTTAGATTGAAAGTTCATATCTCTTATAGATTATATATACAAAACTTTATATTAATCCAAGATGATTTGATACTTCATTCTTATAAAATAAAATTGATGTAATATATTCATTTCAAAATACACTAAAATATGAACTCTTGGATTATCTTCCAGTTGTTGTTCAATTTTAACAAAATTTGATATACACGTATAAAGTGATATGAACTTTCAATTTAATGGTTGGATTTATAAAATTTACATTTAATATAAAGTTATAGAGCGGCATAATACTTAGTAAAAGATACACCGGTATAATTATAACTCCCTATATTATATATATATATATATATATATATATATATATATATATATATATACATACACATACATACATATATATATATATATGGACAGTTGCACGTTTGGAATAGTGAGACACTTGCCCTCACTACTATTTGACATATACATAATTTTTTATCTAAAAAAATAATATATTTTAAAAAAATAAAATTATATTCTAATAATAGATTCGGCAAAAATGTTTATTTATTTGATATCTGTCAAATTTTTGAAGGAAATTAATTCTCATGTGATAAAAAAATTTCTTAATAATGAATTAATTTTTAAAAAAAATTTAATTATAATATATATATGTATATATATATATATATATATATATCTCTTAATATTCACATATATAATGTAATATATTAAAACAAATAATTTTTTGATAAAATAAAATTTGTAGCATGCATGTTTCTCTTTTGTGTTTTTTATTTATTATATACGTTGATTGAAAAAATCAAAATAGTAAAATTGTATACATTGATTAAAAAAATCAAAATAAGAAAAATCATAAGATTTATATTCCATTTAGAATTGTTATTATAAGATATATTTTAAAATAAATTATCATCTAAAAATATATATTAGATATTAAAAACATATTTATATCATAAATAAATTAAACTTTATTTTTATAAATTTAACATATTTATTTTTATATTTTTAATAGTGTTAAATTATTATAAAATAAGTCTTTATGATTGTAGTTCTACCCAAACATTTAAAAATTGTTTATGATAGATAAATAAGTCATACTTAAAATATATATTTTTAAAGAAAATTAGGTTCAAACCAAGTAAATTATAATAAAATATAGTATGACCTAATTTATTTTCATCTTTAATACTAATCGTAGATATAAAAAACTTGTAATAAATAATTATAATATATATTTATACCTTTAAAAGATATATAAAATTTTTAATACTACAAATATATATAAGAAATTAAAAAAATAAATTAAAAAAGAAATTAAAAATAAAAATTAAAAATAATAATTAAAAATAAGATTTCATACGGAAAATTCCGTCAGAAATTTTTGACGGATCCGTATCCGTCGGAAATTTTCCGTCGGAAATTTACATTTTTCTTGTAGTGTATCCATAAGCTGATTAAGGACGTATTACCTAATACGATAGTCGTCACGGGGCCCAAGGACACCAGGGCCCATGGATGTCAGTATAAATAGCTCACGTCAAAAGGTAACGTCACTGTTCATTAATTGTCATCGATATTTGTGCTTATTCTGACTTGAGCGTCGGAGTGCCTTCTGCAGGTATCTCCACCCCCGGCTTACCGGAATATTCGATCGGAGTACTTGTTCGGCCCTCAGACTACAAGAAGATTACCGGTGTATCCTTTTGATAGGTACAGTAACATTTTGCAGCCTGTTAGAGAGCCACCTCAAATCGCTTTTTGAGCAAGCATTGTTTGATGATGTCGTTGTAGTGATAATCAACGTTGACCCCGATCTCACGGTGGAGTGACTTATTTTCAAGCTCGTCTCGGTGGTGCAGATGATTCTCCCTAACTCTAATGATGTACTTGACCACCACTTTTATGAGGTAGGACTGACATTTCACCTTTGTAAGGACATTCTCGGAATAATTTCTAAGAACATTGAGAAGAGTTTGAAAAATTTTGTGTCAATTAGAATTAATGATTGGAACTTGCTATTTTGGACTGCACAACCAGGTGGATCGATGATTTTGGAATAGGTGGAGGAGAAGCTCCAACTCAAATCGAAGAAGCTTAGGTCCACGTGACATGTGTTGAGCGAGTTTGGTTAAAGTTGGCATTACCTTTTTGACACTAACTTCACCAACTATGTCGCTTCATCTGCTCATAGCAACCGACTCCACCTTTTGTATTGTGTGGGAAGATTCCAATGAAAGTTTACCAGTTAGTAATGACTAGATGTGTCAAATGGGTTGGGCTACCCTAACTTATGCAGGTCAAATGTTATTTTAGGTTATGTTGACCTGACTTATATTTTGCTACAATTTTTTGACCCAACTTGACCCTTGTCGGTTTATCTAGAAAAATTGGCCTAATTAAAAAAAATTAGATCTATTTTTTACAATGAAAAATATATAAATTATAATATGATTATTTGATACTATATACTAGTTATAAATGAGCAATCAGCTAGTCACAATCATATAGTATCGGGTAGTTAAAAATGTCCATACATTAAATGTAACACCCTGAATTTTCTACTAATACAATATTAATCATTATTTATTTTTGTATTATTTTCTTATAGTTATTTTAGTTAATTAGAGGGGTTTTATAGAATATTGTAAAGGTTTGTAATAATTTAAATTATTTATGAAAATTTTTATATAAATTCTATTTTTTTAGGCCGGAATGGGCTGTTCCAAAAGTGGAACGGCCCGTTCCAAACAATGAAAGTAAACTGTTTTGAGGTAGCAGAACGGGTTGTTCCAAAAGTGGAACGGGCCATTCCAAATTAGTAAAAAGGCCCATTTGGGTTATTCTAGAACGGGCCGTTCCCAAAGTGAAACGGGTCGTTCCAAGATTCTAAAATTGCCTAAAAACCTTAGTTGGAAATGGGCCGTTCCAACTATGGTCAATAAGTGTTAACATGAACCCTAGAACGGGCCATTCTGATTTGAGAACGGGTCGTTCTGATTTTTGAAAATGGGTCGTTCTGATTTTATAACGGGTCGTTCTAGTTGTAAATTTTGCCTATAAAGCATGGCTCCGGAACGGGCCGTTTCAAATTTAGTATGGGTCGTTTCGAGTACCCCTGAATGCCTATAAATAAGAGGCAGGGGGTGAAAAAAATTATAACTGACTAAGAAGGTGAAAACTTAGAGAGAGAAAGAGAAAGAAAGAGAGAGAAAGAGAGAGAAAGAGAAAGAAAGAGAGAAAAAGAAATAGGGAATCCAGAGGAAGAAAGTAACAAGGTCCTGCTCAAGTTTCAGCTCTTGCATATCCAGGTAAGGGGGGAGTGAGAAACCTCGCTCGGGGATGTGGGAATAATTGTTGGATAGTCTGATTGTCGGATTGGCCCCCAATCCCTTGCCTTTTGCATGTTTCTAGGAACATGCAAAGTATTAATGTGTTCTGATTTATTTTCTGTTTGCTCTACTTTGTTCCTTGTTGGAAATAATAAATGAATATGTAATTAATGTTAAAAATAAATAAGTTTTAATATGAATAAGAATGCTCTCTGTGGATTCCTATGCGGATCTTATGAGGAATAATTATGACATGACTATGTGAAATATGCACAAATGACATGAGACATAAGAATGGACTATTGAGACAAGCTGTGATTATGAGAATATGAAAAATGATGACATGATGTATGATGACAAAAACTAGGAGAAGTGGTAGATGTTATTCTCCTCGGATTCACCAATGCTTGGACCTCTTCAATGGAGCTTGAAATCCGAATGTAAGACACTTGAAGGAGTGAAGATTTTCGGACTTAGGGTTCCTATACTATGGATGGAAGCATCCAAGCTTAAGGAACAAAGGAAAGCTCACTTCAAAAGGTAGGAAACCTAGCTAGGGTTCCTAAAAAGTGATGGCTCTCTCTTGGTGAATTTTGGAAGAAACTTGGCAGAATATTTGCTCTCAAATTTCATATATCAAAAGTGATTACAATGTGTGAAGGAGGGAGCTTAAATGGATCTGGAATTAGGGACACTTGGCGCCAATGTGGAGGCTTCACATGTGGCGCCAATGTGGAGGCTTCACATGTGGCGCCAAGTTTTGAATTCAAATTTTGAATTTGAATTCAAAACTTAACTCACATGTACAAGTCCGGTTCACATTGATGCTAGGTGTATTTAGGTTTGATTTAGTGTGCATTTAGGGTTGAATTTGAGTCACACATGTTCAGCCAAGGTGGCACCATCCATGTGACTCAAAATGCAACTTAAATGCATGCTAAATTAAACCTAGTTTTGCCTAATTCAATTAAACTAATAATCCTCCTTAAATCCTAATCTAATGACCTAAATGCAATGGTCAATCAATTACAATGAATAGGAAAAATTACAAGAATGAAAATGAGCCCAATATTGGGTACCAAAAGCCCAAAGGCCCATGAAGCCCAAAACTAGGCCCAATAAGCCTATGACCCAAAAATGCTACTCTATGTCGTCCAAAATACAAGACCAAAATATGTGAAACCTATACTAATATAATATGTACAAAATATAAGAAAAATGGATTTATTAAGAGATGACCCATGTGAAGCTCAAATTGGGCCTTCTAGGCCCATCGGGCCCATTGGGCCTTGACTGGCCCAAACCTTCATGTCTAGCCCACTCCTCTTGGATCTTTTAGGTTGTCACCTCTTGCCTTCCTTAGCATGATTCCATCAATGTACTAAATGAAATTCTGTAATAAGTCAAATGTTGAGTCAATGAAATAATGAATGTATGACATGCATCATATGCACATATAACTCCAAGTGTGCCGCTTATGCCGCATACCAGTGATTTACTGAGATATTTTAGGTGTACCTTAGGGTCACCAGTGACGTAACATGCTAACAAGGTGTACCTTAGGGTCACCCATGACGTAACATGCTAACAAGGTGTACCTTAGGGTCACCCACGACGTAACATGCTAACAAGGTGTACCTTAGGGTCACCAGTGATGTAACAAGCTATGAGAAATGTGAAACTTCCATATGGCGCCACATGCATGCATTTATGAGTCGAGTCCATGACATCATTGCATGATAAATGAGTGTATCTGTGATATTGATTATGTATGTGTATTGTTTACATGTGACTTATGGTTGTTGTGTGTGCTATCTAACCTTTATTTCTGCACCTGAAATTGAGTGAGATGTTTCTCACTCTTTGTTATTCTTGTACATGTTTAAATTGTGTTGCAGGTGATCATCATCATGGGGATGTTGGTGATGAGGCTTAAGGCTTCAGTTGGGCATGCTCTGATAGGATGTGACATCGGGGCATAACTAGGCTTAGTTTAGGATGTTATTGTTTTAAAAGCCTTAATTTTCTTTTCTTTTGTAATTTTGAACGTTCTTGATAAAAGACCAAAATGTGCATCTTTGTCATATTATTTTTATTACATGATTTAGAAGTTATAAGTTAATTCCTAACTAGGAAGCACTGCCACCTTTGCTGGAATTAATCTATATTTTCCTTTATATGATTTCTTGAGTTTTGATACTTACATGTTGACCTTTTATGATTTATGAGTTACGAATGTGAATCTTCTACCTTATGATATTTGAGACAATTATTTTATCCATGAAAGATGTTGTCAACTACGAAAGATTCTATTTACTCAAAAAGGAAAAAAAAAATTATTGTTTATATTTATTGTGTATTAATGTTGGGGTAGATGGTGTCACATTTAGTGGTATCAGAGCAGGTCGATCCAATCGACCGTGAGTTATAAGTTTACTATGCTTATTTGGTAGATGAATGATGGACTAAATTGATTGTGGAACTTACTGATATGCTAGTGTAATGATTGATTATGTCTATTAATTGTACTATTTTCTTAGATTATGGCTGGTAGAAATGATCGTGCGATTACTGATGCTCTTCAAGCATTAGCACAAGCTATGAATAATAACAATAGGGCTGGAGTCGTTCTTAACTGGTTGGAGCAATTTCAGCGAAATCACCCACCTACCTTTAAAGGGGGATATAACCCAGATGCTGCTATGAATTGGCTAACGGAGATCGAGAAGATCTTCAATGTCATGGATTGTCCCCTCGCTCAGAAGGTGAAGTTGGCCACCTTCATATTGACTGCTGATGCTCACTTTTGGTGGGAAGGAGCACTTTGAACGATGATTGATGGAGGGGTGTACTTGAATTGGGACAACTTCAAGAAGGTCTTTCTTGAGAAGTATTTCCCGGATGATGTGAGGAGTCGGAAAGAAATGGAATTTCTTGAACTGAATCAAGGGAATGACACAGTGGCAGAGTATGCTGCCAAATTTGATGCTTTGGTTCGTTATTGTACACACTACCATGGTGAGGGTGGTGAAAGGGATAAATGCATAAAATTTGTAAATGATTTGCGTCCTGAGGTGAAGACTGCAATTAATTATCAGGAGATATATCACTTTCCCACTTTGGTCAATAAGCGCAACATTTATGACCGTGACAACCGTGCTCATGCTGCTTTCTATAAAGGAGTTGGAGGTCCTATTCGTGCTGTGAGTTCTAGTACTTCGGGTAGGAGTAAGCCTTACTCTGCTCCTACTAGATTTCAAGGGAGTAAAGCTGCTGCTAATAAAAGCAAGTCATTTACTAGAGGATCCACTATTAGTACTACTAGAAGTGTTGGAGGGTCTGTGTCCACTCCTTTAGGAAGATGTGGGAAGTGTGGACGTATTGGTCATAATCAGTCTGAGTGTCGTGACAAGGAGGTTACCTGCTTCAATTGCAGTGGTAAGGGTCACATCAGCACCCAATGTCCTGAACCACCAAGAACACGTGTTATTGGATCGGGTTTGCAAATTAAGCGTCCAAAGACTATAGGGAGAGTATTTGCTCTTAGTGGTGTTGAAGCTGCTCGGTCGGAAAATTTGATACAAGGTACTTGTTTCATAGATGAGACTCCTTTTGTTGTACTATTTGATTATGGTACAACTCATTCCTTTATTTCTGTCTCTTGTGTCCAAAAATTGAATTTGCCAGTGTCTTTGTTAGATTTTGATTTAGTTGTTGAAACCCCTACTAATGGTCTTGTGACTACATCCCTAGTGTGTTTGAAATGTCCTTTCACAGTTTCTGATAAGCAGTTTCTAGTTGACTTAATTTGTTTGCCTCTTAATCAATTAGATGTTGTTAGAAAAGAATGGCACAATCCAAGAGGGGGGGTAGATTGGATTCTATGACCCTTTAAAAATTATCAGAGTATTTAGGATCTTTATTTCACTTAAACTTTTCTAAGACTGAATTTTTCAAATGAAGCTCTCTTAAAGACTTGTTATGAAAGTATGAATGCAATATGCTTTCTTGATTACAAAATTGTGAGGTTCAAATATAATATTCTAATTCAGATTTAAACCAACAATTTTCACATACACATGTTAATCAAGAATTATCTTCTTTAATGTTCAATCAAGCAATTACTCAAAGTAAAAGATAAGGTAGAAGAAGATTGCACAAGTCTTTTATACTGGTTCAGCCACTCCACAGGTGACCTACATCTAGTCCTTAATCAACACCTGATTAAGATTTGTTCCACTATCTTAAGCAAGAAGATTTACAAGCACACACACATGCATATACTTCAACACAAAAGATAACCACTTTCTTGACCCCAAGAAAGCACCCCTTGTAGAACCCACTAAAAGAAACCTTACCACTTGAGAAACCCTTCTCAAGATTTTTACAAAGATTCACAAAGAATAAAGGAACGAATTCACCTGGAATTCTTGAAGCAAATCTTAATCTTCCCCTTTCAAGATATGATGATGATGATAATCTCACAAAGTTTTTCACAAACGTTTTTACTCTTGGATTTCACAAAGAAAACTCTCCAAGATGTCACAGAGACTCCACAAAAACGTTTTTCACAATTTGATTATCAGTTCTAACTCTTGTCTGAAGTTTCTCAAAGTTCAAACTATTTATAAAAGTTTCAGACGCAGATAATCGATTATTTTAAAGAATAATTGATTATTTTGTTCTTCAGATTTTCTGGAAATCAACCAAGAACAATATAATCAATTATTTTGCTAGATAATCGATTATTCTAGAGAGTTGTTTCTGGGATAATCGATTATTTTGGAAAATAATCGATTATTGCAGCAAGGCATCCCATTTTGCCTGTTGCTGGAATAATCGATTATATTTAACGATAATCGATTATTTTGAGTTAGTTTTTAAAACTTCGTTTTTAAGTCTCAAAATAACTTTCCAACCTTTTCACTCATCATCATATACTCTCTACTCAGCTTTAGATATAGATTTTCTTATGCACAAAGCATACTAAGCACACACAATATAAAATCTTATTCAAAACACCTTAATTTCTAAACTCTATTACATTGCTCCATTACATAGCATTTTCTTGACTTTTCTTTGACTTTGTTTTTGTGCTTCCAAGTTGTAAGTTGTTGTTGTACACTTATGTTGTGATCATCAAAACTCCTTTAGGTTTCAAGCTCTCCTAAGCTCAACAGATGTAATTCTTGGTATGGATTGGTTATCTTCCCACCATGTCCTTTTAAACTGCTTTGATAAATCTATTTCCTTTGGTGAATGTAAGAGTATGGAATTTCTTAGTGCTGCCGACATTAAAACTTGTTTAAAAGAAAATGAAAGAGTGTACATGATCTTCGCTTCCTTAACACTTGAGATTGATAGTAAGCTAGATGAGATTCCCTTAGTGAGAGAATTCCTAGAAGTATTCCCTACGGATGTGTCTAGTTTACCACCTAAAAGAGAGATTGAGTTTAGCATAGACTTAGTACCAGGTACCTCACCCATATCTATAGCACCCTATAGGATGTCCCCTAAAGAGTTAGTTGAGCTTAAGAAACAAATAGAGGAACTGCAAGGGAAACAATTCATTAGGCCTAGTGTCTCGCCTTGGGGAATGCCTGTTTTGTTGGTTAAGAAGAAATATGGGAGCATGAGGTTGTGCGTGGACTATAGGCGACTGAATAAAGTGACCATTAAGAATAAGTATCCCTTGCCTAGGATAGATGACCTTATGGATCAACTAGTTGGAGCTTGTGTGTTCAGTAAGATAGATTTAAGGTCAGGATACCATCATATTAGAGTGAGAGCTGAAGATGTTCCTAAGACTGCCTTTAGGACCCGCTATGGGCACTATGAGTATTTAGTTATGTCTTTTGGTGTGACTAATGCACCTAGTGTTTTTATGGACTACATGAATAGGATCTTTCACCCTTACTTGGATAGATTTGTAGTGGTCTTCATAGATGATATCCTAGTGTATTCCAAGACTAGGGAGGAGCATGTTGAGCACCTTAGGATCGTTCTTCAAACCCTTAAGGAAAAGCAGTTGTATGCTAAATTGTCAAAATGTGAATTTTGGTTGGATAGTGTGAACTTTCTAGGACATGTGATATCCAAGGGTGGGATAGCTGTAGATCCTGCTAAGGTAGAAGCTATGTTAGAGTGGAGTACACCTAAATCAGTATTTGAGATTTTGAGCTTCTTAGTACTAATCAGTTATTACAGAAGGTTCATAGAGAATTTCTCTAGGCTAGCTCTTCCTTTGACTAAGCTGACGAAGAAGGACCAACCTTTTGTGTGGAATTTTAGGTGTGAGAAAAGCTTTCAAGAGCTTAAGAGGAGATTAACTAGTGCCCCTGTGTTAGTGTTACCTGATCCTAGTAAGACTTTTGAGGTATTTTGTGATGCTTCTAAATTGGGTTTAGGAGGAGTTCTTATGTAGGAGGGTAAGGTAGTAGCTTATGCTTCTAGACAACTTAAAATTCATGAGCAAAACTATCCTACCCATGACCTTGAGTTAGCTGCAATAGTATTTGTACTTAAGTTGTGGAGACATTACTTGTTTGGGTCTAGATTTGAGGTTTTTAGTGACCATAAAAGCCTTAAGTACTTGTTTGACCAAAAGGAATTGAATATGAGGCAGAGGAGATGGTTAGAGTTCCTTAAGGATTATGACTTTCAATTGAATTATCACCCCAGCAAGGCTAATGTTGTAGCTGACGTTTTAAGTAGAAAATCTTTGAGAATGTCTTCTTTGATGATTAGGGAATTGCATATGATTGAGGAGTTTAGAGATATGAGCTTAGGGTGTGAGTTGACCTCTAAGAGTATTAAGTTGGAAGCTTTGAGAGTGACTAATAGCTTGATAGATGAGATTAGAGAAGGTCAGAGGATAAATCCTTTCTTATTGAGTCAAGTAGAAAAGTTGAATCAAGGTGTGAAAAGTGAGTTTAGATTTGGAGTGGATAGAGTTTTGAGATTTAAGGATAGGTTGTGCATTCCTAGTGTGCCAGAGCTTAAGAGAGCAATCCTAGAAGAAAGTCAGAGTATCCTTAGTATCCATCCAGGAGCCACTAAGATGTACCAAAACCTTAAGAAAATGTTTTGGTGGCCTAAGATGAAGAGGGAAGTGGAGGAATTTGTGTATGCTTGCTTAGTATGTTAGAAAGTTAAGGTAGAACACCAAAACCTTTCAGGTCTGATGCAACCTTTAGATGTTCCTGTGTGGAAATGGGATAGCCTCTATGGATTTTGTAGTTGGGCTACCTAGAACTGTGAAGAACTTGGATGCTATATGGGTCATTGTGGATAGATTGACTAAGTCTACCCATTTTATTCCCATTAATATTAGGTACCCTTTGGAGAGGTTAACCAAGTTGTACATTAGTGAGATCGTGAGGTTGCATGGAGTTCCTACTAGTATAGTGTCTGATAGAGATCCTAGGTTCACTTCTAGATTTTGGGAAAGTTTGCATAAGGCTTTAGGCACCAAGCTTAGATTGAGTTCAGCCTACCATCCCCAAACAGATGGCCAAACTGAGAGAACCATAAGAGCTTGCATCTTAGAACATGGAGGTAGTTGGGATAGTTTCTTACCTTTGATAGAGTTTACCTACAATATTAGCTACCATTCCAGTATTGGGATGGCACCCTATGAGGCTTTGTATGGTAGAAGATGTAGAACACCTTTATGTTGGGCAGAACCTGGAGAGAATACCATGTTAGGACCTGAGATAGTTCAACAAACTACTGAACATGTTAAGATGATCCAAAAGAGGATGAGAGCAACCCAGAGTAGGCAAAAGAGTTATAATGATAAGAGGAGAAAAAACCTTGAGTTTAAAGAAGGTGATCATGTATTCCTTAAAGTCACTCCTTGGACAGGACTAGGCAGAGCACTGAAATCTCATAAGATTACTCCACGTTTCATCGGTCCTTATCAAATTCTTAAAAGGATTGGTGAAGTAGCCTATCAAATTGCCTTGCCTCCATCTCTTTCAAATCTCCATAGTGTCTTTCATGTTTCCCAACTCAGAAAGTATGTCCATGATCCTTCCCATATCATTGAGTCTGACAACATTAAGTTGAAGGATAATCTCACCTATGAAATGGTTCCTTTAAGGATTGATGACACGAGGGTGAAACAACTGAGAGGAAAGGAATTCCCTTTGGTTAAGGTCGTTTGGGGAGGAAATTTTAAAGAAAGTGCTACATGGGAATTAGAAAGCAAGATGCGAAAAGTTTATCCATTTCTGTTTTCAGGTAAATTTTGGGGATGAAATTTCTAAAAGGAGGGGAATTGTAACACCCCGAATTTTCTACTAATACAATATTAATCATTATTTATTTTTGTATTATTTTCTTATAGTTATGTTAGTTAATTGAAGGGGTTTTATAGAATATTGTAAAGGTTTGTAATAATTTAAATTATTTATGAAATTTTTTATATAAATTTTGTTTTCTTAGGCTGGAACGGGCTATTCCAAAAGTAGAACGGATCGTTCCAAACAATGAAAGTAAACTGTTTTTGAGGTAGCAGAACGGGTCGTTCCAAAAGTGGAATGGGTCGTTCCAAATTAGTAAAAAGGTCCATTTGGGTTATTCTAGAACGGGTCGTTCCCAAAGTGAAACGGGTCGTTCCAAGATTCTAAAATTTCCTAAAAACCTTAGTTGGAAACGGGTCGTTCCAACTATGGTCAATAAGTGTTAACATGAACCCCATAACGGGTCGTTCTGATTTGAGAACGGGCCGTTCCAGGTTCAATACGGGTCGATTCAGGTACCCCTGAATGCCTATAAATAGGAGGCAGGGGGTGAAAAAAATTATAACTGACTAAGAAGGTGAAAACTTAGAGAGAGAAAGAGAGAGAGAAAGAGAAAGAAAGAGAGAGAAAGAGAAAGAAAGAGAGAGAAAGAAAGAGGGAATCCAGAGGAAGAAAGTAACAAAGTCCTGCTCAAGTTTCAGCTCTTGCATATCCAAGTAAGGGGGGAGTGAGAAACCTCGCTCGGGGATGTGGGAATAATTGTTGGATAGTCTGATTGTCGGATTGGCCCCCAATCCCTTGCCTGTTGCATGTTTCTAGGAACATGCAAAGTATTAATGTGTTCTGATTTATTTTCTATTTGCTCTACTTTGTTCCTTGTTGGAAATAATAAATGAATATGTAATTAATGTTAAAAATAAATAAGTTTTAATATGAATAAGAATGTTCTCTGTGGATTCCTGTGCGGATCTTATGAGGAATAATTATGACATGACTATGTGAAATATGCACAAATGACATGAGACATAAGAATGGACTATTGAGACAAGTTGTGATTATGAGAATTTGAAAAATGATGACATGATGTACTAAATGAAATTCTGTAATAAGTCAAATGTTGAGTCAATGAAATAATGAATGTATGACATGCATCATATGCACATATAACTCCAGGTGTGCCGCTTATGCCGCATACCAGTGATGTACTGAGATATTTTAGGTGTACCTTAGGGTCACCAGTGACGTAACATGCTAACAAGGTGTACCTTAGGGTTACCCATGACGTAACATGCTAACAAGGTGTACCTTAGGATTCCCCACGACATAACATGCTAACAAGGTGTACCTTAGGGTCACCAGTGATGTAACAAGCTATGAGAAATGTGAAATTTCCGTATGGCGCCACATGCATGCATTTATGAGTCGAGTCCATGACATCATTGCATGATAAATGAGTGTATCTGTGATATTTATTATGTATGTGTATTGTTTACATGTGACTTATAATTGTTGTGTGTGCTATCTAACCTTTATTTCTGCACCTGAAACTGAGTGAGATGTTTCTCACTCCCTTGTTATTCTTGTACATGTTTAAATTGTGTTACAGGTGATCATCATCATGGAGATGTTGGTGATGAGGCTTAAGGCTTCAGTTGGGCATGCTCTGATAGGATGTGACATCGGGGCATAACTAGGCTTAGTTTAGGGTGTTATTGTTTTAAAAGCCTTAATTTTTTATTTTTTTTTGTAATTTTGAACGTTCTTGATAAAAGACCAAAATGTGCATCTTTGACATATTATTACATGATTTAAAAGTTATAAATTAATTCCTAACTAGGAGGCACTGCCACCTTTGCTGGAATTAATCTATATTTTCCTTTATATGATTTCTTGAGTTTTGATACTTACATATTGACTTTTTATGATTTATGAGTTACGAATGTGAATCTTCTACCTTATGATATTTGAGACAATTATTTTATTCATGAAAGGTGTTGTCAACTATGAAAGATTCTATTTACTCAAAGGAAAAAAAAATTATTGTTTACATTTATTGTGTATTAATGTTGGAGTAGAGGGTGTCACATTAAAAGTCAAACATATTTTTACCTAAAATAGTAATTAATACATTCTTTAGTTTTTCCTGTTTAGTTCAAAACACTTTATTGTGATCAACTATTGAAGTGCTTCTACAATTGAATTTCAAATTAGGATTTAATTCTTTATTCACCGTCAAAATCCCTTCAAAATTCAACATAACTATATGGAAGATTATGCTTGATAATATACCTAACAAGTGAATCTCTATAAATTTTAGAATCAAATTTTCACTACTTTAATAAACTAACTTCATTATCCAACATGACCCCAACATCTTGGCACTTAGAGATCCAATACATTAGTAATATCACTTTTTAAATGATTAGTACTTGAAATAAGAGTGAAGAAACTCTCATAATAGTTAATTTTAAGTCTGTAACCACAACTCTTAACACTAACACAAAATAATGAAAGTGTATTACTATTATTTTATGTTATTTTATTCTATTATTTTATAATATGTTACATATTTACACATTGACAATGATGGTGATTCAAATTATCAGTTTAACGAGATATTTTATCTTGGATTTATTTGACTTGTTGAGTAGGTTATGATGGAAGAAAGTAGGGAGAAGTGATGGATGTTCTTCTCCTTAGCTCCTCCTAGCCACGGATCCTCTTTAAGGAGATAACACTGAATGGAAATGAAGCTTGAAGGATGAATGAACACGGATGATGAAGGCTAAAGCCTTGGATGGAAGTATCCAAGCTCAAGATGCAAGAGAAAGCTCACACTCAAAGAGAAGGAAATCCTAATGAATTCCTAAAGGTGAAGCTCACTCTCTCTCTCTAGAAGACTTTGAAGAAACTCGGCACTTGGCTCTCAAATTTCAATAATGTTCAAAGTAAGTACAATAGGTGAGAGGAGGGAAACATATAGCATCCGAATTTGAGGAGAACACTTGGCGCCACATGATTGGTCACATGTTGGCGCCAAGATTTGAATTCAAATTCAAATTTGAATTCAAACCTTGTGTCACATGCTCATGACCGGTCATGTAGAGCTAAATGAGAGATTAGGTTGAATTTAGAGTGAATTTAGGGTTGCATTTCGGTGTCACACTTGTGCAACCAAGGTGGTGCCAAAAGTGTGACCTAAATGCAACTTAAATTCATCCTAAATTTGACCTAATTTGTCCTAATTCAAATGAACTATTAAACCTCCTTAAACCCTAAACTAATGACCAAAATACAATGGTCTAATGAATACAATGGAAAGGAAAAATTACAAGAATGAAAATGAGCCCAATATTGGGTACCAAAAGCCCAAAGGCCCATGAAGCCCAAAACTAGGCCCAACAAGCCTAAAACCTAAAATGCTACTCTATGTGGTCCAAAATACAAGACCAAAATATATGATACCTATACTAACATGATGTATACAAAACATATGAAAATAGCTATAACAAAATATGGCCCATGAAAAGTTCAACTTGAGCCTTCCTAGGCCCAATGGGCCCGATGGACCCTGACAGGCCCAAACCTTCATGTTTAGCCAACTCCTCTTGGATCTTTGAGTATGTCACCTCTTGCACTCCAAAGCATGATTCCATCATCCCCTCCCTCTTGAAAAGGATTTGTCCTCAAATCTCGAGGATGAATGGAAGAAAAATTAACACCTACATATAAAACATGCAAGGAATAAGAAGTAACATGGTAAGAGAAAAGATCATGGATCCTAAGAGGAGTCCTAGTATCTAACCTAACAAAGAAAGATAAAATATTAGACTCTCTAAAAATAGGCTCCTCTTCTAAGCATAACCTAGAAGTAAAACCTAAAAATGTAAGAACACTATGACTAAGACAATGAAAAAACTTAAACACTACAAGATCTTGCCTAAAGTACCCTAAATGGTATCCTAGGCTTTTCCTAAAATATAAAGAAAATACTACTAAAAAACGTCCTAAACAATTTTGGATTTGATTGTTTATTAGATATTCATAGTCATATATTCTATTTTTGTCTTGTAGGGAAGGAAACATATTAAGTTCAAAAAAATAAGAACTTCCCATAAGATCAAACATAGAATATAAATTATTACAAGTTAGATCTACTAAACAATGTAAACCGAAAATTTGGTGCTTTAGAAAATCCAAAGAAATACTTCCTTCCTTGTGCACCTTCAAGGAAGTAGTATAAGGAGTAACACTAAGAATAGTCCACTCCTTCTTCACTATATCTCTAAGTTGAGAATTCGTGGTTTGAAATTTATTTTGTTTTTCATTCTCAACTCTAAGATAAGTGGCAGCATTAGGACAAGAGTCAAAACTTTTATGAATAAAGAGAGTTCTTTTCAAGTCTTGTTTGGTCATAAAATAACTCTCTTTTGTCACAATTGTCTTAGTGGAGTCCCCTTTATCCACACTCTGTCCTTCTTTCTTTTCTTTGTTTCTTTTCTTTTTCATTTGCTTTTGATCCTCAAACACTTGGGGTGGTGTTAAAGGATTAAAAACAATTTCCTTATTTTTATGAATGAAGGATATTTTGTTAGTGAGGCCATCATGTATAGTTTGTTTATCAAATTGCCATGGCCTTCCAAGCAAAATATGACAAGCTTCCATAGGGATCACATCACATAAAACTTTATCTTTATAATCCCCTATAGAAAACTTGACCTTCACTTGTTGATTCACCTCCAATTCCTCACCTTCATTGAGCCAATGAAGTTTGTAAGGGTGAGGGTGAGGAATGGTGGTAAGGGCTAACTTGTTAATCAACCTTGTACTACAACAATTTGAACATGATCCACTATCAACAATGAGAGAACAAGTTCTTTTGGAAACTAAACATCTTGTGTGAAAGATGTTCTCTCTTTGTGATAGTGAAGTGGGACAAGGTTGACTTCCAAGAAGCCTTTTGACCATAAGAAGATCACCATCAACAGGATATAGCTTTTCAATTTGAGGATCTTCCTTACTAGTCTCACTATCACTTGAAATGGTAGAACTAGATTCATCAAGGCTACTATAAATGTCTTGTCCTCTCAAAATCATGACCTTTTTAGTTGGACATTGAGAAGCTATATGGCCTCTCCCAAGACATTTAAAGCATTTGATGTCACTAGTTTTACTACTAGAAGTGACAATATTTTTATTTTTATTTTCTTTTTCTGTTTCTTTTTCTTGACTTTTACTAGAATTTTTAGAGGAGTCATATTGACCCTCCCTCTTGTCCTCTTTCTTGATATAAGAGCTAGATTGAGTTTTGCCTTTTCTCAAATTTTGTTGTTCCACCCTTATACAAAGTTGGACCAAATCATCAAAGTCCCTATAAGGGAGTAACTCAACTCTATCTCTAATATCAAAATTGAGACCACTTAAAAATCTAGCAATGGTCAACCTTTCCTCTTCCCTTATCCCAGCCCTCATGAGATACAACTCCATTTTCTGTCTATACTCCTCCACACTCATGTTCTTTTGTTGGAGCCTTTGGAGCTTATCCATAAGCTCCCTACTATAATAAGAAGGAATATGCCTTCTTCTCATAGCACTCCTCAATTCATTCCAATAAGTGATGGGAGGATCATTGTGAAGTCTTCTCTCTCTTTCCAAGGATGTCCACCAATACATGGCTTGTCCTTGAAAAGCTAGGGTGGCCAAAGGAACTTTTCTTTCCTCACCTACTTGATGACAAGTGAAGATTTGCTCCACTTTCATCTCCCAATCTAAGTAGGCGTCCACATCTTCTTTACCATGAAAGTAAGGGAGATCAACCCTTGATTCCCTCACTTTGTGTTCTTTAATGACTCTCCTAGGTGTTGGTTGATAGTAAGCATCCATATGCATACTACCATCATTATCTTGGCTTTGAGAATCATTGGAGCTCTTGGTTGAGCTCCTAGAAGAACCTTTTGGACTTTTATTTTTATTTAATCTTTTTAAAAGTTTTTCTTCCCTTTGCTTAATCTTTTTGGATTTCTTGTTCCAAAGCCATGATTTGTACTTCTTTTTCAAGTTTCTCTTTTTGTTTTTGAAGCATCTCATCATTTTTCCAAAGTTTTAGTGCTTCAACCTCCTTGACAATTCTTTCAAAACTTTTAGGAGTATCAAAGTCACTACTACCTTGAGAATGATGACTCATGGTTAAGCAAAAAGAATTTGTATGCTATGCAAAAATTTATAAAATGTTTTTGGTATTTCTAGGAATGAAAATAGCACTTGGAAGTCTAAGTGTACAAGTTGCACTATCAAGGGAGGTGAGCTACAAAGAGCCACTTAATAACCAAGTCTTTTCAAGTGGAAATCACTAAACTCCTTTGTGGTATTTCCAATTCCCCAAAACTTTTCACAAAAATTTTGAATGCTTTTTCACAAATTGTTTCTTTTCACACTTAAACTAAGCGTGAACAAATAAACTACACAATTCTAGACGTTTCAAGGCAGCAAAAATTAAACAATTAAGGACAAAAAACTTAAAGGAAGCAAGAACAAGTAACTAGTCGGATAACCCTAAGTGGAAGCTTGAAACATATGAAATTTCCAAGCCACTTCCACTAGTACTACACGTGAGATGCTATCAAGGATGTAGATATACCTGACCAGCTTCTTAATACTCCCTCCAAGCTTTACAAATTGATTTAAAATACAAGAGTTTTGACAAAAATGTAAACTAGCCTAGGAAAACAAGTAAATGATGGCTTTAGTGACCAATTAGTGACGGATTGTTGTGCAAATTTTCCAACACTTAACCAAGTGTTTAATCCGCCACTAATCCTTCAATATGATGCTCCTGGACCTGCAAAAGAAACACAACAAAGAGGTTAAAGTGGCTGCCTCACAAGGTGAAGGGATTGGTCACTCAAGTGAAGGAAATTTAGGAGGATTTTGGTCACTAAATTAGGTCAAATTTGGTGATTATAGTGTCCAAAATTTTTCCTACTCTTTGTTGAGCAATGCTTGATCCTTGAGCAAGGATTTAAGGCCACTTCCAGCACAGGAAATTATTGAAAGAAAACTAGACAAGCAACAAAGCACAATTTGGAAAGCTTATACCAAAATTAAGAGTAATATGTGTATATGACAAGACTCAAAGAAGTTCAACAAGTAAAACTGGAAAATTAAGACTCCAAAATGAAGCTAGCACTCAGTTAGAATGAATCCTAGATAGGTACTAGAGTAGATGAAGAAAACAAAAAAAAAAAATTTGAAAGCAATTGGACAAGTATAGCAAAAGTAGTAGCCAAAACAATAACAAGGAACCAAATGAATTTTCACCAATGTACACCTCTCGGCTTTTGTATTTTAAATTGTCTTATATATTTTTTTTTTAATTCTTTCTTTTTCCAGTATCAAATTAAGATTCCAGAGAGTGTTTTTGCCTTTTATTTCAAATTTTTCTAAGGTTCCAAGCTATGGAAAACGAGAATACAAATCAGCCAAAAATTAGGTCAAATTTCAAGTGAGAATGATAAACTAGTGCACTAGTTTTAGGTTTTGGTTTGGATTCTTTTTGAACTATTTTGCTTTTCAACTTTTAGGTCTTTTAGGCTCTGTTTTAAACTCTGTTTTCCAGCCTCTTAATCATCATTTTTTTTTAAATTGAATCCACAAGAAGAGTGCACTAGAAGTAGGATTACACTTGAAATTTTGAGTCACAAAATGTTTAGAAGATTTTCAAGAGAATGTGATTTGAAAACTTAAAGAACACAATGGAAACCTAACTCTAAGGAAACTTGCTAGGACTAATAGCAAATCATGAACACAATAAGGTAAAAGAAAAAGCACATATAGGAGGCAAAAGAGACACAAATCCGAGAGCAAAATATGAGACAAAATTCAAAACAAAACAAGGTTAAACATGCTATTCAAGGAATTTGCAACATATAAGGATTAAACACAAACTTCTAAGACAAAACATAGATTCAAAACCAAAATCTAAATGCAATGCATGAGGTCCAATCACGGACACATACAAGGAATGGAGAGACTCAAAATAAAATCAAAATAGCACAAGCAAAAAGTTCCTAAACATTTGATTGTGGAAAAAATTCAAAACAATCAAACAATGGATCTATGGAACAATATATGATTAAAAGCATATAGATCCGAATTGAAAAACTCAAACAAGACAATTAGAACTCAAAGAACACACAAAAACACAAGAAGAAAAACGGACACAAGAAGAAGGACTTATCTCCTTGAAGAACCTTGCTCTTGATACCAAAATTGATGGAAGAAACTAGGGAGAAGTGATGGATGTTCTTCTCCTTAGCTCCTCCTAGCCACGGATCCTCTTTAAGGAGATAACACTGAATGGAAATGAAGCTTGAAGGATGAATGAACACGGATGATGAAGGCTAAAGCCTTGGATGGAAGTATCCAAGCTCAAGATGCAAGAGAAAGCTCACACTCAAAGAGAAGGAAATCCTAATGAATTCCTAAAGGTGAAGCTCACTCTCTCTCTCTAGAAGACTTTGAAGAAACTCGGCACTTGGCTCTCAAATTTCAATAATGTTCAAAGTAAGTACAATAGGTGAGAGGAGGGAAACATATAGCATCCGAATTTGAGGAGAACACTTGGCGCCACATGATTGGTCACATGTTGGCGCCAAGATTTGAATTCAAATTCAAATTTGAATTCAAACCTTGTGTCACATGCTCATGACCGGTCATGTAGAGCTAAATGAGAGATTAGGTTGAATTTAGAGTGAATTTAGGGTTGCATTTCGGTGTCACACTTGTGCAACCAAGGTGGTGCCAAAAGTGTGACCTAAATGCAACTTAAATTCATCCTAAATTTGACCTAATTTGTCCTAATTCAAATGAACTATTAAACCTCCTTAAACCCTAAACTAATGACCAAAATACAATGGTCTAATGAATACAATGGAAAGGAAAAATTACAAGAATGAAAATGAGCCCAATATTGGGTACCAAAAGCCCAAAGGCCCATGAAGCCCAAAACTAGGCCCAACAAGCCTAAAACCTAAAATGCTACTCTATGTGGTCCAAAATACAAGACCAAAATATATGATACCTATACTAACATGATGTATACAAAACATATGAAAATAGCTATAACAAAATATGGCCCATGAAAAGTTCAACTTGGGCCTTCCTAGGCCCAATGGGCCCTGACAGGCCCAAACCTTCATGTCTAGCCAACTCCTCTTGGATCTTTGAGTATGTCACCTCTTGCACTCCAAAGCATGATTCCATCAGGTTATAATGACTAATTTTATTTAGATTATATTTTCGAACCTGTATCCTCCTCAATACAAGATCTCTTCGGTTCCTTCGTTCCTCTCCGTAGCAAGATTACTACACTCAGTTCCTTCACTTCAAAATTTTTATTGTGTAATTCTGCTTTTAATTTTCTTGCATGGAGAGTCGAGAGGATATCTTGTTCGAGACGGATGAAAAAATAATGTCATTCATCATCTCTCAATCCATACAACTCACATCACAAAAAGCCATGATAGCTGGATCTAAAAAAAAGCTAAGATATATATAAGCATCGAAAGATTGTTAGTCACAAAATTCGAATATTTATTTTGGTATACCTTCATAGCAAAGCCCTTCAACGGGTATTCTGTAATTCTAAAACAGATTTTGCAGCACTTTCATCGAGGCAAATTAAACTTCAAAACTTTATTTGTTTATAAATAATTATAAAATAGTAAATCTCATATTTAAAAATTCAAAAGCAATTGCATACATCCAGAGTATTCAGTAAGATAAATGTTGTAAATTATATTGTATTCTATATTGTATTCGATTGAGATTTATATATTTATATATATATATATATATATATATATATTATTTTTTTGTACGGGTGTTTTAAATGTTTAATAACACCGTTGGACACCAACCCATTTAAAGTCTCAAGTATGTATGGTCCACATGGTAGTAGACTCAAATCTTATGTTTCCAATGGTTGGATCAGTTAGTTTGTGTTTAAGCTTTTGTAACCCTTAATGGGAATTAAGGGAAAGAAAAAAAAGAACCAAATTAAAAATTACCATTCAACTAGAATCACCAAAACAGTCGGTCACCAAGACATCTTTAAAAATGTTAAGAATATTCCAGTACATAACTACTAGAGTCATCATAACCAATATTATTACATAACCACCGGTTACACACCACTAAAGTCACCATATACACACCACTAAAGTCACCATAACCAATAGTAAATAACCACTGGTTAATTACGTTGCAGGTATAGGATAAGTGATATGCATACTTGCATTAAAGTTCATCAACATATATCAATGAATATCACTGTAGAAGCCTATCAATTAAAACTTATCAATAAATGGCATGATATAATGCAAGCTGTTTAAAGAACTAATTTAACAGCTAGAAGCAGATGAATATCACTGTAGAAGCCTATCAATTAAAACTTATCAATAAATGGCATGATATAATGCAAGCTGTTTAAAGAACTAATTTAACAGCTAGAAGCAGATAAAATGGGGGCAGCATTGAACATTAACTTAAACAAATATAAAATACCGTCTATTAAAAATTCCATGTGTTGGTGGAGAAAATGGTTCTCAAAACGGTGCCCAAAACAGTTTAACAAACTATCAGAAAAACAAAATTGAAAAACATGCGGTCAAATATAATAAACCTAAAAACGTTGTTTCTAAGCACCCTTATCAGCCTTAGCGGCAGTTGCAGCAGCTTGTCCTCTAAGACGACCAGTCCTTCTAGCAGCAATGAGACCAACCTTTTGTCCAGGAGGAGCATCACGCCTGACAGTACTGGCGTGACCAATATGCTGGTGGTTACCACCTCCGTGAGGATGCTCAACAGGGTTCATAGCAACACCACGCACCTTGGGCCAGCAATTCCTCTTCACTCTAAACTTGTGGTAAGCATTTCCAGCCTTAAGAAGAGGCTTCTCAGTCCTTCCACCACCTGCAACTTGCCCAATCATAGCCCTACAGTCACTTGGAACAATCTTCTTCGCCCCGGAAGGAAGCTTAATCCTGTGAATACAGTTAAACATTTAAACCGCACCCAAATGCCTACGCATTTCAATAAAATGCTAAAATCAATTAGCTCACCAGTAAGTTATAAACAATGCTATGCACGTCAATCAAACACATTTTAAGATGTGAAAAACCAGATTAATGGCAAAGCTACAACAACTTGTAGCTTCCGCATCCTTTAAAGTGACGTGAACAATAGATATACTTGAGTTTCCAAACATGTTATTAATCCAGTAACAAAACAAAACACACAATTGAACTGTGTCCAAATAATGAGCTAGCACTTGAGTTTAAATTCGTCAGAAAATCGTTATCCCAATTCACCCAAATTCCCAACCCTACTTGTCAATAAATCAATAAATTATAAATCATCCTATTAATCATGTACCAAAATGCAAAGAAAAAATGAACTGCAATCAAATGTGCTAGCATTTCAGTTAAATTTCAACAGAAAAACCCTCTCCCATTTCCCCCAAATTCCCAACCCTCATCATCGATAAATTATAAATCATGCAATTAATCCTAAAACAAAATTCCAAACACAATTAAACTCCACCCAAATGTCGTAGCATTTCAATTAAAATTCTACATAAAAACCCTAATCCCAATTCACCCAGATTCCCAACCCCCTTAACCAACAAATTACAAATCACGCCATGCAATTCAATACAAAACAAAATAAGCGAAATCCTGCAGCAAATTCCAAAGCACTTCAAAACATCACAACCATCAAAGAAAACTCATCACCATCTTCCAACGTCCACAAAAAACCAACCAAACAAAACCAACAACATCACCAACAAAGAGATCCAATCAAACAACTCCAAACTCAAATACCTAGAGGTGTCATTATCAGGGTTGTGGCTGATAACAATGGCGTAGTCACCAGAAGCCCTGGCAAAAACACCACGGTCACCAACATGGTGCTCGACGTTGCAGATGACAGCACCTTCAGGGATGGATCGGAGGGGCAAGACGTTGCCAACAACAAGGGTGGCCTTCTTACCGCAGTAGATGAACTGACCAGTGTACAAGCCCTCGGCGGCCACGAAAAGCTCGTTCTGCTTCTTGTACCGGAAAGGGTGGCGGAAAGTGACCTTGGCGAGCGGCGCGCCGCGGCCAGGGTCGTGGATGACGTCGGTGACCACGCCCTTCAGGTAGCCGTTGCGCTCGCCGAAGTCGAGGCTGCGGAAGCGCGCCGGGCCCTTGCGGTGATGCGTGTGGGACTTGAAGACGGAACCCGCACCCTTACGCTGCGCACGAATCACACGTCCCATTGCGGCTCTGGGGAATCAGAGAATGCTAACCTACCTTACCTCTCTCTCAGATGGATGGGGATTCTAGGATTTATTGTTGATGGGTGAGGCTTATATGAGTGACCGAGTGTTTTCACTTCTTTTTTTGTTTCTGGGTTTGGGCCGCTCCAGGTCCAATGTCATTTGGAACGGACCTCTCTAGTGCTTACTTCCGTTTGGGCCGTCAAAAGAATTCACATACTCTCCTCCTATCTTTTATAAATACAGTTTTATTCTTTTTTTCAAATAAAATTTGTAAAATATCTTTTTAACTAAATTCTTATTTTAATTTTTATTTTTAAAATTATTTTTTATTCACTTCCTTCTTTCATGATTCTTCTTCTTCTTTCTTTTTTTTTTCTTCATATTTTCCTTTTTCATCACTCTAATCATTTTTTGTTGATTTTTTTTTTCCTTTTTTCCCTTTTATCTCTTTTTTGATCATATTCACAAACCTGCTTATATATTATTTTCTAAAATATTATATTTTTATTTTTAGTACGATTATTATATTTTTATAAATAAGGAAAGTGCGGGAAAAAAAAAAGAACAAGAGAAGTACAAAGTTAAAAATTATAAATTCCAAAAAATATTAAAAATAGTTTAAGGATTTAATATATATATATATATATATATATTTTTTTTTAAAAGAGTGTATTTATATAAATAAAAAACAGAGTTGTGTTTATCATCTGCCTATTTATAATACCATTTAAGAATAAGAATTATAATTTGGGATGGTAAAATAAGTTTTGGACTAAATTGCGGGTTGTGTAAATTGGTCTATTTATTTTATTATTATTATTTTTTTATTTTTGTTATTGAATAAATTATATGAGATTTATTATATGAATAATTTGTTACGTAGAAAATATGTTATACATTTGATTTATTTTGTTATATATATGTTATACATTTGATTTATTTTGTTATATGTAATTTAAAATTTTTTATACAATAAATTTATTGGAAGAGTTATTATTATTATAATTATATATTTATTTTATTATGTAGAAATTTTGAAATTTCTTGTATAATAAATTAAATCAAATATTTTATTATGTATGTATATTAATTTATATGAATTTTTTAAACATAAAAGAGAAATATGTTAAATAAGTTATTTAAAATAAATATATAATTTTTTTTTGTTGACTAACCTGTTAACTTACAGTTAGCCAGTCAATCACCCAACTCATTTTTTGCGGATCAATAACAAGATAAATTTAAACAAGTTAAAATAATTTGTTTTTGTGATCCTTAATTACAATATAATTGATGAGAGGTTAATAGAAGAAAAAAGAGACTTTCATATTAAAAAAAAATATATATATATAGATGTTAAACAAAGTTATTTTTTTATTGTTAGAATAAATTATTTATAATTATTATAATACCTAAGGAAATTCAAATTAAATTAGTAAATGAAATATAAAAATGATTTTATCGTAATTTTGGTAAAAGGAAGTGTAAACAATGAGAAATATACTGGAGTTGAAATTCAAAATAAAATATATAAAATAAAATATTTTAAAATTTTTAATAAAATATTTGCAAGTTTATCATGTTGTAAAGGTTAATAATTAATTTTTTAATTATCAAAGCAATATAATTCAAACACCATTAATATCATTATATTATATATACTAAATAACATATTATCTACTAATAATATAAACAGAATAAGTTAGGCAATAAATACTTTCCTCCAACATATTTCTATATACAAGTTTTATAAAATAAAATTAAAATTCTATTGTTTATGAAATTATATAATAGAATAACTTATTAATACTATACTGGTATCATAATACATTAATTATATTAATTTTAAATAATTGTAATTAAGTAACTATAAATTTATATAAAAATAATTACAATTATATGTTAAAATATAATAAATATTAGTAGTAAAAATATCACA
Organism: Cajanus cajan; assembly: GCF_000230855.2. Taxonomy (NCBI): domain Eukaryota; kingdom Viridiplantae; phylum Streptophyta; class Magnoliopsida; order Fabales; family Fabaceae; genus Cajanus; species Cajanus cajan. Next base: position 27,289,831 of record NC_138521.1, read on the forward strand.
TTAACATAATGAGCAACGTTTGCAACAATTTTCTCTTTTTAAAATATCATAAATAGTAGTTATAAAAATTATTATTTATTTTGTTAATATAAGAAATGTAATTAAACATAAATTTATATAAACGTATTAATATTTTTATGTAAATATTTTAAAGTAAAATATTCAAAATTTCTAAACCAAAAGATTTTCATCTAAAATAATATTCTTATAAAATAAAAAAAAATACATTAATATTGTAAACTATAATAACATCTTAATACCTTAATTACACTAATTATTAATTATTTCAGTTTTAAAATATTTATAAAAAAACATACATATAAAATATAACATTAGTAAATATACAATAAATAAATTTTTCTGTAATTATTTTTTCTCAAAAATTCATTAGTTACATTAATTTTAAATTATTATAATTTTTAAAATAAAAATAACTATGTATTTACATAAGAAATAATTATTAAAAATAATTATGATTATATGCGAAAAATAATGAATATGAATAAAAAAATAACATATTTATAAAGTGAACAACTTTTGCAATAATTATTTTTCTTCAAAATATTAAAAAAGTAATTATAAAAATTATTATGTATTATATTAATATAGGGAATATAATCTATTAATTTAACAATATAAAGGAAAGATGTTCTACAACAATTTCCTCAAAATCTCTTAAAAAAATTTCTTATATAAATGTTAATTATAAAAATAAAATAAAATAAAATAATACATAAAGTATCATAAAATATTAATTACATTAATTTTAAATTATTCTAGTTTTAAAGTAAAAGTAATTATAAAATTTACATAAAAATAATAATAATTATTATTATATGCTAAAAAATAATGAATATTAACAAGAAATAATTTCTACAACAATTCTTTTTCTTTAAAATAGCCAAAAAATAATTATAAAAATTTCTATTACTAATATATTACTATTAGGAAAAATATGTTCAATAATTTTAAATAAGTTAGTTTATATTTATTTTTAATATTATTTTTTACTTATTTTTAACATTATTATACTTTGTATATTTTTTTGTTAACAAGTTTTATTTATAAATTATTTATATATCATTTTATCTTATTTACTAAAATAAATTTTCCATAATATAATGATCAATATAATATATTAAAAAAATTAGAAGGTGCAAAGTATACACAATAATAGTAAAATAATACTTTGAGGGCAAAATATTTAGATACTCTAACAGAAAAAAATCTATGATTGAATATTAAAAGAAAGGTATGTTTAAAATAAAATACAAGAAAGGTATTTTTTGTAACAAAAGAAAATGAAAAGTGTGTTTTGTAACAATATATTTAAATATAAATAAATAATATAAATAAATGAAAAGTGTGTTTTCTTCTTTTAACTTTATTATAAATTATATAAATAAATAATATATTTAAATATATAAATTATGTTTAAAATAAATATAAATAAATATTTCTAAATATATCAATTATATTTTAAATTAATATAAATAAATATATTAAGATAATTATTAATAATTTATTAAAAATATTAAATTTTCATTTATAAATAAACTTGATAAATCAAAGAATTTAATTAGATAGAAAAATTAAAATAATCCTTTAAAATATTCCCATTCACATTTAATATATAACTTTTAATTTATATTATATATTAAAGAATAAAATAATGATCAAATTAAATTTATGTAAAAGATAACATAAAATTAATTTAATCTTAATATTCAAATAAATTCAAAATTTTGTTCATTATTACTTGGATAATATTTTAATTTGTGTATTATCAATTATAAGTATTTATATATTAATAAGATTTAATATGTAAAAAACAAGCATTTATAATTTTATAAATTATATTATCATTAAAAATTATAAAATAAATATTTTAAAATATATAAATTATTATTTGAAGTTTTTAAATTTATTATAAATAATTTAAATTATGTCATAATATTAATTTTAAATAGAAATCAATAAATTATTAATTATAAATATAAATATATAGATAAATAAAGATTAAAACATAAATCAATAATGTAGTACGTGAAAAAGGTCAAGTTCAAACCATGTTTTAGACATTGATATCTTTTCTAATATTTATTTATTTGGTCAATTCAATTTATGTTTTTCTACTTTTATATTATTTGAGTTTTTAAGGACTAGAAGGTTAATTAGCTACTGAATGAGTCTATTATAGAACTAACTACTTTAATTTGATTTTTATAATTTGCTAATACAATAACATTAAATATTCATATAAACACTTCATATTTTTATGATGAATAATTTGTCACTTTTAATTAAAAATAAGTCATAATTTTTATAATAATCACTCATGAATTAAAATATTTGTGACAAAATTAACTTTTTGTGACAAATACATTTTTATATATAATAAAATTTGTATTAGTGACGATTTTAAATTAAAAAAAAATTTTATAGATATTAGTGTCAAATTTTTGTGATAAACATATTTTAGCCACTATTAATAATATTATAATGACAACTTATTTTTTTTGTCACTATTGTAAATAACACTAGTGACAAAATAAAATTTAATCACTAATAATATATTACTAGTGACAAGTTTTACTTTCATCACTATTTTTATCACAAAAAATCACATTTCTTATAGTGATTGTTGACATGCTATATTGTATAAAAGTTGAAGCACAATTGACATATGATTAAAATATATTATAATAGCTTACCACAACGTTTAACAATGAAGTAACACCTAACAAATTTTCAAATCAATACCCAAATATAAACATTTCGTGAGTTATTAAGAACTTCTTCAGTTAGCGTAGGAAAATTTGTTCTATTATGTCCTTCACGCCTACAATGTCCACAACGTTGTCTCCTTTAGGATTTAGCCTAATCTATTTCGTTTCTAATGCGGCTGGATTTCGGATGCCCCTTTGCATGTAACATTGTCTCATCTAGGACTATGTGAGGTCCATTATTAGGTTGAATATTTTCATGACTTCCTAGTGGGAACCATTGTCCTGAATATGTTGTTTTGATGTATTCGTTAGTATATGCAACATCAACCTAAGTTAATGGATCTATATGAACGTGTGCACAAGCTGCTATTACATGTGAACAAGGATATCCATATGCCTGAAAAGTACCACACTCACATTTTCTTTCACTTAAAAAAACATTGCAAACCTTGCCACCTTGTTGTGTTACTGGATTGAAGATTTCTTCAACTTTAAATCTTGTAGACTCATAATCATACCTGCGAACGAAATAAGAGGTTTGCCTGTGCTAGATTTGTTTCTATAACATCCATTAATTTTTTACAATAACGTTTACCTATAGCAAGCTTGACGTTTGCCTGACCTAACCTTTGAACAAAGTACTCTACCAACCTAGTATATGTGCATTTAACTAATGTAGTTATAGGCAAGTTTCGTGTACCCTTCAGGACTTTGTTGTCAGCCTCAGACAAATTTGTCGTCATGTGTTCATATCAACGTCCTTCTTCATTGTGTGCTAGAGCCCATTTTTCCAAGGAAATGTCATCAATCCAATGACAAATTTCAGGGTTCATATCACGGAACCTTTCCAACCTTCTTTCAAATTTATGCTTACTAGTTGTGTACCCTACCATATATGAAGTTTATGTATTAATGTTTATCAAATTAAACTGAACAGTAGACCATATAAAAAATAATAAATATATCCTTTAGTACTTATGTGGATCAGGTCTTCTTTTAGTTTAGTATTCTTGAATCAATGGTTAAAGTTGTTGGTGATGTGCTGAATGCAATATACATGGAATGCGTGAGGTGGTTGCCACTATATTTGTAAATTTGGATCCACTATATTGTTTAACACGTATTCTGTTGTTTCAAGTCTATAGACAGACCTAGGACAATATTCAACCATCATGTCGAACCACCATGGAAGAAGGTCATACGACTCACTCTAGTCTCTAGAAACTATCTCAATTGCCTTTTGTTTGGCTTTCCATGCCTTCTGGTAGGGAACCTTATAGTTTAATTGTCCACTAATTCTTTCTTGAATGAGAGAAATTGAGACGGAGGCATCTTCCCTAAACATACCTACACATTAATTAATGTCTAACATGTAATAATAAGTAAATTGTTTTTAAACAAGTGAAATGATAAGTATAAACTGATAACTTCTATATTAACTTACCTAATATACAACAACATATGAAGTTAGAGTCCAATTTGTTGAGATCTTGAGACAACATTGGGTTAATGCATGTGTGTCTACCGCCCCATTTCTTTATAACCCATTTGTTGTTCATTTTAGTAGACATAATTGCCCTTAATTTCTAAAGACAACCTTGATTGCTTTTAGGGCATCTGACTCACAAAACTCTTAGCCCAAACTCAATCACAAAAAAAGTCTGATGTGCATTCATAGAATATTTTAACAACCATTTGCACATCATTTTTTGTGTGAAAGCGAAGCCTAACATACAACACATCGCCTACTCTCCAAGAATTAGGGACATCTAAACCACGATACCAACTCTCTTGATCAAGATGACTCCAGTCAATATAACTGTAGTGTGGTGTTTCTGTCCAAAATTCATTATTTAAGGGGCCTACATTCAATATAACTATAATGTTATATACGTACTTACATAATGGTTTATATAACAGTACAAATTGATATTAACGTGTTTCACCTACTTGGGGTTCGTTGACTTCATTTGGTGATTCAACCATAACATTGTTGTTTGCGTTGACGTATCTGTCATCATCTGTATTAGATGAACTCAACTCCACAATTTCATCAACTTGCTCAGGATTGATATCATCATCACCCAAGTTTGTTTCAAAATCAATGTTTAAATCAGGATGATTTCTTGTTGGCGAGAATGCAACATTTGTAGGGATGTTAGTTGTTGGTCTAGTTGCTATTTGTTCGAAGTCATGAGGACTAGTGGTTCTGTGATATTCATTGAACCTTTCACCATCATTGTTGTATGTTAAATTTGGTGCTTGCAATGTAACATTTAAATTAGGACAATAAACAAAAGATGACCCAACAACATCAATGTAAGCATACAATTCAATCATATTCATATGATATTATCTCTCAAAACTATCAAACATACACTCAAGATCTTCATCATCACATACATCACCACTTTCATACGAAATAGGATTCATGGAACGCAATTATCTACATTCTATTTTAGATATTATTTGATTAGCATTAAGTTTTAACTTCGCATGAATTTTTTTCTTTAAAAATTCAACATCAATACCACGACTAATACGTATAGTTTTTCTTGACCCGAGAATGAATAACTCTCAGCAGTTTGATTAACCGTACCATTGTAATAAATTAGACAAATGAATGACATTGTTTAAAAATAAATTGGCTTAAATTACACGACAAACTCAACAACTATGCAACAAATGACAAAATAACAAACACAATAAAATAGCTTCATGATAAAGTGTGAATGACATCCATTTATTTATAGACCCATAAACAGTTCTTGACCGTTGATTTCATCGGTGCGATCCTAACCCTTCTTTTTCCCTGTCACTAGTAGAAAGGTTTTTTGACCCATGAACAGTGAATGTAACAACATGAAGTAGATCTTGATCGTTGATTTTGTTGGTGCGATCCTAGCCCTTTTTTTCCCTGTCAGTAATACACAAATTTTTTGACCCAAGAATAGTGAACGTAACAAATTTGAGACGATCTTGACCCTTGATTTCGTCGGTGAGATCCTTGCCCTTCTTTTTCCCTATCACTAGTAGATAAGTATTTTGACCCATGAACAGTGAATGTAACAACGTGAAGTAGATCTTGACCGTTGATTTTGTCAGTGTGATCCTAGCCCTTCTTTTTTCCTGGAGCTAGTAGACAAGTTTTTTGACCCATGAATAGTGAACGTAACAAATTTGAGACGATCTCAACCCTTGATTTTATCGGTGCGATCCTAGCCCTTCTTTTTCCCTATTAGTAGCAAGTTTTTTGACCCATGAACAGTGAACGTAACAAATTTGAGACGATCTTGACCCTTGATTTTGTAGGTGCGATCGTAGCCCTTCTTTTTTCCTGTCAGTAGTAGACAAGTTTTTTGACCCATGAACAGTGAACACAACAAATTTGAGACGATCTCGACCGTTGATTTTGTCGGTGCTATCCTAGCCCTTCTTTTTCCCTATCACTAGTATACAAGTTTTCTGACCCATGAATAGTGAATGTAACAACATGAAGTAGATCTTGACCGTTGATTTCATTAGTGTGATCCTAGCCCTTCTTTTTCCCTGGAGCTAGTAGACAACTTTTTTGACCCATTAAAAATGAACGTAACAAATCTGAGATGATCTTGACCGTTGATTTTGTCAGTGCGATCCTAGCCCTTCTTTTTCCCTGTCACTAGTAGACAAGTTTTCTAACCCATGAACAATGAACGTAACAAATCTAAGACGATCTTGATCCTTGATTTTGTCAGTGCAATCCTAGCCCTTCTTTTTCTCTATCACTAGTACACAACTCTTCTGACCCATGAACAAGTGTTCTTTTTCCCTATCACTAATTTAAAAATCTACTTACGCATGAACAGTTAACGTCACAAATTTTAGAGGATTTACATCCTTCATTTCTTTGAACCAAGACTTAGGTCTTATTCCGTTGTTCGTTTTCATTATAACCAACAAAATTTGTTATTTCTTATTAAAACACTTAAATATTATTCATAACTTAACACTTCTGTACTACATCAAAATTAAGACAATAACTTTAAACATTCTCTCTACACATTGACAGTACACAAACAACATAAACCTCCTACAACTAAACATTGTAGATTAACATACTACATACATGACAGTAAACACACTACATAAACCTCATTGACCTAAACATTGATACTAAATATACTATACAATAATAGTTAGCACACATGCTAAGCTACATTAAATTTATTTGTCTCTGAAATGAACTTGTGATGTTCCACATATCGAATTGTGCAGGCTCAAAATCTTCAACTATAACAAACAAATCCACTAGTAATTCATTCCGGTCTCCAACAAATTTGTGAAACATAAATGCCACATCTTCGTCACAGTTCAAAGGATATGGAGTATATTGCTTTTGTCCTTCCTTAGATATAATTGGACAACAATAATGAACTTGAGTGATGCATTTACTATCCCCTTTGATCAGCCTCCTATGTATCTCATTGAACAAATCAACAAGTTTCATGTCTTTGTTTAGTTTGATAAGCCTTCCACTAGTTGACATTTGCATCACATAATCAAGATCGTATTCGTGTTAAGTCAGACGAAGCAACTCCCAGAAAGGTTTTGAATGAGAAAAATATAATACATGTTGTTATGTCTAACATGTGTGTTACTGTTTTAGAAAAACATAAGTACAGGAAGTTGAAGAAAAGAGCATGTGCCACATTCTATACTAGAACCAAGATAAAGGAAGGAAAGCTTCAAGCATCAGACGGATAGGTCAAACCAAGCCTGGTTGAGCTGATCAAGCATCAAGACTAAGCATGATCCAAAGCCAGAAGAAAGGCCAAAACAAGTATCAAACAAGGCTAAATCAAGAACTAGACAAAATTGGTTAAGCACAAGAAGAAGTCCATACAAACCACAGACGAAACTTCTTCAAGTACTAGACAAAGATGAGTCAAGGCAAAGCAAAACACGAGGATCAGACTAAGAAAAGTCAAATGATAGATGAAATACGACATGAGCGCCAGACGATGATGGAACAAATACCAGACGTAGGTGTGTCAAGCACAACCTAAAGTGCAACATAAGGATTCAGATGATGGCTGGTCAAGAATCTGACAAAAGTTTACTACGTATTAGACGAAGGACAGCACAGACTGAAAAGCATTCCTGACAGAAACAAAGTCTATCCATCTACAATGTTGACCAGACCAAAGAAAGTCAAAGCATTAATGAATAATGCTCAAACGAAGATCAAGTCTTGAGATGCACATGGACTATCAGACGCAGACGAAGACTGCCATGCAAGCATTTGAAGAATCAAGTCTCAAGGGACAACTCAAGCATTGTCTACGATCATACAAGAGCTCTCAATATGATCGCATGATGAAAGAAAGAAAAGAAGAAGAAGAAATGCAAGCCCAAAAGTTAAAACATGCATGTGTCAGAAAAAGTACATTACTTTTTCAAATAAAGACAACACCTCTGCAGCTATGATGATCGAAAAAGGACAAAAGGTTCCTAGGTCTCAGTTAAAGTCAGAGAATGTAGCTAACAAAACGTAGAAGACTTCATGCAATGTCTATAAACAGGAAGAAACATTTAATGCAAGATCTAATGCATTAAATGAAAGATCAAACTAGTCATGAACAACTACATTCTAGTTCAATGGACACTTGCAACGGGCAGATTTTACAGAGACTATATATATATCATGACTTCAAACCTTGAAAGGTTGGCGAAGAGTGATTCCAAGCCCAAGAAGCAACGGAACCAAAGACAGAGCATACATAGTCAAATGTACAATATTGTTTTTATCTTTGTAAACTAAGGAGTTATAAGTGTAACTTAGGAACATAAACCTTAGTGAGTGTAGTAAATCTTTGTATCCTCTTTATGAGAGTAAACCACACACTCAAAATAAATCATCTATCATTTCTAAAGCCTGAAGAGGCTAGGGAAAAAATACTTATATAAGCTTGAAGAGGATTGTCAAAGAATCCTCACTGAGAGCCTAAAGAGGCTGAACAAAGAATACTAGCGCTAATGAGTGAAGTTAGCAGGACATAAGTGGTCGATAATCCTCACTGAGAGCTTGAAGAGGCTGAACAAAGAATACTAGTGCTAATGAGTGAAGTTAGCCAACTAAGAGTGGTTGAAAATACTCGGGGACCAGGAGTGGTCAAGAATACTCACTGAGAGCTTGAAGAGGCTAAACAAAGAATACTAGTGCTAATGAGTGAAGTTAGCCAACCAGGAGTGGTTGATAATACTTGGGGACCAAGAGTGGTCGAGAATACTCACTGAGAGCCTAAAGAGGCTGAACAAAGAATACTAGCGCCAATGAGTGAAGTTGGCAAACCAAGAGTGGTTGATAATACTCGGGGACCAAGAGTGGTCGAGAATTCTCACTAAGATCCTGAAGAGGCTGAACAAAGAATACTGGCGTTGACAAGTGAAGTTGACTTGCTAGAAGTGGTCGACAATACTTGGCAAAGCAGAAGTGGTTATAATACTTATACTCAATTGAAAATCTAGTGGAACCCTTCAATTGAAGGAGACTGGATGTAGTTTATTCTGAGTGAACCAGTATAAAAACCTTTGCACTATTTATCTATGTTTCAGATGCAATTTTGTTTAGTTGATATAGCATACTGAATACTTCATCCATTGCTTATCCTTCACTATAACTTTCCTCAGACGAAGAATACATTTGCTTAACTTATTATTTTAAGAAACGTTTTCCTTGTGCAGACAATAAACTTTCAGATGAAAAATCCTTTGTTGAGAAAATCCTGCACAGTTCTTAAGTATTCAAAATAATATTTTTATTGAATGAAAAAGAGTCCTTCTGCGAAAATGTTTTTTAAAATTCCTCCATTCACACACACACACATATTCAATGCCTTTCTATTTGTTTTTCCTCTAACTTCAATTTGGTTTCAAATATGTGAACATTTTGAAACACAAGCACAAACACTATTAGTGAAGCCATACTTCAAAGTAATTGTTATAATTTTAACTTGCAGAGGAACTTCAACCTTTTTCTTTCTCAAGACTTTGAACTTATAAGACACTCATCATCTTATATTAATAGGCCCATGTGAGACACTACAAGGACCCTACATTATTTAAAGATAACACACATATAATGTGGGAATTGTAAAAAAATAATTAAAAATACATTTAACTCATTCAACTACATAAATAATAATAACGTTCTCAAAATTTAAATTTTACAATCCAAATAAAAAATTAAATTACAAACATCCAAATTAAAAAACAAGTTTCGCAACCCAGATAATTTCTGATCTTGCGAATAATGATTTAGACATCCTTTTGAAAAATCTCATTAATTAAGGAATGTCCGGACACTAGACTAATCCTTAATTAATAGTTTTGAAAAATGAGTTCATGGAGTCGCCACTAATGTTTTACTCAAAACATTGGAAAAAGAAAAGATTTTTAAAAGTCCAATAATGGCCTTGATAACTAGAATTGGGTTCGGGAGTCGATTACGTGTAGGGAAGGTATTAAACACCCCTACAACGCCTTTAATCGGTACTCTATAATGAAGTTAACATTATAAATAATAATATAAATATTGAATCCTCTTTTATTGATGACTATTTACATGTTTAAACTTTAAATTACACAATTAACCCTAAAATGTCTACATGATTGCATTTATTATAACAATATTTAAAATAAAAGAAGTGAAAGATAGAGCAAGAGATTGATGAGCAATACCTCGCAGCAAGCTTTATTAGATCTTCAAATATGGAGACTTTAGGTGCTTTGTGGCAATCCGCTGCAACCCCGTTTTGTTGAGGGGTGTTTACACATGTTAGTTCATGAACAATACCATTATGAGACAAAAAATTGAGAAATTCATGATTCACATATTCAGTACCATTATCAGACCTAATTTGTTTGATATTTTTTCCAAATTGATTTTGGACAAGACGAAAAAATTTAACAAAGATTTGGAAAACTTCTGATTTATTTTTCATAAGGTATGTCCACGTGACACGGGTACAATCGTCAATAAAGGTAACGAACCATTTGGCTCCGGAAATAGATTCTACAACAGGTCCACAAACATCATAGTGCATTAAATCAAATGGAGAAACACTCTTTTTATTACTAATAGGATAAGATGCACGATGGTGCTTTGACAATTGACAAATATCACAATTAAAAGACTCAACTGACTCTTTGGTAAACAAATGAGGAAATAAGGACTTGATAAGGTTGAATGAAGGATGCCCAAGCCTTTTATGATGTAGCCATATTTGGGAATTTGCCCACGTCTCAGATGTAGCTTGTTGACTCATGATTTTTGTTTTGCTTTGGTCATCAGACTCCAACAGATACAACCCACTTTGCTCCTTAGCAGTTAAAATCGTCTTCCCCGTGGCAAGGTCCTGAAAAACACAATAATTTGAGAAAAATGTTATTGAACAATTTAAATCCTTTGTGAGTTTTTTCACAGAGATAAGACTATTGGCTAATTGTGGAACATGTAAAACATCCTTTAATACAATAGGCAATTCCAAAATTATATTCCCAGAGCCGCATATAGGTACACCCTGATCATTTGCAACTGTAATAAGTTGTTCTCTATTTCTTTTAACATATGAGTTGAAGAACACACGAAAAGGTGTCATATGATCAGTTGCTCCTGAATCAAGAATCCAAATACCTTGAGACACAGGACCAACAATATTGAGACAAATCTTACATTTCATGGATAGAGTACATGATCCAGAGGGCTTACTCATTGATTCAACCATTGCTTTCAAGCGCTCGAGTTCCTCCTTATAAGCTTTCATATCAAGTTCAGGTGGTGGTGAAGTACTGGGTTGATTGGTGGCTTCCTGATCTGAGGTAGTATGATTTGCCCATCGTTGAGTAGACCCTTTGTTGTTACCCATGCGTTCGAGAAAATTATTTCTTCCATGGTGTTTGAAGCATGTTTCCTTGGTATGTCCAGATCTTCTACAGTATGAACAATAGTCTCCACGATTACCTTTTTCAAACGACTTTCCTCCGGCATTTGCTCCCTTGTGGACCCCCTTTCCAGTTGTCATGGCAGAGCCTGTGTTGGAGATCCCCCCATCAAGCATGACAGCTCTTCGAGTTTCTTCTCCTCTTACCATAAAAAATACTTCTGATAGGGATGGTAATTTTTCTCTTCCTAAGATTTGTACCCTGATTGGGTCGTACTCATGATTCAGGCCATGGAGAAATTTAAAGATTCTTCCTCTTTCCATGGCTTCACCATGTGCGGCAGCATCTGTTTTACACATCTTTATTGTTTAGTACTGATCTAATTCAATCCAAAGTCCATTCATGATTCCGTGGTATTCTGATACGGAAAGAGAGCCTTGTTTTGTATTAAATATTCTACTTTCAATGTCATAACATGCAGCAAAATCCTTTTTTAATGAAAAAGTACTCTGTAAATCATCCCATATTTCTTTAGCAGAAGAATGAAACATATAATTTTGACTTATCTCAGGAATCATGGAATGCCACATCCAAGTCATAATTAGTGAATCTTCATTGTCCCAAATTGGAAAATTTGAGTTGTCTGGTCCTGGCCCTCCACCATCTATGTGATCCAGTCTTGAACGTCCCTTGAGAATCCTTCGAATATACTGGCTCCACTGTAGGAAATTCTGACCATCCAACCGATAGGCACCTACCACATTTGGAAGATCATTAGGACCCAAAGGAATAATTTTTACCTCAGACATCCTTTGGAACACATTCTGGTGACCCTATCCGAGACAACGACGACATGTGGGATACACTGGAAAAAGGAGCAGAACTCAAAACTCAGATCTACTCAAATCTAGGCCAAATGAGACGTCAGCGACCCGTGGAATGGACTCAGGAGGTTCTGGCGACTCTTTCTGTAGCGGTAGCGGCGAGTGGGTCTCGCCGGAGCTAGGCGCGTGGGCTACACGCGCCGGTGACGGTGGCGGCGCGTGGCGACGTATTTCTCAGAGCGAATTTCGGCGTTGTGTTCACCGGAGTTGGGCGCACCTTTCTGCCCTATCAACGACCCCAACGGCTACGGTGGCAGCCACAGTGGTCGGACAGCGGCGGCGGTGGCTACTGTTTGCAGCGGAAACGGAGCTCCCAAGATCAGGAGCTCTAATACCAACTTGAAAAGGAGAATAATTTTATTATTATTATTCATACGTATTATATTTTCCTTATACCTATTTGTAACAATCTAATCTTCTAAAATAAGGAAATAAGGAAAAATATTCTGAAAAATATCCTAGAAGATTTTATAGATATTTTCTGTAATTAGGAAGATTTTTCCTCTAATTACAACACTCCCGCTCAAGTTGAATAATAATAATAAAATTATTCTCCTTTTCAAGTAGTCGATTACGTGTAGGGAAGGTATTAAGCACCCCTACAACGCCTTTAATCGGTACTCTATAATGAAGTTAACATTATAAAATAATAATATAAATATTGAATCCTCTTTTATTGATGACTATTTACATGTTTGAAATTTAAATTACACAATTAACCCTAAAATGTCTACATGATTGCGTTTATTATAACAATATTTAAAATAAAAGAAGTGAAAGATAGAGCAAGAGATTGATGAGCAATACCTCGCAGCAAGCTTTATTAGATCTTCAAATATGGAGACTTTAGGTGCTTTGTGGCAACCTTTCACACTACAATATGCCTCACAAAAATTTAAAGAAATACAATAGGAGGGAGGGAGAGAGAGAGAGTTTTCTTGCTCAAAGGAGTCTTATCCAAAATTTCCCTAGCCGTCCTGAGAATTGTGCCCAAGTTGTCTATTTATAGACGTCAGAGCTGACCAGAACGGCCCATTCTAGATTGGGAGGTGAGTACAGACTCTCCAGACCTTTCCCTTGCAGCTTTGTCGTATACCAGATTAGGAGGTGAGTACAGTCTCTCTAGACCTTTCCCTCACGACTTTGTCATATACCAGATTGGGAAGTGAGTATCGTCTCTCCAGACCTTTCCTTCACGGCTTTGTTGTATACAGGATATGGAGGTGAGTACAGTCTCTCCAGACCTTTCCCTCATGACTTTGTCGTATACCGGATTGGGAGATAAGTATAGTCTCTCTAGACATTTTCCTCACGACTTTGCCGTATACCAGTCTCTGCAGACCTTTCCTTCACGGCTTTGTCGTATACCGGATTGGGATATGAGTATCATCTCTCCATACCTTTCCCTCACAACTTTGTCGTATATCGAATTGGGAGGTGAGTACAGTCTCTCCAGATCTTTCCCTCATGGCTTTGTTGTATACCGGATCGGGATGTGAGTACAGTCTCTCCAGACCTTTGTTGTATTTTGAGGAAAATGTCGGTGCCCTCATTGGTTTGCTTGACTTGTGGTAGATATTGCCCCAAGGATGTTGGGTAGGAGGTGTGTCGTCATGCCTCTAGTTTGGGCTGCTTTTGTCTTTTCTTCAAATGCTGTCAATTGAAATTTTTGCTTCTGTTTTGGCTTTTCTTGTTGGGATGCAAAAATGCTGAATGCTTATTTATGCAAGATTTATCTATTTATTTTTTTTTGAATAATCTCCCTTGGATAGAGAAAGTTTTCTAAGTGTGTGAAATGCTTGTTGGATGCGTGCAATGCATGTTTTGATTTTAATGTTTTAGAAGGTGGCTTTCCTCTTCTCCTTCTCATGAATAGACTACTCTCATTGATGCACAACTTTAGTTGTATTAGCCACTTGATGTATCAAACTGTCTTGGGGTTCTCCCTTTTTATTTTTGTTTAAACCCTAACTTTTTCCTAGGATGCCCTTTATGGGTTTTCATCACAGCGGGTCATTTTCTTTTTTGTTTCCCTTTTTTTTGTACTTGTTTAAATTTTGACAACCATCAACAATATACGTCATTGGGATGGGACAAGATAGAAAGGAAAGAAAATGATGATTTAGAATGAATAGGTGGTTGAGGTAGGTTGGTGTTTAAGTTTTTTAAATAAACATTTCCTTGGATAATTATTATAATCATTCTCCTAATTATCTTGGACTACATGTTTGAGTTTCAAGCAGAGTCTTCGTAGAATTTGACCTGTTGTAGAAGTGTTCAAGCCGCCTTTTGACTTCCAACTATGAGAATCATCACTTTCTATTTTTATCTTTTCTAGATCCCTAATTTTTGCCTAGGATGTGTCCTAGCAGGAACTTTTGGTCTCTTTTTTTTTTTGCCTAGGACGCCCTTTATGGGTTTTCATCCTAGCGACATTTTGCAAGCGATGTTTTTTGGACATAACACTTCTTTACTTTGACAAAACCTCTTGCCATCTGCATTTGGGAGGACAAGTGTCTTTGATGATTGACACTACCCTCGTTCCATACACCAAGGAGAAAGATGCTGCCCTGGCCTACGGGTGTTGAAAGTTCTTTCATGGACTGAGATTTATGCTTCCTTTATCAGCCAAGTTGGGTTGAAGTTTTTTGCAAGTATCTTCTTATGCAATGAGAATCTTATGTAAGATTCTTCTGATCACTTTCTTATCTTTGTGTGTTTCGAGGAAGTGATCTCCTTTTCTACCTTAGACTTAGATAATGCGTCATAGATGTTCGAAGCTTTGATTAATTTTATTATCTTCAGTCATGTCTATTTTTTTTCCTTTTTTATTTTTTATTTTGCTTTGGTTTTGGGCACTATGATTGGTTTTAGATTTCAATGATAAAAGGGAGAAGGGAATGAAACAGAGATTTGTAGAAATGACGTATTTTATTGATGAATTTAAAAACTTATACAAACCCTTATTTTGTTTGAACTCATGACTGTGGGCGAAGGTCATGAGTTGAGCATGAATTTAAAGCAATTTCTTTTTTTTTTTTTTTATAAAAAAAAGAGCCCTCTACTCTAGTAATTCTCAAATTTATACTCCAAGGTCACTCCTCGTCGTGCTTGTACAATGGGTGCTTGTCAATGCTAGGTGTATTGGTGTTAAATTTCAACCACCCAGTGTCTATAAGTCCTTGCATATGGAATTGTAGGGCCTCGCATCGCTCCACAGAGTGGGACCGGAGAGTTAGAGTGATAGTCGCACCTTTCCTCGGGTTGGTACCATGGTGGGTAAGGGGGATCCATCTTCTTTGTTGGAGGAAGTCGAACTATCAACGAAGCCTCTAGGAGTTGGGGTAGTAGTTCTGCATATGTAATGGGGATTTTGTCAACTACCTTGTCATTTTTAGGCTTTGCCTATGGTGCGACTCGACTCTTTGGAGCAAAGATGACAGCGTGAATCCCTTCTTCCCTCTTCTTTTCGTAGGTTTTCCTGTGGTCGCAACTCGTCGGAGCCTTCCCTATCTTCCCGCTTTTTAATTCTTGCTCAACCCTCTCACCAATGTTGACTATGTTGGAAAAAAGGGTCGAGGTGTTCCCTATCATCTTGTCATAATAGGGTCCACTTAAAGAGTTGATGAACATTGTCACCATTTCCTTGTCAGATAATCAAGGCTCTATTTGCGCGACCAATTCTCTCCATCTCTATGCATAGGTTCTGAAGGACTCATTGCCCTTCTTGCTCAAGCTTTGTAAATTAGACCTATCAGGGATTAGGTCTATGTTATACTTGTATCGACAGAGAAAAGTGTCGGCTAACTATTTCCATGTCTGGATCTTCCCTCCATCCAACTGCATGTACCAGTTGAGAGCAGCATCTGAAAGGCTTTCCTGAAAATAGTGTATCAGGAGCTTTTCATTACCCGCGTAGGCTGCCATCTTCCTACAGTACATTGTTAGATGTCCTTTTGGACAACTGGCTCCAGTGTACTTTTGGAAGTCAGGGATTTTGAACTTGGTAGGGAATTGGATGTCCTGCACCAAGCACATATCTGCAGCCTCTTGAATGTCAAAATTGTGGCCTTCCACATCTCTCAGTCTTTCTTCCAAGGTGTTCAAATGATCTTTGGAAACATCATCGACGTTGCTAACACTATTGTCATGCTACAATTTGTTCATGGCCTCAAGCATTCTAGCCATTTGTTCCTTGAGCTGTTCAAGCTCCTCATTGAGGACACGATTTCTTTCCTCTAGGCCTTCCATAGCTTTTATCTTTTGAGCTCGTGTGAGTACGAAATGTTGAAAAGCCACCTTTAAGGGATAAGATAATTTCCTATCAAGCTTATTTAAATGGTAATGCATGAAGGGAGTTTCTATCAAAGACTTGATGGCTCATCCTTGTGGAGAGGTGAGTTATCAGTGTTCCTCTTCATAATATTTTATGATGTGACATAGGTCACACTGAATTCTCGTCTTTGATACAAATCCCCTTGTGATCCTAAATATATGATATGCATGTTCCCTTTTTTTCTTCTATTTTATTGTCCTTTTATTTATTTATTATTATTTTTTTAAAAAAAAAATGCATGATGCCCCCTTTTTTTAAAGAAAGATGTATGTTTCTCATAGATCTTATTTTCACACTAGGTTTTCTCTCACATGATAATGCATATTTATTTTTTGTGTTTTTCTTTACCTTAGGAGAATTATAAAAAATAAATGAATGGTTTGAATAAACAAAATGCAACAAACATATGCTCATACAATCCACAAATAGTCGCGTATAAATCCATGGTCTATGGTCCCTGTTAAGAAAAGTGCATTGTATAGGGCAGTTCTAATTATCCTCACTTTGGTCTTAAGGCCCCCAAGGTGCCCCCATTATAGGAACCTAGAA
This sequence comes from Cajanus cajan, assembly GCF_000230855.2. NCBI lineage: Eukaryota > Viridiplantae > Streptophyta > Magnoliopsida > Fabales > Fabaceae > Cajanus > Cajanus cajan. Next base: position 27,307,254 of record NC_138521.1, read on the forward strand.
TCTCTGTCACCGTCACCTGGCAAACTCTAAGATCTGTCGCAGTATTTCGGGCTAGAGTAACCGGTTATCACCTTGAGTGTGATTTTTGACAAGGCTCGCAGGCTCCAAGGCCAAACTTGGGTCGGTCGTACGTCAACCACTCCATATGTTTAATACCCTCATGCCCCCGATGTAGGGGGAACTATTGTGTGCAAAGCTTTGTGTACAATTTTTATTTCAAACATGTGTGGAATTTAAACAAGCATATAGATAATAAATCCATACAGGTAAAACAAACAAGTAAAGGGGAAAAATATTTAAATTATTATTCTTATCATGCTATCTTCATCATTTATATGGGTCTGACCCTCTTTAAACGTCCCCAACGGAGTCGCCATCTGTCGCAACTTGGATAATTTCCGATCTTGCGACTATTAGTTTAGACATCCTTTTGAAAAATCTCATTAATTAAAGAATGTCTGGACACCAGACTAATCCTTAATTAATAGTTTTGAAAAATGAGTTCATGGAGTCACCACCAATGTTTTACTCAAAACATTGAAAAAAGAAAAGATTTTTAAAAGTCTAATAATGGCCTTGATAACCAGAATTGGGTTCGGGAGTCAATTACGTGTAGGGAAGGTATTAAGCACCCCTACAACACCCTTAATCGGTACCCTATAATAAAGTTAACATTATAAAAATAATAATATAAATATTGAATCCCTTTTTATTGATGACTATTTACATGCTTGAAATTTAAATTACACAATTAACCCTAAAATGTCTACATGATTGCATTTATTATAACAATATTTAAAATAAAAGAAGTGAAAGATAAAGCAAGAGATTGATGAGCAATACCTCATAGCAAGCTTTATTAGATCTTCAAATATAGAGACTTTAGGTGCTTTGTGGTAACCTTTCACACTACAATATGCCTCACAAAAATCTCAAGAAATACAATAGGAGGGAGGGAGAGAGAAAGAATTTTCATGCTCAAAGGAGTCTTATTCAAAATTTCCCTGGCCGCCCTAAGAACTATGCCCGAGTTTTCTATTTATAGACGTCAAAATTGACCAGAACGACCCGTTCTAGAGTTGATTTTAACACATAACTGTCGACGTTGGAATGACCCATTCCCAACTAGGGTTTAGGCCCTTTTGTGTAACTTGGAACAACCTGTTCCAGTTTTGGGACGACCCATTCTAGTTTGGGAACGACTCATTCCAATTCAAGAATGACCCGTTCCGATTTTGGATCAGCTCTTTCTGGGCTACTAAAACCAGGTTTTTTTGGCTTTAAGCTTCCTTGTTGTCATGTCGAGTTGTCTTCATGCTTTAGGAGCTTCTTCCCTTCATAACAGAAGTCCATTCCCTTGTTTTTATACCCCCGAAAGAAATTGGGTGTCTACAACAAGGTTAACTTAAAATACATTAATTATTTCCTCATTAATTCATATTTCCTTTAGAATAACCTAAAATAAACATGCAACAAACAATTATCATATAATAATATACAATGTTAATATCTTTGTAAATTAAATTTCACTATCTATACCCACCCGTTGTACATTACTTTTGTTTATGTTCAAGAAGTAAGGACCACAGATACGAGTTGGGGAAAACACAACAATTTGAACAAAAATTCAACTAAATTAATATAACATTTAATTAATTTTTGATATAAACATATGCAAAAAAATATTACTTGTTTCACAACTAACACACAACCAACAACAATGTGATAGAACTCTTGAAGAATGATTGATGATTTCTTCAAGTTCCACCTTCTAAGTCCCTTCTTCTCTTGAGGTTCTTCACGCCAATGAAGGATAGAAGAGATTCAAGCTTCGAAGCTTGAAGAATGCAACCTAAGTGTCTCGATTTCCCCTTAAAGATGCGAAACTTGAGGAACCAAGAACAAAGGAGAAATTCCTTTGTGGATTCCTAGGGAGAAAGAGAATTCTCCACGGTTTGACTCTTGAGAGAGAGACAAATTTCTGAAAATTAATCTCATAAAGGTTCAAAAATGTATACAATGGAGAGTTTTAGGAATTTATAGAAGTAGGTACCTTAGGGAGCAAGCTAAACTTAACCATGGTTCAATAGGAACCATGGTTGGGTTGCTTGACCGTCCAACCTAGTTAGGAGACTTGTGGAGCAAGCTTCTCAATTAGCTTGCTTGGGAAGCAAGCTAGATGAGAAGCTTGGAGCACAAGCTTCCTAAGGCTTCAAAGATGAGAAGCAATTTTGGCCAAAGAAGGAAGCTAGGCAAGTTAGGCGGCCATGGGCTTTTTTGCTCCAAAATCCGATTTTTTAAAATGTTTGGGTTTGGTTTAGTTAGGTCCATCCAAAAGTGATGAGACCTAGCTAAATCAAACCCATGAAAAATTAGAAGCAAAATGAGTTCAATATGTAAAATTTTTCCTACGCCCAATTGCTAAACACACCCTCAAGCCTTGCTAATTGCCAACCCACTTCTACTACTCAAAAATAGAAAAAGAGTGACCTTCAATACAAGGTCAATTGGAGCAAAAGTCTCCAAGGAACCTACCCTAAAAACAATATACAAAAGTACATAAAAAGAAAACAAAGTGCCTCAGAAATACAAAGGCTAAAAATGACCTATACAATGGAAACTATGTACAAGTTATACACAATAGAACTAAGCCTTCTCTTCATGATAGAGTGGTCCAAATGAAGAGTACCTTGGGCTTAGAAAGCTCACTGGTCTTCAAGTTGTCCAGCCCTTCCTAAATGATCCTGGCCATAGCTTTAGTGATTGGGCCCTTGGCCCATGGTCCATCATCCCCTCCCTCTTGAGAAGGATTTGTCCTCAAATATATAGGGTTAATCTCCTTATCTTCATAACCTGTAAAAAGAATAAGATCACTAATATTAAAAGTGTTGCTTACTCTATAATCACTGGGAATATCCAACCTATAACCATTATCATTGATCCTTTGTAGGACTTGAAAAGGACCATCTCCTCTTGGATTGAGTTTAGACTTCCTTTGAGAAGGAAACCTTTCCTTTCTCAAAAGAATCCAAACCCAATATCCTTCCTCAAAAATGAGATCTTTTTTGCCTTTGCTTCTCTCTAAAGCAATTCTTTCATTTTGTTGTTGAATATGAATTTTAACCTTCTCATGTAATTTCTTCACAAAATCATCCCTAGATACCCCTTCTTTATGAATTTTAACCTTCTCATTACTTTAGACTTTGCTTGCAAGCAAGCTATACATCTAGAGCAAAACCTCTCAACATCCTTTCTCATGTGGGGCCAAAATAATTTTTCTTTAAGAAAACTTAGATTTTTTTCAACTCTAAAGTGCCCCATGAGTCCACCCTCATGACTTTCTTTAACAAGGAGTTTTCTAGTGGATCTTTAGGGTATACAAATTCTTCCTTCCTTATATAAGTACCCCTCGGAAACATAGAAACCTCCTTGAGGCTTTACTAGACATTGGGTATATGATTCATTGAATTCGGAGTCATTGGAATACAACTCCTTAATGTGATCAAATCCCAAGATTTGAGATCCAAGGGAGACTAACAAAACATGAAAGGGCATCAGCTACAACATTATTTTTCCCTTTCTTGTATTTGATCACATATGGGAATTGTTCCAAAAACCCTACCCATTTAGCATGCCTTGACCCCGCAAATATTTAAGTGACTCATGAATGAAAAACTCCTTGGGAATAAGATAGTGTTCCCAAGTTTGAAAGGCCCTAACCAAAACATAGAGCTCTTGTCATAGGTAGGGTAGTTAAGGGAGGCACCTTTAAGTTTTCCACTGAAATAAGCAATTGGGTGCCCACCCTATAACAAAATCGCCCCTATTCCAACCCTAGAGGCATCACATTCTAGCTCAAAAGTCTTAAAAAAATCGGGTAAAGCTAGAAGTGGTGCATGGGTGAGCTTATCCTTTAAAGTTAGGAAGACTCTCTCTTGTTTCTCTCCCCATTGAAATTCAACATTTTTCTTGACTAGGTCATTTAATGGGGAGGCGAGTGTGGAAAAATTAGGAATAAATCTCCTATAAAAGCTTGTCAATCAATGGAAACTCATAATATCTCCAACACTCTTAGGAGTGGGCCATTCTTGGATGGCCTTGATTTTCTCGGGATCCACATGAACCCCTTTTTTTTACTAATAATAAAACCTAAGAAAACTACACTATCTATACAAAAGTTACATTTTTCTAAATTTCCAAAAAGATGATTTTCCTAAGAATGTTAAAGACTTGCCTTAAGTGTCCTATGTGATCAGTTAGGCACCTACTATATATAAGAATGTCATCAAAATAAACTGCAACAAACTTACCTATACAATCCCTCAAGACATGATTCATAAGACGCATAAAGGTGCTAGGAGCATTAGTAAGCCCAAAAGGCATTACTAACCATTCATATAATCCAAACTTGGTCTTAAAAACGGTCTTCCTTTCATCACCTTCTTTAATTTTAATTTGATTGTACCCACTTTTAAGATCAACTTTAGAAAATATAATGGATCCATGAAGTTCGTCATATCATCAAGTCTGGGGATAGGATGTCTATATTTTACAGTAATGTTGTTGATGGCCCTAATATCACAACACATTCTCCATTTCCCATCCTTCTTAGGGACCAACAACACAGGTACAACACAAGGACTTGAGCTCTTTCGAACCCAGCCCTTCTCCAACAACTCTTGGACTTGAGACTCTATTTATTTAGTCTCTTGGGAGTTTGTGATGGAATCATGCCTAGGAAGGCAAGAGGTGACATATTGAAGGAGCCAAGAGGAGTTGGCTAGACATGAAGGTTTGGGCCAGTCAGGGCCCAATGGGCCTGATGGGCCTGGGAAGGCCCAAGTTGAACTTTTCATGGGCCATATTTTGTTATAGCTATTTTCATATGTTTTGTATACATCATGTTAGTATAGGTATCATATATTTTGGTCTTGTATTTTGGACCACATAGAGTAGCATTTTAGGTTTTAGGCTTGTTGGGCCTAGTTTTGGGCTTCATGGGCCTTTGGGCTTTTGGTACCCAATATTGGGCTCATTTTCATTCTTGTAATTTTTCCTTTCCATTGTATTTGTTTGACCATTGTATTTAGGTCATTAGATTAGAAATATACAAGAATTACTTAAATAGGTAAAATAGGTTAAACTAGGTTTAATTTGGAAGTCATTTAAGTTACATTTGAGTCACATGTTTAGCACCATGGGTGGCTGAACATGTGCCACTCAAATTAACCCTAAATAACTCTCAAATCAAACCTAAATGCATCTAGGCACCTAAATTTTCGGACTAGCACATGGGAGCCAAAATTTGAATTCAAATTTCAAGTTTGAATTCAAATTTTGGGCGCCACATGTAGCCTTGGATTTAGGCACCCAAAGTTGCACACTTGGAACCCTACTTAAGTGATTCTTCCACTCTTTGTATTCACTTTTGAGAATAATGAAATTTGAGAGCTTATTCAGCCAAATTTCGTTCAAGAGTCACCATGAGAGAAAGCTTCACCTTAGGAACCCTTCTAGGATTTCCTCCTCTTTGAAGTGAGCTTTCCCTTGCACCTTAAGCTTGGATGCTTCCATCCAAGGCTTAAACCTTCTTCCTATCCGAGAATCTCCTCCATCTAGTGTTCATCACGTTGGTTTCTATTTCCTTGAAGAAGATCCATGCATAAGGAGAGCTAAGGAGAAGAACATTCATCACTCTTCCTTACCATTTCTATCATTTTTGGTATCAGAGCAAGGTCTTCAAGGAGATAAGTTCTTGAGTTTTTGGTCCGATTATTTTTGTGTTCTTTGTGTTCTAAGTGTCTTGTTTGAGTTTCTTTTCGGATCTACATGCTTTATATCATATTTTGTTCCATAGATCCATTGGTTGATTGTTCTTGAATTTTCTTCCTCAATCAACTTGTTTAGGACCTATTAGCTTGTGCTTATTTTTGATTTTAATTTTGAGTCTCTCCATTCCTAATATGTGTCCGTGATTGGACTGCATACATTGCATTTAGATTTTGGTTTTTAATCCATGTTTTGTCTTAGTATGTTTGTGTAGTCTTTATATGTCTTAAAATTCCTTGAATAGCATGTTGACCTAAATTTTCTTTGTGTCTAGTTCATCAATTTGTTGCTCTCGGATTGCTTATTGTTCTTGCCTCCTATATGTGCTTTTTCTTTTACCTTATTGTGTTCATAACTTGCTATTAGTTCTAGTAAGTTTCTTTAGAGTTAGGTTTCCATTGTGTCTTAAGTTTTCAAATCACATTTCCATTGAAAAATCTTATAAAAAAAATTTTGTGACTCAAAATTTCAAGTGCTTAATCTTACTTCTAGTGCACTATCTTTTGGATTCAAATTTTTAAAAGTAAATAGGCTGAAAACAGAGACAAAAACAGAGCCTAAATCAAAAGAAAAGTACAAAGATTCAAAGAAGAAAAGTGTACAAAAGAATCCAAGACAAAACCTAAAAACTAGTGCACTAGTTTCCTTGTTTTCACTTGAATTTTTGTCTAACTTGTAGTCACGGTTTCTATAGCTTGGAATCTTAGAAAAATTTGAAACAAAAGGCAAATATACTCTCTGGACTCTTAAATTGAATATAGAAAAAGAAAGAATTAAAAAAAAAATTAGAGAAAGCATTTTAAAGTGAAAAAGCCGAGAGGTGTACATTGGTGAAAAATCACTTGATTCCTTGTTATTGTTTTGACTACTACTTGTGCTATACTTATCCAATTGCTTTCAAATTTTTTTTGTTTTGTTCATCTACTCTAGTACCTATCTAGGAACATTCCTAACTGAGTGCTAGCTTTATTTGGAGTCTTATTTTCCAGTTTTACTTGTTGAACCTCTTTGAGTCTTGTCATATATACATATTACTCTTAACTTTTGGTATAAGCTTTCCAAATTGTGCTTTATTGCTTGTCTAGTTTTCTTTCAATAATTTCCCTGTGCTGGAAGTGGCCTCAAATCCTTGCTCAAGGATCAAGCATTGCTCAACAAAGAGTAGGAAAAGTTTGGACACTAAGACCTAAAAATTTGACCTAATTTAGTGACCAAAACTTCTCCTAAACTTCCTTCACTTGAGTGACCATTCCTTTCACCTTGTGAGGCAGCCACCATTAACCTCTTTGTTGTGTTTCTTTTGCAGGTCCAGTAGCATCATATTGAAGGATTAGTGGCGGATTAAACACTTGATTAAGTGTTGGAAAATTTGCACAACAATCCGTCACTAAATTGGTCACCAAAACCGCCATTTATTGCTTTCTAGGCTAGTTTAAATTTTGCAATCTCTCTTGTATTTTAAAATCAATTTGTAAAGCTTGGAGGGAGTATTAAGAAGCTGGTCAGGTATATCTAACTCCTTGTTAGCATCCTCACGTGTAGTGCTAGTGGAAGTGGCTTGGAAATTTCATATGTTTCAAGCTTCCACTTAGGATATCCGACTAGTTGCTTACATTGTTTCCTTTAAGTTCTTTGTCTTTTAATTGCTTTATTTTGCTGCCTTGAAACGTCTAGACTTGTGTAGATTTACTTGCTCACGTTTAGTTTAGTCTCAAAAACAAACAAATTGTGAAAAAGCATTCAAAATTTTTGTGAAAAGCTTTGGAAAATTGGAAGTATCACAAAGGAGTTTAGTGATTTCCACTTGAAAAGGCTTGGTTATTAAGTGGCTCTTTGTAGCTCACCTCCCTTGATAGTGCAACTTGTACACTTAGACTTCCAAGTGCTATTTTCATTCCTAGAAAATACCAAAAACATTTTATAACTTTTTGCATACCATATACAAAAAAAAAAAAAAAAAAATTCTTTTGTTTAATCATGAGAAAATATTTCTCAAGTGGTAGTGAATTAAGCTCTCCAAAAGGTTTTTCACATTCTACTCAAAGGCTTAAATCACTAACACCTTGGACAAAGCAAGAAGCTTTAAAAAAAGAAAAAGAAAAACTTGAAAAAAAAGCACAAATTGCAATTTTAGAGGAAGAAATTCACATTATTAAACAAAAGAGAGAAAAACTTTTAGCAAAAGAAAAATTGAGAAAAACAAGAGAAAAAGAAAGAAAAAAGGCATTGCTCTTAGGGAAGAGTAAGGAGGAAAATAATTCCTCTAAAGGACTTGTGAGTGAAGAGAGTTGTTCTACCACTAAAAATCATTTACAAAATACTCTCTTCATAAATAAAGACCTTAACTCTTACCCTAATCTTACCACTAGTCATGAAGTAGAGATTCAAGAACAAATCATTCTAAAGAAAAATGAATCTCAACTTCAAGATGTAGTGAAGAAGGAGTGGACTACATTTAGTTCCACTTCTTGTGCTACTTCCTTGGAGGTGCCCAAGGAAGATAGCCTTCCTCTCTTTAGGAATCCTTCTACCATAGTTTTTCTAATAAAGCACCCAAATTTTGGAATATATTGTTTGATAGATACATCTTGTCATATTTCATATTCTATTTTTGATCTTATGGGAAGTTCATCTTTATTTGAACTTAATTTGCACCCTTCCCTACAAAACAAAAATAGTTTATATGAGTTTTCAAGATTTTCCAAGACATTTTATCTACCAAACAATATGATTCAAAATTGTTTAGGACGTTTTCTAGTATTATTTTCTTTATATTTTAGGAAAAACCTAGGCTACCATTTAGGGTATTTTAGGCAAGATATTGTAGTGTTTAAAAATCATTCTTTTCATTGTCTTCGTCATAGTGTTATTACATTCTTAGGTTTTACTTCTAGGTTATGCTTAGGAGAGGAGCCTATTTCTACTTTTAGGGAGTCTAATTTTGATAGTTTATTTTTTCTTAGGCTAGATATAAGGACTCCTCTTAGGATCCATAATCCATTTTCTCATCATAAACATGTCACCTCTTATACATGGTTTGTTGTGTATGTAGGTGATGTTTCTTATTCCATGCATCCTCGTGATTTGAGGACAAATCCTTTTCAAGAGGGAGGGGATGATGGAATCATGCCTAGGAAGGCAAGAGGTGACATATTGAAGGAGCCAAGAGGAGTTGGCTAGACATGAAGGTTTGGGCCAGTCAGGGCCCAATGGGCCTGATGGGCCTGGGAAGGCCCAAGTTGAACTTTTCATGGGCCATATTTTGTTATAGCTATTTTCATATGTTTTGTATACATCATGTTAGTATAGGTATCATATATTTTGGTCTTGTATTTTGGACCACATAGAGTAGCATTTTAGGTTTTAGGCTTGTTGGGCCTAGTTTTGGGCTTCATGGGCCTTTGGGCTTTTGGTACCCAATATTGGGCTCATTTTCATTCTTGTAATTTTTCCTTTCCATTGTATTTGTTTGACCATTGTATTTAGGTCATTAGATTAGGAATATACAAGAATTACTTAAATAGGTAAAATAGGTTAAACTAGGTTTAATTTGGAAGTCATTTAAGTTACATTTGAGTCACATGTTTAGCACCATGGGTGGCTGAACATGTGCCACTCAAATTAACCCTAAATAACTCTCAAATCAAACCTAAATGCATCTAGGCACCTAAATTTTCGGACTAGCACATGGGAGCCAAAATTTGAATTCAAATTTCAAGTTTGAATTCAAATTTTGGGCGCCACATGTAGCCTTGGATTTAGGCGCCCAAAGTTGCACACTTGGAACCCTACTTAAGTGATTCTTCCACTCTTTGTATTCACTTTTGAGAATAATGAAATTTGAGAGCTTATTCAGCCAAATTTCGTTCAAGAGTCACCATGAGAGAAAGCTTCACCTTAGGAACCCTTCTAGGATTTCCTCCTCTTTGAAGTGAGCTTTCCCTTGCACCTTAAGCTTGGATGCTTCCATCCAAGGCTTAAACCTTCTTCCTATCCGAGAATCTCCTCCATCTAGTGTTCATCACGTTGGTTTCTATTTCCTTGAAGAAGATCCATGCATAAGGAGAGCTAAGGAGAAGAACATTCATCACTCCTCCTTACCATTTCTATCAGTTTGTCCTATAGGCTGCCTATTGGGTAGGCTAGCCCCAGGTACCAGATCAATTTGATGTTCTATTCCTCTTAAAGGAGGAAGGCCCATTGGACCCTCGGGAGGAAATAGATCATCAAATTCTTTCAAAATAATTTTGATCCCCTTTGGTAGAGTCTCATGTCCACTACATGTGGCGGTGAAAGTTAGAGTCCCTGTACATAAAAGGATAAAAGAGGGTTGTTTGATCAAGAAGTTTTGTTTTGAAATTTCTTTTTCTAGATCAACAACTTCTAGGGATGCGACTCCTTTCACCCTAGATTTCTTTTTATTCCTAGTTTTCACAGACTTTTTTTTTTCTCTATTTTCTTCTTTTTTTTTGAAGTATTTTCTCACTTTCTCTTTTGAGTTTCATTTATGCTTGATCCTCAGCCACTTGTTGAGGAGAAAGAGGATGAAGCACAAATTTCTTTTCCCTATGTGTAAAGGTTATCTCATTAGTAAGACCATTATGCATGATTTTCTTATCATATTTCCATGGCCTTCCTAGTAAGATATGACAAGCTTCCATTGGTACTACATCACATCCACTATCAACAATGAGAGAACAAACATTGTTTGAAACATTACATCTTGTCTAAAAGATGTTCTCTCTTTGTGATAGGGTACCACTAGGTTGGTTGTTGAGGAGTCTCCTAATCATTAAAAGCTCCCCTTCATAAGAAAAAGTTAACTCCACATTTTCCTCATGATCACTTGATTTTTCCTCACTATCACTAGAGGAAGTAGTAGTCTCCTCTTGACTACTATAAGTGTCATGCCCCCATAAGATCATGACTTTCTTTGTGGGTCATTGGGAGGCAATGTTGCCTCTCCCTAAACACTTAAAGCATTTAATATCACTAGTCCTAGTACTAGTGTGTGGAGTGACCTTCCCTTTCCCTTTGTCTCTTTCTCTAGCTAGATCCTTGGAGGGTTCTAATTTTTTTTTCTTTTCAAATGATTTACCCCCCCTCTTGTCATCTTTCTTTAGATATGAAGAATGGGAGTTTTCTCTTTTAAAAGAGGATTTTCTCAATTTTTGTTGTTCTACCCTTACACAAAGTTGGACCAAGTCATTTAGGTCCCTATAGGGTAGTAGCTCCACTTGGTCTCTTATCTCTAAATTAAGACCACTCAAGAATCTAGCTACAGTTACAACTTCCTCTTCCCTAATGCGTGCCCTCATCATATATAGCTCTATTTGTTGCCTATATTGTTCGACAGTCATTCCTTTTGTTGGAGCCTTCGGACCTTATTCATAAGCTCCCTTCCATAGTAGGTGGGAATGTGCCTCATCCTTAATGCACTCCTAAGGTCATTCCAATATTGGATAAGAGGGTCATTATGAAGGCGCCTTTCTCTCTCTAAGGTCGTCCACCAATCCATGGCATTCCCTTGGAAGCTAAGGGTAGCTAGAGGGAATTTCCTCTCTTTACTTACCTTGTGGCAAGCAAAGAGTTGCTCAACTTTCATCTCCCAATCTAAGTATAATTCCACATCATCCTTTCCAAAAAATTGTGGGAGATCAACTTTGACTTCCCTTGGCCTAGATACTCTTCTGGGGGTGGGTTAATAGTGGTATCCCATGTTTAGACTCTAATTGGGAGAAGGATATTGAGAATGTGAGCTCCTACTCCTTCTCTTTTGTTTTCTCATGTCTTCTCTTAATTTTTCTTCCTCTTAGTTAACATGTCTCAACTCTTCTTCTAGCATAGCAAGTTGGGTCTCTCTTTCAATTTTATCCCTCTCTTTTTGAATGGCCTCTTCTTTCTCCATACTTTAAGTGACTTAAGCTCTTTAGCTATGTATGAAATGTTTTTTGGAGAATTGTCACTTCCACTATAATCAGATGGTTGAGACATTTTAAACAAAAGATATTTTCACACAAAAATAGTTTTTAAAGAAAAATAGTATTTTTGAAGTGCTAGACTTGGCCCTTAAAGGTCTAAGAGTACAAATTGAACTACGGAGGGAGGTGAGCTACTAAGAGCCACTTAATAACCAAGCTTTTTCAAGTAAAAATCTCTAAACCCCCTTATACCTTGCCTTGCAAAAAAGGTTTTCACAAAGTTCTTTTTAAAAAGAAAATAACAAACAAGTGCCTAAGTGACTTGCATGAAATTGCATGAAAACATAAAGGTTAAAACCCTTATTTGGTCCCTGATAACATTTTTTTGTTTCAATTTAGTCCCACTTTAATTTTTGGTCTCAATTTGGTCCCCAATAATTTAAATTATTGCAATTTGGGACTTCCGTCCAAATGATTTAAATGGAGTTAACTCGATGCCACGTGGATGCCACGTAGATGCATAGGTGGACGCCAAATTGGATGAATACACCTGGAACCAGAACAGCCCGTTCTGAAACCATAACGGCCCGTTCTGGATGCACTCTTGGTGTGTTAATTTTGCAACCGGAACGGGCCGTTCCAAATGCAAATTTCACACACCATGAGTGCATCAGAACAGGCCGTTCTAGTTTTAGAACTGGCCATTTTGGATTCAGAACGGCCCATTCTAGAAAGCCAACTACATGCATGCGTTGACCAAAATGCCGCAATGTGATTCAAAAAATAAAAATAAAAATTCATAACATATCATAAATTCAAAGACAGAAACATGGTTTAGAAACTGAAAACAAAAATTCAAAACATAACATATACTAAAAAAGTTCAAAGAAATTACTGAGAAAGGAAATCATCTGGGTAACGCTGAAGGGAAACCCTAAACCACAAAAATTCAGGTTGTACCTCCTCAAGAACATGTTGTTATTGTTGGGGTACATCGTCAATGACTTCAAGGGAAAACACCATTTTGTTTCATCCTTGACTGTATAGTATCAATTTGGTAGTAAGTGGTTCACTCCAGTTTGACTAACAATGAAATAAAATCTGCTACCATTGTCTTTAGTGATACACTGCATTGTCCTTAATGATACACAATATAGCCCAACTATTTAGCAATTGAAGTTATCAATTTTTATTGACAATATTACCAAATCCAGTGTTTGAAATGCTTTGTACCTTGGGTCTTTTTTCTTTCACGATTCACAACCGTAAATTATAATCAGTCACCATTCGTGTTTGGTATTTTGGTACCAGAACGGCCCGTTCTGAAACCAGAATGGCCCGTTCTGGTTGCACTCTTAGTATGTTAATTTTGCACATGGAACGGGTCGTTCCGGATGCAAAATTAACACACGAAGAGTGCATCCAGAACGGCCTGTTCTGGTTTTAGAACGGGTTGTTCTGGTTCCAAGTTTTTTCAGAAAATTTGGCGTCCAGGTGCGCATCTACGTGGCATCTACGTGGCATCCACATGGCTAACAGTTAACTCCATTTAAATCATTTGTACGGAAGTCCCAAATTGCAATAATTTAAATTATTGGGGACCAAATTGAGACCAAAAATTAAAGTGGTACTAAATTGAAACAAAAAAATGTTATCAAGGACCAAATAAGGGTTTAAACCAAACATAAATGGCATGAAAACATAAATTGCTTAAAACATAAATTGTATGAAAACTTAAAGGCAAGAAAACATAAACTAGGCGTGTTAAGCTAGTAAACCTAGGTGAGAGCTTGGAAAGTACCAAAGACTTCCAAGGACCACTCTCACATGTACTAAACGAATTACCTAAGTTGAAAATACTAAGGAGAGATGGAAATGCACCAAAGGCACTCCAAGACACTCCTAAAGGCCTTGTACAAAAATGAAATGAAATGAAAACTCACAACAAATGAAATGCAAATTTACAATACTAAAATGTAGTGGCTGCACCAAAGATTGAAAACAAATTCAGCCACTAATTAGTGACAAATTTAGAGATGGATTTGGTGATGGAAATTTTGTGACAAAAAATTTTCGTCTCTAAACTAGTCACTAGTTTTCTCTTTACAAAATTTTCTTGAAAATTCTCTTGTTAAGTCAGACGAAGAAATTTCCAGCAAGGTTTTGAATGAGACAAATATAATACATATTGTTATTTCTAACAAGTGTGTTAGTGTTTCAAAAAAATGTAAGTACATGCAAGATGAAGAATAGATCATGTACCACTCCTTACGCTAGAACCAAAATAAATGGTATCAGAAGGGAAACTCCCAAAAGGAAACTGATCAAGCATTGAGATTAGGCATGATCCCAAGCCAGACGAAAGGTCAACACAAGTATCCAATAAGGCCAAATCAAGAACAAGACAAAAGTGTGTCAAGCGTAAAGTGCAACATAAAGACTCAGACGAAAAAGATCAGAAGAAAGTTAACTAAATGACCAGACAAATGAAAATCAAAGCAATAATGACCAATTCTCAGATGAAGATCAAGGCTTGAGACGCGCAAGGACTACCAGACGCAGACAAAGACTGCCATGAAAGCATATGAAGAATCAAGTCTCAAAGGAAAAATCAAGGCATCGTCTACGACCATAAAAAAACTCTCAAATGAATGCGCAAAAATATAAGAAGAAAAGAAAGAGAAAACAAGCGCAAAAGTAAAAGCATGCATGTGTCAAAGAATATTTTTTCAGATAAGGACAACACTCCATAGCTATGTGACCAGAAAAGGAAAAAAAGGCTCCTAGGTCTCTACTAAATTTAAACACTACTGCTACCAAGACAAAGAATACATCACGCAAGGTCCATCACAGGAAGAAACATTTAATGTAAGAATCTGAGCATTAAATGAATAGATCAAACCAGTCATAAACAACCACAACTGCTTCAACGAACACTTGCAACGGGCAGATTTCACAAGACTATATATATGCCTCAATATCAAACATTAAATAGGCTGACTGTTTGGCACGAAATGGTTCAAGCAAGAAGATAAGTGATATCCAGCCCATGAAGCAACGAAACCAGAGATAGAGCGTGTAGAGTCAAATGTATCATAGGATATTAATCTCTGTAAACTAAGGAGTTCCAAACATATTCATTTTAGGAACAAAACCTTAGTGAGTGTACCAATATCTACATCCTCTCCATGAGAGTAAATCAAACACGTAATCATTGTAAAGACTAAGGTCTCACACCTTAGTGAGTGTAGAAACTTATGTATCCTCTCCTTGAGAGTAACCCAAACACTCAAACCTGCTCAGCTATCATGTTTAAAGCCTAAAGAGGCTAAGGAAAGAATACTTGTAAAGCCTGGAGAGGCTTGTCAAAGAATACTCACTAAGAGCCAAAAGTGGCTGAAGAAAGAATACTAGCGTTGATGAGTGAAGTCAATGGGCTAGGAGGTGGTCGATAATACTCATTGGGAGCTAAAAGTGGCTGAACAAAGAATATTAGAGCTAGTGAGTGAAGCTAGCCAACCAGGAGTGGTTGAGAATACTTGTGACCAGGAGTGGTTGAGAATACTTGTGACCAGGAGTGGTCTGATACCTGGGTGGTTGAGATAATACTCACTACGAGCCAGAAATAGCTGACTAAAGAATACTAGCGTTGGTGGAGTGAAGCTGGTGGGTCAGAAGTGGTCAAGAATACTTGTGACTAGGAGTGGTCTGATACCTGGGTGGTTTAGATAATACTCACTACGAGCCAGAAGTGGTTGATTAAAGAATACTAACGCTGGTAAGTGAAGCTGGTGGGCCAAGAATGGTCGAGAATACTTGGACCAGGAGTGGTTCCGGCCTGGATGGTCCATAATACTCACTGCTAGCCTGAAGAGGCTGAATAAATAATACTTGTACCTTATTGATTATCTAGTGGAACCCTTCATTTGAAGGAGACTAGACGTAGCTCAAATTGGGTGAACCAGTATAAAAATACCTGCTCTATGCTTTAATGTTTTATACACACCTTACTTGATTGATCTTAAATATTGAAGACTTTGTCCAAAGATAACCGTCTATTGAAATTATCTTTAGACAAAAACCATACAAAGAACGGTTTTCGTTTAAGTAGTAATTTTCTCTTAGTAGACGATGGAACTTCCAGATGCAAAATGACTTTGATAAACCAATATTGGGCTATTTCAATTCAAAGCATTCATCAATAATATTTTTAGTGGACAAAAGAAAGCCTTATCGCGAAAATGTTTTTAAAACTCCTTTGTTCACACTCACACACATTCAACCCCCTTTTCTGTGTGTTTTTCATCTAACTTCATCTTTTTGTGTCCTTCCAAACTTCTCCCAACTGCAGCAACCTCTCCAAGTGTGTCTCTCCTCTCTTAGGAATAACTTCGATGTTGGTTATTCCTTGGTGTTTAATCTTCCACCAAGAGCTTTCCACCAAAGAGAATGGCAATCTCCTAGGTTCTCACAAACATTCCAAGATGCTACCCTTGTACTTGACTTTCCACACCTTCAAAGAGGCACTCAACACACCTTAAGTTTCTGGAGTTATATAGTAAAAACTGAAAATGAACAATTAGGAAAGGCTACACCAAGTGGTAGAATTTAATGAGACAAAACTAGAAAGAATTCTAATCAAAGACAAGAAAAAATTAAGGCACCAAAGAAAGGTTAGCACACAAAGGAAAACCTATCAATGGATCTAGAATGGATTACAAAAATAAAATCTAAGATTAAAAAACAAAATAAGACACAAACTCAAATAATTTATGGCTGGACAGTTTTTTTTTTTTTTAGAAACAAGCAAACCAAGCAAAACCGAGAGCAAAATCAAACAAAATTTCCTACTCCTTTGGCTTTTTCTTGTACTATTTCTTTTGTTTTCTTTTGGCAATTTTTTTTCACTTTCTTTTTCTTTTCAATCACAGGAGTTTAATGCCTTTTATACATATTTAAGTCTCAGATTTAATGAAGCAAAACTGCTGCCAAAAAAATTTCACAAAACAATAGGTATACTAGTGAGATTATTTCTCTAGGGCTTCACAATTTTGTACAAATTTTTAGGTCAATTTCAAACACTCTTTTCTTTTGTTTTTCCAAAGCTTTTGAACACTAATACCTCTGTTTTGCCTCTGTTTTAATGGACTAAAAAGTGATACAAGTTTCAACCACAACACAAAAATGCAAGGAAACCTAATAGGAAGAGTGTTTAACAATTTTCTTGACAAACCTTTTAATGTGACATAATAGAAAACTAACTCTAAGAAATTTGCTAGAACTAATAGCAAATTAGGAACTCAAACATGTAAAGTAAAAGCACATATAGGTCAGCACAAGATTAACAGACAAAAAACCACACCAAATAATGTCACAAGACAACACAAAAACCAAAGGTTCAACAAGCTAGTCTAGGATTCAATGACATGTAAAAGGACTATACATGAATCTAGACAAAACATATGATTCAAAACCAAAACACATGCTATCAATATTGTTATCCAATCACGGATTCAAGTAGGAATAGGCAAGACTCGAAGAAATTAAAAACGCACAAGCACAAGAACACCTAAAGGTACAAAATCGGATTGATTCAAGATTAAAAAGAACAAGCAACAAGATGAATCAATCAATTCTCATGTGACATATAGGATCCATCAAAATATGTATTAAACCTAGATCCATTTAGCAAACATGAATTTGACATAAAAGAAGACAACACAATACGGATTCAAGAAAAAAAAATAGAGACACATAACCTCAAGAGTACCAAGGCTCTTGATACCAAAAATGATAGAACTCTTGAAGAATGATTGATGATTTCTTCAAGTTCCACCTTCTAAGTCCCTTCTTCTCTTGAGTTTCTTCATGCCAATGAAGGATAGAAGAGATTCAAGCTTCGAAGCTTGAAGAATTCAACCTAAGTGGCTCAGTTTCCCCTTGAAGATGAGAAACTTGAGGAACCAAGCACAAAGGATAAATTCCTTTGTGGATTCCTAGGGAGAAAGAGAATTCTCCATGGTTTGACTATTGAGAGAGAGAGAAATTTTTGAAAATTAATCTCATAAAGGTTCAAAAGTGTTTATAATGGAGAGTTTTAGGAATTTATAGAAGTAGGTACCTTAGGGAGCAAGCTAACCTTAACCATGGTTCAATAGGAACCATGGTTAGGTTGCTTGACAGTCCAACCTAGTTAGGAGGCTTGTGGAGCAAGCTTCTCACTTAGCTTGCTTGGGAAGCAAGCTAGATGAGAAGCTTGTAGCACAAGCTTCCTAAGGCTTCAAAGATGAGAAGCAATTCTGGCCAAAGAAGGAAGCTAAGAAAGCTAGGCGGCCACGGGCTCTTTTGCTCCAAAATCTGGTTTTCTAAAATGTTTGGGTTTGGTTTAGCTAGGTCCATCCAAAAGTGATGAGACCTAGCTAAATCAAATCCATGAAAAATTAGGAGCAAAATGAGTCTAATATGTAAAATTTTGCTTAGGCCCAATTCTGGCCCAATTGCTAAACACACCCTCAAGCCTTGCTAATTGCCACCCCAGTTCTACTACTCAAAAATAGAAAAAGAGTGACCTTTAATACAAGGTCAATTGGAGCAAAAGTCTCCAAGGAACCTACCCTAAAAACAATATACAAAAGTACATAAAAAGAAAACAAAGTGTCTCAGAAATACAAAGGCTAAAGATGACCTATACAATGGAAACTATGTACAAGTTATATACAATAGAACTATGCCTTCTCTTCATGATAGAGTGGTCCAAATGAAGAGTACCTTGGGCTTAGAAAGCCCACTGGTCTTCAAGTTGTCCAGCCCTTCCTGAATACTCCTGGCCATAGCTCTAGTGATTGGGCCCTTAGCCCATGGTCCATCACAATGTCTTCCCCATATTGTGGGTATTGCTTTGCCTTATAATGTAAGCTTGCACCAATCATTGCAGTTGGGTCTTAAAATCAATATACTTAAAATACCAAACGAGTTTAAATAGAGAGTACCACGTACATAACTTAAACAAATAACTTAATCAGCGGAAATTACAAAGAAATGATGTTAAGATTTCCAAAATAATAAGAACAACATGTTAATTTAATCCTATCTAAGCCCCAATTTCACATGTCCTATCAGAGCAAAGCCCAATATTGAAGCCTAAGCTTCGTCACCAACATCCTCAGCCTCATGCTGATGGTCACCTGTATAATAGTCAAAGGAAACAATACAAAAGAAAAGAGAGTGAGAAACATCTCATGCTGGCTCACGGTGTAGGAATGTACACCGGATGGCCAAACACAAACAATACATGTATAGCATAGATATATTAACAATAATATCACATCCCATTAATATCACATCCCATTCATCCAAGACATAAAAAAAATCAATTTATCATATAACATTAAAAATGCACTTGTATAGAAACGAACTACATATTATCATGCATGTAGCGCCAGTAAAACATCACATGGCATATTACCGCTAGCAATACACGAAAAGTATTCTAGGAGTACATGTCGGGTCACACCCTCTGCGCACTCTCACTAGAAGGACATACTACCAGGGTCTGGTCGGGATAGTTAAGCCTGCGCAAGATATATCACATGCACACAATGGGCGAGACTAGGACTTCCAAATCGAGCTATCCCCAAGGACTAATCCCCAAAGCTTTTACACTAGGGGGCCTTCCCTGACGGTGTATTCCATATCGTACCCTTAAAAACATTTATGCAAATGATGCATGTCAATCAAGACTCTATGCATTCTCATATCACATTATCATATCTCATTATCATATAACATTGTCATGTCTCATTATCATATCACATCATGTCTCATTATCACTTTTCACATTACAAAGCACTCAAATTCATATCAAAATTTGTCCATTTTCAAAATTAAATACATATCCGTACATCTCATCCAACAAGGAATACAACAGAATAATCAAAAGGCAAAACAGAAAACATTCATATTTTGCATGTTTCTCATAGGATTCTCTCAGGAACCCATAGAGCACTCTAATTTATACAATAAACATTCAAAACAATACAATTTACTCATACATAAATACATACTAATTACATCAATTAGAACATTCAGGGAGAAACATAGATGAAACAGAGCATACAACAAACATAGGATTGGGGGTCAATCTCACTACCCAACATACATTCCCACACCCAGAGCGAGGTTTCTCACTCCCCCCTTACCTCGATAAGCAGGAGCTGAAACTGAAGTAGGATCTTGTTGGTCTCCTCCTCTGTGTTCCTCTTGGTCTTCAGAGAGTGTAGAAGAAAAGAAGTCAGAAGTGAAAAATGTGCTTTTAGGAGTGTTAGAGCATGCTATTTATAGATGTTAGGAGTGGCCAGAATGACCCGTTTCGAATCCAGAATGGTCTGTTCTGGACCCAATCATCATGTGAAAAAGTCACATCCGAAACGCCCCGTTTCTAAACTAGAATGGCCCGTTCTAGGATTAAGTTTAACCCACAACAATCATGTTTGGAACAGCCCGTTCTTAAACCGGAACGGCCTGTTCCCAACTAGGGTTATAGGTCATTTTAGTAGTTTGGAACGGCCTGTTCCAGTTTGGGAACGACCCGTTCTAGGCTACTAAAATTCAAAATATTAAAAAATAATTTTCGTAAATATTTATTATTAAAAACCTCTAAAATATTCTATATAATCCATTTAATTAATTAAAATAATTATACAAAAATAATCTCTATAAATACAAAAATAAATAATAATTAACCATAGTATTAGTAGAAAATTCGGGATGTTACAAGATTAATCACTCATGTGTCAATTCTTCCTCCGAGGAATAATGACTTCCTCCTCCTCGTCACTGTCGGGCACATAATCAACTCCTCTACGAGACATTTCTAATATAATATAAACCTTAATTAAATTGTATTACTAATAATTCATTTATAAAATTATATAATATTTATCAAATTTGTGAATTTATTTACAAAAATTAGTCTTTTCATGGATCTCAATTTAAATACAACAAATTTTATCAATTACATTTTTATTTTTTATTTCTATTAATTAATTTAATGTCATTATCATAACCAAAATATCAATCTTTTTAAAAAAAAACTTAAGATTTTTTCATTTTTAACAAATAAATATTTACATCATATTTACACAATTAGAACAAAAAACCCTATTTTTAATATTTTTATTCATACCAATATTCTGAATTAAATATAATAAATTTTAACATTCAACATTTTCAACATCATTACCGACATCTCTAATTACTAGAGACATACAATTTTATATAAAATTAAATTTTAAAATATTAAATTATTACATTATACTTTTAAAATATTTTAGATTCCTCTAAATTATTTAAATAATCACAAATATAATTAATATAAACCATTTACATATTTTTTATAATTAAATTATTTTATATTTTTAATTCTTTGAAAATATAAAATTACATAAATTTACTATTTATTAATATTAGTAAAATTTCATACAATATAATCAAAAGTTTAAACGCTACTTATATTTATTATTAAAATTAACTAAAAATCTTGTTTAATTTTATACATTTTTCTACTTTTCTTATATTTATTTTATGTTATTAGTAACTTATTTTTTAAAAACAACAAGTCTATTTTTATAATTTATATTACTTATTATTTATTAAGTAGATTTTTCTTTTCAACATGGATTATAATAAATATAATACTACAATTTAATAAACCCTATATATAAATCACTTTTGAACCACTAACTTATAACAAAATATATTCAAAAATATAACATCATTTTTATGATCATTTTCACATAATATATATTATAATCTCTATTCTACTTATACTTACTTGTAAATACGTCAAATAAATAGATGGTGTTTTATAACCTGTAAAATAACAATAAAAATATATCATTAATATATAAATATATAAAATAATACAACAATTATACTAACAACAACCAACTATAAATTACACTAATCTAAACCGCAGTCATTAGTAAAAAAATTATCACAAAATTTCACACTACCATAGAAGAAATTCAACCTTAATTTATTAAACAACACAAGAGACAATGAAACGAATGAAATTCAACCTCAATATATAGAGGAATGGGGAGTTAGAAAACGCAAGGGTTCCTTACGTTTTTTTCAATTGCATCGGTTCGCTCCTCTTTCGGCCGTAGTCAAAGGCTATTTTTTCACGGCCTGAATACAGCATGCAATTGTCAAGTCTGGCTAGGTGGTTCAGAACACGCCTTAGATTCATGCGCCATCTGGTAAAACGAAGCTATAGAAGATGCATGGGCCCCATGCGCCAAGTAATCACAAGACGCCTAGGGCCTGGGCTCCATTAAACAAAAACCCAAAAACCCCTCTCCCCCTATGCGCCCAACATGTAATAAAAAAAACCCAAAAACCTCTCCCCCGACTAGCATGCACACGTAGCAAAAATCATTTACAACGGTAATTAGTTATTTTTTAAATTTATTTCATATATTTTTATTTATTTTTTATTTTATTAAAGTTAAAAATCCCAAAAATTTTATTGTGTAATTCTGCCTTTAATTTTCTTGCATGGAGAGACGAGAGGGTATCTTGAGACGCATGAAAAAATAATGTCATTCATCATCTCTCAATCCATACAACTCACATCACAAAAAACCATGATAGCTGGATCCAAAAAGAAGCTAAGATATATATAAGCATCGAAAGATTGTTTAGTCACAAAATTCGAATATTTATTTGGCATACCTTCATAGAAAAGCCCTTCAACGGGGGTGTTCTGTAATTCTAAAACAGATTGGGCAGCACTTTCATCGAGGCAAATTAAACTTCAAAACTTTATACTTATAAATAATTATAAAATAGTAAATATTACATTTAAAGATTCAAAATCACATGCATACATCCAGAGTATTAAACATAGTTTTAAAAACCGGACCGGTCATCGAACCGATTAAGGTATTGGGTCAGTGGGTCAAAGATTGAACCGGTGGGTCACTGGTTGAACCGCATGACTCGATTTTTATTTATTTTTATTAAAAAATATTCATATTAAATATATTTATACTTATAAATTTTAATAAATTCATATCTTATTTTAAATTTAAATTTTTCTATCTTATTTAAAATTATTTTTATTTTTATTTTGTAAAAAAATACATAAAAAAATTACATGTTAAACGGTATATTAATACAAATTAAAAATATAAATAATATGTACATATATAATATGCTTGTAATTAATATCACAAAATAATATATGTAATATTTACATATATATTGAATTATTAAATATATAATTTAAAATTAATAATATACTATAAAAATTATTTAAGTTGTATATATTGTAAACAAATATATTAGAACAAGTAGTCATTGTTATATTTAATAAGACTCCTTGCTTTTTTATTAAGAGATTCAATTTTCATTATTATTTTTGTGATATGTAGTCCCTTAAAAAAATTTATAAAAAAAAAAAAAAGTGGTTGAACCGGTTTGACCCACAGGTTCACCGGTTGAACCGGAAAATTGACCGGTTCAATCTGATTTAAAACGGGTCGACTGCATAACCGATCCAACTTCAGATTCGGACCGGCTGGACCACCGGTTCCCGGTCCAACCGGCCGGGTCAGTCCGAGTTTTAAAACACTGGTATTAAATAATCATCACAGTAAGCTGGGTGAATTTACGTAAGATAGATGTTGTAAATTATATTGCATCCAATCCAGATTAATATAAAAAAAATATTGTATGGCCGCTTAAATATTTAATATCACCGTTGAAATCCAACCGAGTTTTAAAAGTCTCAAATTTGTATAGTCCACATGTATCCATAATATTGTAGACTCGTCGCTCTAATTATTGATAGAAGTTTATGTTTCAAATGGTTGGATCAGTTTGTTTGTGTTTAAACATTTATTAACCCTTAATGGGTATTAAGGGGAAAAAAACTAAATTAAAAATTACAATTCAACTCAGGACCAAAGAACCTAAAACAGTCGGTCACTAATGCATCTTTAAAAAATGTTAGGAATATCCCAAATTCCCAGTACATAACTAATAGAGTCATCATAACCAATATTAATATATAACCACCGGTTAAATACCACTAGAGTCACCATAACCAATGGTTAATTACCGTTGCAGATACAGGATAATGATACACATACTTGCATGGTGAAAATATGCGTTTAAAGTTCATCAACATATATCAATGAATATAGTCTATCAATTAAAACTTATCAATAAATGGCATGATATAATGCAGGCTGTTTAAAGAGCTAATTTAAACTAACAGTTTAACACAAACTATCGGAAAAACAAAATTGAAAAATGCAATCAAATATAATAAACGTTGTTCCTAAGCACCCTTATCAGCCTTAGCAGCAGTTGCAGCGGCTTGTCCTCTAAGGCGACCAGTCCTCCTAGCAGCAATAAGACCAACCTTTTGTCCCGGTGGAGCATCTCGCCTGACAGTACTGGCGTGACCAATATGCTGGTGGTTACCACCTCCATGAGGATGCTCAACAGGGTTCATAGCAACACCACGCACCTTGGGCCAGCAATTCCTCTTCACTCTAAACTTGTGGTAAGCATTTCCAGCCTTAAGGAGAGGCTTCTCAGTCCTTCCACCACCTGCAACTTGCCCAATCATAGCCCTACAGTCACTTGGAACAATCTTCTTCGCACCGGAAGGAAGCTTAATCCTGTGATTACAGTTAAACATTTAAACCACACCCAAATACCTACGCATTTCAATAAAATGCTAAAATCAATTAGCTCATCAGTAGTAAGTTATAAACTATGCTATGCACATTAATCAAAAGCTTAGTACGGGTCTAACAACAAAAGCTTAGTACGGGTCTAACAACACGTTTAAGATGTGAAAAACCAGATTAATGGCAAAGCTACAACAACTTACGTTTAAGATGTGAAAAACCAGATTAATGGCAAAGCTACAACAACTTGTAGCTTCCGCATCCTTTAAAGTGATGTGAACAATAGATATACGTGAGTTTCCAAACACGTTATTAATCCAGTAACAAAACAAAACACAAAATTGAACAGCACCCAAATGTGCTAGCATATGAATTTGAATTCGCCAGAAAATCGTTATCCCAATTCACCCAAATTCCCAACCATACTCGTCAACAAATCAATAAATTATAAATCATCCTATTAATCCTGTACCAAAATCCAAAGAAAAATGAACTGCAAGCCTCTCCATTTCCCCCAAATACCCAGCCCTCATCATCAATAAATTATAAATCACGCTATTAATCTTTAAAACAAAATTCCAAATTCCCAATTCAATTAAAATTCAACATAAAAAACCCTAATCCCAATTCACCCAAATTCCCAACCCCCTTAACCAACAAATTACAAATCATGCCGTGCAATTCAATAAAAACACAAAAAAAGCGAAATCCTGCAGCAAATTTCAAAGCACTTCAAAACATAACATCCATCAAACAAAACCCATCTCCATCTTCCAACGTCCACAAAAACCAACCAAACAAAACCAACAATATCACCAACAAAGAGATCCAATCAAACAACTCCAAACTCAAATACCTAGAGGTGTCATTATCAGGGTTGTGGCTGATAACAATGGCGTAGTCACCAGAAGCCCTGGCGAAAACACCACGGTCACCAACATGGTGCTCGACGTTGCAGATGACAGCACCTTCAGGGATGGATCGGAGGGGCAAGACGTTGCCAACAACAAGGGTGGCCTTCTTACCGCAGTAGATGAACTGACCAGTGTACAAGCCCTCGGCGGCCACGAAAAGCTCGTTCTGCTTCTTGTACCGGAAAGGGTGGCGGAAAGTGACCTTGGCGAGCGGCGCGCCGCGGCCAGGGTCGTGGATGACGTCGGTGACCACGCCCTTCAGGTAGCCGTTGCGCTCGCCGAAGTCGAGACTGCGGAAGCGCGCCGGGCCCTTGCGGTGGTGCGTGTGGGACTTGAAGACGGAACCCGCACCCTTACGCTGCGCACGAATCACACGTCCCATTGCGGCTGGAATGCTAACCTACCTTACCTCTCTCAGATGGATGGGGATTCTAGGGTTTATTGTTGACGGGTGAGTTTTATATAGTGAGTCACTCGGTGCTTTCACTTCGTTTTTTGTTCCTGGGTTTGGGCCGCTCCAGGTCCAATGTCACTTGGAACGGACCTCTCTAGTGCTTACTTCGGTTTGGGCCGTCAAAAGAAGACTAAATTATGTTCCTATGAGAATTCACACGGCTCTCCTGATTTATAATACCATTTAAGAATAAGAATTATAACTAGGGATGGGAAAATGAGTTTTGGACTAAATGGTAAGTTGTGTAAATTGGTCTATTTATTTTATTATTATTTTTATTTTTGATGTTAAGTTTGAATAAATTATATGAGATTTATTATGTGAATAATTTGTTGTGTAAAATATGTTATATATTTGATTTATTTTGTTATATGTAATTTAAATTTTTTTATATATTAAATTTATTGAAAGAGTTATTATTGTTATAATTATATATTTATTTTATTATATAGAAAATTTAAAATTTCTTATATAACAAATTAAATTAAATATTTTATTATTTATGTATATTAATTTATGTAGATCTTTTAGACATTAAAAAAATATATAATACGTTAAATAAGGTATTTAAAGTAAATATATAATTTTTATTTTATATTTTTTTAGGTTAACTAACTGTTAACTTATTTTTAGCAAAATCGACTCATTTTTTTGCGGATAAATGATAAGATAAGTCTAAATAAATTAAACTAATTTATTTAGTCATCCTTAATTACAATATAATTAATGAGAGGTTAATAGAAGAAAAAAAAATATTTCACATAAAAAGAAGAAAATAATATTTTTTTTTAATAATATGTGTTAACGAATGAGTATTTTTTTTATTTTTATAAATATATGGAATCATTTGAATGTGTGTCTGGTTATTAAGAATAAAATAAATATAAAAAATATAGATGTTAAACAAAATTAATTTATTTATTGTCAGAATAAATCATTTATAATTATTATAATACCTAAGGAAATTCAAATTAAATTAGTAAATGAAATATAAAAATGATTTTATCGTAATTTTGGTAAAAGAAAGCGTAAACAATGGAAAATATACTGGAGTTGAAATTCAAAATAAAATATAAAAGAAACTAAACTAATCTCTTCACAATATATCTATACATTAATTATTATAGTATTTTAGTATGTATAATGTATATATTAAATATTTAATATATATAATTAAAATTTAAAATAAATTAAGTCTATAGATAAATATTATATTAATATATAAATTATATTTAAATTTTGAATAAATAAATATTTTTAAATATATAAATTATATTTTAGATTTATGATAAATAATCTATAATATAGCATAATATTAGTTTTATTTATTGATAATTTAGTTAAATATATTGAAATATAATTACTAAATAATTATAATAAATACAAATTGAATTATATATGAAGTTAAAAAAAATTCTAAAAATCATCACATCAAAGAAAAGTTCTTAAAAATATTTTCGAATAAGATAAATATTTTATATATAGGAGTTGATTAATTAATTTATTTCATCAACAAATTAGAAAGAAGGACCATATATTTCTAAAGAAAATGTGTTTCTTAATTTTAAATAAGAATGAAAATATGTTAAGTCAGATTATGCTTTAAATATACAAGTCATGTTAGCTTTATTAAATTAAAGCATAAGTCAAGTTTATTATCTATTATAGACACTTTTATAGGTTTGGTTTGATTTTTTTAAAAGTTTGGTTTAACTCATTAACTTATTTAAAAACCTATGATACATTAACAATGTTAAATAGGCTAATAAATTTAATTTTAAATAAGCAAATTAAACCAAATTTGTTATAATTTTAAATTTATTTTATTATTTAGTTACATTAAGTCATGTGGGTCTTTTAAATATTGAGAATGAAATATGTTGGATGAGGTAGTCAAAATAAATATGCAATTTTTTTTAATATTTTTATTATTTTGGTGGACTAACCTGTCAACTCACCCTTAAACGTAAACATGACTACTAAACCCATATTTGTGGGTACCTTTCAATCTCGACTCGATTTTGATGAAAAAAACCTACTTTGACCAAGTATGGGTTTAGGTACCGTTATGAGTTTTCTTTAATTTGAAAATTTAGGTTAGAGTGCGAGTTTAGATATGTAGTTCATCACGTTACCTTTGTACTCACCTAGCTGCTTTTTTTTTACAGCAAAGAAATATATATATATATATATATATATATATATAAATTAAAGTTAAGTTTTTATTTTTATAAATATTAAAAATACAAATTAATTATTTTAATAATTAAATAATTTAAATTATATCAATAACTAAGTAACAAACTTAAAATTTTACGTTTAATTAAAAATAAAATTTAATTCTTAAATTTTCTATTTATAAATTCTTTTTTGATATTATTTTTTATATATTATTTATATTATAATATAATTATTAACTTATAATTTAATTTATTTAAAATGTATAAATAAATTAAAATTCTTAAAAAAATGTAATGGGTCTAATGGATATACCCAAACTGGACAAAACCCAATGGAAATGAGGATGATTTTAAAAATATAAACTTGTCTTTTTAAAATTCGAATCCAAACTTGTCCCATCTTTTATGGGACAAGGACAAGGGGATGTAGATCACAAATAAATGTGGTTGAACCAATATAAATTGGTTGTGCATTTTGCTCTCTTCTATACTTGATTATACATTCTTGCAATTAATTTTCTATGTTTGTTATATGTCGTGAGACATAAACATTGCATGTAGAATTGAGTGATTTTGGACTTGCATTGAATCTGAACTAAATATTTTATATATAGTTACAGATCAATATACTTCTTTGGAAGGATTTAAAAAAAATTTCAAAACCAAGAAAGTTGCGCAACAATTTTTTAAGCTACCAATATACCCCCCCCCCCCCCCACACCTCTCTTGGTTTGTCCATCTTTTATAGTAGACTTTTGTGTTGCATCGAATTTGAAGGTAAAGTGTGACAAGTCTAAATTCATGGCGTCCAACAAGGTGGGAGGCCTAAGAATAGAGAGGTTTCAAAAATTTTGGAACATGCACCATAACTGTTGTATGGGAAAGTATTTGGGTATGCCAATGATTCAAGGAAGGGCTAAGTTGCGAAGTTTTTAGCATATAGTTGATCGTGTGAATGAGAGATTAGCCTCTTGGAAAGGAAGGTTACTAAATAAAATTGGTAAGTTATATCTCATTAAGTCCATATTAACCTCAATTCATTTATGGTATGTAGTGTTTGTGGTTTATGTAAGGTATCTACAACATTATTAATAAAGTGTGTCGATCGATCTTGGGAAAAAGATTGTAACTCTCGGCTTTGGTCATTGGTGGGATGGTCCACGGTCACTCAACTACTTGCGCATAGTGGATTAAAGATATGAGAATCGTGTTGATGAACATAGTCCTTCTTGGTAAGTAGATCTAGGAGTTTTTGAGTTCACCATATAAACCTTATGTGCAGGTCATGTGGGATAAATATTTGAGAGGTCACTTAGTGTTGGCTAGGGTAGAACAATGCAAACAATCTTATGGTTGGGCAAACATTCTTAAAGCATTACCATTGCTTAAGGATTACTTTGTTCCTTGTCTTAGTTTAGGAAGTTCCTCTTTTTGGTATAAAGATTGGTTAAGAGTGGAATCGCTATCTCAACTGGTTCCCTATGTATACATTAGCAATTCTGAGATCAAAGTTGTTAAATGTTGTCATGAGGGTTCTTAGAACTTGAACAACTTGTACATATCACTCCCTCAAGAGGTTCCTAATCGCATTTTACCAGTGCATGTACCTATGAATTTGATAGGGATTGACACATTTAACTAGATGGGTGACCTATTGCATAACTATACTACAACAATGAGATTCTAATCATTATGCGCATAGGAACAGGCTGTAGAAACTTCAGAATGGAAACATATTTGGAAGTTGTCTATACTAGAAAAGATGAAGTTCTTTCTTTAGCAGGGTCTACATAATGCCTTTCTATAAAATCAAAAGACAATCTTGGATCCCTCAAGAGTCTATAAGTTTTAATGATAACAAACAAAATATTTTTCTCTTAAAGACTATTTTAGACGAAGGACATCAGTCAAAGCATAAAATCTAACTATATGCTGAATTTATTTCTTGTTATCAAGTTATATTATTATTAAGAGCATTGAATATTTTATTCCTTAACAAATTGAATGAAATAGCTTCCCTAAAGACACAAAAAGCTATTAGGAATGGAAAGTCAATCCTTGCATCAGAAAATAGAAAGGAAAATCCCAAAAATCACAAAAAAGCAGACAAAAACTCTAAACATGCTGCATTGTTATGATTTAGCCACTGCTTTTCACCTTACCTAACAAAATGATGATAAGTAGCTACCAAGATTAGATAAAAGATGAACATTTTCATGCAATGCATTAAATGCTTGCAATAACGACTAATTTATTATCTCTCTCTAATCTCAAAGAGAAGACAAACGAAGCATCCTAACAAGATTACCCAATGATCATTTCTTCCAAGCTACTATACAAGGGATTCTCATTTAAGACAAAAATAGAAAGTAAGGGAAATAATAGAAAAGAAACAAAGTGCATACCTTGTAGATAAATTATGTCTTGTGTAGTTTATTTGTACTTAATTTTCATAGCATTATGTCTAGAAGAGACGAAACTATCATTGTAACTCTTTTCAAATTTCTATTTGTAAGGGTTGATCCTAAAGAGGCTTTTAGTTAAAAGATCACTTGGTTATTAAGCCTGTAGAGGCTTAGTTGTTTTGAAATGCTTCGGGTTGTTTGCTTCGAGAGGCAAGTAAAAGACTACTTGGGTTTGAGCCAGAAATGGCTTGTCAGAAGAATACTTGTATCTTGTGAAAGATAGTGGAACTCAATCTGGTTAGATTGAGAACTGAACGTAGTCTTTATGTTTGAGACAAACCAGTATAAAAAAACTTGTGCCCTTTCGTCTATTGCATTTTAACACTGCATCTGTCAAGTTTTTACTACTTCACTATTTTCAAAAGTGAGTTTTTGATATAGACTATTCAATCCCCCTTCTAGTATGTATTTTTTCTCCAACAATTGGTATCAGAGCTCAGCCTTTGAAGAGATTGAGCATCTAATAGTGCTAAAGGAAAAAGATCCAGAATAGGAAGTAGTAGAGGATAGTACTTACCAGTAGGAGCTTCTCTTACAAGGCCTTCAACCTTCAATGGAGAAGACTACCCCTACTAGAAGGATAGGATGGAGATATTCATCAAATCCACCCAATACCAGCTTAAAAAGGATTATCACCCAAGGTGACATTATGGTGACCAAACCTGAGAATGAATACACTTAGGAAGATTATAACATCTCTCAACAAAATACTAAAGCAAGATATATACTGGTTTGTTCTCTATCCATAACCAAGTACAACAAGTTCTACAACTGCTACACTGCAAAGGATATGAGGATGCGATCAGGGTAACTCATGAGGGCACTGAAGATGTTAGACTCAAATGAGCTACCACTATTTAGAGGAATTATGGTTGTTCTCTATGAAGGAGAAGGAAACCATTGATAAAATATTTGGGAGATTCCAAACAATTCTAAATGGGTTAAAATCACTAGGAATTGAGTTCTCCAAAGCTCATAATAATCTCAAGATCCTAGACAACCTTCCTAAGGTCTAGGAGCCCAAAGCCACTGTCATATCTGAAGCTCAAGACTTAAAAGTCCTCACTCTTGATGAACTTCTTGGAGCACTTCATGTTCTTGAGGTTCACCTAAACAACAGAGATCAAACCAAGGCAAAAAAAGATTATTGCCTTGAAGTGGTGAAACAAGCGGAAGAAAAGAAAAGGAAAAAGCTCTAAAAGTTGAATCTAAGTCAAGCATGTCAGAAGATAGCTCAAAAGATTCAACAGACGATGAAATCTTCCTCATGTCCAAACAATTCAAAAAATATGCTAAAAAAGAAGGGAAGACTAAGGAACTTATACAAAAAAACAAGAAAAAGGAAGAAAAATCAACAAACTAGAGATCAAGGATAGCGTCTACTATTAATGCAAGAAGTCTAGACATCTAAAAGTAGACTATCCACTAGTCAAGAAAAAGTGGTCAAATAAAAGGAAATCCAAAAAGGTTCTAATGGTCACCTAGGAGGATCTTGACAGCGAAAGCAACAGTTTAGATGATGAAGTTGCTAACATTTGTCTCATGGAAGATGACGAGTCAGACACAACCAACATTAAGGTAAACGCTGACTCTAATTCATATTCATATGATTTTGAGAGTGATGAGATATCTTTTGAGACTATCTTAGTTAATTCTCACATGATTTCTTTAGAGTACAAGAAGCTTAAAGAAAAATATAAAGCTTTGGAAAAAGAGAATTTTGAACTCAAAAGAAAAATGTCAGATGATGCTAAAGAGATATCATCTCTAAAAAATAAGATCACTAGTTTTGTTCCTCTTGATATAGAAGTCTTAAAAAATGAAAATATTCAACTCAAGAAGGACTTAACTAAATTTATTGATGGATCCACAAAACTAAACCTTTTGTTAAAACATAGAAGGATTCCATCTGACAAAACTGGTCTTGATTTTGACTCAAGTCTTGAGATGTCTCAAACCAAATCCAAAGTATTTTCTCACAAAGGCAGTGGTTATAGATATAAAACTCCATGCAGGAGAAAAACCAAGGGAATGGAAACTAATAAGAAATGACCCAAGAAGATATGGGTACCGAAATCTCAAGTAGTTTTTGTTTGAGATATCCTTAGTGGGAAAGCTAAAGGATTCACACTAGTATCTGAACAGTAGGTGCTCGCGACATATGACAGGAGAAAGGTCTATGTTCCTAGACCTACAACCACATGAAGGATCTGTCTCGTTTTGAAGTAGAAAGGGAAAGATCAAAGGTATAGGTAAGACAAGTCTACAAATCAAGAAAACAAATGAAGGGATCTAAATTCATCAACAAAAATACACCAAGTAACTTATTAAAAGATTCAAGATGAATGAGTGTAAGCCAATGCCTACACCTATGCATCCATCTATAGGTTTGACAAAAGATGAATTAGGCAAATCTGTAGAGCAAATGAACTATAAAGGCATGATTGGATCCCTACTCTACCTAACTATAAGTAGACCATATATCATGCTCAGTGCTAGCAGGATTTTGTGATGTAGACTATGCAAGAGATAAAATTGAAAGAAAGAGCACAAATTGAGGGTGTCACTTCTTGGAAATTGTCTTATCTCTTGGACAAGTAAAAAGCAAAACTACATAGCCCTTTTAATAGTAGAGTCAAAATATATCTCAGCTGCTGGGTGTTGCTCACAATTACTATGGGTCAAGTATCAATTAGAAGACTACTCAAGTCTTGAATCTAATATACTTGTATTTTGTGATAACACCAGTGCTATAAATCTGTCTAAAAATCTAATTCAACATTCTAAGTCTAAGCATATTGAAATAAGATATCACTTAATTTGTGATTATATTCAAAAAGGTATTTTTGACATTAAAATTTGTTGATACTAATCATCAATGGGTTGATATCTTTACAAAAGTTTTAGCTAAAGAACATTTTTGTTTTCATAAGAAATCATTTGCACCTAAAAAATATGACAGTTTAACTATCTTATACATCATCTAATGATTATTCATTTTGTTTGTCATGATTTCATCTAAGTATGTATTATGTTTGATAATTGATTCATCTGTATCTCATTAATTTGTATATTATGACCGATATTTCATTGTAAAGTCTGATTAAGATAACAAGTGACTTAAAGGGCATTAAATGTTATTAATCATGAACACATTGAATGACAAAAAAGGTAACGTATTGAGACGTGGAGCGACAATAGTGCGTTGTGTCATTCCACATCAACCTACATATCTACCACAATTGTTAGGCTACCCAATCTCTTTCTCCCATGAACTTAAATTTTCAAAACGATTTTTACATTCACATATTCACCTTTATGAATTCTTTCATTCTTTACTGTTCATAATCTTTCTTAACATCTCAAGAATTCTTCATAAACCCTAAAAGTTTTCTTAGATCACTAAACCCAAAAATGGCACCTAAGCTTGCTTCGTTCGAAAGGAAAGTACCCTTGGAGTCATACCCAAAATTTATCTTCCTTCTCGAAAAGACCATTGCAGCCTAAAAGATGCAAGATGAAGGTTTTCCTATAAAACACTACTTGGACATCGCAGGTTGGACCTCTTTCGTTGAAATCAAGTGTGACTAGTTTCACGTTCCGTATGCCAACTTCTAGGCATCGACATTCTAGGAACACCACTCCATCACTGGAATCATGGAGAATAGGACCATTAGAATCACTCCACTGGTCATTACCACCATCTTTGAATGCAATAAGAAAGGAGAAATCTACACTAATTGGGAAATGATCATCACCCAAGATACAGTGGAGGCCCTAATCTACAATAATGGGCCTCGCCCATCTAACAAGGGTGAGTTGAAAAGATTCCTTTAGGCTACTAACCTTACTCATCTATGTAGGTTATTCCATAACTTGTTGTTCAACACATTCCTGCCAAGAACAAGGTCGAGAGATCATGTGTCAGACCTGGATAGATTTTGTTTGTACTTCCTCAACCTTGGTGAGAAGATCAATCTGCTTGCCTTGATCTAAGTCTTGCCTTGGGTAGAGGAACTAGGACTAAAGCACTAGAGCACTCATTCGCTATGGGATGATTTTCTCTAAGATTATCCAATGAGTTGGGATTGATACTTAGGGGCTTTAATCTAGTCCTAAAGGAGGGGAAATGTTTGTGACTACCCTCAGGAGAATGGGCATAACACACTTGTTCCTGTTTGTCAAGAGGACAAAAACTTAGGTGAAGGAAGAACTAGAGGAAGAGCCCTCAATTTCAACAGTTGGTGCTACCTCTCACACCAGCAAGAGTGCTCAAGTTTAGACACTTACACAATCCAAACCTTAACCTAAACCTTTTCCAAAACCACAACAAAAACAAAAACCACAAACAACACCCCAAACACAACCCAAACTTACATCATTTGTACCCAAAGCCCTACACATTCATATGTCTTCATCTAACTCTGATGAAGCTCCCTTTATCCCCAGAACATCCAAAACATAATCCACCCAGCAAACAACCATATTAGCACTACCATAGCAACAACCTCAACCTACCCGCATTTCATTCGCACCTCTTTTGTCTACCCCTTCACAAGCGCATACTCCACTCAAATGAAAAAGGCATCTAGTTAGAGGACCCAGACCAACCCAAGCTAATGCTAAGAATAACAAGCTGTTAAAAGATTAAAAGCCTTCCTTGTTGAGGAAGCCAAGCAAAGGGCTATGAAGGATGTTGTTTTTTTCGCCTTGGAGGTTCAATAACTTGAGGCTAAAATAAGTTTTTTTATTGCTCAAATGTAGACTTAAGATTAAGTGATGTAGGAGACATCCTTGACTTAAGAGGTAGAGGAACCTCAAGTTGTCCCTTAGGGGAGGTTCCATCTGACCAACCATCAGAAGCTTGTGAATTTGAAGTTGAGGCCATGAATCTTGATGTTTCTTCTACTGCTCCAATGTAGACTACTTCACTATTTCCCAACCTTGTGGAACTTTTTCGTCTTAAGCCTATACAAGACATCTCCATAGAGTTTATGATTAATGCAGTCCAAATCAACGTCAACTTCTCAATGGTGGAGGCAGATGATAGAACACTTGAAGATTTTGAATGGTCTGTCCCTTCATCTAAGCAAGTACGCACTAATAGCACAAACTTGGAGGATTTGAGGGAATTGGAATGCCTTGAGGATAAGCAATCTATAGATGAAGAGGATGATTGAGAGCCTACAATCCAGGATTCTTTATGGCGCTCTAAATTTCTAAATTTACAACAATATGAACACAAGCGTCTGACACAAGCGTCTGACAAAGAACCCAAGTATTACAATCAACCCTCTCTCTATCATTTAAGAGGTTTGCAAGGAGATCATTCTCAATAATCCTCCTTGATTGGATGTTTAGATAATAAGGGTAGTCCAGCAATAGCAGGTACAAATGTAGAATCTACTCATTTCACAAACTGTTCTAAAGTCAAGTAAGAAAGTCTTAGGTTGACCTTTTTAAGTAAATAGATTATTTTAAAAGTCAAAACTTGACTTGTTTTCAAATAGATCAAATTACACTAGGCTTTAACCGAATCAAGTTATAAGTTCCTATTTAAAATTTGATATTTTCATTGGTAGTGTGGAAGTTCCTAATACACTAAAGCCCAACAAAATACGTTTCTAAATAGGTTCATGATATATACACCTCCTTTTTTTTATTATAAGTACACTTCCTTTTTTTAAAAAAATAATTAAATTTTTAAAATATTCTTAATTTTTTATCCTTATTTTTATTTTTTATTTTTTAATTTTACATTCACAATATTTAATTTAGTACTTTTTTTTCACACATTTTTTCTTATTTTTTTTTTCAATTTTTACATGTACTCCCTTACCTTTCTTCCACCCCACCTATTTTGGTAGCATGTGAAAATTGAAAGAAAAAAAATGTGTGAAAAAGAAGAAGAAAATAACAAATTAAAAGTTGAAGGTGTAAAATTAAAAATTAAAAAAACTACAATATTTTATAATTTTTTTTTAAAAAAATAAAGGAGGTGTACTTATAAAAAAATAGAGGTGTATATATCACGAGCCTTCTAAATAAAATGTGGTTTTCCTTTTAATATAAAACGGGCTTAAGAAGCCCAACATCTAAAATCCACGAAAGAAATAAACTGAAGATACATCAAAGGCTGATGATATATACACCTCCATTTTTTTATACATACACCCCCTTTTTAAAAAAATATTAAATTCCTAAATTATCCTTAATATTATTTGAAATAACAAAAAATTATCCTGTAAAATTTTTTTCGGAGGTGTATTTGTACATAATTATGGAAAGTTCTTTCCGGAATACTAAAATTACTATTTCGGAAATAACTTTCCGTCGGAATAATTCTGGAAAGTACTTTCCGTAACACTAAAATTACTATTGCGGAAAGTTCTTTCCGGAATTATGGTAACAAATACACACATTGTGAATATTCCGGAAAGAATTTTTCGCAATAGTAATTCTGGTGTTACGGAAAGTATTTTCCATAATTATTTTGACGGAAAGTTATTTCCGGAATAGTAATTTTAGTATTCTGGAAAGTACTTTCCGTAATTATTCTGACGGAAAGTTCTTTTTGGAAGGCTCATGATATATACACCTCCTGTTTTTTTTTATAAGTACACCTTCTTTATTTTTTTAAAAAAATTATAAAATATTATATATATATTTTTTAATTTTATACCTTTAACTTTCAATTTTTTAATTTTTTCTTTTTTTTACACACTTTTTTTTTTCTTTCAATTTTTACATGCTACCAAAATAGGTGGGGTGAAGGAAAGATAACGGGATGCATGTAAAAATTGAAAAAAGAAAAAAAGAAGAAAAAAGAAAGATCTGTAAAAAAAAAGTACTAAATTAAATGTTGTGAATGTAAAATTAAAAAAAAAGTAAAAATTAAAAATATTTTAAAATTTTAATTATTTTTTTTGAAAAGGAGGTGTACTTATAGAAAAAAGGAGGTGTATATATCATCAACCTACATCAAAAGCTGTAGCTCAGCGCAGCACGGAATTGAAAACATGCAAGGCTCATGATATACACCTCATTTTTTTTTATAAGTACACCTCCTTCTTTTAAAAAAGATTATAAAATATTATAATTTTTTTTTAAAAAAATTAATTTTACACTTTCAACTTTCAATTTACTACTTTCTTCTTCTTATTCGCACACTTTTTTTTTTCTCTTTCAATTTTCAAATACTACCAAAATAGGCAGGGTGAAGGAAAAATAAGGGGGTGCATGTAAAAATTGAAAAAAGGAAGAAGGATATGTGAAAAAAAGTAATAAATTAAATATTGTGGATGTAAAATTAAAAAATTTAAAACAAAAAATTAAGAAAATTTTAAAATTTTAATTATTTTTTTTAAAGGAGGTGTACTTATAGAAAAAAGGAGGTGTATATATCATGTGGATTTGACTTTTAATGGCTTGGCCCAAAAATAAATTCACTATGACTCTTGATTAAAATTATAGACAAATTTATTTTTTTAATCTTATAACTAGTAAGTAACTGACATATACGTATGTGAGTTTTTTTTTTTTTACTAATTATTCATGAAATAAGTATTGTTTAAATATTTTTACATTAAATAAAATAAAACTAAAATAAAAATGTGTGAAAGAATAAAATATAATACAAAATTTTATATTAGACAAATGAAATTCGTATTTATAAATTATTGTAATGTTATAAAAAAAATATCATTCTACTTTTAGTAAAAATATTTAATTAAAAAATAAATAATATTATATAAAATGAAAGTATCATATTCTATACAATTATTAAAATGAATTGTTGAAGTCCATCCACAAAGTAATTAAAATCATGTTATCATAGATAATATTATATTCTTCAATTAATTACACTACAAGAAATTTATTAAACAGAGACTGATTTAGAAACCAAATTTATATAGTCACGTTAGCAAATTATTAGTATGCTATGTCTTAATACAATCATAATATAATAATTGTTAACAAATTTTAATCTGACAAAAGGCATTGCTAACTCTATTTTCTATATATATAAATTGTTCTATTTTAATATTTTTTTTATTATTTTGAAAGTCTCGCTCCTCTTTTTCACATTTATAATCGATAGTTTACTCATTTTTCAGTCCGCACATCTCAGCTTATCCCTTCAAACCCTCAGGTATTGTTTCTTATTTTTCTTCTTTTTATACTCAAACGCTATATTCTTTCTTCTTCTTCTTTTTCTAGCCATTATACTTGATACATATTCACCTCCCTATATTCACCTTGAGGTATTTTTTTCTTTCTTTTCTTCTCATTATACTCACTGTATTGTTTTCACTTTATTCTTTTTTTTCTTATTTGAAGACAATGGAAATCGCGGATTCTTCTACGGTCTTGCTATAATGCTCGTGCCATAGCCATAATCTCCTCAATTACCTTGAAGTATTTTTCTCATTATTTGTGGTGCTCAAGGTATTTTTCTCACTATTTGTGATGTATCACAATTTTATTACAATTGTTTATTTGTATATATTATTGAAATTATTGCTATTTTTTTGTTAATTTTAAATTGCTATTGAGCTGTTTATTTTTCTCATTATTTGTGGTGCTCGAGGTATTTTTTTTCAAGATGTATTAGTTACAACCTAGTAACTAATACAGAAGGCCACCAGGCATTCTATAATTTTTTTTTTCAAGAGGAAATTGCATAGAATTTTTCATATAAGATTGAGTAAAAAACTTCCCTTGTAATATACTGATCTTGTTGGAGTCTACAAACGGACCTACCTTAAACAGGAAATTCTAGCTTAGCTCTATGTATGGTTTCATCGTTTCACGGATGGTCTGGGCAGAGTTTCTCTAGGTTCAAAGGAAGAATTGTAATATACAAAAATCATTTTATAAAATAACTGATCCTCCTATTCCTCTATATGAATTTGGAGTCGAATGCATACATGAGAACAAAAGAATTCACTTTAGAACAACTCTTGAATGAAAACAAAAACAAACTAATCAAAGAATAAAGACAAAACATTCACCAACTTCGCACCTTAAATGTATATTACTACATTTTAGATTTATATTAATTATAATATTTTTATAAACAACAGAAGATGGATATTCGGCCAAGTCGTGGTTGGATGTATGATAGACTAAATTCAGATCGAAGGGGATATACTGACGCATTTTCACAGGTGTTTTTTTTTTCTTGAGGTAGTTTTATGAACTTCATGCACTTGGTTGTTGAAAGTGTTCTAAATGACATAGAGTCATTGAAATAGATCATTATTTTGGGTCTCGTAGACACCAAACATTAGTATGTTTATGTGTTTGGCCTGGTTCATTTAAGTTTCTTTTCAGTGTTTGTCATATAGGAAGCATGAACTGTTGTTTTCACTTGCTATTATTTGTTCATTATTTCCTGCAGGATCAGGGTAATGACACAAATGAAGTGAACTATTATTTGCTCATTATTGCCGCCATTTCTGGTTACAGATTTGTTGAAGTTGAACTTCTTTTTGTAAATTTACATAACTAGAAAATTTCTAATATGCAAATTAAACATGAAATGTATTAAGTTGGGGTATACAATTTGCTCATCATTCATTTGAATGCAAGCAATTAAGAAGGTAGTTTTTAGGAGGACTAGTACAAATCCATTATTAGTCTGTGACTAGAGGCAAGTATTCTGTGTCTGATTAATATTTTTTAACTTTCAAGGTAGCACATGATTAATATTTATGTTTTGTTGTGTTGACTTAAGAAACATGGAATAACTCAATTAACCACTTCATTAGGCTTACTGTTGTACAACTTTTTGTGCATTAGACTTCGCAAGATCATATACTCTATATTGAATCATTCCATAAATAGCCATTTAGGCCTTCCTAAGGTGGTTGGGTTAAGTAGAGGGGTATATTGGTTTTGAAAAGCTTTATTGTATTGATTATTGATTCTGTTTGTCTTTTGCATTTGTGGTGTTTGCTATGAAGCATACTACACGCTTCCTAAAAGGTTGCTTTTCAAAAATGTATTGGACATTCATTAGACATGTGATGTGTAATTGAGACTTATATTTAAGAGTGTGGAAAAATTCAAATTCTAATTTTGCTGTATGACAATCTTTGCCTTTTGTGTCCATTGTGTGGGTGCATGACTCTTATTGTTGTATGACTATTAAAATTCTTGTACTGAATTTTGTGTGCCTCATGATTGCAGGAAATGGGGAAAATGCTTGACAAGAAAGAAGTTAGGCTTTCCAAGGAACCACTTTTATGTAATGAAACAATTACTATTGTTGTTTGAATGCTAGATGGTCATCGTCTTAAACATCGCTTTCTCAAATAGATAGTGAGGATTGTATGTTTGGTGGATATTATGTGTAGTTTTAAAAAATTAAAAAATTTAATTACTTAATTTTCATGTTATTATATAGTGTATGTTGACTTTTTGCATAATAGTTTAACATAGAATAAATATGTGAAGTAAATAAATAATTAATATTATACTTAAATAATTATTATGTTTTAGTAGAAAAATAATTGAAGGTAGGTATGTGGTGAATTTGAATAAAGAAGATAATAAATATGAAAGAAAATGGCATAAATAAGA
Source organism: Cajanus cajan (assembly GCF_000230855.2). Taxonomy (NCBI): domain Eukaryota; kingdom Viridiplantae; phylum Streptophyta; class Magnoliopsida; order Fabales; family Fabaceae; genus Cajanus; species Cajanus cajan. The sequence continues at coordinate 27,348,311 of NC_138521.1, forward strand.
AAGATGAATAAGGAAAAATTTTAGCGACTACTTTTTTTTTTATATTATATCACTCACTTTGAGTCATTGAAAAATGGGTCACTAATTCAGTTATTTTAAAATTTGGTCACTAAAATGGTTACTTTAGAATTGGTTATTATATCAGTCACTAAGTTGATTATTACAAAATAAGTTGCTAAGTTAGTCATTATAAAATAGGTTACTAAATTAGTTGTTATCAAAATTGGTATCTAAATTGGTTACTGTGAGACCCCCTTTCTCCCATTTTTCCTCCTTCACTTTCCCTCACTCATTCTCTTCACTCTCCCATTTTCTCAACTCCCTCTTTTTCTCCATTGTTGAAGTTGTGGACTCCGAGAGACGGAGATTCTCGAACGCAAGCCGTGTGGAGCTAGCTGGAAGCCGAATTCCTTCTCCATTTCTTCTCCTTCTCCATTGTCTTCTTCCCGGAGCTTGGATTCTTCACCGAGGTAAGGGAAGTTAGTTTTCATGATTGATTTTTGGTTGTGAATGAGTGTTGAAAGCTCTTTAACTGTTGAAATTGGTGGATGTTTGATGATTGTTGTTGAATCGTTGAGATTGGGAAAAATTGGGGTTGTAGTGGGTTTTGAGAAATCTTAGGTCTCTTGGTTGTTTTATGGTTGCATGTTGAGAAAGAATTGATTTTTGGGTTGTTGGATGAAAATGGGGTGTTGTGGGTGGATTTCATGTGCTTGGATTTCTTGTTTTTGCAGGATTTGTTGTTCAATAATGGTGGAGGGTTTGTGGTTGCTGTCACTAACGGCTGAGCCCCTTGGGAGTTTCGTGACAGGGGAGGGTTTCAGGAACCAAACCGCTGAGCGGTTTTAAGGCGCTGAGCGCTTTGGGGGCAGAGAGCTCCCTGGAACCGAACCGCTGAGCGGATTTAAAGCGCTGAGCGCATTGGGGGCAGAGAGCTAGAGGAGAATTTCTGGAGGCAAAGCGCTGAGCGCTTTGGAGGCGCTGAGCGCCTTTGTACTTTCAGAATTAGACCTTGTAGTCTTCATGAAAGTTGTAGCCCTGGATGTTAGCTTTCCAATGGCGCTGGAATCACTCAAAGAGGAGTTTTAGAACTCCAGATATGGCTATTTTAGTGAAGAGGGGTCAAGCCGCCAGCATTTGTTGTAGCTGTTGCAGTTTTTAGACTTTTTAACAAGGTAAATGAAAGAATTTGGACTTAGTGTCTTCATGAGAGTTGTGGGAAACCTTTATCTTTCATATGAGATAAGGATGAGTGTGGTAGGAGTAGTATAACTCCTAATGTGATGTTTTCTGTGAAGGTTGTCATTTCACATTTAGTGATTTGGTTAGGTTGAAAGTTGTTCTAAGTACTTAGGTTGATTGGTGCTGTTTGGGTGGGTAATTTGACAAGATAGATGAGTTATAAACAAGGTGGATGAGTTGTATTATGTGTAGAATATGTTGTATGTCATGTATGTTATTAATGAGGCAATACTACGATGTAATAGATATATGTTGTCGTGCTGAGTTGGGCTGACATGGATGATTTTCATGTTGAATTAAAATATTGTTGTTGTACTGACTAGTTGATAATGTGAGATTATGAGGTTGAGCTGAAATTGATGAATATGTCGTATTGTTATATGTTATTGCTGATTAAGGATGTTTAGACTGTGCTGTGAGCTGTGTTTAGATGTTTAGCTGAGCTATAAGTTGCTAGTTGTTGTATGTTAGTATTGCTGTGTTGTAAGATGTTTAGCCGTGCTGGATGCCAATACTGTTGAGCTGTAAGCTGTTTAGCCGCGTTGTAAGCTGATATTGTTGTAAGTTGCTATGTTGAGCTGCATCAGTTGTATACTGTTGTGAGATTGATATGTTGTGTTGTACTGTGTGTTGATATTGGATGTGTAGGCCGAATGGCTGTGTGGGCCAAAAGGCTGAGGTGTGTAGGCCGAATGGCTGTGTGGGCCAAAAGGCTGAGGTGTGTAGGCCGAAAGGCTGAGGTGTGGAAGGAGATCTCCTAGTTGATATGCGTGACGACGCATTGTGTGCTTATTTCTGATTATGCTGTAAATTCGATGAATGGTATACTGATGATGTGAGATGTGGGCTGTTATTGCTGAGTGTTGTGGTATATGGAGTTGATATTGTTAAGCTGGTTGATGTGCGGATAACTATAGCTATATTTTTCTTATTATTTAATTACATATTTATCTATGTATGTTATTTCCTTTCACTAGCTTACCCTTTGTGTTTCCATGTGGTTCGGACTGCGATGATCATACTATGTATGGGAGCAGAGCAGGGATAGGTTGGTGGCTAGTGGTGAGTCTACAGCTGGCAGGCGGAGCTAATCCTTGTTGATGCTTGTTTGTTTCAGCTACTCGGTGTAGTAGTTCTGGATGAATTATTGTACATTTTGAATCTAGTCAGATCTAGACATGTATATATGTATATTCTAGACACTATATGTATACACTTGTTCTTTTCTGTCCGGTTTCAGGTGTACGGTGTAGTGTGTAGTGACCAGCCGGGTCGTTACAGTTACTATAATATTGGTAATTAAAACAGTCGCTATAAAATTGGTCAATGAGATGGTCATTAAAAATTGGTCAATAAATTGGTCATTGTAGAATAAGTTAATAAGTTGGTCATTATAAAATTAGTCACAAAATCGGTCATAAAAAAGTTAGTCATTAAATTAGTTTTTAAATCAGACTTTAGATTGGTAGCTAAAATTAGCAACCAGTAGTTTAACTACTTTCTATAATTGGTATCTAATTTAGTCACTTATTGATTTATAGTAACTGATTTTGTTAATTTAGAGACTAAAAATTTTGTCTCTAAAGACAAATTTTCTTGTAGTGTTATTTTAAAGATTAAACTATAAAAATATATCAAATAATAAGAAGAATAAAACAACTATACATAATAATTGAACTTCCAACCGATCACTTTTTTCTTTTTAAACATGTATATTTTAGCAGTATATCCATATTTCAGGTAAAATAAATTACTTATGTAAAGTTACGTAATAAATAAATGGTGCATTTAAGTTTATTAAAGTGTGATGATTCATTACATTTTTAAAAAAAATCTTATAGTTTCATAAATATATAATTTTAGTCTTTCAATCTTTTTATTGTAAATTTGGTTTCTATAATTTTTTAAATTCAACAATATTAATCTACTCATTAACAAGCTATCCAAAATTAAATTAAAAAAAATGCAATTTTTAGTGGTTAGTTAATCAACTAGAAAAATAATAGTATTAAAAATTTTAAAATATTTTAACAGATCATAAATTTTAATTAAAATAAAAAAGAAACATAACACATGGAATTCAATATAATTAAGTAACTGCTAGGTAGTGTAGTTTATAGGTACTTCAATATTTTTTGTTTAATTTTCGATAATGTGTTGTTAACAAGTGAATCAATATTAATTTTAAAAATTATGAGGATCAAATTTGTAATTTTTTTTTTTAAAGACCAACATTATAATTTACAAAATTATAAGGATAAAAAATGGATTCAAGGATAAATTGTATATATAAGAAAAGGTGCAACTATATTGTTCAAATAAAAATAATAGTAGCCTCCTAAAAAGGATAAATGGAAAAAAATAATAATAAAAAGATCAAGGGAACATACACATATGCTCATTTGTTGAATTGCTCTGTACGTCGCAAATAAAACTTGAAAAACATATCACATGCAATGATAACTAAAACTATTGTGATATCGGCTATATCATGAACTTTCTTTTTAAATACACACCAAAAATCCTTGTTTGGATGGGAACAAAAACAACTAAAGGAAGACAGAGACAGTAAGTTATTACTTGTCTCAATGAATTCATACAAGTGGATATCAAAGTTGAACAATTTGTTTAAATTTGAAAGACATATTTGATATTTTCATTTTATAATTACTTGGAAGTAAGAAATGGCAGATTTTTCGTGTTTGGTACCGGGTCTCTTTCACAGTATACAATAAGTTTTAAGTGCAATATGCACAAAGATACCTGCTATAGTAACTTAATATGTCAGTTTTTTTTTTGTTATGTAATCCTTATGATTTTTTTTATTTGTGAAATAATCCTTATTAAATTATCAAATGTGATTATGCGACTTATAAGTCTATTTTATAGAAGAACTAATATGTTGGAAGGAAATAGTCAAAATAGGAAGAAAAAAAAAAAGTTGAATGAAATGTATTAAAAGTTTTACTTTTTGGGACACAACAAAGAAAGAGAGAGACAAGAAATCAAAGATACATAAATTTTATATTAATTTATCTATATTATTGAGATAACGCTCGGTCTTAATCAATCTGGTCAAATTTCACTAATTTTAATAAACTTACATGAGTATTTTTTTATAAATCATTATTGACTCAATTTAAGTAGTTTTTAGCTTATCTCTTCAAACTATTTCTTGAACATTCTTTTCATACGAAGCCTCTTCAAACTTCAAAGAACTTGAGTATTATGTACATATAGTCTCTTTAAACTTCCAACTAAAACACTTTGTTTAAGTTATAAATTTAAGACTAACAAATATTATCTTTTTCGAGGCGTGATAAAACAATTTTAGTACAAAAGAACCTTTTACAAAGAGAATTGCAAAAGAAAGAATCGCTAAGTTATCATAATATTGTTCTTCTCTTCTTTTTTTGATCAAACTTCATATTTATAGGTAGTCTTTGAAGAGGACCATAACAAATTCTTTAAGATGCACATGCATACTAGCTTCATCTTCCTTCTTAATTAGAGAGGTTTTTGTTGGTTCCATAAGTGTTAGTATTAAATGTATTTCATCAAATATTCACTTTTTATCTAATTTAAGTGGCTACTTAGGTCATCTACAATGATAAATTTTTTTTTTGAAGTTTTTACTCATTAATTATCAATGTAAAATAAGAACTTACCATTGTATCGCTACTTAAATTTTTTGTGTGGACCCGTAGATGAAAAATTTAGTAAAGTATTTTTTTAATGATTGAATTATTAAATGTAAGGATGTGAAGTTATTGGTGGCACGTATTTAGTATTTTTTTTTTTGAGGTGTTAATGGATAAAGTGCTTATCAAGTTCTTAAGTTAAAAGGATAAAAATTCCGCTCAAAAAAAAAAGTTAAAAGGATAAAATTAGTGATGTGTGCATGTGGTGTCCATTTAAGAACCTCAAAGTGAGTTAATAGATGTGGATGCTTTTATCAACCTTTTCTATTAGAAGTAAAGGAACATTTTTATGTGTTAGTTCTAAACAACTTTTGTACTTACCACAATTTTCCCAAAGAGTAAGTTATTTTTTAAAAATGTTCTTCTTCCTGTGACCCCCTCTACCCCACACACATAATACACAATAAATATAAAGTACATCCCCGAGTAAATAAAACTTTCTTAATCGAAATAAGGTTCCAAAACACATAGATAGAGAGTTCACATTCATATTTCGCAAATCGTACTCCAATGCGAAATGATGACAAAATAAAACATTAATCTTTTCAAAACACAATAACAATAATGAAACTCCAATGCTAATCCTAAATAAGCCTCGATGTCACATGTCTTATTAGAGCACACCCCACAATGAGACTTAAACCTCATCACCAATATCCTCATGTTGATAATCATCTGCAACACAATAAAAATACACATAGAGCAACAAGAGAGTGAGAAACATCTTACTCTGATTCAGATGTAGAAATAAATGTTAGGCAACGTACACACAATCATAACAAATACCACACAAGTTACACATAACCAAGCATAACTCTCAAGTTATAGATACGTTAGAATGCATATACATTCACTTATCATGCAATAATGTCATGAACTCGACTCATAAGTGCATGCATGTGGCACCATACGAAAGTTTCACATTTCTCATCACTGGTATGCTACTACAACAACATACCTAGGGGCACATTCATTCATGAATACCTCACTGGTGACCAAAGGTACACCTAGAATAGCTTAATACATCTCTAACATGCGGCCTAAGCGGCACACCTGGAATAGATCATTTCATCATTGGTGACCAAGGTATACCTGGAATAACTTAATACATCACTGACATGCAGCTTAAGCGGCATACCCGTAATAGATCATTTCATCACTGGTGACCTAAGGTACACCTGGAATAGCTCAATACATCACTGCATGCAGCTTAAGCGACACATTTGGAATAGATCATTTCATCACTAGTGACCCAAGGTACACCTGGAATAGCTTAATACATCACTGGCATGCGGCCTAAGCGGCACACCTGGAGTCATATATGCACATGATATATATCACACATTCGCTATTTCATTGACTCAACATTTCACTCATCACGTCTCATCATATCTCATGTCACATTATCTCACAATATCATATCACCGATCATATGTTCACTTTTCACATTCTCACGTCATATTCACATAGTCTCATACAAGGAACTTCTCGTAGTCATATACATCAAAATAGTACATAAATCATACCAAGAAATTATCCAACATCATACCCATTCAATTCGCAATTCAAAATATACGAAGCCTAAAAGGCATAGAATCAACTTCATGATTTCATGCATTTTCTACAACCAACCAGTTAATATAATATTTTAATTGCTCAAAACACTTTAACTATTATCCATAATTTCACTTCATAGGGTTTCCCACAAGAACCCACAAAGCACTCTAATTCATATAAAAACTTATCTATTTTCAAAATTAATCACATATTCATACATCACATCCAACAAGGAACACAACAGAAAACTCATACATCTAAACAGAAAACATTCATATTTTTCCTGTTCCAAGGAGCATGCATCAAGCAAGGGATTGGGGGTCAATTCGACTGCCCAACAATTATTTCCACACCCCGAGCGAGGTTTCTCACTCTCCCTTACCTGGATAAGCAGAAGATGAAGCTAGAGAAGAATCTGGTTGATCTCCTTCTCTTGGTTCTCCTTGGTCTTCAGAGAGCATGTCCAGGAGCAGTTCGTGAGTATGCTATTCATAGACGTAAAAAATGGTCAGAACAGCCCGTTTCGGATCCAAAACAACTCGTTCTGAATTCATTCGTCATGTGTTAAATTCGCATCTAGAATGGCTCGTTCTTAAACTAGAATGGGCCATTCTGGAGTTGAGTTTTAACTCATAACAGCCATGTTTGGAACGGACCGTTCCCAACTAGAGTTTATAGGCTTTTTTTGTAGTTTGGAATGGCCTGTTCTAGTTTGGGAACAACCCATTATGGGCTACTAAATCACCCTTAATATAATTTATGAAAATTGTGGTGTTACACTTCCTTAAAAGGTTTAACCAATTCTAAAGAAGTTTGAGCCTATTTGTTCTATTAAGAATGACAACAAAAGTTAGATGATTGAGTAAACAATTAGAATAATACATAATGTATTTAAGGCAATTGTCAATAGACAAATGATATACATTATTTGTTCCATTTGTTTCATAAACATGACTTTAGAAAAAAAAACCTTTCATCTTTTCATACATGATCTTTTATGCATAAAAAACAATTATTTTTTTATTATTATTAAAGCATAAACTTTGAGGGGTTCTGATTCATTTTTTTATTCTAACACAGTTTTTTAAATACTTTTCTCATGTGGATAAAGGTTATCACATACACAAGCTAATCGAAAGTGCAAAAACTTTAATTAAATGAAAATTTAAAGTAATAAACAATATTATGGTATTATTAAAGCAAGGTGACCCAAAATATCAACATAAAACTAAGGCCTAAGCCTCTTCTCCAAGATTAACATCTAAACGATCCTCATATGCAAATGACGTTCAACCTAAAAGCAAACAAAGCAAACATGAAAGAGTTAGATATGTGCACCTAATGTGAAACAAAGGCCAAGCAACACACTTACACATATAAATATACATAGCAATATAACAATTATAATTCAATACACAACTTAAGATAATAATTTATGTCATGCAATAAATCTCAAGATTTTAATGTACTCATGCATGGGTGTTGATTCGAAATCTAATATAAGTGTAGCCTATAAATACATGATAATCAATAAAACACCACATCTTGAGTGCCTGACTTTAATATTCTTAACTTATATGAAATTTACTAGTAGCTTGATAAGGTTACAAAATATTGCAGGGGTATTTTGACCTTATGAGATCAACATAGGTTATACAAAGATCAAACTAAGTACATCCCAAGCCTAAGATCCTCATATCCTTAGAAACCTCTTTGGTTAAGCCTACTATACAAACTCCAAAAGCTCAATGTTTCATGCTTATGATACATGACTCATACAAAAATGCTTATACTATCTTATGCTCATAAAATGTACTTATATAGTGTCTCAGGTGCTCTCATAACGGATCTTATTCTTCTACAAAACAGGTCTTTTATATTCTTAAATCTTATTATTAAGTCTCATGTTTCAAGTATCTCAAATACATAGAAAATAAGGTTTAGTAAGAAATTAAAGCATTAAAACACTCCTTAATTTCCCTAAAGGGACTCATGCTTAACTCAAGTCTTCGTATGCTTGGCATGGAGAGGTTAGAGAGCAACTTGCTATTTGGAAAACAAGAGTTGTTCCACGTAGCTTTGTTGCTCACTTTAGCGTCATATTTGGTGTTATCTCATCCTTAGTGTTATCTCTTGCTTAGTGTCATCTCATCCTCATTTAAATCGATGTGTGTAGACAATTTGTGTTACTCTTTGAAACTTTCATGCTTACTGCAAACCATTTTGCTCTTGATGTCAAAACCTTTGTTGTTCACCATGATTTTCTTTTTTCGCCTAATAAGAACTTGAGCTTGCTTAGCATGCAAATATGTTATGCTTTTTTGTGGCTTATAAGATTAGTGAGAGTTTGATCTCGCATGGCATCAACTTAGAAGTCACTCTATGTTGCTCCTATACATAGCATGAGGTCTTTCACACATGGTACCAAACTACTAGTACTCTTTATGGTTTTCATAGATAATAAGATCCAGTCTCGCTTAACACCATAAGATTAAAAAGCAAACTCTAGCCTTTGAGAATGTTCATACTTACACTATTAGAAAATTGTCATTTTCCTGCGAATTTTTCTATAAAAAAATATTCGTATATTTTTTTGCGAATTTTCTTGCAATAATAATTTTGTAATTTTTTTTGCAAATTTATTTGCGAAAAATAATTTACATAAATTTCTTACAAGTTTTTTTTATGAAAAATAATCCACAAATTTTGTTACTATTTTGATGATCATAGAAATTTTTTTCCATGGTAAAAATTTGTAGAAAATATTGTAAAATTTTTATCTTATTGCTTGCGGATTTTCTTGCAAAAATAAATTTGTAAATAATGTTTACTAAATGGTAGGAAAATTTTGTAGGTAACTTTTCTAGCAGATTTTTTTGTCAATTTTAATTCACAAAAAAAATAAAAATATATATAAAAATTTATAAGTTTAAGAATTACAAGATTTACTCCAAAGTCCTATATCGATTAGAAATAAAATAATTAAAGAGTATATAAGTTGGGACAATATTCACCTTACAAGTTGATTTTGTATGGTTGAGTGTTAGACCTATAATTACATGCTTAAGATGAATTCATTATAAACATTTGAAAGTTGAAGAATTATTAATAGGAATTGTACAAAAATTACCTTCGAATAGTAATTTTTTTGATTTTTTTTCTTGCAAAAAAAATTTGTAGGAAATTTCACAGGAAACTTTCTTACAAATTTTTTTCGTATGAAACTTTTCTGCGAAACTTTTTCGCAAGAAAATTTCTTGCAAATTTTAAAATTCGCAGAAACATATTATCTACGAAGATGTTATCTAGAGATAAAATTTTGCACAAAAATTTATAGGAACGTTTCCTATGAATTTTAATGAAAAATTTACAAAAAAAAATCACATGTAATAAGAGAAATTATAGTAATATTAACGAAAGTAACCCTGCTTAGGATGTACTTACGAATCAACACTAGTGTTTTTCACACACCCCGTCCAACTTACTCTCAAGTGTCGTATTACATAGATCAATTATTTGTTATTAATTGAATTCAAATTGGTATTATTATAATTAGTTGTAAATATATTCATTTATTCTGTTAATGTTTTATGCACACGTATAGGGATGACAAATATACCCGTACCCGTAGGTAATACCCGAACTCGTCCCGACTTTGACGAGGAATACCCGGTTTGACCGGGTACGGGTACGTGTATGTACTTACCCGCCCCGTCCCCGTACCTGTACCCGTCCCCGTTCCTATTTTTAATTTAATACTTACTTTCAATTTAATTATATTAAAGAATTTTAATATTTTTTTATGTGTGATTATTTATTATAGTATGAGATAGATAAATAACGTAATTATAATTATAATATAATAAAAAAAATAATTTAAAAATATCATTTTTTTTATAAAAAAATAAAAATAAAAAAATTGACGGGTACGGGTACGGGTACAGGTATACCCGATACCCGACGGGGACGGGGATGGGGATGAAAATCACATACCTGACGGGTACGAGGATGGGGACATGGATGGGTTTTGTTCTTACCGGAGATCTGCTGTAGAGATGATCCGCCGAGTAAGATCGGTGAGCCTCCTTCGCTGGTACGTTGGTGTTCCAAGATGGGGGTGGTACCTGCAAAAGAGACTCCGATGTCAAAGTTAGGGTTTGTATGAGTGTATGTCTCGTATAAGTAATGCACGTACCTTAGTGTGAATTAGGGTTGCGTTGGGCCTTGGGCCTGAGATCAGTTGTGATCTAATTAGGTAGCGGATCTCGTCTGGACCGAGATCTCCTGAGATTAGTTATGATCTGGTTAAGTGACGAGCTGACGTCACATAGCACGTATCCAAGGTCGTCATGCGCTGTGATGCCGAGCTGGGAGCTCGACTTTGCGGTACGGGTAGTACACTAGCCCCCCGAGCTCCGAAGACCATGGGTCGAGGCGTTAAGACCAAGCTCGTCAAGGAGCAGTGACCTCTCGCGTACGCCTGCTTGTTGAGATGCCATGTGTCATAACTGTCACCTCGTTCCCATAACGCGTGGGCGGCGCGGTGACAAGATTGTATTTTTATTTGTTTGATGACATGGCCTCTTTGGGCCGATGTGGTGTTTCCGATGTCCATGTTTCATGGTCGGGCTGAGGAGCTCGGTAATAATGAGCTTACTTCTTGGTTAGGCTGGTAAACCTTTGACCGAGTCAGTAGATTGGTGAGGCACAAGTCGGCAACTCGGCTGGCCAGTACACTTGCCCCCCAAGCACCGAGTGATGTAAGAGCAAAGGGGCTTCTGAGGAGCTCCCAAATTTATTGTTTGAAGGTTCAAATTCGACCTTGTTAAGTAGATGTGATCTCAAGGTTCGGACTCGACCTTGGCATATCAAGGTTCGAACTCGACCTTGGTTAAGAAAATGTGATCTCAAGGTTCAGACTCGACCTTGGCATATCAAGGTTCGAACTCAACCTTGGTTAAGAAAATGTGATCTCAAGGTTCGGACTCGACCTTGGCATATCAAGGTTCGAACTCGACCTTGGTTAAGAAAATGTGATCTCAAGGTTCGGACTCAACCTTGGCATATCAAGGTTCGAACTCGACCTTGGTTAAGAAAATGTGATCTCAAGGTTCGGACTCGACCTTGGCATATTAAGGTTCGAACTCGACCTTGGTTAAGAAAATGTTATCTCAAGGTTCGGACTCGACCTTGGCATATCAAGGTTCGAACTCGACCTTGGTTAAGAAAATGTGATCTCAAGGTTTGGACTCGACCTTGGCAAGTCGTCATGGTTAATGTGCCAATACCGAAAATGTATGGGAATGGAGTTGCTTTGTTGATTTATTTCTGAAGTGTGCCTCGTTAAAACCTTCCTTGGCCAAAAACCCTTTTTTTTAGTGGGAAAAAAGGCTGAGGAGGAAAAAAGAGTACATCACCTGAATTTACAAGTTAAGAGAAATAAAATTTGAGGTGGGTGGAATTCAAAGTTCCAAATTTTCCTTTGAAGGGGTCTGTTCTTGCTTCTCCCCGTAATTGCCAAACAAGGTCGCCAACTTTAAATGTTCGTGGCTTGACCTTGGTCTTGCTTTCCTTGTGGTTTGTCGCGAATTACCTTGCGGAACTCGGCATGCTCCTCCATCTGGATGTAACCAGCAGCGCGAGCTCGGAGCTCGTCCATGTCGGGAGGAGGTCGTCGGCAAAGGCTATCGACGAAAGGTCCTAGCTTCAATGCCATGAGCATGGAGTGCAGTGCGACCTCGGGATTCAGATTTCGGATCTTTATCGAGATGGCGGCGAATCGTTCCATGAACATCCGGAGTGGCTCGTCGTCACTCTGTCTGAGACTGGCCTCAAAGTTCCAAATTTTCCTTTGAAGGGGTCTGTTCTTGCTTCTCCCCGTAATTGCCAAACAAGGTCGCCAACTTTAAATGTTCGTGGCTTGACCTTGGTCTTGCTTTCCTTGTGGTTTGTCGCGAATTACCTTGCGGAACTCGGCATGCTCCTCCATCTGGATGTAACCAGCAGCGCGAGCTCGGAGCTCGTCCATGTCGGGAGGAGGTCGTCGGCAAAGGCTATCGACGAAAGGTCCTAGCTTCAATGCCATGAGCATGGAGTGCAGTGCGACCTCGGGATTCAGATTTCGGATCTTTATCGAGATGGCGGCGAATCGTTCCATGAACATCCGGAGTGGCTCGTCGTCACTCTGTCTGAGACTGGCCTCAAAGTTCCAAATTTTCCTTTGAAGGGGTCTGTTCTTGCTTCTCCCCGTAATTGCCAAACAAGGTCGCCAACTTTAAATGTTCGTGGCTTGACCTTGGTCTTGCTTTCCTTGTGGTTTGTCGCGAATTACCTTGCGGAACTCGGCATGCTCCTCCATCTGGATGTAACCAGCAGCGCGAGCTCGGAGCTCGTCCATGTCGGGAGGAGGTCGTCGGCAAAGGCTATCGACGAAAGGTCCTAGCTTCAATGCCATGAGCATGGAGTGCAGTGCGACCTCGGGATTCAGATTTCGGATCTTTATCGAGATGGCGGCGAATCGTTCCATGAACATCCGGAGTGGCTCGTCGTCACTCTGTCTGAGACTGGCCTCAAAGTTCCAAATTTTCCTTTGAAGGGGTCTGTTCTTGCTTCTCCCCGTAATTGCCAAACAAGGTCGCCAACTTTAAATGTTCGTGGCTTGACCTTGGTCTTGCTTTCCTTGTGGTTTGTCGCGAATTACCTTGCGGAACTCGGCATGCTCCTCCATCTGGATGTAACCAGCAGCGCGAGCTCGGAGCTCGTCCATGTCGGGAGGAGGTCGTCGGCAAAGGCTATCGACGAAAGGTCCTAGCTTCAATGCCATGAGCATGGAGTGCAGTGCGACCTCGGGATTCAGATTTCGGATCTTTATCGAGATGGCGGCGAATCGTTCCATGAACATCCGGAGTGGCTCGTCGTCACTCTGTCTGAGACTGGCCTCAAAGTTCCAAATTTTCCTTTGAAGGGGTCTGTTCTTGCTTCTCCCCGTAATTGCCAAACAAGGTCGCCAACTTTAAATGTTCGTGGCTTGACCTTGGTCTTGCTTTCCTTGTGGTTTGTCGCGAATTACCTTGCGGAACTCGGCATGCTCCTCCATCTGGATGTAACCAGCAGCGCGAGCTCGGAGCTCGTCCATGTCGGGAGGAGGTCGTCGGCAAAGGCTATCGACGAAAGGTCCTAGCTTCAATGCCATGAGCATGGAGTGCAGTGCGACCTCGGGATTCAGATTTCGGATCTTTATCGAGATGGCGGCGAATCGTTCCATGAACATCCGGAGTGGCTCGTCGTCACTCTGTCTGAGACTGGCCAGGGCAGCTGATGTTATGTGATGAGGTCGGCTCGTCGCATACTGTATTGTGAACCATCTAACCAGGGTGCCGAAGTTGTCAATTGACTCGACAGGTAGCTGGGTGTACCAGTTGAGCGCGACCCCTTTGAGCGAGGTCGGAAAAACCCTACACAGGATAACATCCTCATTAGTGTAAAGATTTACCTGTGTGGTGTCCAGATCAATGTGCTTGTCCGGATCCGTGGTGCCGTCGTAACGGTCGATGTGGAGAGGTTTCCACCCGAAAAGGAGAGGTGTTTCCATGATGCAGTCCACAAAAGGATGACGGCGGAAGGTCGCCTGATTTCCCGTGACTTGGGCAGGAGCGTTGCTTACATCATTTACCGACCTGTTGGTCGGTATGTGAGACCGATGTGTGGCAGGCCTGGGGGTTTGTGCCCTAGCCGCTGTTGGCGGTTGAGAAACCGAGTGCCCTTCCTCCTCATGCACGTTGCTTTGTTGAGGGGGTTGATAAGAGGGATGCCGAGGGAGTTGAGCGCGAATACGCTCGTTCTCGGCGCGTAGCGCTGCTAGGTCAGCCTCATTAGCGGTATGCATCGTGGCTAGGTTAGTTTCGTGCTTGGCACGCATACTTTGTAGATCTGTGGCTGTAGACACCCAATTTCGTCCGGGGGCATACAAACAAGGACATGGACCTCTGTTACGAAGGGAAGGAGCTCCTGAAGCATGCCAACAAGAAGACAGGACTTTAGAGGGCCCAAAAGCACAAATTAAATATTTTTATTGGCCCGGAACGGGCCGTTCCAAAATCGGAACGGGCCGTTCCAAGGTCCAGAACGGGCCGTTCCGAGGCTCCCAAAAGGCCAAAATCCCTAATTTGGAACGGGCTGTTCTGAAATTGGAACGGGCCGTTCCAAGATTGGAACAGGCCGTTCTAAACTCCTCAAAAAGGGCTAAAATGGTTAACTGGAACGGGGCTGGAACGGGTCATTCCTAAAACGGAACGGGCCGTTCCTAAATCTGGAACGGGCCGTTCCAAGGTCGTTCCGGTCTAAGAAATCACATGTTATTCTCACTACTGGAACGGGCCGTTCCGATTTCAGAACGGGCCGTTCCAGTATACGAATTTTACATGCAACGGCCATATCCAGAACGGCCGTTCCGATTTTGGAACGGGCCGTTCTGAACCCCCTTCCCGAAGTCTATAAATAGACAGCTGGGGCTCATTTCTCAGGACTCCAAAATTTCGTCCAGACTCCCTAGAGCACGAAATTTCTCTCTTTTTCTCTCTCCCCTCTCTTTGTATTTCTTGAGATTTTTGTGAGGCATTGTAGTGTGAAAGGTTGCCAAAAAGCACCCAAATCTCCATCTTTGAAGATCAATAGAGCTCGTTCAAGAGGTATTTCAGCTAATTTTCTTCTCTCTCTTTTATTTCTTATTTTTAATAAATATTATTTATAATAAAAATAATCATGTAGACATTTTAGGGTCAATCGTATAATTTAAATTTCAAGCATGTAAATAATTATTAATAAAAGGGGATTTAATATTTCTATTATTATCATTTATAATGCTAACTTCATCATAGGGTACCAATTAAGGGCGTTGTAGGGGTGCTTAATACCTTCCCTACACGTAACCGACCCCCGAACCCAATTCTGGTTATTAAGGCCATTATTGGATTGTTTTTAAAAACCTTTTCTTTTTCCAATGTTTTGAGTAAAACATTGGTGGCGACTCCATGAACCATTTTTCAAAACCATTAATTAAGGATTAGTCTGGTGTCCGGGCATTCCTTAATTGATGAGATCTTTAACAGGATGTCTAAATCATTAGTCGCAAGATCGGAAATTTTCGGGTTGCGACAGATGGCGACTCCACTGGGGACGTTTAAAGAGGGTCAGACCCATTTAATTGATGAAGTTAATAAAATGAAAATAATAATTTAAATATTTTTCCCCTTTATTTTATTTGTTTTATTTGTTTGGTGTTAATATTTATTTGTTTGTTTATTTAAATTTTGCACCTGTTTGAATAAAACTGTACACAAACCTTTGCACACAACAGTTCCCCCTACACCCGGGGGCATGAGGGTAATAAACATAGGGAGTGGTTGACGTACGACCGGCCCAAGTTTGGCCTTGGAGCCTGCGAGCCTTGTCGGAAATCACACTCAAGGTGATAACTGGTTACTCTAGCTCGAAATACTGCGACAAACCTTAGAGTTTGCCAGGTGACGGCGACAGAGATACTGAGTCCCTATAATGGGGGCACCTTGGGGGCCTTAAGACCAGTGAGATTAGAACCGTCCTATACAATGCACTTTTCTTGCAGGGACCACAAACCAAGGATTTAAACGTGACTGTTCGCGGGTGTACATTTGTTTGAGCATATGCGTGTTGCATTTGTTTGTGTTTATTTATTTCAAATAGATAAGAATTACAAACAAGTAGATATTAATAAAAAAAATATGATATAAATTTTAATTCCCTTCTGTATACCCTAACTCTAAAGCATCATATAGGGTAGTTTATTTAAAAAATAAAAAAATAAAAAATAAAATATACATATATATATATAGCAAAAAAAAACCATGCATCATAACTCTTAGTTAAAAACATGATAAAATTTAGGCAAAAAATAAATATCATGCATCTCCTAGGATAGTACATTAGCATACATTCATTAGAAATGGAAGACACATATAATAGTACGCAAAGAATGTTCTCTAAACAAAAATCAATGAGAATGATATCCGTTGAATTTCTCATATGTCTTTGCATCCTATTCTACGTTTCATATAGATAACATGTCTTCCTTGTAAATAATAAATACGAATAAAAAGGGAAATTTAATTTGTGCGTGTTAGCCGGACAATGGAAATTACTGTAATCAAATGCGAACCTGATACATCAAATCGGGAAACACTTATCAGTAATTAGGGGCATCACATGCCCAATTCGACGATTCAAACAACGAGACTTTCCCATGCGAAAATGACAACTGTTGGGATATAAGGAATAAGAATGAATGAATCCTTGCTTTTAGGGAATTACAACAAAGCTCAATTGAAAAATAAAGGCATTGCATGACAAAAACCCGCTAGGATGAAAACCCGTAAAGGGCGTCTTAGGCAAAAATTAGGGTGGAGAAAAAAGAATCAAAATCCCGATAGGATACGTCCTATGAAAAAGTTAGGGACATATAAAAATAAGAAATGTCTATCTAAGTTGGAATCGAAAGGTGGCTCGAGTATTCCCTTTAGAAAGCAGGAATTCATAAAGGTTTCACTCCGAAGTCGAAACACCCACACTCAAGCAAGTGGGAATGCGTTCTTAACATAGTTCAACCAATCGTCAACCATGCCTCTCTAGGGGGCAACCTCGGTTAATCTCTCTGTGTATGAATCACGAACTCGGGGCATGCCCGGGCCTTCGAGCTTTGTTAGAGGGGCACGTGTAAATTGAAAATTCTATTTTAATGCCATACACTTTTCTACTTCATTTCTCTTCTCCCTCTAAATATCCACTCTAGGCCTTATCCATCAACCCTTAACAAACAAAATGTATTTGCAACAAAGATGTTACTCAATAATAGCATGGAAAGGATAACAAAGGAACAATCAGGAATTCAAACATGACTAGGTTTGATAAAAAAAATAAGACATCTCATACCTCATGAGTGCTGCAAAAAAAAAAAAATGAAGGCTCGGCAGGAAACCCACTAAGGGGGCTGTGCAAAAGTTAGGGCAAGATCTACTAGGCGATCCACAAGTAAAAATGGGCAACCTAGGCAAAAGAAAAGATCAAAAGAAAAATGTCCATTAGGGAACACATCTCAAGTGACCTAGGCAAAAATTAGGACGTTAAAGCAGCAACCTGAGTTGAAAACTGAAAGGCGGCTCAGAGGAATCATCCAATTAGAGTACGACCCCAAGTCATCACTCCACTTTCCAAAAAGGCTAAAACACAATGATAGCTTCCTTGTAGCAAATACGTTTTGTTCGATAACCCTAAACACTAAAGCCTACCTTGGCCAGCCCTTCTTCTAAAAAACCCTTTTTGAAAAATCCCTTCTAACAACCCTTTTGAAAAAAAAAACAAAATAATAATATAACATTCCTTCCTTCTTTTCTCTTGACCCTTATGGCATTAAAATGGTACTGAAAAGATACACGGAAAATGCACAGTGAATACTCACAGAGGGAAGGCCGAGATGTTCTCAAACAGAGGTTAGAGACGCTTGACCACACATCGACTAGATAGTCAAGGAGCCACTGAAGTTTGGGCTCAAAAGAACATATCCCAACAGTAATCAAGATTGGCATGGATAGAAAGAAATCGTCAACATTAACCTTAATGCGTACAGGTTAATTTCCCGACATAAAAAAAATTAATTGCATCTTTAGGAACAAATACATGAGCATAAACTGCATCGCATGCATATGAGTTAGGGGCATATGGAAGGGCGTTACACCAAAAAATAAATAAAAGAATCATTCCAGTCTTGCATTTTCATTGCATCCATGCATCCATGCATGCTACTTGCTATGGGTCAGAAGGACTCATCAGGACAAAGCACTCGTAAAAGTTCAACAGCTAAGCATGAATGGAATCGACCAAATAAGCAAACCCACAAGCAGAAAGAGGCCATCGCGCTTCGATTCTCAACCAAATGAAGGATGATCCATGAGAATGCCAAGACTAGGAACGGTTTCCTTACCAAAGCCAGGAATGGCTTCCAAAATAATACTCATCAATGAAGATTGAGCAAATAACATCATCATGGGATGGGATTCTTCCACCAATGATGACAACAAAAGATCAAACAGAAAAAGGCAAAGCTTCATACATGTTGAAAAAGCCGAAGCATTTGGAAAAATAGCAGAAAAAGGCAAGCTTCAAACATGAAAAAGCCGAAACTAAACAAATATAAAATTCAGAAAAAAAACCTATTACAAGCAGACGCCTGGAGAGGCATCACAATACTCACCTTGACAAGAATAACACCAAACTCCTACCAACCATCCCACAGTGAAGGCGCCTGGAGAGGCATCACAATACTCACATGGCAGGGGCAACACTAGAATCCCTGTCAGCCATCTACTTCTATGCCCACCAACACAGGGGCACATCAAACATCTCCTGCCCATCAACCTGGGGGCAGTCTTTCATCTCACAACACCAACAAGAAGATATCAAGTACAAGATCAGTAAGGGTTGCTAGATCCCCAAAACTAGTACAAGATCAGAAAAGGTTGCTAGATCCTCAAAACTATTACAAGATCAGTAAGGGTTGCTAGAGCCCCAAAACTAGTACAAGATCAGAAAAGGTTGCTAGATCCTCAAAACTAGTACAAGATCGGTAAGGGTTGCCAGATCCCTAAAACTAGTACAAGATCAGTAAGGGTTGCTAGATCCCAAAACTAGTACAAGATCAGAAAAGGTTGCTAGATCCTCAAAACTAGTACAAGATCAGTAAGGGTTGTTAGATCCCCAAAACTAGTACAAGATCAGAAAAGGTTGCTAGATCCTCAAAACTAGTACAAGATCAATAAGGGTTGCTAGATCCCTAAAACTAGTACAAGATCAGTAAGGGTTGCTAGATCCCCAAAACTAGTACAAGATTAGAAAATGTTGCTAGATCCTCAAAACTAGTACAAGATCAGTAAGGGTTACTAGATCCCCAAAACTAGTACAAGATCAGAAAAGGTTGCTAGATCCTCAAAACTAGTACAAGATCAGTAAGGGTTGCTAGATCCCTAAAACTAGTACAAGATCAGTAAGGGTTGCTAGATCCCTAAAACTAGTACAAGATCGGTAAGGGTTGCTAGACCCCAAAGCTAGTAGTGGGCCGACTGAAGTCCTAAATATCAGTCTAGCCTGGAGAGGCTGAGCTCATAATATACTCCCTCTTTAACAAGCCACAAATAAAGAAACACACTACCATGAGACAAGCAGAAGCAGTAGGAAGCATCTACATCAAGACTAGAAGCCTAGATGTTTCGGTTTACCATCCTTATCACCCGACGGAGCATATAAACCAACACTCAGTTGCTCTTAGGGACAAGGATACGGGCAAACACCATCTACCCGAAAGAAATGGTGTGGGGGCATCTACACTGCTGAAGCAAAGGAGAAGATTCAGGACACAAGAAGTGACATGGGGCATTCACATGGGTCTTGAAGCCTAGATGTTTCGGTTCACCATCCTTGACACCTAATAGAGCATACAATCCAACACTCAGTTGCTCCATGGGACAAGGATATAGGGAACACCGTCTACCCGAAGGAAACAACGTGAAGGTATCTATTGTCAAATCAAGAGTGAAGATCTGAATTTTCACCTCACTATCACAAGGGAAACAATGCAGAAGTACCAAAGAGACGAAGAGAAGACCCGGACGAAATGTCTACGTCTTTCCTTGCCTTTGGAAAAGCAACACATTACTATTCCCAAGGACAAGTAAAAAGGGGCAGCTGTAGACACCCAATTTCGTCCGGGGGCATACAAACAAGGACATGGACCTCTGTTACGAAGGGAAGGAGCTCCCGAAGCATGCCAACAAGAAGACAGGACTTTAGAGGGCCCAAAAGCACAAATTAAATATTTTTATTGGCCCGGAACGGGCCGTTCCAAGGTCCAGAACGGGCCGTTCTGAGGCTCCCAAAAGGCCAAAAACCCTAATTTGGAATGGGCTGTTCTGAAATTGGAACGGGCCGTTCCAAGATTGGAACAGGCCGTTCCAAACTCCTCAAAAAGGGCTAAAATGGTTAACTGGAACGGGTCGTTCCTAAAATAGAACGGGTCGTTCCTAAATCTGGAACGGGCCGTTCCAAGGCCGTTCCGGTCTAAGAAATCACATGTTATTCTCACTACTGGAACGGGCTGTTCCGATTTCAGAACGGGCCGTTCCAGTATACGAATTTTACATGCAATGGCCATATCCAGAACGACCGTTCCGATTTTGGAACGGGCCGTTCTGGACCCCCTTCCTGAAGTCTATAAATAGACAGCTGGGGCTCATTTCTCAAGACTCCAAAATTTCGTCCAGACTCCCTAGAGCACGAAATTTCTCTCTTTTTCTCTCTCCCCTCTCTTTGTATTTCTTGAGATTTTTGTGAGGCATTGTAGTGTGAAAGGTTGCCAAAAAGCACCCAAATCTCCATCTTTGAAGATCAATAGAGCTCGTTCAAGAGGTATTTCAGCTAATTTTCTTCTCTCTCTTTTATTTCTTATTTTTAATAAATATTATTTATAATAAAAATAATCATGTAGACATTTTAGGGTCAATCGTATAATTTAAATTTCAAGCATGTAAATAATTATTAATAAAAGGGGATTTAATATTTCTATTATTATCATTTATAATGCTAACTTCATCATAGGGTACCAATTAAGGGCGTTGTAGGGGTGCTTAATACCTTCCCTACACGTAACCGACCCCCGAACCCAATTCTGGTTATCAAGGTCATTATTGGATTTTTTTTAAAAACCTTTTCTTTTTCCAATGTTTTGAGTAAAACATTGGTGGCGACTCCATAAACCATTTTTCAAAACCATTAATTAAGGATTAGTCTGGTTTCCGGGCATTCCTTAATTGATGAGATCTTTAACAGGATGTCTAAACCATTAGTCACAAGATCGGAAATTTTCGGGTTGCCACAGCGGCATGTTGCTGCCGCATCTGCTCGACCTGCTCGATCAGTCGTCTCAATGTTGCTTCGTTATCCATGTTAGTGGTGTGATCTAGGTCGTCTGTTGCGCGTCTGCTATGGCTTCTGGTGAAAACCATAAGCGTGGCTGATAAGAGCTGTCTTGATCGGCCCCACGGTGGGCGCCAAATGTTCTTACCGGAGATCTACTGTAGAGATGATCCGCCGAGTAAGATCGGTGAGTCTCCTTCACTGGTACGTTGGTGTTCCAAGATGGGGGTGGTACCTGCAAAAGAGACTCCGATGCCAAAGTTAGGGTTTGTATGAGTGTATGTCTCGTATAAGTAATGCACGTACCTTAGTGTGAATTAGGGTTGCGTTGGGCCTTGGGCTTGAGATCAGTTGTGATCTAATTAGGTAGCGGATCTCGTCTGGACCGAGATCTCCTGAGATCAGTTATGGTCTGGTTAAGTGACGAGCTGACGTCACATAGCGCATATCCAAGGTCGTCATGCGCTATGATGCCGAGCTGGGAGCTCGGCTTTGCAGTACGGATAGTACAGGTTTGACTTGCGGAGACGGGGACGGGTATCATGAAACCCATACCCGCCCTGCCCCATTGCCATCCCTACACACGTATATAATGATTGTTACTACTAGAATTTCTCTTATTACATGTGACTTTTCCTACGATTTTTTCATAAAAATTCGTTGGAAACAATGTTCTTGCAAATTTTTTTGCGAAATTTTATCTATAGGTAATACCTTCGTGAATAATATATTTTTGCCAATTTTAAAATTTGCAATAAATTTTCTTGCGAAAAAAATTTGCAAGAAAGTTTCCTGCAAAAAAAAAATTTGCAGTAAAGTTTCTTGCAAAAAATATTTCGCAGGAAAGTTTCCTGCGAATTTTTTCGCAAGAAATTCTGCAGGAATATTTTTTACGAAAAAAATTAAAGAAATTACTATAAATTCTATCAATAATTCTTCAACTTTCAAATACTCACAATAAATTCATTCAAAGCATTTGTTTCCATGCCTCCAACATGTGATACATAATCTTTTAAATTCTAAGATTGTAGATTATAAGTCTAACACTTAACTATACAAATCAACTTGTAAGGTAAGTGTTGTCCCAACTTATATACTCTTTATTGTTTTATTTTCAATCGATGTGAGACTTGAAGTTTTTTTTTTAAATATTAAACTTATAAATTTAAATAATTTTTTTTATTTTTCCTGTGGATTAAAATTGGCAGGAAAATCCGCAAGAAAAGTTACCTGCAAATTTTTTCTACCATTTATTACTTGTGAATTTATTTTTGCAAGAAAATCTAAAAGAAAAAAAAATAAAATTCTTACAATATTTTCAGAAAATTTTTATCATGGAAAAAATTTCTACGATCATTAAAATTGTAGCAAATTTTGCAAAAATTTCTTGTAAATTATGTTTCGTAAAGAAATTTGTAAGAAATATCTACAAATTATTTTTCGCAAATAAATTCGTAAAAAAATTTTGCGAAATTATTATTGCAAGAAAATTCGTAAAAAAATTCTGCAAATATTTTTTTTAGGAAAATTCGCAAGAAAATGACACTTTTCTAGTAATGTGTACCATGGTTCACTTAATGAGAAATTCATCTTTTTTTTAATTTATTTTTTTAGTATTTTATTATTATTATTATTTTATTATTATTATAGAGATTGCATATAATATATAAAAGTGTATTTTGGATAATAAAATTAAAAAGATGAAAAGAATATATTTAGTAAGTGGGGAGATACATTTAATAAGTGGCATGAGTTAACTATTAAGTTTATGTTGAGCATGGATCATGGTCCTTTATTTAAGTGTAAAAATAGACAAAAATATAAAATAATTAAGAGGTTTAACTTCGTAAATTTTTGTAGTTCATACGAAGTTCAATTGTAAATAAATAAGAAAAAGGTAAAAAAAATAAAAGACAATTTTTTTTTTATACTTTTCGTGAAAAATATTGAAAAGTGAATTATTCCGCGTATAAAAAAGTTACCTTCCTAGGTTTCCACTTTTTTTTTGTGGTTAAAAAATTATTATTAAAGTTTCGATTTTGAGTTAAATTGGTTTTTAATTATTATAATTTTTAATCACTACAATTTATTTATTTATTTTCACCTATTCATTCAAATAAGCTAAAAGAATTTTGTTCTCTGCTTTTTTTGTTTCTCTTTATTCAAATAATTTTTATTTCTATTCTTTTCTTTTATTTATTTATTTCATTTTTAATTTAAATAGATCGTAGAAAATTAACCTTTCTTTTTCTGAGAAATTAATTTTGTACAAACTTTTGGTATATATTTTATTTAACAAAGAGGGAGATGAGAAGTGTGAGACAAATAAATGATACAGTGGAGAGACAGAGAAAAAAAAAATACTATAAAGAAGTGGTGTGTAAATAACATACTTTTTTATTTTTTCCTTTTTTTTGTATCATATATCATATGATATATGGAAATCCGGGTGTGTTTCATTCTACTTTTATAAGCTTTACCCGTCTCGTGATCCCACCCACAAATCTTTGATAGAATTCTGATGTAGAACTTTCATCTTAAAATACGGAATATTCCGCCAGTCAAGTGTCTTGTAAAAGGTAATGCAAAATATTACAAAAATCAAGAAATCTGTGATTGCCTTCAATAATTGATTCTTGAATATATAACTTAATTTAACATGTGAACTTCGAAGTAGTTAACTGGTCAAAATGATCCTTCGTGGAAAGTGTTGTTCTCATTTGAATGTGATGTAGTCTTTTCTTTCTTTCATGCAATTATTATAACTACATAATCAATTGTCGAATGCTTCTAACACGAAGTAGTGAAAGCAATGTCATATTTATGAGCTATTAAAATGACTTGTAATAACATGTTTTATAATTTATTATTAATTGTAATATAGTTCTTGTGATAAAATAATTTTTAAAAATTTAAAGTTATTATTAATTTTGTAATACCAAGTTTACTCATATGATTTTTTTTATTTGGGGTTTCTGCACTCTCCTCCGTTGCCACTGCCACCTCCGTCGCACTCTAGCACCTCCAACTTCACGTCATCCCCTTTTCCCTTCATGCTTCCACCCCTCCACCACCACCGACCTCCACCCTCCCCCTCCGCTGTTGCCGCCACCCTGTCGCACTCCACCACCTCCAACCTCACATCATCCCCTTTTCCTTCATGCTTCCGCCCCTCCACCACTACCGACCTCCACCCTCCCCCTCTACTACCGCCGCCAGCCCCGTCGCACTCCACCACCTCCAACCTCACGTCATCCCCTTTCCCTTCATGCTTCTGCCCCTCCACCACCACCGACCTCCACCCTCCCCCTCTGCTACCCGCCGCCACCCCCCGTCGCACTCCACCACCTCTAACCTCACGTCATCCCCTTTCCCTTCATGCTTTCGCCCCTCCACCACCACCGACCTCCACCTTCCCCCTCTGCTGCTGCCGCCACCCCCCTTCGCACTCCACCACCTCCAACCTCACATCATCCCCTTTCCATTCATGCTTCTGCCCCTCCACCACCGACCTCCACCCTTCCCCTCCGTTGCCGCCGCCACTCCCGTCACACTCCACCACCTCCAACCTCACATCATCCCCTTAGCCTTCATGCTTCCGCCCCTCCACCACCACCGACCTCCACCCTCCCCCTCTGCTGCCGCTGCCACCCCCCGTCCCACTTCAAGTAAAAGAAAATCAATTTCTTCATATGACAATAATAACCCTTACTAATCAAATTATATTTTTTAAGAAAAGGACTAATCTCCAAAATAAAAAATAATTGCCATAACAGAGGGGACTAATATGCAAAATTCAAAAATTTCTATTTACAAGTTACAGGTAACAAATCTGAACCGTTGATTATTTTATTATTAAATCTAATGGTTAAAAATGATGCTTCATCGATGTACCACTTTTTATACTGCTTCATGTTAGAATTTTTCGTCAATTGTCATTTTTTCTTCTTCTCTTTCCTAGGTAATTATAAACTAAAGGTTAAAAAACTTTTTGGTTCATATGATTTTACTTTGTAATTTTTATAATTTAAAATAAATTTTTAGTTTTATATTTATATTTTTTTAACTTTCATAATTTAAGATAAATCTTTTTAATTTATATATTTATAATTTTTTAGATTCTGTCATTAATTTTTTTTAACGCTGTTTTATTTTTATTAACGTGATAGATATATTAATTCAACTTTGTGTCTGATGTTAAATTTATTTTGCTGCAGTTATTCTAAATTAAATTTTTTAATGCTTCGTACCTCTTTTGTTATCTCACCACGTCAATTGTCGAGACACGTTTTTTTTTATCTCACAAAATTAAAAATCTCTATCATGTCAACACAAAATAGATAGTGTTACATGTAACGATTCGTCTAGTTACTACACTTACTATGGTCTAACATCAACTAACTGGAAGCACAAACATCAAACATTTGCCTAAGATATCATGCAACAAGTAGGTAAATTAATCTCATGCAAATAGTCATATATGTAAGAAAATAAAATAATTGTTCCTAAACATATATACATACTTCATATAAAAGAATTAATTATTGTATACAAAATAAACCCAATCGTAGGTCAAGCATCTATACAAGACTTAGCTACCTCGGGGTAACAACATCCAAAAGAGACCCACCCCCAATGTGATTCACCACCGAATAACGCAACTCGGTCTGCTAATCCTGTCATGCTCCCACACCAATTATGATCATAATAGTTCCAAACCACAAGAAAAAACACAGGGTAAACTTGTGATGCAAAAGCAATGTCATACAACAATGTAGAGAAAAGGTAGACACTAGAAGGCGGGTTGAATAGTGTATATAAAAAACTTGCACGTTTGCAAGTAAGTTAAGTAGTATCTATGACATACGAGATGTTAGCAAGAGTAATCAATGAACACGAGAAGTTTTTATACTAGTTCACCTCAACCACCGAGGCTACGTCTAGTTCTCAATCCAACCAGATTGAGTTCAACTAACTTTCAACAAAGTTACAATTATTCTTTCATCAAGACACTTCTAACTTAACACAAGTGTTCTTTGATTGGTTTCTTCAAGCCACTACCCAAATATTCTTTTTACAAATAAGTCTTTCCTGGCTCAACCCTAGGTATTCTTTTATAGACAAACCTCTCTAAGCTCTACCCTATATGGTTATAAAGGTATTACAAGGTTGTTGTTGTTGTCTCTTTTAGACGTGATTACAACAAAAATTTAAGCACAAGAGATCTTTTTAAGAAGATTTTCTATGTACATGGTTCTTTTTTGAGTTGTATGTGTTCTCTATCTTTGTCTCTAGTTTTCTTGAGTTCTAAAGCTTCTTATATAATAGCTTTAAAAGAGATGACCATTGCAGCTTCTTGAGTCTGATTCATAGAACTGCTTCGTCTTACTCCTTTATCTGATATAGAGAAAGAAGAAGTACCTGTTGGTGCATTAAATGCTTTAATTAATGTCTTTCACCAAAACTTATTCCTTATCTTTGATAGATCAAACTACTTATCAAATTAAAGTAACAAAGTGGGAACAATAGGAAGCAAAGTTAGTGTGCAGCAAGGATGCAGTGCTTTTACTACGCCTTTTCCGTAAAATCAAAGATCTTTGTCTTTTATTTTGATGCTCTACATGCCTTTATACACTTTTAACATAATGTGAGTTCCAAGACAATGTTAAGGAATAAAACATTCATTTAAAAATTCAAACGTGTTAGTCACAATAAATAATATATGTTGAGAACATGACATACAATTGCATGCTTCTTCTGATTTTCTTTGTCTTATAGACATTCTTCATCTTGTAAAGTTTGAAACAAGAAATTTTTGAGGATTTTTTCTTGCCGAAAGATGTAGTGTTTGTTATCATTAAAACTTACAAAAAATGAAGGATCTAAGGTCGTCTTTTGGCTTAACAATCTCTTTTTTTTTTATGGTGACCAACACATTTTTTAAAAAGACTTATTTTTCTTGTCTTGTAAGAAATTTTTGGTCTCGTTTAGACAAAAATGATTTTTCGTGTGATTTTTAAGAAAATGTATTTTCTTTGACTTTGAAACATTTTGTGTTAAGCACAAACTATTTGCTTTTTCATATACAATAAGCCTTGGTACCTAAGACGTAACTTTTTATATGTAAGTGGTTTATTGTTGTTGAGGAGTGAATATTTAGAAATCTATAATCAAACGTACTTAGTTTGATATATATACTTAAGAAACTACGCACAATTGTTTGCATACAAACATACATACTTGCATTTAAAAGGTTCTATGACATGGTATTTCTATAACACACATTACAAATAGATAGATCATAAAGACAATATATCAAATGAATGAAACATATTATGTAGGAAGACTCCCCCTAAAAACATGAATGTCATAGATGCATATTCTAGCAATGTGAGAGCATGTTATTATGACAGATATACGTGAAACATGTATTATATTAAAAAGAGAGCAAAATTGTCCAAGATTCAAGATGAAGATAAGATAATTTTTTTTTAAAGCATGATGTAAAAATTGTTCAAGATAAAGATACGAGGCAAAATGCTAGTCCAAGATAAAATAATGTAAAATACTCTAAAAATATTATAAAAATACTCTCTTTTTGGCACTAGCAAAATACTAGTCCAAAATGTCATCATCATTATCCTCGTCGGAGCTCAATTGTATGTTAAGATGAGCAAACACACTAGAGAGTTGGCATCCTTGTCGTTGGACTTGGCGCTCAAGTCTGGCTTGATTTTTGAGTGTGTAGTGTAGAGCCTGATAGAGTTCGATTATGACCTGGTCACAGTCTTCTCCCATGGCTAGCAGAGGAAGAGAAGGAAATGAGGGTTATTGAGATGTGTTTGAAGGTCTGACAAAGGTGTTTGGGGTAGGTGGTAGATGAAAAATCTTCTTGAACCAAAAGATGATGTTGCTCGAGAAGAACAAATGAAAGGAGAACTTGTACGGTGAAGAGTATATGTAGATCCTACGGTGTGTTGCAAACTGGTTCAAGGAAGTCGGTGCAACTTAGCTAGGGATGGCAACGGGACAGGTCGGGTACGAGTTACATGATACCCGTCCCTGTCCCCGTACCCGTACCTGCCGGGTATATAATTTTCATCCCCATCCCCGTCCCCGTCGAGTATCGAGTATACCTATACCGGTACCCGTCAATTTTTTTTATTTTTTATTTTTTGAAAAAAAATACAATATTTTTAAATTACTTTTCTATTATATTATAATTATAATTACGTTATTTCTCTATCTCATATTATAATAAATAATCACATAAAAAAATATTAAAATTATTTAACATAATTAAATCGAAAGTGGATATTAAATTAAGAATGGGAGTGGGGACGGGTACGGATACAGGACTGTTAAGTACATACCTGTACCCATACCCAATTTAATATATCGAGTTTTACCCGTACCCATACCTGTACCCAGTCAAACTGGGTATTCCCCGTCAAAGTCAGGATGGGTTCGGGTATTACCCACGGTACAGGTATATTTGCCATCCCTAAACTTAGCATAATGGATAAGCCATGAAATTTCTGCTCAACACTTGAGGGGAGAGAATATAGTCATCATTCAAAGAGTGGATTTGGGTGGTATGATGAGCCTTGTAGCGAAGAAAGCGCACATCCTCAATATTTCTAAGGCTAGTTTTGAGTGCTTTTAGACTTCTTAGTAGAAAATAAATGTTAGTGAGAATTATTGAGATTTTACTTCCTAGTGGAGCTTAGTGGAAAGTTACTACATGTAAATGATATGTTGTTTATCTTAGTCTATAAATAGGAGCCTCTTGTAAGCATCCAAATCAGATTTGAATATTAATCATATTTTGAGTTTCTCATTGTGAGAGCTTTTTCCTATGTTCTTGGATAAGAACTTGATAGTGTTGGTTCTACCGACAAGTCGCGCTTAGGGTCACACTTCTTTTCTTTTGATAATTTTGATTCTACTTGTGGGTCGCGGTTAGGGTTAAGTTCCTCTTTGTTCCTTTACTTGTCTTTAAGATGGTCATGCGTTATAAAAATTGTATCAGACTTGTTTGAAAGAATACTTAATGGTTGAGCCTGGAAAGGCTTGGTTGAAAGAATACTTGATGATTAAGCTTGAAGAGGCTTGTTGTTTAAAGAATACTTGGGTAGTTACTAGAAGAGGCAAATCAAAGACTATTTAGGATTGAGCCAGAAGTGACTTTGTAAAAGTATACTTGTAACTTTGTTGAAAGTTAGTGAAACTCAATCTGATTGGATTAAGATATAGATGTAGTTTCAATGGTTGAGACGAACAAATATAAAAATCTCCAATGTTTCATCTGACTCTTCTCTAACGCTTTGTATGATAGGTTATTTTCTTTTCAATGCACAAATGTGTGAATTTTTTATATATACTATTTAACCCCCTTCTAGTGTGCATTTTTTCTCCACAATACATAAAAAGTAAAAGAAACGTAAACTAATTAGGAAAAATGCTCTTTTGAAAACTTAAACTCCCTCTAACCTTTTAGTTAAAAATATAAACCATATTTATCCAAAAAAATCCCTTCCCTTAATTAATTAAATAAAACATTTAATTAAATCACCTTATATTATATTCCAAAACACATCAAATAATTAAAATAAATATTAAACAACTCCATTAATTAAAACAAAAATACCAAAAATATATATTAAATACTTATATTATATTTTATGAAAAACGGGTTTTCACACATGTGGTACCAATCTCATTCTCCTCATCGTCATCATCTCAAGATAACCCAAGTCATGGAATGGAACCACCCCCATTGTAGGTGATGGGACCACCCTTCATAGATGATCCCCTTGATTCATCCTCAACTAGGGAATGTCTAGTAGGATCTTGTCAAAGTGTTATAGTTGGCCATGATTACCTCTCGTTCCTATTAGAGGTTCCCAACCATAACTGCCTAAGATTTAGGTAAATGACCTTTGAGATCTACATGTATAGAATCACATTATCTTGTAATAAAACATATATGCATAGACTCTACCAACAATGCTACAACATTATACACATACAACAACTATTAAATGCAACTTGCTAGATTGAAGCCCCTAAACTTATATACAACACATTAAACCTTGCTTTGGTTTCATCAATGACAGCCCCAACCTGAACTTACATGTTCCACATGTTACCACATACCCTCATAATGACTTATCATATCATGCATCATCATAGTTCCTTATACATCAATACCATCTCACATACACATAACCATTACTATACATACTCATCATCCATACACATAAGGACGTATTGTTCACTTAACCTTTACACTTATCATCCATACTCATCTCACATACACATAACCATTGTTGAGTTCTTTATTATTTTCTTTTAATTCTAATACTAACCATTCTCCACCAGTTCATCCATTATTAAATTACTTGAAAAAACTAGTTAATTATGAAATGGCATGGTGCTCAACAAGGTCAAACTCCCACCTAATGTAGAGATTTCAGGGATGTTTTTACCAAATTCACACCTGATGTGATGTTACCCACACTAGGCATAAAGAGGTTTGGTACTTCTTTGCTTGATTTATGCCCAATATGGATGTTCCCACGCCTAGCGGCTAAGGAGTTAGGGACCTCTCTAGAACTAATTTGTTTGGTGTGATCTAGGTTAGGGTTGACATCACCTCTTCTCCAAAGTTGTGTCAAATAGTGGTGGTGAGATACCTTTCGCCTATCATAGAGAAGTTAGGGACCTCTTTGGCATTCCTATGCCTAGTGTGGCTCCTTCGATGCCCAACACAAGAATTTGGATTTGTCGTGCTCGATGCCACAAAGGTGCACTGAGCGTTGCCATAGATTCTGCACTTTGTAGAATAATGATCTTCACTATTTGGGATCTCCCACTCATCTAACATCCACTAGTTCACCTCTTTTCTTAATTAAATTGGTCAAGCAATGTTATATCATATTTAGAAAAACACCAATCCAACAATTAGTTTAGATTCATCCAATTAAATCAAAACCCCAATTTCATGCATATAACCTTAACCCTCAAACACTTCAATCTTTCATTAGATTAAATTATCCACAAATTTATGCACCAAAATATCATAACAAAATTATATTTCAACATCAAATCATACACATAATTATCTATAAGAATTCAATTAGGTGAGCCTTACAGATTGCTTGACCACCCTTATTCTCATTGTCCATAGATAAGTCTGTCTCACTTTTCCTTACCTTGAGTGACAATTCAATAGTACTATGCTATCCTCATAGCCTCAACCACTACTCTGCACTCTCTCCAATGACCTTTTCTAGGTTCTCCTTTGCAGTGTTTTTAGTGTTTTAGAAGGATGCATAATGAAAACCTAACTCTCATTTTATTTTTACTAGCCTTCAGATTATGCCCAAAGTCTAACCCAAACCCTTCTTTCTCTTTTCACCCCTATTCTTATTTTATTTAATTAATAAAAAAATTATTTACATTATAAACTCAATTAATTAACGAAGTCCATAATATAATTTTTATTAAAAAAAATTTATTTTATTTTATTTCATAAAATTTGAGATTTTACAAACTACGTAATAAGCCTTTCAGTTATGTATCATCGTTCACGAAACTAAATATATCACCGTCATGTAAATTTAATAAGCCCATAGTGTTCATAGATAAATGACATTACAAAAATTTACAATAATAATTAAAAATGATTTAAAAAATATAAATAAAATAAATCTATTTTAAACTGTAGAAGCTAAAAAGTAAAAATGAAACAATAGAAACTAAAAACGTATTTTTAATACTTTACTTTAAGTAGTGTTTAAAATTTTTGTATCTTATATATATATATATATATATATATATATATATTTTAAATTTTTAATACATATTAACTTTACTTTTTATCCTTTTACAAAAGGTGGAGGAATGTTATTAATATTTTACTTCCGTCCTTTTTGGTCTGCATAGAAGGCACCATATGAAAAATATAATACTTAAAACTAAAATATAATTAGGTGCCAAAAAAGAAAATAAAAAATAATTAAAATAATTGGTCTTCAAATAAAAAATGCAAGAACTTAAAGTTAATAAAAACTAAAATAATTACCAAAATTATTTTTTATCCATAAAATAAAATAGCATTTATATAAAAATATCATATACACATACTTATTTCTTTCATTCTGTCTTTATTAGTTCAATAATTTTTTTTATTTTTTATTTTACACTTACAGTGTAATAGGTTACTAGTATTTTAGCTCATGCATTTTATAGATTAAATGTTTTTTTTATTTATAACCAAAATTTATAATAAATTATATAAAAATAAATATTATATTTTAATATATAAATTTATTTTATATTTAAGATATTAATTTATATTGTGGTATAATTTTTTAATTATCGATAATTTATTTTAAAATTAGAAAATTTAATTTATAAGTAAATATAATAAGTAAAAAAAAATAAATAGGAAGTTTAGAGGATTCCTAAACAGCTCCTGCGAGGAATAGACCATAAAAATGCTTGTATAATATAATTATTTATGTTTAATATTGGGGTTTAATTCACTTTAAAAATATTAAAAATTAGTTCATAAGTAGTTATGATAATCAAAATTGAATTAGATGTAAAATTAAAAGAATTCATATTCAAAGAAAAATTCTTAAAAATACTCTCGTCTAAGATAGCGGTTGGCATCATCTATACTAATATATAAAAGGGATATCACTTTCAATAACTACTTTTAATTTCTATTTTTATATGGACCATTTTATCCTTTGTTTATTTTTCAATAACTACTTTATTTTTATGAATAATTTATCATTTTATTTATTTATTTATTTATTTTAATACAATGCAGACGCATAATACCTTTTTCTTGTTAGTACATATAAGTACTTTCCGGGCTAACGGCTTTCAACCACTGAAAAATAAAAAATTCAACAATTTTTAATTACATTTGTCAAACATAACAAAGTAGGTGATTAATTAATGAGGGAAGTTAAAGTTCTCATCAGTGACATGGATGTATAGGACCACAATCCGACTGGATGGACTCTTTGGGACTCCCTGCCACAAAACTCAAACGTTCACAGCAGCCTTAAAATATCAAAATTAAAATTAAGAAGAAAAGAAAAAACTTTTTCTTTGTTTCTGGGGCTATGGTTTCACATCTTGTTATTTGTTGGGCAAGGAAGGACAAAAGGGTTGAGGGTTTAATTGTCTAGACCCCATATGGCTCATTCCATAGACAATGAGGTCCCATTTACATGAACATCAAATAGACAAAATTAACCATGTGTTTATCACTACAGGTCTATAATTTAACTGTGCTATAATCAATTATGGAGCTTGTAATAAGGACATAAAGGTCCAATGTCATGATGTACTATAATTTTCAGATATTATCAACAAATTGTAACATAATTGATAAATAATTAATTATTTTTATCCATATTAATAGATTTTCGATTCTTTAGTCGTGCGTTTGAGTAAGACTTTGTTAAGAGTAACAAATTTATTTCGATAATTTTTATACTTCAAAAAGAAATATTTTTTGACGACATTGATAAAAAAAATCAGATAATTGAGAAGGAAACGACATAAGTACTATTCGATTGTATGGCCAAGTACTTTGTCCTATATGTGGGGTGGAGAAGTAAATGAAACATTATTATTGAGAATGTTCATGTCTGGAATAAGACTCTCTAACTTCCTTAATCATGGCTTGGGATTATGAGAATTTTAAACTCGTACTATTTCAGTTCATTGGAGTTTAGGTCACACTTGTTTAGCTGAGATAGCAAGAAGTTAATGCTTGATGTCGTGACTTGGAGCCATCTTTTCCAATGCTAGCTAGGCTCTACTTCTCCCACTGCTTATACTGTGTTATTATATCCGTTGGGTGAATAAAACTTCCTTTCAATGAGAAAAGAGAATGTGACATAATGGTCAATTATGCATCAATTATCATGCATGCATGGTTAATCACTGTGGCCAGGAACTAAGCCAATACCTTATCACAAACTAACGATCAGAAATATGTACCCTTGCACTTTTATATTGCAATTCTTGATGCTCATAAAAAGTTGCAATTTTATATGGATATTATCCGAGTACAACAAGTCAAAGATTTTTTTTTTTTTTATCAATACGAAATATTCATCATAAAAAAGTGATAATTAATTAGTAATATATATCCATTAATAGTCTTCAGGACATACAAAATAAGTATATTAATTTCAATATAAGTTTAGGTATTGATCCATCGGTTACTTACATCTGTACAAAGTACATGTGGTTGATAAGTGAAGCAATTATGAAACAAGAATAAAATGAAGAATGGTGTATGTCTATGGTGCCACGAAAATCTCGTTTGGATTTGAGAATAAACTGGAACTTGTAAAATAACAATAATTTTCCCTCCTCTTCATTTCCTTAATTATAGAAACTAATCACCTTTTACATGTTATAATAAGTTGAGTTTATTTTTTTTATGTATATAATTTATTATTATCAATTAATAAAATTATCTTAAATATAAGTACTAGTTGTAAGTTCGACACGGTTGGAACTCCAAATTCAACTCGGGGGAATTTCGGCGTTGTGAACCGAAAAGGGGAAAAAAGAAATAAAGAAAACTATAGACATACATAATTGTCTCGTATAATTATCAACGTTAAAAAATTTATATATCATAGAATTTTGTCAAAAAATTTTATTTTTTGAATTTTAAAAATATTATTTGACCATAATTTGATTTAGATTATTATAAAACTTTCAACATTACATACCACTACAAGAAAATTGTCATATAATGTCATTATACATGTTATTAAAAATTATTTTTACCCACATAATAACTAAAATATATATTGATATATTATTAAAAAGTGTAGATATAAGTTATAGTGACATACAAAATATATTGTTAAATCTCATTTAAAATCAACACTAAAATTGTATGTAACTATATGTCAAATAGACATATATACCTACATATATTATACCTATAGTAATACTTTTTGCATGTCATAATATTTTTTGTAGTGTACCCAAATATAAATGCATTTTACTTTACATGTGTTGTATCCCTATCCTAATATTTTAAAGTATTATCATATACACGGATCATATCATATTTAAAAATCCATAGTCCTATTCATATTTGAAAACAAGAAAGAACACTTGTTTTACGCATGATATATTTGAATTTCTAAACTAAACTCTTAAAGGAAACCACTGATCTTTCAATTTCCATCTATGAAGCAAGTAAAGAAAAAGTAAAGAGGGAGTTGTAATATAAAATTTGAAGGGGGTAATACCCCGATATGAATAATATAATAGCATTGAAATCTTGAGTCGTCGATTAAGAATACAAATGGCATGGGCAAGACAAGGAAAAATTCTTGGGCATGAACGTATATACAATTACAATACCAAAAGTGAAAAATGTTATTGGTTCCTTAGAATTGGCACTTGACAATTAAGGGGCTTTTATGTTGTTGCCTCTCCTCATGACGAGTGATGAAAATGCATGTCATATCCAAGTAGATAAGACAGACAAAAAAAATATATAGATAGATGATAACATTCATCTTACAAACTGATTCAGACTTTGTAAGATATTGAGTTAAGTCGAAACTTTCCATCTTAATATCTCATCTAATCATTGAGGTAAGAAGCTGAAAAACAACTTCATCACATGGGATAGTGAGACCCATGTCATGATTGAAGCCAAACTCCTCCTCAGCTCTATGGAGAAGAGTTTGAAACTGTGGATGAGCCAGCCACGAAATTGGGACAATATATCTTGTCCTGTTTTCACCAACATACACTGCAAAGTGCCCTTTTGGCACGTCTTCTGGAAGACCCTCTTCGTTGTAACCTTGTTTCTTCCCGAAGCTCGAGCACCTTCTAACAATTTGCTTGATAACTTCTGTTTGGGGTAGCTTATTGGATTTTCTAATGGCCATTGTGAAGAAGAACAACCAAGTGTTACTCTTGAGAAGCGAATTGAATTGAAGTGTGAGTGATTCGTGAGGCGGGGTGGAGAGGCATTTATCATTGAACATTGGTGAGTGAGGAGGAGGAACAGGGTCACGTGGATGTGGGGACATGTAGCAGACCACACCCAAATTGTTTCGTACATGTCTGCGAGAGTTGCAAGCATCAAAAGAAAAGATTCAGATTTTAAAAAAAAAAATAAAAAAAAATTGGATAACTAGAAATTTAAAAACTTATATTTATCAATGAGTAATTGAAAAATATTTATGAGGATAGGAAAAAGGATAGAATGAAATTATGAGGTATTGTTGTCATGGATAACAGAAGTCCACTCTAGACAACTCACTTCACCCAACCTATCGTATTATGTTAACCCAAAAGCTCACAGTGATTGAGATCTACGATGGATGACCTAATTGCAAGACAAATTAAATACTATATCTCGATAATGAATACTAATCACATAACATAATGCTTTCGATAATAAAGTAGATATTTTTGGAAGGACAGTTTTAGAATATCTACAAAACTATTAAGTTGATATAGTGAAAGGAGCTAGAGTAATATAGATAGTGATTTAAATTCGAATCTTAATATTGTCATTATAATTTCATTGAACAATAAAAAACCTTTCACAATCTTTCTTGATATATCCATATATAAGACACCATATATATATGTCATTAATGTTATTTATGTTTTTTTAGACTTTAAACGTCATTCTCTCAAAATACTTTCTAACATAGTGTTATAGGACATGTATAGGTCTAAAAGCGTTTAAGAAATTTTCTGCTAAAAAATATTCTTTATTTTTAATAAAAAAAAATGTCACAAAAGTCTTTCTAAATTATATCCAAACAATTTGCAACTACATTGACCTGTTACTAAAGGAAGGAAGAATCCATCATAGGAATAATCTCATTATTTGGTCAATAAAATATGCGATACCTTAGACCAATATGAATATAATATTATAATTTTTTAAAGTTGTTTCTAATTAAAATTAGATTTCATATCAATAAAATCTATGATAAAAGACAATATTTAATATTAGTATGTATCATCGAAATATAACTCTAATATTAATTAAGATATAAAAAGCAAAATATTCAAATTAAAGATCATTTATCCAAGTGGAATTTTATCCAATCTTTCTAAATGTCTCAAGTTTGAATTTTGTAAATAAAAGAATATAATCGAGAGAAGAGATTTCATTCGATCATGATCAACTAAATTTCTTGACAAAGAGATCTTGAGTTAAAAAAATTTTGAATATAAAAAAATACAGTTAAAAAAAAACACTTGTATCTATGACATAAATACAAAGTGGATATTTCACACCATGATTATATAAAAAATAAAAATAAAAATCTTGTTTGAAATAAATATTAATGTGCGTGAAATTTTGATGTCATTTGATATGTTGTTATAAAACAATGCAGGATACAAGTAGGGCAGACCTAATTAAAATCCAACTTGTTTAATTAGTTGAACAGATAACTCGAGTTCCAAGTCCAACATCACTGGACTTTCGTTAGCCTGTTGCTTCTATAATAAGCAACGTGGGCCACTTTCCTTCTTAGATTTAGATTCAATTCTTTACCACTTCCTTCTTATCACTCCTATTTTTTAACAAATCTCACAAATCTGTCTCACAAATCTCAAATGCAAATATTATTTTATTTTTTAACAAATCTCTTTTAAAAGTATAACTATAATAATAATAGTAATAATTATTATTATTAATAATATTATTATTATTCATCTTAGTGTTTGATTTTATAGAATCTATACTTCAATTCCTTATTTTGTAAAATGCTATAAAATTTCATTTACTTCAGTCATTTTTACTAAATTTTTTCATTGACGGAATGAGACATTATATCATTTTATAGAATTAAAATCAGAAGTAGGAAAAACAAATTGCAAAGTCAGGTATTTTAATTTGTAAACAATGGTTCCTATTTCAGAAATCAAACAAAATAAAGATTTGAGACATGTTTGATTCTCATTTAAAGTCTAGTAAGTTTTCAGAAAGTTATTTACAAAACGAGTATTTTAAAAATTAAAAACAGAAATAATTGAGAGATATTTTCTTATTTTCATCTTCTGTAATATCTCCCTGATCAATTTCACACTCTACTTTATACCTTACATTCCACATTCCACCAAATATTTGAGCTGCTTTGTTTAATTGCATTTTAAAAATTAAAACTAGTTTTTTAAATAGACATATCAAAGGCACTCTTACGTTTTTTTGGCATATCTTTTCTTTGACGTAATTGTTCTTAAAATAACCCAAAGGAATTTTCTTTTTTCTCCCAACAAAGTAGCTTCCAGTAATAAACTTGTACTTGGATTAACGTCATACCTAGTACGGTACATAGCATTAACAATTAAGAAATATGGGTTTTGTGGCTCTAATTTAACAAATAATTAATGCAATACTGGATCTCTATGTTTACAGTTGAACCCTATTTAACCTACATTAGTTAGTAGTAATAGTAACTCACTAACTCTAGTTTCATGTTGTTCCTGCAAATTCTATGAAAAAGGGTTTCATTATACATCTACTTCAACGACAAGAATAAGCAAATCTCCCTTTCAAAAGTTGAAGTGTCCCATGCATGAAGTACAATGCAATCCCACTTGTGCAAACACGATGGGAACTGGGAAAGATTGCAATCACCATAAATCCAATGGCCTAGACCGCAGAATGGAAGCAATATAGATAAAGGTGCTTTAATTATATGATCATTAACTAAATACAAATTATTGAAAGTAACACATGGGGATAGATCAAGAGATTTAAGTCTAGATCAGTAGATCTTTCATCTGTTATACATGTTTTCATTTGTTATATTAAACACTCACTAAATCTTCAATTCCAACTGTTACTATAAAAAAATATTAATAAAAGGAGGTTTAGAAACCCACGACAAGTAGCAAGATTATACTCAAAACTTGGAGCTTAAACTATATAAGAAATGCATTGTTTTTAATACATTATTATTAATTAAATTTACAAAGTTATAAGCGAATCTTTTTTGGTAGTATAGTATTTATAAGAAAAATTAATTAATATGAATAAAAATTCACATTATTTTATTAATATTAATAAACATTTATTGAGTAAATAATGTATCTACCGACTATTATCTAATCATAAAATATCATATAATAATTTTTTGACTCTTATAATAATTATATTAAAAGTTATATCAATAATATTTTTGATTAATTGATTGTATAAATTATCTCTCTTAATTAGTTTTATAATGACAATATACATAACAATTAAATTCATATTTATTTAAATAACAAAAAGAATATTTAATAAGTGTGTTAAAATATATTATTAGCATTCAGCCTTGTAAAATTTACAGCACGTAAGATATGATCATATACCTAATAATGGAACATCCAATTGTATTGTCCCTTTGGCTGCATTGGCAACTGCTATTTTGAGGCAAACAGGACAATGAGATTACAGATTCGTTGAGGATCATCAAAGTTGACACTCATCCACCCTCTCCCACCACAGTATCCCCACCCTAAGACTAGGGTCCCCTCTCTCTCCCTCCCAAATTAAAGAAGAATAATTGTTCATCCATGTATTTTTTTTTAATTTATTAAAAAAATTGATTTTTTAAAAAATATTATCCCCACAAGATCAAAAAAGTTTGATAGGCGCTTACAAAATTTTTATTTTTGATAGAGAATTCACGACAATTCATAACCGGACTTTCTTAATAAATTCATGTACTATACAAGTACATTATTGTTCTTGTACTAAGAGACACACCTTAATAATCACTTAATTATCACGATCTCAACTTCATCGAAGTATTCATGTTTCGTTCTATGTAGTCCGAGGTGGGGGATGCTTGCAAAAGACAATCCTTACAAGAAAAATGCAAATTATCGATGGATAATTT
This sequence comes from Cajanus cajan, assembly GCF_000230855.2. Classification (NCBI taxonomy): domain Eukaryota; kingdom Viridiplantae; phylum Streptophyta; class Magnoliopsida; order Fabales; family Fabaceae; genus Cajanus; species Cajanus cajan. The sequence continues at coordinate 27,388,734 of NC_138521.1, forward strand.
CTGACGGATACAAATCTATCAAAAAATTTCTATTTCTGACGAATTTTATTGATAGAAAAAAAATCGTAGGAAAAATTATATTGCCGACGGATAATTTTCGATGGATACAGATCTATCAGAAAATTTATATTTCTGATAGATTTTACTGATGGATAATTTTTGACAGATATAATTTTGTGGAAAAATTTATATTTTCAATGGATACAAATCTGTCGAAAAATTTATATTTTTGACGAATAATTTCCGACGGATATAAATCTGTCGAAAAATTTATATTTTCGATGGATATATCTGTAGATAATTTTTGAAAGATACAAATCTGTCAGAAAATTTATATTTTCGATGAAACATATTTCATAGAAAAAGTTATATTATCGAAAAAATATTTCCAACAAGTTTATATTTGTCGAAAATGTAAGAATTTTTTACAAAAATTTTTGACAGATGCTTAAGTCAAAATTTTCTAATGGAATGTTACTAACGGATAATGATTTGTCAAAAATTTGATCTGTCAAAAATGTGTAATATTCTATAAAAAATTGTATGAATTGGAAATGTTTAATATTCTGTTCGATAACAATAAAAATGATTAAAATTGACAATCATATATTAACAAAGATCAATAAAATTTTAAATATCTATATATATATATATATATATATATATATATATAGTCTAATAAATTATTATCTAAAAAAGACTATTAAATTATATATATATATATATATATATATATATATATATATATATATAGAGAGAGAGAGAGAGAGAGAGAGAGAGAAAGGAGGAATCAATTGACTCACAAAGTAACTCTTGATAAAGTTACTCCGCTCAATAACTCATGGTGTATGTTGAATTTCATCGATTTAACTGTTAAATTAAAAGTTATTAAATTTTATTGATAATTAATATAGAGAAAAATTGATTAGCTTTGGAATAAATTATTTGCTAACAATATAGTGAAAAAATTAATTATTTTAAATTATTTAACTAGAATCTTATTGACAATTTACTATATGATCTTGATATTTTTGTATAACTAATATATGATTTTAAATTTGATACAAAAATATGATGATATAATTAGATAAGATTTTAAATTAGTATTTTATTAATGGTTGATAATTAGAAAATAAAACAAGGATAAATACATTTTTTGAATTTTATATCTTAGATTTAAGATAAATAAATATATTAAGTTAATTAATAATTTATTTAAAATGGTAAATTTAATTCATAAATATGTAATAAATAACTATTTATAATTTTATAAATTATATTATCATTATAAATTATAAAAATAATATTTGAAAAAATATAAATTATTATTTAAACTTTTAAATTTATAATAAATAATTTAAAATGTATCATAATATTAATTTTAAATAGAAATAAGTAGATTGTTAATTATAAAAGTAAGTATATATATAAATAAAGATTAATTAAATATAATATAGTTATTATTATTGGTTAATATAATTAAATATAATATAATTATTATATATATTATAATATTTTTATAATAGTCCAAACACACTAGAATGAGATGGATCTAGAGATAGTACAAGTATGAGATTGTAAAGTTGTGGATAATTTAAAGGAATTAATTTGTACTACCTATACTAATAAGATGTATCTACTTTTCGGTAGCTTATTTCATTAGAACTTCACAGTTAAGCGTGTTTAACTTGAAATAATTTAGGGATGGGTGGCTTTCTTGGAAGTTTCCCAGAAAGTGTTCGAGTAAGGACAAAGTCCATTGAAAAGTGAAGTGTCGTGAAATGAAGCCCTTGAAAGGTTAAATATGAGGGGTGTTATGTTAATAAATTTATTATAATTAAACAGAAATTTTCATCGAAATCACATAAAGATTTTCAAACAATACCGATGGATATATCCGTAAAAAATTACCGACAGATAGTTTTTCAAAAATTATCAACAAATATATCTGTCGGTATATATATATATATATATATATATATATATATATATATATATACACACATGTATATGTATATATATATATATGTGTGTGTGTGTATTCACAGACACACAAGTGTTTTATGAGTGAATGGAAAATCTATTATCGATTGTTCAAGGTTATAAAGTGTTAGGAATGATTAGAGGGATCGTAGAACCTGAGTCACATTTCTACAAAATGCAAATTCTCTAGCGACATCGGAAAAAAGGTTGATGACCTCTTGGTGTAGGGCGAGAATAAGGTATCACTGAACACCATTTAACATTCATTTTACGAGAGTCCCTCACCTGGCATAAACCCTTTATAGGGATCTTGATATCTTGCACTAAGTGTGGGAGGAACCATGTTAGGTGCCAATGCGACAAAGAGGTCCTTAACCTTTTAGCGTTGAGTGGGAGCAATGTCTTGTTGGGTGTCATGCCCAAAATTTGTGAGTTGTGTAGAGCTTGATCTTGAAGAGGATTTCAAAAAACTTGTGATGAAAACTAGAGAACAAAAAGTGTGAGAAAGATGTTATAATTGTGTAATTAGAGAGATGTAATTAGAACTATAGCTTCTAAGAGACAATATATTGTTACATTTGAGATTGATATGTGATTCAAGATGTTTTATGTATGATATGGGAATCTTGTGCACAATATGTGAAATGTTGAAGTGTGATACAAGTAAGTCTAGGTAGTGGCTTGGCAGTGAGAAATCTAAAATGAGTTAGTCATTTTAGAAGTCAATACACAAAGGTTTGGTAGGTGAAAGTCTAAGCTTTCCTAACAACGTGATAAAGAGTATAATGTGATGGCACAAAGTGCATTTGTGTTTTGCATTTGAGGCTCATGCATTCATGCATATGTTTTTTGGAGGCATACTACAATTCTATATGGAAGGGTTTTTATATAGTCTTCTTCCTTGCCTAGGAGTATTATAGCATGGAACCTTTAACATTGAACGTGAGGTAACCATTGCCAATTGTGATATCCTGATTGATGGAATTCATTCTAGTGAAAGTGCACCATAAGTTAGGTGTCCATTGTGTGGTGACCTTTATTTTTGTCCACGTGCACTTAGATTGGTTCATACATGAGTGCCTTGTGTAAATTGAGAATGGTATCACTTGTATATAGAATTAAGAGCATAAGTTCTCACGAGTCATGTGTTTCTTGGGATGTGTATGAGCTTTAGGTGGAGTTATTGTTATGTGTGTTTAGGTGTTTAGGGTTTAGAGTTTCTATTAAGTCAAAAGATAATCTTTGATCTCTCAAGTTTTAGAGTTTTAATGTTAACAAACAAAACATTTTTATAAGATAAAATGTCTTTTAAAATGCTTATCAAACGAAGTGTAAGATACATATCATTTGTAGGATAATATGAATTAGACGCAGCATATAATGTGTCTCATTCATTAAATGTTAATTATTTATTGAAACTAATGACAAAATTTATTTTTAATGTCTTATTCCTTAACAGATCGAACTAGAAAATCATTTGAGAACTCATAAATCTATTAAAGAGAACATGATCATGCTTTTCGTCGGGAGCAAGGAAGAAGATCCCTAAAAGCAATTAAAGTCACTACTATTGTTGCTGCACTATCCTGACATTGCTTCTACAAACTCTGCTTGGTATGGAAAGATGATAAATAACTTCCTTGATCAAATAAGAGGTACTATTTGGTGAAATACATTTAATGTTTGCATTAAATGAGTCAATAGTTACCTCCAATCTCAAGAAAGACATTGAAGAAAGACGAAGCAACTTTATGAGTTGGACTCAAAGTGTTGCAACAATTATCTTCTCCAAGCTACTATATAAAGAAGATTTGAAGCTCAAGAAAGACAAAGAACATAATGAAAGAACACAACAATAGATACAATTGTATAGTAACGTATACTTTTTGTAAATTATACTTGTGTTTAATCCTCATTTTTTCTTGCAAAAACTTATTATTATATATTAGTTGTATAACATCTAAGTGAGACGAACATAACATCCCAGTAACCTTCTTAACCATTATCATAAGGTCAAGTTTGAAGAGGCCTATCTATAAAATAATACTTGTTTGGGCCTAGAGAGACTTAGTTGAAAAGAATACTTGGTTGTTAAGCTTGGAGAGGCTTGTTGTTAAGAGAATACTTGGGTGGTTGCTTAAAGAGACAAGTCAAAGAATACTTAGGGTTGAGCCAAAAGTGACATATTGAAAGAATATTTGTATCTTTGTTGAAAAATAGTGGAACTAAATCTGATTGGGTTGAGAACTTGACATAATCTCAGTGGTTAAGATAAACTAGTATAAAAATACCCAGTGTTTCATTTGACTTCACTTTGTACTCCATCTGACTAGTGTTATTACTTCACTAAGTAAAAAAATACGAGTTTTTGATACACACTATTCAACCCCATTTCTAATGTTTATCTTTTCTCCATGATTTCTTAACATCAAAATATTTAAATTCTTTCTTAACTTCAACCATTATAATCCTTAGTCATTTTTGGTCTTAATTTTTGAAATATCTTTCCAAAAAAACCATTTTACTTGGTTTTCATATTGTCAATTCCTTAACCAGATAGGAAAAACCTTTTAGGAGGTTTCTTAAATCTTGGGTAAAATATTGAAAGCCTATGTTTGAAAAGCTTAATGAAATGTCCTTTATTATTACAACATTTGAGAAAATTTTCTAAGTGACTCCAACACTTTTCTTCATCATAACCTCATAAATGACCTCCACCCAAGGTTATGTTTAACAAACATGTAGAACATGTTTGATTTTATATATAAAAAATATATTTTCAAAATCAAACTGTTCAATATAAGGACAACTTTTTCTTAATTAGTTCAATAAAATAAAGAAGTATAGGGAAGAGAAAATGCAAAATTGTAATGAATTTACGTTGAATCAATGATTTTTTAATTTATAACTTAACTTCACTTCCTAGGTGTTAAAAAAAGGAGAAAGCTTGCAATATGTGACATGGATAGGACATATACACAATGTGGCTCTAGAATTCATTTTTTTTATTCTAGCCTTAACAATTTTGGGCTCACGCAAAAGGGTGAAATAATCTAACAAGATAATGGACAAGTATGATAGTCATGACTAAATGCAAGGAAAAACTTTGGTAAAGTTCAAGATTAACTGAGTAAAATGGTATTAACTCTACTTCAAATAGTACCAAAATCAACATAAGGTGTGACATGGTTAGTAGATGACTTTGTCCATTAAACATGTGATCAGGGGTTTGATCTCTAGTCAGTATATATGGAGAAATATTTGTTGAGAGATGTCGACTCCTTAAATAGATTCCAATATCCCAGAGGATTAGTTTGCATAATTTCTCATTCGCGTCTCACTATCGAATATCTTTTTTTTTTTTTATTACTAATCAAATATATTCTTGTATTATAAATTTGAATTATTAATTTAGAGAATGAAGTTCTCATTCTTCTAACTTTCTTAATAAAAAATTCTTAACATTTTTTTGATAAGTGTATTTCTTATTGTTTTGACTGTAAGTTTGCTAGCATCGTTAAGGTCACCACGTCTAAGATATTGTTTATTTTGGCACTCATTGGGCCATCATGATTTTTTTTCCCTTAAAAGGCATCTTGGTTGGTTAAGGAAGATATATGTTTATAAACTACCTTTTGTCTCGATTCCTAACTGATGTGAGACTTTTAGGCATACTTACAAGACCCTTAGTCGAGGCTAAGAGGCAAAAGTGGCTTGCACCAAAATGTTTCGACTGTAAGTCTGTTAACATTGTTAGGGTCACCATGTTTGATGCCATTGTCACTAGGAGGAGGGCCCATGTCATTCTTGTCCCTTAGCCTCAATTAGGGGGCTTGTTTTAGTATGTTGAAGTGTTTTTTAAAAGACAAAACCATGATGACCCAACGAGTACCAAAGCAGACAATACTTTAGACATGGTAACTTTAACGATGTTAATGAACTTATGGTTGGAACACTTATGATTATAATTCATATTTATTTATTATTATTATTAATTTAATATAATTTATAAATTTAAAATATATATTTATTATAAATTATATAAAATAAATATTTATGTTGTGCAATTCATAACCTAAAATACTAATTATTAAAACTACATAAAAAAATGTTTACAAACATAAATAGATGTCGGTTCTTTATTATTTTTTCCAGGTAAAGATTGCAAATATTATTTATAAAGACAATTATACTCGAACTAAATTTCGTAACACTATATGTTTTATGTGTTTAATTTAATTATATGTGATATATGATTTAATTGTTAAATTTTTGTTGTTACTATTGTTTTAGAGCTCTTGGGGTCAAAAGACCCTTAAGAGTTAAGTTGTCTCTGAGATAATCTCAAACATAATTAATTTGATTCAACATAAATAAGGATATATAAGATTTTCTTTAGACATGAACCTCATAAGTTCATGCTTTAAGAAAGACTAGAGAGAAGCTATAGAGAAGGTTTCTAGGGCTAGAAGCTTTCTTCTTCCACTTTTTCTACTAAAATCCTTTCTTTATCCTTCCTTACAACTAATCCAATGTGACTAAGTTGGAGGTTCAAGCTCCCAGAGTAGGAATTTCAAAGTCAAAACCGTGCGGAATTAATCTCTTCTCCTTCACCTCATCTTATCTGGATTGTTTGGAGGTAAGGGACGTTTGTACATTGAATTATTGTTGATGAATACTTACTATTTTTTTTGCTTGGGTTTGTCATTTCATGGTTGAATTGGTGAAAATTAGGGATTTTGAAATGTTATAGAGAAGTGTTGTTGAATGGTGTTCTTGAGTGACTTACCTGAATTTGAATATTTTTGGTTGTAGGTGTTGTTGTGAGTTATTTTTTTGGTGTTGCTTATGATGTATGTATGCTATTTGGTTTGCATGCTCTTGGGATCAGTTTGATTTGTAGGTTTGAGCCATTTGATGATTTTTTTATGTGTAGAGATCATCATCGCACCGAACGCCCCTTCATGACACTGGATATGGCTCAGGTTAGGGACTTTATGCCCTAATCACGTCGGGCACGAGATTGGTAGTGCCAGCATGGGTCAGTGAGGAGCTCTCTGACTTGGTCATACAAGGCTTGGTAATGAGAGGCATTGAGCATGATCAAGTGTATGGCTCTTTGCTTGAATGATGTCAGACACAAGTTGAGTGCTTTTGGATGTGAGTTAGGTAGAGGTTCTCTACTTCATCCTTACTGGGTGCAAGCAAATTAGCGTCAAGCATGGGCAAGATAGAAATATTTATGTCTTAGTAGAGTTGGGTGCACAAAGAATGGCATCAAGCGTGGTTTGTTTGATGAAATTTGGTGAAGTCTTGAAGATCATATTAAGTGTAATGCTTTCTTACTTACCATATGATGTTGTATAATTATGATTCATTATTCTTTGATTTAGGCTAATGTATAGTGAGGTGTTGAGTTGATAATTGATTGGATTTGATTAAGGTTTCAAGACGTGTGGTGTTGTGATACATGTCTCTATTGAGATACATAAAACTAAAGGAGAGAAAGGTTATTTTCCAAAGTTTTCATATCCCATTGTATGGATATTAGTTGTAGTGCTCAAAGAGACCAAAGTTGAAAATCCTTTAGTGAGTGAGATGACTCCTGAATGGGAAGATATTTTAAATGTGTCTCATATAGAATTTATGTGGAATTGTAAAGGGGTTAAGTCGAGCCATATGTGTATAAAGTAAAAAAATTGAGTAAAGTATGAAGTCAATGGTTAAAATCCTTAACCGATTACTAAAGAGATGCGTAGTACTTGGAGGATAGTCGGTGAACTAATCTGTTGAGTTTGAAGCCCCTCTTGAAGATCTTTATGAAGATTAAAGAAGAAATTTTAGTTTTGATGTAGCTAGATTTAGCTTTGATTTAGTTTGCTTCATTTTGTATTTTATGGCCTATGTGAAAAGGATATTGTATTGATTGTTAATCAGACTTAGGCATGAATGTGTTTGCTTATCATGATTGATTAATTGTTAAGAATTCATCTTGTTTTAGTAAACATAAAACTCAATGTTTCTCATTTCATGTGGAAACATAATGTAAAAGATTACAAAGTGTTTTGACATAAAATGGAACTTGGTTCATTAAAAAGAATTCAAGATTAAGTCAGGTAATAGATTACCATTTGAGGTAATAGATTACTGAAGCTTAGTTTTGAAGTGGAATTCAAAGTCCTCTTTGTGATAATAGATTACCAATTGAAGTAACAGATTACCATGGTAACTTTTGAGTGAAAACAAGTGAAACATGTTGTAAAAGCATTGGGTTAATTGATTACCTCTGCTTAAAACTAAGTTTTATGGTTCCTGGAACACATGTTAATCGATTACTAGGATCAGTAATCGATTACCATAGTGCTTGTTTTCAATCTGATTTCAGTTTCATTAAAAACTAGTAATAGATTACATGCTATAGTAATAGATTACTACTGTTACAAGCTTTTAGTGCTAAAATCTTGTTTGCTCTATAATTCTAACTCTTTTCATAAACTTAAAAAAAAGGATGACATATATGATTAGAGAGATGAAAGAAAGGAAAAATAAAAACATTTTCTAATCTGAAAAACATTTTGAGTGAAGATTAAATCAAATTTTTCATAACAATCTCAAGAATAAGTTTGAAAAGCAAGAAAGATGTCTTTTTGAAAAAGAAATTCAAGAACTTTAAAGATTATTATGCTAATCTCTATGGAAGATCACTCTACACATCAGGTGTATAAATTCTGATCTTTAAACTATTTTTTTTACTATTGGATATGTGACTCTTTAAGATAGGGTGTTGCAAGAAAGAATTAAGAGAAATCTTGTGATAGGTTTTTCTCAAGTGGATTCTTAAGGTGCAATAATTCTGTGTTTGTGTAATCTTGTGGGATCAAGATTATGTGATTTAGATTCTAATTATAATATTGCTTTTACACGGTGTTTGTAAAGGTTATTATAGTGGAATGACCGGATTTAGCAGGGAGCTAAGTCTGAAACTAGATGTAGGCCTTTATATGGTTGAACCAGTATAAATCACTGTGCAAATTCTCTGTTTACTTTCATAAATTGTTATAATTCATGTTGAATTGATAAAAATGAATTTCAAGAAGTGAAAGAAACATTTTCTTGAATATTATCAGTTGCTGATTTGAAAATTCTGTGTATGTTATATGCAATTTGGTAATAAAGAAAGAAGGTAATTAGTAAAATCAATTTGGATTACAAGAATTTGTTCCGCTGTGTATTAAATATGATAAATTGTATTCTTGATTGAATTAGTAATCTGAATGTGATTTACTACAATTAGTCTAAGAAAGAAAGAAATTAAAAAGAGAGTTTAAAAGACCATTAGAAGTCGTCTAAGCGAAGAATCTATTCAACCCCCCTTCTAGATTCATGTTTTACCCGAGACCAACATAATCCCATAGGAGGCTTAGTATATGCATGCTAAGGTTGTGGTAGGATTACACGCAAGTTGTTCTACCCTAACATTAGTACTAAACTTTCATAGTTTAAGTGAAAAAACCTTAAAAATCAATCTAACCTTCGTGTTAGCCATTGTTTCTAGTTTCATAACTAGCCGTTGTTTCTGGTTTTATACCAATCATTGTAATTTAATAAGGTCAAGTCACTTAGACTACTCACCATTGTTATAGATCTCCATTATATGTTCTGCATGACGATACATTTGTTGTTAATTTGTTTAGTAATTATTAATTGGTGATTTCATAATTGCTCTATTGTTAGCTATTGTTCAGTTGTGTTTGAAGTTGTGAAGGTGTTAAGATGTGTTTCATAACTAGCCGTTGTTTCTGGTTTTATACCAATAATTGTAATTCAATAGGGTCAAGTCACTTAGACTACTCACCATTGTTATAGATCTCCATTATATGTTCTGCATGACGATACATTTGTTGTTAAGTTGTTTAGTAATTATTAATTGGTGATTTCATAATAGCTCTATTGTTAGCTATTCTTTAGTTGTGTTTGAAGTTGTGAAGGTGTTAAGATGTTCTTGAAATTTGTTTATCATCTATACATAGTTTCTTATATGATGATATGTTGTTTGTTAATTTTGTTTTCTTTAAATCATTGGTGAATGATTTCAATTGATGCTTTACTTGAGTTAACTATTGTTGAACTATTATGTTAATTCTTTCACAAGCTTACCCTTTCTTTTTATTGTTGGAATTGTAATGATTATATTTGATATGAGAGCAAAACAAAATTAGCATGATAGCTTGGTTAGTTGGTGGAGGGTCATGTTGGTGATGGTCCAGTTTTGGTGATGCTACTCCAATGTAGCATGGTTGTTGTATAGATGTTTGACCAATGATTAGGGATTATTTTGTATACAATGGTGTAGTTTATGTAGATTGTATATATATGCAAGATATATATATATATATATATATATATATATATATATATATATATATATGAACCCATAAGGATATTTAAGTTTTTAGTCATATATGTAGGAACTTTTGCATGATAACTCTAGGATAGTTGAATACAATTTAGTATTTTTGTTGTATAATAAAAGTGTTATATTAAGTATAGTTATCTATCGGATCATTACAAATAATAGTTATTATGAACGACAAAATTTTTTGAAATAATTAATATAACTATATATTCAAAATTTGAATACTATTCACCCATATTAATTGATTCATATACTTTTATGCAAAAGGTGCTTTATATAACAGGAAAGATAAAAAAAAGTTATTTATTTATTTATTTTTGTTAAACAAAGAAGAAATAATCAAGCATTTTGTGTATAATGTTTTCTTATTTAACCATTTTATATTAAATCATGCACTGATCAAACTCAACCTAACTTAAGTCCAAATGAGTGCTTTAATTCATTTTATATGTGAACTAAATTTTGTTCAATTTTATCCAATTCTAGTCCAGATAAGCCGGATTGACTCGTTAGTTTAGTTTGGGCTAACCTTAATGACTCTTGTCTCAGCTACATACATCATGTGGTGTTAATAAAAGACTAAACATATATCAAACTAGTGCATAATTACATATTCAACCTTCACAAGTCAAGGACCACCAATCACTAGTACAAAAATCACTTTTAAAATCGGGGTTTTAAAATCGGCTCTTAAGCAGCCGATGTTAAAAGTGACGCGGTGACAATTTTGTAAATAATGACATTACTTTTTAAATCGGCTACCTTTTAACCGATTTTAAAAGGTCTCTGATGCAACTTTTAATATCGGTTCTTAAAGAGCCAATGTTAAAAGTAGCTTTTAAAATTGGTTCGTAAGTAGCCGATTTTAAAAGTGTTACTTTTAAAATTGGCTACTTAAGAGCCGATTTTAAAAATGCTACTTTTAAAATCAGCTACATAAGAACCGATTTTAAAAGTGCTACTTTTAAAATTGACTACTTAAGAATCGATTTTAAAAACTACTTTTAACATCGGCTCCTTAAGAACCAATTTTAAAAGTGTTACTTTTAAAATCGACTACTTAAGAGCCGATTTTAAAAGCTACTTTTAAAATCGTGTCATTAAGAATCGATTTTAAAAGTGCTACTTTTAAAATCGGTTCTTAAATAACCGATTTTAAAAATGTCAACGCCTATATTTATTCTCTTTCCCTCCATTCTCTTTGATTTTTTACTCTATTCTCTTTAATCTTTTCCTCCATTTCTTTCTTTACTCTCTCTCGCACTCACATCTATCAAGGTAATATTCTAATTTTTTCCGCATTTGGTAAATTTTGAATCTGGAATGGCCCGTACTGCAATTAGAACGACCTGTTCTGGTTGCAGTACGGGTCGTACTTCAATTAGAACGGCATGTTCTGTGACACCCTCTACCCCATTATTAATATACAACAAATGTAACAATAAAATATTTTTTTTCTTCTTTTTGGGTAAATAAAATCTTTCATAGTTGACAAATATTTCAAATATAACAAGGTAGAAGATTCACATTCGTAACTCATAAATCATAACTCCAGTGTAAAAATTATAAAAGAAAAGAAGTTAAGATTTTCAATACAATTTAGTGTAAAACAAGAAATCATATATATACAAATAATAATAAAGGAAATATAAATTAACTCCAGTAAAGGTGGCAGTGCCTCCTGGTTAGGAATTAATTTATACTCCCAAATCATATAATAAAAATATAACAAAATGTACATCTTGGTCTTTTATCAAGAACGTTCAAATTACAATTCTTAACATATATTTTCCTTGAATTATACATGTTATCTATGTTATCTCTTCGTTAGAAATTACAAAAGAAGAGAAACTAAAGTTATAAAAACAATAACATATTAAACTAAAATAACTATGCCCCGATGTCACATCCTATCAGAGCATGCCCAATTGAAGCCTTAAGCCTCATCACCAACATCCCCATGATGCTGATTATCTGCAACATAATTTAAAACATATACAAAAACAACAAGGGAGTGAGAAACATCTCACTCAGTTTCAGGTGCAGAAATAAAGGTTAAATAGCCCACACACACACACAACAAATATAAGTCACATGTAAATAACATACATAAATAATCAAATATCACATATATATTCATTTATCATGCTATGATGTCATGGACTCAACTCATAAATGCATGCATGTGGCGCCATACGGAAGATTCACAATTCATCGTTGGTGACCCTAAGGTACACCTGGTTACATCACTGGTGACCCTAAGGTACACCTTGTTAGCATGTTACATCGTGGGTGACCCTAAGGTACACCTTGTTAGTCGTGGGTGACCATAAGGTACACCTTGTTAGCATGTTACATCGTGGGTGACCCTAAAGTACACCTTGTTAGTCGTGGGTATGCGGCCTCAGCGGCACACCTGGAGTAATATATGCATATAATGCATGTCATACATTCATAATCTCATGGACTCAACATTTAACTTATTACATAATTTCATTTAGTACATCATATCATTATTTGTCATAGTATCATAATCATAGTTTGTCTCAATAGTCCATTCTTAGGTCTCATGTCATTTGTCCATATTTCACATGGTCATGTCATCAATACTCCTCATAAGGTCCGCATAGGTATTCACAGAGATTCAGAGAGCATTCTTATTCATATTAAAACTCATGTATTATTAACATTAATTTCATATTCATTTATTACTTCAACAAAGAAAAAGGTAGAGTAAATAGAAAATCAGACAGAACAACGACACTTTCAACAAAAACAAAGTAGAATAAATAGAAAATCGGACAGAACAACGACACCTTCAACAAAAAGCAAAGTAGAGTAAATAGAAAATCAAACAGAACAACGGTATCTTCAACAAAGAATAAAATAGAGTAAATAGAAAATCAGACAGAACAACAGCAAGGGATTGGGGGCCAATCCGACAAACAACTATCCAACAATTATCCCCACACCCCTGAGCGAGGTTCTCACTCCCCCCCTTACCTGGATAGGCGGAGTTGAAACTTGGGCAGGATCTCCTCCTCTGGATCCCCTCTTTTTCTTTCCCTCTCTCTCTTTTTCTTTCTCTCTCTCTCTCTCTCTCTCTCTCTCTCTCCTCTTTCTCTCTCTAAGATTACCACTTCTTGTTCAATATAAATTTTTCACCCCCCCCTTGGCCCTATTTATAGGCCTCCTGGCGCAACCGGAACGGCCGTACTGATTTCGGAACGGCCCGTTCCGGATCCTTCAAACGTGGGCAAATTTCTCAACTGGAACGGCCCGTTCCAAAACCGGAACGGCCGTTCTCAAAAAGCAGAACGGTCCGTTCTGAAACCAGAACGGCCCGTTCTCAAACTCAGCAGAACGGCCCGTTCTCCCTCCGAAACGGCCCGTTCTCCTTGTTGGAACGGCCCGTTCTGGGCCCGTTCCCAACCTAAAATTTTTGCTTATTTTAAATGCTCAGAATGGCCCGTTCCACTTTCGGAACAGCCCGTTCCGAGTTACTCAAATACCCCTAATACCTTTATAAAATTACGAAAATGCCATCAATAATTACGAAAATGCCATTATTAATAAAAAATATCCTTTTAAGGAAATTGGGGTGTTACAATTCTCTCCTCCTTTTAGAAATTTCGTCCCCAAAATTTACCTGAAAACAAAAATAGATAAGTTTCTCGCATCTTGCTTTCTAACTCCCATGTAGCACTTTCTTCAAAATTTCCTTATTGATGTACAACTCTATCAATCTCTCCAAGAAATGTCTAATGTTAATAAGTTCAAGGTGAGCAGACCTGGTAAGCCTATCCATTAATCCAAATAAGATCAAATTTCTTAAGAATATCATACATAACTACAACTAAATCCATAGATACAGAATCTTATTTTCAAATTAGAACGTCTAAAGGTTGTATTAAATCTGAAAGTTTTTGGTGTTTGACCTTAACTTTCTAACATACTAAGCAAGCATACACAAATTCCTCCACTTCCTCCGTCATCTTAGGCCACCAAAACATCTTCTTAAGATATTGATACATCTTAGTAACTCCTAGATGAATACTAAGACTGCTCTTATGACCTTCTTCCAAGATTGATCTCTTAAGTTCTGGCACATTTGGAATATACAACCCATCCTTAAATCTCAACACTCCATCCACTCCAAATTTAAACTTACTTTCTACACCTTGATTCAACTTCTCTACTTCTCTTTAGACCATCATGTTTCCGCTGCGCCACTCTGATACATTTCAGTAACTCTTAAATAAATGCTAAAAATATTCTTATGTCCTTTCTCTAAGATCATCTTCCTTAATTTTGGGTTTACTAGGCATATAGATTATATCCTTGTATCCCGAAAACACCATCAACTTCCACTTGTAAAAGGCTATTTATATTCCTACCAATCTTTTTCACTTGGGTCACTAAGAAAGAATCTAACTCCTGAGTCTTCTAATCTCATTATTAATCCTTTCAACATATTCAATTCAATGTTCCTAAGGGTGAGCTCACACATCATGCTTAAGTTTCTAATCTACTCAATCAAACTCAACACTTATATCATCAAAATGATAGATAAATGTTCATCCTACTCAGGACATTTGTCACCATATTAGTTTAACTTGTATAATCTTCTCCAATGATTAGGCACCTAATTGTAAGTTCACTATGTACTCATACTCGGTCTTCAAGTCTTACCACTTTATTTATACTCCAAGAAAACTCTTATTCACTACCTTGTCCTATAATCTCATACCTGGCCACCAAAATGAATCGACTAATATGCTTATTCAATATCCTTTGAATAATCCATTCGTTAATCGAGTCATACATAGTCCCTTACTACTAGGAGTAATTTCACAAATCAAACTTAAATTCCTAACTTGAGCCAAAAGATATATCTCTTTGATCATAAAGAAAGATAAATATAGATATTTCCTATTCAAAGCATCGACTGCTATAGGTTTACCCAGATAACAACTAAGATTAAAATCTTAATCCTTACAATTTCCAACTATCTCTTCTATCTCATATTCAATTCCTTCGGATCAAACAGATATTTAAGATCCTTATAATCACTAAATATCTCAATAATGTTTCTAAAATCTCAAGCGTAACTATTACAACTTCTAATTCAAGGTAATTTCTCTCATGAATTTTCTATTTCCTATATGCTTAAAAACATAAGTTACTACCTTTGCATCAATAATCCACCCAAACCTGTCTTCAAAGTCATCACTAAATCCCACATAAGACTTACTAGAGTCAGGTAATATTATCACTAGTCAATCTTGCCATAAGAGTTAGAACTACTCTTATACTTACTATCTCACATAAAGACAATACCCCTCATAGTGAATGTAGTCAAGGGAAATGCTATCCTAGAAATTCTTTCAATAAATCTCCAATAGTAAGCCTCATAAAACTTTTATTCTCGCTAACTTGCTTAAATATCTCTCTGCTTAAACATAACTTCTACCTAAGACAGATTCATGTTCACCTTAACTGAAATTTACAGGGACTAGAAAACTTAACATACAACCGTCTTGGATATATCTTCACCTTCAACTACAATATGATCATATCACATCCTAAGATCAATATCACTAACCATACAACATTCACCATTTGATCCCTAAGGTCTTCTATTCACATATCGACATACATGCACATCAAGTCATATTAGAATGCCTACTTTAAACCTTCATATATATCATCCATAAGCATGTACATGAACAACCTTTACCACATAGCATCATATAACCTTAAACAACCTCTCAATCTACACGAAAACACCTCAAAACATGTCAATTCTTATCCTTGCATTGCCTACTAACCCGAAAACATTATTATACAGACTAACTTCTATTTTTAACAACTATCAAAGAAAACAACACATAAAGAGTTCTACTCATCCACGTGATATCAACCTATCACTAAGTGAATAGGCTACAACTCTTAGGGAGACATGAGATTTTAAAAAACAAATCATCTTCTTAGCTAAAGAAAACTTCAAAAATCACAACAAATATATTCAGTGCTTACAACTATACCTCTGATTACCAAAACAGCTATACTGGAGTTCTAGACCTCCGTTTTACCTGATTCCAATTCCATTAGAAAGATAACATCCAAGGCTACCACTTTCCTGAAGACTAACAAAAATTCTAATTTTGTCAGTATAGCACTTGTACTGTCACAACAAAACATCTCCTACACCAGACAACAATAGTGTATCAACATCTAAAATCACAAAAATACCTCAATCCTTCCAAACTTACTCCTTTCCACCTGAAATTCATATCAAAGTTTCCCACTACAAATCTAAACCAAATAACTCACCTATTCAGTACAAAAGGCTTAGAAAATAAAATTTTCATGCAACCATCAAACTCTAAAAATCATCAACACTTCAATCTTTCCTTAAGAATACCAAAACTCCAATTTTCAACATACCTCATCTTTGGATTCAATTGCTACAACTATAGCTTTCAAAAATTTCACCAATCATAAATTCTTAATACACTTTAAAATAAATCAATGTCTTACCCAAATCTAAGGCCTCAATAGTTCCCACAATATTAACAACATATTTCGTCTACCACTACTCGCACATATGCTTGCAACACAAGCGATATTACTCAACCACCACTTCTTACGTAAGTATCAAACAATTAAACAATCATAAGAATGAAGAAGAAAGGTCATAATGGTATTAGCTGACACTATCATGACTATCATTTCTCTAATTAAAAAAAATAACTTAACAATATCAAACTTTACAATATCAACACAAGGAGAACATCATCATCATCATTATCAAAGCAAAACATCATCAAAGCAAAGCATCACCAAAGTATACAACAAACAAAACAATGTCAGAGTACACAACAGAATCTCGATAAGTCACGGCCGATTAGATCGACCTGCTCTGATACCACTAAATGTGACACCCTCTACCCCATTATTAATATACAACAAATGTAACAATAAAATATTTTTTTTTCTTCTTTTTGGGTAAATAAAATCTTTCATAGTTGACAAATATTTCAAATATAACAAGGTAGAAGATTCACATTCGTAACTCATAAATCATAACTCCAGTGTAAAAATTATAAAAGAAAAGAAGTTAAGATTTTCAATACAATTTAGTGTAAAACAAGAAATCATATATATACAAATAATAATAAAGGAAATATAAATTAACTCCAGTAAAGGTGGCAGTGCCTCCTGGTTAGGAATTAATTTATACTCCCAAATCATATAATAAAAATATAACAAAATGTACATCTTGGTCTTTTATCAAGAACGTTCAAATTACAATTCTTAACATATATTTTCCTTGAATTATACATGTTATCTATGTTATCTCTTCGTTAGAAATTACAAAAGAAGAGAAACTAAAGTTATAAAAACAATAACATATTAAACTAAAATAACTATGCCCCGATGTCACATCCTATCAGAGCATGCCCAATTGAAGCCTTAAGCCTCATCACCAACATCCCCATGATGCTGATTATCTGCAACATAATTTAAAACATATACAAAAACAACAAGGGAGTGAGAAACATCTCACTCAGTTTCAGGTGCAGAAATAAAGGTTAAATAGCCCACACACACACACAACAAATATAAGTCACATGTAAATAACATACATAAATAATCAAATATCACATATATATTCATTTATCATGCTATGATGTCATGGACTCAACTCATAAATGCATGCATGTGGCGCCATACGGAAGATTCACAATTCATCGTTGGTGACCCTAAGGTACACCTGGTTACATCACTGGTGACCCTAAGGTACACCTTGTTAGCATGTTACATCGTGGGTGACCCTAAGGTACACCTTGTTAGTCGTGGGTGACCATAAGGTACACCTTGTTAGCATGTTACATCGTGGGTGACCCTAAAGTACACCTTGTTAGTCGTGGGTATGCGGCCTCAGCGGCACACCTGGAGTAATATATGCATATGATGCATGTCATACATTCATAATCTCATGGACTCAACATTTAACTTATTACATAATTTCATTTAGTACATCATATCATTATTTGTCATAGTATCATAATCATAGTTTGTCTCAATAGTCCATTCTTAGGTCTCATGTCATTTGTCCATATTTCACATGGTCATGTCATCAATACTCCTCATAAGGTCCGCATAGGTATTCACAGAGATTCAGAGAGCATTCTTATTCATATTAAAACTCATGTATTATTAACATTAATTTCATATTCATTTATTACTTCAACAAAGAAAAAGGTAGAGTAAATAGAAAATCAGACAGAACAACGGCACTTTCAACAAAAACAAAGTAGAATAAATAGAAAATCGGACAGAACAACGACACCTTCAACAAAAAGCAAAGTAGAGTAAATAGAAAATCAAACAGAACAACGGTATCTTCAATAAAGAATAAAATAGAGTAAATAGAAAATCAGACAGAACAACAGCAAGGGATTGGGGGCCAATCCGACAAACAACTATCCAACAATTATCCCCACACCCCTGAGCGAGGTTCTCACTCCCCCCCTTACCTGGATAGGCGGAGTTGAAACTTGGGCAGGATCTCCTCCTCTGGATCCCCTCTTTTTCTTTCCCTCTCTATCTTTTTTTTCTCTCTCTCTCTCTCTCTCCTCTTTCTCTCTCTAAGATTACCACTTCTTGTTCAATATAAATTTTTCACCCCCCCTTGGCCCTATTTATAGGCCTCCTGGCGCAACCGGAACGACCGTACTGATTTCGGAACGGCCCGTTCCGGATCCTTCAAACGTGGGCAAATTTCTCAACTGGAACGGCCCGTTCCAAAACCGGAACGGCCGTTCTCAAAAAGCAGAACGGCCCGTTCTGAAACCAGAACGGCCCGTTCTCAAACTCAACAGAACGGCCCGTTCTCCCTCCGAAACGGCCCGTTCTCCTTGTTGGAACGGCCCGTTCTGGGCCCGTTCCCAACCTAAAATTTTTGCTTATTTTAAATGCTCAGAACGGCCCGTTCCACTTTCGGAACAGCCCGTTCCGAGTTACTCAAATACCCCTAATACCTTTATAAAATTACGAAAATGCCATCAATAATTACGAAAATGCCATTATTAATAAAAAATATCCTTTTAAGGAAATTGGGGTGTTACACGTTCTGGTTGTAGTACGACCCGTTCTGTGATCAAAACGACTCGTGCTGATTGTAGTATGACCCGTTCTGCAATTAGAACGGGCCGTTCTAACCGTAGTACGAGTCGTTCTTACTGTAAAATGTCCCATTCTACAACCAGAACGGGCCGTTCTAATTGCAGTACAGGCCGTTCCAGACTACAGTTTTAGGCCTTTTGAGAAAACTGGAACGACTTGTGCCAATTTAAAAGTCTTACTTTTAAAATCGGTTGATGCATGACCGATGTTAAAAGTTATACTTTTAAATAACTTTTAACATCGGTCAATGACCGATGTTAAAAGTGCAACCTTTTAAAATCGGCTCTTTTAAAATCGGTCAGATAACCAATTTTAAAAGTGTTTTTCTACTAGTGAATAAAAATTATTAGCTTCTAAAATAAGAACCTCAGTACCTGCCTCTTAACTTTACAAGAATACATTCCTTCCATATCATTACACTACAAAAAAAATTGGATTTAGCGACCACCAAAATCGGTCGCTAAATTGCTAAAATTGGTCGCTATTTGCTTTAGCGACCGAATTAGCGACCGAAATTTAAGTAGTCGCAAAAACCCTAGTCGCAAAGCTATATAGCGACCAAAAAATTTTGGTCGCTATTTTGCGACCGAAAATTTTGGTTTAGCGACCGAAAATTTTGGTCGCAAAATGGTTGCAATGATTTTGGTCGCTGATGTGTATGGGGACCAAATTAGTGACCGAATAAATCGGTCGCTAAATCGGTTGTTAAAAATTTATTTTTTAAATTATTAAATTTTATAGACGTTGCAAATTCGATCGCTACGAAATACTCATATTTGGCCTCTCAAGGATTCTATTTCACAATACTTCACTTTTCAGCATATTTTTTCCTTAATTACACAATTTTTGGGAAACTTCCCAGAAGGTCACCCATCCCTATATTACTCCAAGTCAAGCACGCTTAACTGTGGAGTTCTTATGAGATAAGCTACAAAAAGGCATATGAATATTGTCATTATAGGTAGTTCAAATTAATTCATTTAAGTCATCCTCAAATATACAATCTCATACTTATACTATCTTTGGATCCCTCTCATTTCGGTGTATCCGAACCGTTATAAACATATAATAATATATTTAATAATTATATTACTAATAATAATTATTATATTATATTTAATTAATCTTTATTTATATATACTTACTTTTATAATTAACAATCTACTTATTTCTATTTAAAATTAATATTATGATACAATTTAAATTATATATTATAAATTTAAAAATTTAAATAATAATTTTCATATTTTAAAATGAGAAGGATTATAATAACACTGATATAACTTTTACTAAGTATTACATTGTTCAATAACTTTATATTAAATGTGAATTTTGTAAATCCAACCGTTAAATTGAAATAAGTTCATATCACTTTCTATTTTTATATCAAGTTTTGTTAAAATTGAACAACATCTTGAAGGTAATCAAAGTGCTCATATTTTAATATATTTTGAAATGTATATGTTACGTTAATTTTATTTTACAAGAATGAAGTATCAAATCATCTTGAATTCATATAAAATTTTGTATATATGATCTAAGAGTAAAAAACTTTCAATCTAACGGTTGAATTTATAAAATTCACATTTAATATAAAGTTATTGAGCGATATAATACTTAGTAAAAGTTACACCTGTGTTATTATAACACTTCTCTTTTAAAATATTATTTTTATAAATTAAATTTTAACATTTTAAAAAAATTATTAATTAACTTAATATATTTATTCATCTTAAATCTAAAATATAAAATTTTAAAAATATATTTATCCTTGTTTTATTTTTTAATTATCAACCATTAATAAAATACTAATTTAAAATCTTATCAAGTTATATCATAATATTTTCATATCAAGTTTAAAACCAGATATTAGTTATAAAATATGTTAATTTGTGTTGGAATTTTATTTCAACATGAAACTTTAAAATAAATGCGAATAAAAAAAACTCCGTTAAAACAGTCACGTATTCTATTTGATAGAGAAAAAAGCAAGGAAACACATTGTGATGTATTAAAAACTAATAAAAAAGAACCAGTGGGTGGTTTGCCCAATTAGTTAAGGGGAAAAACTTAAGATTTTCTCCACGTAAGTATGTGTGTGGATTCGAGCTCTATTGTCAGTAATTTTAGCCTTTTTAAACAAAGCAGGTGTAATTGTAACAAAAAGAAGGTGTATATATCATAAGTTAAATACTATGAACATGTATGAGTAAATTAAAATCAAAGGATAATAATTTTTTTAAATTACTAAAAAATATTTCATTTTATAATTGTTTCACAAATTCTTACTAATTTTTGTATAAGTCAATTGCTTTTAAACAATGAAACTAGCACGATTATATCAATTGAATTGAATAATTAAGCCTAACTTTTAAAATAACAATTGAAATAAAATAAGATTCATGAAAATAATTTCAAAATATATTAGGTAAATAATTTTTATATATAATAAAATTAAAGACAATGATTAAAATAATCAATGGAGTTAATGTAATATTCATTTATAAATATTTAAATAAATTATAAGTAGCAAGGTATTATTTAATTGATGTTTAAAATAAAATATTTTATAATATCTAAATGAATTGATTTTTAAGATAAACTATTATATACATATTTAATTAATATAATTTTAAAATATATATGTATAATTAGGTATATTTTAAATAAATATTTTTATATTAAAAATTAATTTAACATTAAACAAAATAAAAATATTTCAAAATATGATTGTTGTTGAATCAGTTTCCCATGGTAGGATCATATTCATATATAATAATAAAATCATGTTTCCTCAACGAAGCGATATCTGCCCAAAGTAGTACGAGCATAATCAAAGATAGATGGTATAACGTATTTTAAGTAATTGATCTCATGTGTTATTGGTGTATATATTTATATATATAATTTATTTTATAATTTTTATTTATTAAATTAATGGAATATTAATTATATTTTATCAATTTTAGATTTGTTTGATAAATTTTTATTAATCCTTATATAAGCCAATTATTTTTAATTTAATGGAACTAACGTGTTTATATCAGTTGAACTAGATGTTTAAGTTAATTTTGAAAATATTAATGAAAATAAAATAAGATTTATGAAAAGAAGTTTATTTATCTTAACAAAATTGGAAAGCACAATAAATTATGTATTTTCATATTATCTAATAATGTAATAAAATATTAAGCATGGTAAAAGAGAAATAAATTTCTCAAGAGAAAAATAAATAAATTTTCTAGATAAATTATTATTTAAATTAGTCTATTTTTTTAAAAACAGATTCAATTAAAAAGATTATTATTTAATTTTGATTTATAACATTATGTTTCTCATTTTTTAATACATCATGATATATTAATTATCTATTTTAAATTATATAATTTGTATTATTTTACAAAACAAAATAATTTTATTGGGAGGGTATTGATTTTTATTTCTTATCATTATAAAAATAATATTATATATTTTTATATTTGCTTTCATTTTAAAAAAAATATATTTCTAAATTTTTTAGAAAATTTACATTTAGCGACCGATTTTAATTCAGTCGCTAAAATTGTTAACAAAATTAATTTTTTTTTATTTTTTTAGCAACCGATTTTAATTCGGTCGCTAAATTTTTTAAAAAAGTTAATTTTTTTTTTTATTTTTTTAGCGATCGATTTTAATTCGGTCACTAAAATTATTAAAAAATTAATTTTTTTTATTTTTTTAGCGACCGATTTTAATTCGATCGCTAAATTTATTAAAAAAAAATTGATTTTTTTTTATTTTTTTAGCGACCGATTTTAATTCGGTCACTACAATTATTAAAAATTTTTTTTTTTAATTTTTTTAGCAACCGATTTTATTCGGTCGCTAAAATTATTAAAAATATTAATTTTTTTTTTATTTTTTTAGGGACCGATTTTAATTCGGTCGCTAAAATTATTAAAAATATTATTTTTTTATTTTGTTAGCGACTGATTTTAATTTAGTCGCTAAAATTATTAAAAATATTAATTTTTTTATTTTTTAGCGACCGAAGTCGTTCCGTCGCTATTTTAATCAATAATTATTATTTTAGCGACCGATTTAGCGACCGATTATTTGTCACTAAAAAATCGATCGCTAAATTGGTCGCTAAATAAAATTTGCAACCAAATCAGATTCGGTCGCTAATTAAGTCGCTATTAGCGACGGAAAAAAATCGGTCGCTAATTTCGGTAGCTAAATTGACTTTTTTTTGTAGTGTTATACGCCTCTTTGAATATTTTATCTTAAAATATTTATCACTTTAAAATATTAAAATAATTATTATTTTTTATATTAATATCCTTATTAGTTAGTATTTCATATAAATACTTAAACGAATTTACAATTAAATTTGACTCTTTTAGTAAGGGCATTTTTAATTTGAAAGAAAACGCCATTTTATACTAACATTGTGATTAATAACTTTTTTAGAAGTATATAATACTAGGATGTTTCTCGTGCGATGCACAGCTATTTAATTTAAAATATATTTCATATAATAATAAATTATTAAATTTTTTTATTAATTAGTTTCATGTTTTAAAGTATTTTTTTATTTATATTTTAAAATTATTGTTATCTTTATTTTATAAAAATAGAAAAAGTTGATTATATAATATTTATAAATTAATGCATATAATAATGAGTTTAATATATTTTTGACTCTATTGTAACTAATGTATTTTAATAATAATATTATTTTTTATAGTGTGTTAGAAAAGATGGTTTAATTTAAGAGGGGGTGAATTAGATTTTTCAAAATTTAATCAGAGTTTTGGATTTTTATTTGAAATTTTTTTCTAAAATACTTTCCAATTGAAGTATATTGAGTTTTTGATATATGGGATATGCACCTATAAGCACTTCTAATCTTTATTAATCTCTTGAATCTTAACTTTGTATAATGCACAAATTATATTTCAATTAATATGTCAATCATACAAAATCACAAATCATATGTAATCATATTTAATCAAGTCAAGATATCAATCAAAGATTACACAAGTAAAGAGGGTAAGGATAGAGAAAAGTTCAAAGAGATTTATCCAGGTTTAGTCACTTCACATGTGACCTTCATCCAGCCCTTAATCAACCTGATCAAGATTTGTGCACTATCTTTATGTAAGAAGGTTTACAATCATACAACACACATGCAACCTACTTCTACATACAAGATATCACTTTTCTTGAACCCAAGAAAACACTTCTTGCAGTCACCCACTACAAGAGTTACCACACTTGAGAAACCTAATCAAGATTGACCATACTTGAGAAACCTACTCAAGATTTACTACTTTTACACCTAAAAAGTAAGGAACGAATTCACTTGGTATGTTGAACAAATCAGAATGTGGATTCAAGACAAATCTTTTTCCTTTCCTCAAGATAGTAGTGATTATGATGAGATCTTCAAAACATTTTCACAAATTGTTTTTACTTCTTGGTTTTTCAAACTTTCACAAAGAAACACTCCAAGAAGATCACATAAATTCAATATTTCACAAAAGTTTGCTTACAATATCACTTCTTCTATTTTTGAATGAGAAAACCATTTTTATAAATTTTTCATTCTCAGATAATCGACTATTTATAGGAATAATCGATTATTTTGTTCTTCACGATTCTGGAAATCATCCAAGAACACTATAATCGATTATTTCTTAGGATTATCGATTATTCGAGGGAGTGCAATATAGAATAATTGATTATTTCACCAGATAATTGATTATTACAACAATGTTTATCAGGTTTATGAAAAACAGAGCAAATAATCAATTATTTTAAGTGAATAATTAATTATTTTGAGTAAAATCTCAAAATCTCAATTTCTTCATCCAGATTACTTTCCAAGTCACATTGTATCATCATCATACCATACTTATGTTAGTTAGGATAAGATTTAGTCACTCAACCACTTAAACATGCATAAAGATAAAACACAAAGGAATACATGTTATAAACTACACTATTACATCAAATCATCTTATACACATCTTTGATTTTAATGCTTCCCTTTTTGTAATCATCAAAACCTTTCTGAATTAGCTTCACCAGCTTCCTTAAGATATAAATCTTAGCAATCTACCATTTTTCTTAACACGGTAAACTTTTGATAATGAAGATTTATGAGATCACATAAAATTACTTCATATTTATATTCTATCAATGTATAAATTCGTACACCATAATATGTAATATCTATTTTATGCTTCATTCTTCGACACTCCATCCGCTAATAATGAAAATATCATTTTAATGTCTAACCTTGTAAACTTGTTGAAAAAAATGAACACATAATAATCTAAAGAGAAATATTTGCAACAAATGTCTTATTATTCCATTTTCCTGAAATTTAATGTATTTAGATTTATTAAATATTGTTAGATATGAAATGTTTAATTGCTTAGAAATATTTAATAGACACAAAATTTGAAAAAATATACATGTATATGTCATTGTAAAAGTTAAATTATATGTTTATTAGTGTAGTGGTCAATGTAACATAGGAACGACATGTTTATATTTTGAAGGAGAGTTTCCAAGATAAGGAGCAAGAGCTGGAGTATCTTGCCATCAAAGAGAATAAGGTTAGATTGTTCAAGGAGGAACTAGAGGTTATTCGTGTCGAGTAGGCTGCGGTGATTGTAGTTTGTGCTTGACTTGAGAGCGAGACAGAGAGATTGTTAAATGAGAAGAGAACACAAGTTGAAAAGAACACAAGTTGTCACTAAACAAGTTGGGCTACTGGTGGATTGTGGGAAGCTGGCTAATGAGGTGGGTGATGGAAACCTTAGAAGAGACTATATTGATGTAGTTTCTCCTTCAAGCTTCTTGGATGGATCTTTAGCTTCTTGGATTCCTTCAAGCTCCTTCAATGGATTCTAATGATGTGAAAAGCCATTTCTAACACATAAGAGAAGGTAGGATCTCCCTTAGATGACACCACACTCTTAAATAGTGATAAGTCTCTTCAACTTCTCTCCACACTCAAGAGAGGACAAGAGAAAATGAAGACTTAGCTTGGATAACAAGCTTGGCTTGGTTTGGAAGTCCAAACCATTTGCATAAGCAAGTGGATGTCCAATCCAAATGGGCCAAAAGAAGTTTGGCAGTCCAATCCCAAATAAGTCTAATAAGACTTAGCTAGTTACACTTCCCTTAATATACTAATTACACCCTTAAGTAAAAATAATACATGGACACAATTACCTACATTACTTGACCCAAAATACAAGGACAAAAATATTCTAATAAAATCACTGTTAAAATAAATTGCAAGTAAAAAATGTATAACAACTATAGAAGCCTTTTAAGGTAAGCCTCCAATGGAAGGATACTCTACAAAATAAGGGTAAGTGCACTAGAAATCTTCAAATCAACTTTATCACCCTTCACCCTTCTTCGTCTTATGTCTTCATAAGAGATCCTTGGGAAGTAGGTTTCGATCTATGGGTTTGATGGCAGTGAGGTTTGGAACATTGTTTGGAAAGAAAAAGGGTTTGAAGTGGAAGTTGGTTATCATCAAAAAAGTTGTGAGTGAAGAGCATGTGATGAGGCTTTGAAAAGGTGGCTAGGCAAGTAAAGTATTTTTTCCCAAAATTTCCTAATGGTAGGCTAAACATTGACATGGATGTTTATGATGATGGGTTGGTGAATGAGGCAGACATCTTAGAGGAAGATCAGGATGGAGGTGAGGTTTCTCTAAAGGTGCTTGAGGTGGAGGCTAGGAAGGAGAAGGTGGAGCTTAATAAAGAAACACTAGTGCTTGAAGGAGGTGTGGTTGTGGAAACTGTTGAAGATTCAATAGTGGTGCATGTTGGGCGTGAAGATGATGCGACTGACAAATTGGTGCCAAGTGAGGAAGTTTAAGGCTCAAGAGTCCATGGTGGAAAGATGGACCAACAAATGGAGAACGACTTCCTTGTGTGAGGATGTTAGGTATCGAGTGCTTTATGTATATGTTGAATGATGTTTGAAACATTTCTTTTAGTTATTGCTTTCATCTATACTGTTATGAAACAAATTTAGGTGTGTGCATGTTTATTTTACATAATAGTGCATGTGTTTGATTATTGTATATTGTGTTTTGTGCAGGAGCACATTGAGGAATCGCGAGGGAGTTAAGGAGTGTGCTTGCAGTCATGAGAGCATGTGTACTCAATAATTGTGAAGGAGCTCAGAAGTTGGAGTTGGAATTGCAAAAATATGAATACTTGGGAAACACAATTGTAGTCAATAAGTTTAGTTGCATGATTGAGAAACGTATTTTAATTGTAGTAAGGACGGAAGAACGTGGTGGCTTGAAAATCACTTGTGAATCATAGGAGAGACGTAAGAGCCTGGTAGTTCGAAAATCACATGTGAATCATAAGAGAGACATGAAAGCCAGGTAGCTCAAAAATTGCATGTGAATCATAGGAGATACATGAGAGTCCGGTAGCTAGGAAATCGCGTGTGAATCGTAGGAGAGACGTGAGAGCCTGGTAGCTCAAAATCACATGTGAATTGTAGGATAGATACGAGAACCTAATAGCTTGAAAATCGCATGTCAATTGTAGGAAAGAGGTGATAACTTGGTAGTTCAAAAATTGCCTGTGAATTGTAGAAGAGACACTAGAGCTTGGTAGCTCAAAAATCACGTGTGAATTGTAGGAAAGAGGTGAGAGCCTACGAGCTCGAAAATCATGTGTGAATCATAAAAGAGATGTGAGAACCTGTAGCTTAAAAATTGCATGTGAATTGTAGGAGAGACACATGAGCCTAGTAGCTTAGAAATTTTGTGTGAGCTTGGAAATTAGTTGTTTTCATAAGTATATCATTTTGAATAGAAACTTGAATGAGTATCTTTTATTAATTTGTGATAAATGATTCATGTTTTGGGATGCCTCACTAAAAAAAAATTCCTAGCCAAAAACACTTTACTAAAGGAAAGAGCAAAAGGACTAAGATAGAAAAAAGAGTACATAACTGATTCATTTGTGCTAAGTTGAATAAGATAATATGTTGTGCTGTGAGACTAAAGGTCACCAGGTTAACAGTGCATCTTAGGGTGATTTTCTAGCTTTCGAATTAGCATTTCCATGTTGTGTGTTGATCATTTTAGACCGTTGTTATCATCCCATCATTGGTGGGAAACTTCATAGATGGGGTGTGGATACCACAGTGCTTAAGGCGTTTAGGGAGTATTTTCTAAGTATGACATTGTACGAAGTAACAACATCCACCAATAAAAAAACATTCACATTCAATGACTTGGTATAGCTACCACTATAAAATTTGGTTAATAGTTTTATGTAGCCCTTTGTGTTAACTTAGTCGCATGCAAATCCTAACAAGGGCTCGTCATATGGTTTGATGCCATCATGTGGCAGCTGCATTTGTAGGAAGGTGTTCCAACAGAGGATATCAATTGAGTAGTCTTGATCCATAAGGGTTTTTTGTACTTCTCAATTGGCGATTGTATCGAAATGACCATGGAGTTGTCTTAATTTGGATTCATACCCAGGAAATCATAGACTATGGCCAAGGCCAAGGAATCCAAGAGGTGATATACTAAAAGAACCAAGAGGAATGGGATGATCTTAAAGACCTTTTTCATATATTTTGTAAATAGTCTCTTGTATAGGTTATTTTGCCTTTGTATTTGTGAGGCACTTTACTTGCTTTTTCCTAGTGTTTGTATATTGATTTCAAGGTAGGTTACTTGGAGAGTTTAACTCCATTTAACCTCCCTAGTTGATACATTCATTTTGTATTTTTTCAGTAGGGAAAAGGGGGTGACATTTAGCAATGCTTGGGGTGTGATTAGTAATTGGGCCAGAACTGGGCCTAGGCAAAATTTTGCATATTGGACTCATTTTGCTCCTAATTTTTCATAGATTTGATTTAGCTAGGTCTCATCATCATATGATGAACCTAACTAAACCAAATCAAAGTTTTTCAAATTAAATCATGGAGCCAAATGCATCCAAGGCCGCCTAGCTAGTTTCTTCCTCCTTGGCCGAAAATTGCTTGTCTCACTTCAAAGGTTGGAAGCTTGCCTTGCAAGCTTCTAAACCTTTGTAAGGTTAGCTTACCTTACCATGGTTCTTAAGTGAACCATGGTCAAGGTTAGTTTCTCCTACAAGCTAGCTAAACCGTGGGAGTTTAAGTTAATCCTACCATGGTTCCTAATAAACCATGGTTAAGGTTAGCTTCTCCTACAAGCTACCTCTCCCTATATATTTGTAAATACTACTCTTGTACTCACTTTTGACAAATTTGAGAAATAAAATCTGAATTTCTCTCCCACTCAAGAGTCATAAAACCGTAGAGAGTTCTCTCCTAGGTTTTCTAGCAAAGTTCTCCAACTTTGCTTTGGTTCCTCAAGCTTCCTTCACAAGCTTTAGGAAGTGGCCGAACCTCCTCTTCAAGGCTTCTCCTCCATGGAAGCTTCTTTCATGGAGATTCAAGCTTCTCCAAAGGATTAACCTCAAGAACATTCGGTCCAAGCATGGAGGAGTTGAAGTTCATCAATCTTCTTCAACTTAGCTCCATCATTTTTGGTATCTAGAGCCTAGTGCTCTTGAGGTTTTTGTCTCTAATTTTTTCTAATAGAATCCGTGTTGTATCTTCCTCCTATTACATGTCTTGTTGTGTTTTCTGTATGGATCTAGGTTTTCTAAAATTTTTGATGGATCCTATATGTCTAATATGAAGTAATTGATTCATGTTTGCTTGTTCCTATTCTTGTGAATCAATTTCGGTTTTGTGCTTTAGGTACTCTTGTGCTTGTGCTTTTGATTTTTGCTTGAGTCTTCTCCATTCATTCACATGTGTCCGTGATTGGACAACATTCATTGAGCATAGATTTTGTTTTTGAATCTCTTGTTTTGTCCTAGAAAGTCATGTGTAGTCCTTTGTATGTTGAAACTTCCTAGACTAGCTTGTTTGACCTAATTTTTGTTTAGCATTTTTGTGTCCGAATTTGTTGTGTCTTTTCTTATTAAATCTGTACCTTACTATATGTGCTTTTTTTTTTACATGATTGAGTTCCTAATTTGCTATTAGTTCTAGCAAATTTCCTAGAGTTAGGTTTCTATTATGTCTTGTTAAAAGTTTGTCAAAGAAAAGTTCATAAACACTTTCCTATTAGGTCTCCTTGTGTCTTGTGTTGTGGCTGAAACTTTGTGCAATTTTTTTAACCTTAAAACAGAACCAAAACAGAGGTGTGAGTGTCTTAAATGCATGAGAAAAACAAAAGAATGAGTGCTTAAAAATTTCTCTCAAAATAATACAAAATAGTGAAGCACTAGTTACAAAATGCATGTGAACACCTCTTGTTTTGTGTGAAATTTTTGCTGCAGTATTTTTTACACTAAATCCGAGACTTCTAAGTGTTTAAAAGGCATTGAAACTCCTGAAAATCAAAAGAAAATTAAGAGAAAAATATTTTGCAAAAGAAAAAGAAAGAAAATAGCAAAAGAAAAAGCCATAGGAGTGAAAATTTGGTGTTGTGTGCTCTCGGATTTGGAAAATTCTTGTGACATGTTTGCATTGGTCCAGCCATATATTTGAGTCTTATTTTGTTTTCTAATCTTAGCTTTTGATTTGTTAATCCATTCTAGTACCATTCCTAGGTTATTCTTTTGTGTGCTAGCTTTCTAAATTTGCCTTAATTTTTGCTTGTCAATTTTTGTGGAATTCTTTCTAGTCTTGTCTCATTTGTTTTCCACCAATTGGTGTAGCTATTCTAAATTGTTCTTTTTCAGTTTTACACTAATATTCTAGTCTTGAAGGTGGTTGAGTGCTTCTTAAAAGGTGTAGGAGGCCAAGGCAAAGGACATCCACTTGAAGGCTTTGGTGGTTGCTTAGGGAGTTTGTTCTCTCTTAGTGGCTAGGCTCTTGAAAACACCTAGAAGTGACCAAAGTCAAGGTTGCTTATAAGAGAGGAGTGAAACACCTTGTGAGGCTGCAACTTGGTGGCTGAATTGGAGCAAGAAGGAAGAAAGCTAGTTGTGAAAATTTTTTGTGAAAATTAGTGACAAATTTTAGTGACGGAATTTTTGGTTTCTAAAACTTGTTTTCCTTACAAAATCCGTCTCTAAATTTGTTTCTAAATTAGTGGCTAATTTGTTTTCCTTGAAATTAAGTGCAGCCACTAATTTCATGTGAAAGTGAATTTACATTTCATTTGGAGTGTGAATTTGCATTTCATTTGAAGCAAATTTGAATTTCATTTTCCTTGTAAATTTTTGTCTTCTAAATTTTTGTACAAGGCCTTTATTAAGGAGTGTCTTGGAGTGACTTTGGTGTATCTCCATCTCTCCTTAAGAACTCTTATAGCTAATCACGTGTATTACTTGTGAGAGTGGTCCTTGAAGGTCTTTGGTGCCTTTCAAGCTCTCACTTAGGTTTAATTGCTTTCAACGACTAGTTTATGTTTTAAGCAATTTATGTTTTCAGTCATTTAAGTTTTCAAGCAATTTATGTTTTCATGCTCTTTATGTTTTCAAGCATCTTATAAATTGTACACATAGGCACTTGCTTGTTATTTTTCCTTTAAGAAAAGTTCTTTGTGAAAATTGTTTTGTGCAAGACAAAAGTACAAGGGGGTTTAGAGATTTTTACTTGAAGAGGCTTGGTTATTAAGTGGCTCTTTAGTAGCTCACCTCCCTCCAAAGTTCAATTTGTACTCTTAGACCTCCAAGTGCCAAGTCTAAAGCACTTCAAAAACTTTATTTTCATAAAAACTATTTTTGTGTGGAAAAATCTCTTGAATTAAAATGTCTCAAAATTCCTCCAATAGTGAAAGTGATGGCTCTCCAAAAAGTCTTTCTTACATCACTAAAGAGCTCAAATCACTTAAACTATGGAAAAAGCAAGAGTCCATTCAAAGAGAGAAGGAAAGAATTGAAAGAGAAGGACAACTTGCTTATTTAGAGGAAGAATTGAGAATTTTAAGCAAGAGGAAGAAAAATTAAAAGAAGATATGAAGAAACATAGGAAAAAGAGTAGGAGCTCACATTCCCAATACACATCCCCTAATGAAAGCATGAATCAAGGGGATCACTACCAACATACTCCTAGGAGAACTACTAGGCCAAGGGAAGTCAAGGTTGACCTCCCACAATTCTTTGGCAAAGATGATGTGGAGTTATACCTAGATTGGGAAATGAATGTTGAGCAACTCTTTGCTTGCCATAGGGTGAGTGAAGAGAGAAAAGTCCCTCTGGCTACCCTTAGCTTCCAAGGGCATGCCATGTATTGGTGGACAGCCTTAGAACGAGAGAGACGCCTCCACAATGATCCTCCAATTCAATATTGGAATGATCTTAAAAGTGCAATGAGAAGGAGGCACATTCCCACCTATTATGGAAGGGAGCTTATGAATAAGCTCCAAAGGCTCCAACAAAGGGATTTGTCTGTAGAACAGTACAGGCAACAAATGGAGCTTTTAATGATGAGGGCTTGTATTAGGGAAGAGGAAGCCACCACTGTAGCTAGATTCCTAAGTGGTCTTGATTTAGAGATTAGAGACCAAGTGGAGCTACTACCCTACAGGGACTTAAATGATTTAGTCCAACTTTGTGTAAGGGTAGAACAACAAATGTTGAGAAAATCTTCTTTTAAAAGAGAAGGCTCCCACTTTAGATCTCTTAAGAAAGACTACATGGAGGAGGAAAAATCTTTTGAAAAGAAAAATATTTTAGAACCCTCCAAGGAATTAGCTAAGAATAAGGATAAGAACATAGAGAAGGGTAAAGGTACCCACACTCCACACACTAGCACAAAGACTAGTGATATTAAATGTTTCAAGTGTCTAGGGAGAGGCCACATTGCTTCTCAATGCCCTACAAAGAAAGTCATGATCTTAAGGGGGCATGACACTTATAGTAGTCAAGAAGAGACTACTACCTCCTCTTCTAGTGAGAGTGAGGTTGAAACAAAGCTTCAAAGGACCAAAGTGGACCCAGTTTATCCTTATGAAGGAGAGCTCCTAATGCTTAGGAGAATCCTTCATAATCAACCTAGTGGTACCATATCACAAAGAGAGAACATCTTTCATACACGATGTAATATTTTAAATAATGCTTGTTCTCTCATTGTTGATAGTGGTTCATGGTGCAATTGTTGTAGCACTAGGTTGGTTAAAAAAATGAGTTTAATTACTATGCCACATCCTCAACCTTATCATTTGCAATGGCTTAATAAGGATGGCGACATAGTAGTTGACCAACAAGTGAAGGTCAAGTTTTCCATTGGGAAGTATGAGGACCAAGTTTTATGTGATATAGTACCAATGGAAGCTTGTCATATTTTGTTAGGAAGACCATGGCAATTTGAAAAGAAAACTATACATAATGGTCTTACTAATGAAATTTCCTTCACTCACAAGGAAAAGAAATTTGTACTTTATCCTCTTTCACCTCAACAAGTGGCTGAGGATCAAGCACAAATGAAAAACAAAAGAAAAAGAGAAAAGGTAGGGAAGAGTAAAGAGGAAGAAATATCCTCTAAGGGAATTATGTCTAAAGAGAATTACTTTATCACTAAAGAATCTATGAAAACTACTTTCTTTATTCATAAAGACCTTAACTCTTACCCTCACGCTGCCACTAGTCTTGAAGAAGAGATTCACAAATCCATTATTTTTAAAGAAAAAGAATCTCAACTTCAAGATTTTGTGAAGGAGAAGTGGACTTCATTTAGTTCTACTTCTCATGCTACTTCCTTGGTGGTGCCCAAGGTAGATAGCCTTCCTTTTTGTAGGACTTGTCCTACCTTAGTTGTGTCAATAATGCACCCAATTTATGGAATATATTATTTGTTGGATATAACATATGAACCTTCAAGGTTCCTTGTGACGAATTCTTTTCATAACTATCCAACAAATAATATAATCCAAAATTGTTTAGGAAATTTCTTAGTAGTATTTTCCTTATTTTCTAGGAAATGCCTAGGTTACCACATATGGTACTTTAGGCAAGATGTTTTAGTTTTTAGGATTAAATCTTTAGTGTGCTATAGTTTTAGTTTTAGCACATTTTTAGGATTTAGTAATATACCTAGTCTATGTTTAGGAGAGGATCCTATTCATTATATTAGTAGGTCTAATGTCATTGATTTCTTTAGGTTCCATGAAAGGATTCCTTCTAGGATATTCCTTTCACATTTATTTGTTGAAAATATCACCTCTAATGAATTTTATTATATATTTGTAGGTATGACCAATAATCATGAGGACCCTCGAGATTTGAGGTCAAATCCTTTTCAAGAGGGAGGGGATGATAGACTATGGCCAAGGCCAAGGAATCCAAGAGGTGATATACTAAAAGAACCAAGAGGAATGGGATGATCTTAAAGACCTTTTTCATATATTTTGTAAATAGTCTCTTGTATAGGTTATTTTGTCTTTGTATTTGTGAGGCACTTTACTTGCTTTTTCCTAGTGTTTGTATATTGATTTCAAGGTAGGTTACTTGGAGAGTTTAACTCCATTTAACCTCCCTAGTTGATACATTCATTTTGTATTTTTTCAGTAGGGAAAAGGGGGTGACATTTAGCAATGCTTGGGGTGTGATTAGTAATTGGGCCAGAACTGGGCCTAGGCAAAATTTTGCATATTGGACTCATTTTGCTCCTAATTTTTCATAGATTTGATTTAGCTAGGTCTCATCATCATATGATGAACCTAACTAAACCAAATCAAAGTTTTTCAAATTAAATCATGGAGCCAAATGCATCCAAGGCCGCCTAGCTAGTTTCTTCCTCCTTGGCCGAAAATTGCTTGTCTCACTTCAAAGGTTGGAAGCTTTCCTTGCAAGCTTCTAAACCTTTGTAAGGTTAGCTTACCTTACCATGGTTCTTAAGTGAACCATGGTCAAGGTTAGTTTCTCCTACAAGCTAGCTAAACCGTGGGAGTTTAAGTTAATCCTACCATGGTTCCTAATAAACCATGGTTAAGGTTAGCTTCTCCTACAAGCTACCTCTCCCTATATATTTGTAAATACTACTCTTGTACTCACTTTTGACAAATTTGAGAAATAAAATCTGAATTTCTCTCCCACTCAAGAGTCATAAAACCGTAGAGAGTTCTCTCCTAGGTTTTCTAGCAAAGTTCTCCAACTTTGCTTTGGTTCCTCAAGCTTCCTTCACAAGCTTTAGGAAGTGGCCGAACCTCCTCTTCAAGGCTTCTCCTCCATGGAAGCTTCTTTCATGGAGATTCAAGCTTCTCCAAAGGATTAACCTCAAGAACATTCGGTCCAAGCATGGAGGAGTTGAAGTTCATCAATCTTCTTCAACTTAGCTCCATCAGTCCATGGTGGAAAGATGGACCAACAAATGGAGAACGACTTCCTTGTGTGAGGATGTTAGGTATCGAGTGCTTTATGTATATGTTGAATGATGTTTGAAACATTTCTTTTAGTTATTGCTTTCATCTATACTGTTATGAAACAAATTTAGTTGTGTGCATGTTTATTTTACATAATAGTGCATGTGTTTGATTATTATATATTGTGTTTTGTGCAGGAGCACATTGAGGAATCGCGAGGGAGTTAAAGAGTGTGCTTGCAGTCATGAGAGCATGTGTACTCAATAATTGTGAAGGAGCTCAGAAGTTGGAGTTGGAATTGCAAAAATATGAATACTTGGGAAACACAATTGTAGTCAATAAGTTTAGTTGCATGATTGAGAAACGTATTTTAATTGTAGTAAGGACGGAAGAACGTGGTGGATTGAAAATCACTTGTGAATCATAGGAGAGACGTAAGAGCCTGGTAGTTCGAAAATCACATGTGAATCATAAGAGAGACATGAAAGCCAGGTAGCTCAAAAATTGCATGTGAATCATAGGAGATACATGAGAGTCCGGTAGCTAGGAAATTGCGTGTGAATCGTAGGAGAGATGTGAGAGCCTGGTAGCTCAAAATCACATGTGAATTGTAGGATAGATACGAGAACCTAATAGCTTGAAAATCGCATGTCAATTGTAGGAAAGAGGTGATAACTTGGTAGTTCAAAAATTGCCTGTGAATTGTAGAAGGGACACTAGAGCTTGGTAGCTCAAAAATCACGTATGAATTGTAGGAAAGAGGTGAGAGCCTACGAGCTCGAAAATCATGTGTGAATCATAAAAGAGATGTGAGAACCTGTAGCTTAAAAATTGCATGTGAATTGTAGGAGAGACACATGAGCCTAGCAGCTTAGAAATTGTGTGTGAGCTTGGAAGTTAGTTGTTTTCATAAGTATATCATTTTGAATAGAAACTTGAATGAGTATCTTTTATTAATTTGTGATAAATGATTCATGTTTTGGGATGCCTCACTAAAAAAAAATTCCTAGCCAAAAACACTTTACCAAAGGAAAGAGCAAAAGGACTAAGATAGAAAAAAAAGTACATAACTGATTCATTTGTGCTAAGTTGAATAAGATAATATGTTGTGCTGTGAGACTAAAGGTCACCAGGTTAACAGTGCATCTTAGGGTGATTTTCTAGCTTTCGAATTAGCATTTCCATGTTGTGTGTTGATCATTTTAGACCGTTGTTATCATCCATCATTGGTGGGAAACTTCATAGATGGGGTGTGGATACCACAGTGCTTAAGGCGTTTAGGGAGTGTTTTCTAAGTATGACATTGTACGAAGTAACAACATCCACTAATAAAAAAACATTCACATTCAATGACTTGGTATAGCTACCACTATAAAATTTGGTTAATAGTTTTATGTAGCCCTTTGTGTTAACTTAGTCTCATGCAAATCCTAACAAGGGCTCGTCATATGGTTTGATGCCATCATGTGGTAGCTGCATTTGTAGGAAGGTGTTCCAACAGAGGATATCAATTGAGTAGTCTTGATCCATAAGGGTTTTTTGTACTTCTCAATTGGCGATTGTATCGAAATGACCATGGAGTTGTCTTAATTTGGATTCATACCCAG
Source organism: Cajanus cajan (assembly GCF_000230855.2). Taxonomy (NCBI): domain Eukaryota; kingdom Viridiplantae; phylum Streptophyta; class Magnoliopsida; order Fabales; family Fabaceae; genus Cajanus; species Cajanus cajan. Next base: position 27,426,271 of record NC_138521.1, read on the forward strand.
GAGATCATCATTAGTAAAAGTAATTGGAGGCAATGATCTAGGAAACTTACTTTGGGAAGTGGTGATGTTTTTTTATGGTTTTAAGGTGTCTCTTACATGAAAAATTGGTGTGGCCACTGCCTACAAATCCCCAAGCTATGGTGTGTTTGATACCCCTAACTCTAGTATCACTATTACCCTGGTCACTAGTGTCCACTTTTGGGATATTGTCTTGTGCCTATCCTTTCAACACTGATTATCTATTTTTAAAATTCATGCTTGGCTCCTAGGATGATCCTCATGAAAGTTGTCCCACTACACAAATTGCTTAAGGTGGTCAACCCAAATCAATTTTTCAATATTGTTTTGGAGGGCCATCACTCTTCATTTGTGTGATCGATGATCCTATGATACTTATAATATTTGCTATGGTTGACATCTATGTGAGGTTGTCGAGCTTAAAAAGAGCATGTATTTGAGTGCTAAAGCCCTCTTTGAACACGCTCGTGCATGAGGCAACTAAAAGGGTGTAGTTGTTATATCTCGACTATTGAGATGATGGAGATTAGGGATGGCAAATATACCCGTACCCGCGGGTAATACCCGAACCCGTCCCGACTTTGACAGGAAATACCCGGTTTGATCGAGTACGGGTACGGGTAAAACCCGATATATTAAATCGGGTACGGGTACAGGTACAGGTACGGGTATGTACTTACCCGTCCCGTACCCATACCCGTACCCGTCCCCGTCCCCGTTCCCATTTTTAATTTAATACCCACTTTCAATTTAATTATATTAAAGAATTTTAGTATTTTTTTTATGTGTGATTATTTATTATAATATAAGATAGAGAAATAACCTAATTATAACTATAATATAATTAAAAAAGTAATTTAAAAATATTATATTTTAAAAAAAATAAAAAATAAAAAATTTGACAGGTACGGGTACGGGTACGGGTATACCTGATACCCGACAGGGACGGGGATTGGGATGAAAATTACATACCTGACGGGTACGGGTACGGGGATGGGGATGAGTTTGGCTCGCGGGGACGGGGACAGGTATCATGAAACCCGTACCCGCCCCGCCCCGTTGCCATCCCTAATGGAGATTGTTAGAGATGATAGGACATCTTGAAGACTCCTGAAGATTATTTTAGGTTTGATGATGTAGTATATGGATGTTGCTTAAGTCTATGCAAAAGGATATTGTATTGATTGTAATAGATATAGGCACATGTGTGAGTTTGTTTATGTTTGATGATGATGATGAATACTTAATTCAAGAACTAATCAAGTTTTTTTAAGAAACCAAGAATTTTATTTTTTTAGTATTTCCATGTATAAACCTAAAGTAATAGATTATCATGAAAAGGTAATTTACTACCAAGTGTTTAAGCATATAAATATGACTTGATTCAAACAAGAGTTTCAAGGTAACATTGTTAATCAATTACCATTCAGGGTAATAGATTATCATGTCTGTTACTGGAAAGGATATTCATATGTCCTCTGCATTAATAGATTACTAATAGTCTGTTAGTGGAAAATGATTCTCAAGTCTTTTATGAGGTAACAGATTACCAGAGTTGGTAATAGATTAAAATAGACTATCTTTCTTGAAACAAGGCTGAAGAATCAAAGGTTTTATTTGGATAATCGATTACCACATGAATTCTAGGTCTTAGAAAACTCAAGATAATCAATTACCATATCTCGTAATCAATTACCCTGGTAGTGTTATGTTTCTGATTCAATTTTAAAGAGCTGATAATAGATTACCATATCAGGTAATAGATTACCTTTATTATTACTCTTTATAATTGAATCACATCATATACTTTAAATGTCTAGAGAACAATTTAGAATTTTTTTTGAAAAAGAACATTAGAGAAAAAGATTACTTTCATAAACAAGAATAAAAGGCTAATCAAAGAATTTTTCTGAAATACTAAGAAGTGCAAAGATTGAACATGAGTTCTTGAAGGAATAAATTCAAGAAGTGAATTCAATTGTGAAACATCAAAGTCTACACGAAATTAGGTGATATTGTTCTAATCTTTAACCTATAATTTTTTGTTTTGTATGGTGTATCTCTTGAGATAGGGTGTCTCAATAAGAGATCTTGAAATCTTGAGTGAGATTTCTCAAGTAATTTCTGTGGGGTACAAAAATTTGTGTGTTTTCAGTATTGTAGTGTCAAGATTGATGTATGTTTGCATTCTTGTAATATTGTGTGTGCATGGTATTCGTAAACAATATTATAGTGAATAATCTTTAATTTAGTGGGGTGTTAAATCAGAGAAAATTGGATGTAGGCCAAGTGGATGGTTGAACCAGTATAAATTTCTGTGTTCTTTATCTTCTTACCCTTATCTCTTTAAGAATTTTGTTAATTTCTTGATTAAAGAATTTAAAGATTTGTGACATATGATATTTCAATTGTTGTATATACTCTGTGTATTAATCATTTAATTGAAATTGATTAAGAAGAAGGTAATATAAAATCAACCTTGATTACAAGTGAATGATTTGTTGCGTTAACATTGAAACTATGATATTTTGGTATTGTCTCTTGTAATCTATTGTAATTTGTTAAATCAAATTGAGTAAAGGTTGAGTTTCGGATATTTTGGTAGGGTATAATCAAGAAATTTTGAAAATAGAGTCATCTTAGGATAGAATCTATTTAACTCCCCTTATAGATTCTTGTCAACTAGGACCAACATCGACGACCTATAAGGCTAACCATTTTTGAACTTGCTATCATTGTGGGGACATAGCTTGTTCAAATTTTGACTGTTGTCTTTGGTGTTGGTTGATGATCGACTTTTGCATCGACTTGCCTCGTATTCTTCCATTTGGATGAAACTAGCAACTCGGGTTCTCAAGTTATTTATGTCTTTGGGGTGTGCCGATAGAGGTTGTTTAAGAACAATCCTACCTTTTGTGCGTTTAGCATGGCAAAAAGAGTGACTTGGGGGTTAAGGTCTCATATCTTGTTAGCAACCACGAAAAATCTTTCAATGAAAGTTTGAAGTGGTTCATTGTCGTCTTGCCTCATATTGAGTAACTAGTGTGGAAGTCTTATGCGGTCAGCTAGTGGCAAATCAGGCTCTGAATAGTTGTGTAAGGACGACGTAACTAGGTACAATAAAAATTATAAGTGAGTGTACCACAAGAGTGTAGGGCCTTTGAGGGTTGTGGGGAAGATTTTGCACATGTCTACATCCTCTTGTGTGTTAAGGTGCATTCAAGTTTCATATGTTGCTAAGTGTTCATCTGAGCAGGTTAGATTGTCTTACATTTTCATGATAAGATGCTTCCATCCTCAAGGGAATAGTGTATTAACTATGGCGTCAGTGAAAAGGTGACCATGGTGTTCACCAATGAGGTAGCTTGTTGAAATTTGACAGGTGGAGTGACTTTCATCGTCGAGATGGGATTCTCGCCTGATGTGCATGTTTTTGTTGAGATTCATGGAGTGGTGAATCAACTCAAACTTGGAGAATGAAGGTTTTGATGATAACAAAGTGTGGATTCTGAGAATCAAAGCTGACCAAGGACATCAACAAGTCAAAAACAAAGTCAAGAAGAAAATATGGCTATTATGATGTGTAATAGGAGTAGCTCATATGTTGTATTGTTTTGTTGAGCTTATGTTGCATGTGTGTGCTTTGTGCATGGGTTAATCTCTATCTAACCTGACTAAGTGAGTATAATGATGAGTTAGAGACTTGAAAAGTTATTTTGAGACATAAAACAGAGTTTTTGAAAACTGACTCAAAATAGTCGATTATCATTAAATATAATTGATTATTCCATCAACAGGTGAAAATGATGCCTTGCTGTTATAATTGATTATTTGTGAAATAATCGATTATCCCAGGAATCACTCTCTGGAATAATCGATTATTCTGCAAAATAATCAATTAATCTATTCTTGGTTGATTTCTAGAAATCATGAAGAACAAAATAATCGATTATCCTTTAAAATAATTGATTATCTGGTTTAGAAAATGTTATAAATAGTTTTCACATTTTGAAACTTCAGAACAAGATAGAACAGAGAATGAGTTAACATTGAAAAAGAGAAAAATGTCATTGTGAAGTCTTTGTGACCTTCTTGGAGTGTTTTCTTTGTGAAACCAAGAAGTAAAACGTTTTTTTGAAATGCTTTGAAAAAGATCATCATCATTATCACATTCTTGAAAGAGAAAGATTGAGATTTGCTTTTGAATTCACAATCTAATTTTGTTCAGCTTCCAGGTGAATTCGTTCCTTTAATTCTTTGTAAATAATTGTAAATCTTGAGTAGGTGTCTCAAGTGGTAAGGAATTCTTGTAGTGGGTTTCTATAAGAGGTGTTTTCTTGGGGTCAAGAAAGTGGTTACCTTGAATGTAGGAGTGTATGCATGTGTGATATGCTTGTAAAACTTCTTCATTGAGATAGTAGAACAAATCTTGATCAAGTTATGATTGAGGACTGGATGTAGGTCACATGTGGAGTGGCTGAACCAGGATAAAAGACTTGTGCAATCTTCTCTTACCCTTATCTTTTACTTTGAGTAATATCTTGGTTGTGTGTTAAAGAGAATAATCTTGATTAACATGTTTGTATGCACAACATTATTTTAAACTGAATCAAAGTGTTGCATATTGATTGCTCTTAACTTTGAAGTTTATTAAAGATTAATCAAGAAAGCATATAGGACTCATTTTCATTAACAAGTCTTTTAAGGAACTTCTTTGAAAATTCATATTAGAAAAGTTTGAATTGAAATAAAGATCCTAAGAACTCTAAAAATTATTAAAGTGTCATAGAATCCAAGAGCAATTGGTATCAGAGCAAGGTTCTTGAGTGTTATTCAAGATTTCAAAAATGGCCAACAGCAACCTACCTTATAGTGAGGGTGTGTCTATTTATAGACCTCCTGTTTTCAATGGTGAAAACTTTGTCTATTGGAAAATTAGGATGAGAATTTTTATTGAAGCAATTGACATTGCTGTGTGGGATGCAATTGAAAATGAACCCTATATCCCTATGACCAGAGATGATCATGGGAAGAGAGAAAAACATTGGAGTGAGTGGAGTGATGATGAGAGAAAAAGAGCCCAATATGACTATAGAGCAAAGAACATCATTACATCTGCATTGTCTATTGATGAATTTTTTTAGAATTTCTCAATGCAAATCTGCTAAAGAAATGTGGGACACTTTGCAAGTCACTCATGAAGGAACAAGTGATGTAAAGAGATCTAGAAAGCATACTCTCATAAGAGAATATGAATTGTTGAGAATGAACAATGGTGAATCAATTTCTAATTTTCAAAAGAGGAATTCCCCCTACAAGTTCAACAAGAAGACTAACAAGAAAGAGGAAGCAAGTACATCCTCTTACAATTGTTTTAAGTGTGGAAAACCAGGACATATAAAAGCTGAATGTCCAAACCTCTTAAAGAAGCAACAAGAGGAAAGAAAGTGAGGAAAAATGCCAAAGAAAAAGAGCCTACATTGCTTGGGAAGACAATGACTCAAGCACAACAAGTGATGAATCTGAATTTGAAGAGAACAATTTATGTTTGATGGCTGGAGCTGATCAAGACATAATAGTAAGTGATTCTGACCTTGAATCTAATCCGGATTATGATCAACTTCAAGAAGCTTTCATTCAAATTCACAAAGAGGCTGTGAAACTAGATGCTTTAAATTCAAAGCTTAAAAACAAGCTGTCATGGTATGAAAATGCTTTCATTAAAGCTGAACAAGAGCTTGAAGATTTGAAAAATGAGCATGACAATCTTCAAACTATTTGAACTTCAATGAAGCTCATTGTGAAACCTCCCCTTCTTCAAAAGTTGTTTGTGAAAATTGCAAGACTTTGGAAAAGGAAAATGCTGATTTGAAAATTACTCTTGCAAAGTTCACAAATGAAAATGCAAATTTGAATATCATTTTAGGAAAGCAAAGAAATACTTTTGATAGAAGTGGACTTGGTTTTAATCAAAGCATGAACATGCCATTAAAATCAAAGGAAAGAGTTTTTAAGAAAAACCAATTTTTCAGAAAATACAAAGGCAATTTCATTAGACAAACAACTTGCTATTATTGTTGTAAGAAAGGTCATACAATAAGGAAGTGCTACTCTAGGAAGTATGGAGTTCCAAATGGAGAAATGGTTTTGGATTAAAAAGAGCCAAAGGCTGAGAACTAACCATCAAGGACCCTTCACATGGGTACCTAAATCAATTTTCTGATCTTTTTTGTAGGAATGCTTGAGAGCCAAAAGCTTATTATGGTATCTTGATAGTGCCTGCTCAAGGCATATGACTGGAGATCCTTCAAAATTCTCAAGTTTGAAATTAAAGAATGAAGGATTTGTTACCTATGGTGACAACAACAAAGGGAGGATTCTTGGTCATGGAAACATTGGTAACTCCTCCTCCTTAACATTGATTGAGAATGTATTGCTTGTTGAAGGGCTAAAACATAACTTGCTTAGTATAAGTCAACTTAGTGACAAAGGTTTTAAAATTGAATTTGATAACACTTGTTGCTTGATCTGTGATAAAAAGACAAAGAAAATTAGATTCATTGGAAAAAGAATTGACAACATATACATGCTAGATTTAGAACACTCAATACCAATTTCCAACACCAAGTGTTTAATAACCAAAGAAGACAATATTTGGCTTTGGCATAGAAAATGTAACGACCCACTCTAGGCCGTCACATCCAGAACCAACCAAAATAAAATAATATATAATAAAGAAAATAGAGCAAGGGCCTGTCGCCACCCGCCGAAACGGACCTTGGCATTCGCGACGATGGTCGGACTCTTTTTAAGTTTTGAAAGATGAAGGATTGTTAGAACGACTTATTCTCAAACTGAGACGTCATCGAACTAACAATTTTATTAAATGATTCACCAATCCATGTTAATCCCAAGCGGGACCCTCCATGGATTAGTAGTTTTCGTAAAAAGAAGGGTTCTTGGAGTCGGCACCAATGTTTTACTCAAAATATTGGAAAAAGGGATAAGGCAATTGATTTTCGCAAATCAACCTTGGCCATTACAACCAGAGTTGGGTAAGGGAGTCGGTTACGTGCGGGGAAGGTGTTAGCACCCCACAACGCCCCTTTCGGGTTCCCTATGACGGATTATTTCATAAATAACAGTGTAAAATTACTAAATTACCCCTATTTATTAGAAACGACTATGAACAAGATATCTACATGATGAATAATTTAAACATGCGATGCAACAATCAGAAAGCAGTAAAAGGAAGGATTTTGAAGAAGAAACCTTTGAAGCGTGCTTTTATATATTCAAATGTTAGGAGGCTTTTTGGTGCTCCCTCCCACTACACGCTCGCTCGCTCCTTCCCTAAAAATTAATCTTTACTATGGAAATCAAAAAGATTTCCCTTCGACTAGTTCGAATTCTCAAGCTAAATGCTCAGAACTCAAGAACTTCGTCGGATCGGCTCTCGGAGAGAATTCTAGGGCAGAACACTGCTCAAAAACCCCAGAATGCTCAAGAAGAGAGTCCAAGAAGTGTGAAAAAGTGTGCTATGACGTCCAAATGACGTCCTATATATAGGAGTGAGGCGCAGTACGGCCTCTGACATCAATACGGCCCGTACTGAAGTTTTGAACTACAGTACGGCCGTATTGAATTCAGTACGGCCGTACTGAAGTTTCAAAAACTTCAGTTCGGCCGTACTGAAGTTCAAAAACTTCAGTATGGCCGTATTGGTTTCAGTACGGCCGTATTGTAGTTCAAATTGTTCAGTACGGCCGTACTGAACTTCTAGGAGGCCGTATTGAGCTTCAATTCTCCCACTTCCTTATTTTTGGCTACTCTAAGACCTCTAAACCTACAGATAGTCATCCTATGGTCTTCTAGGAGTCCTTCTGACTGGCTTTCCTTCGATCTTTGAGAGTCTTCGAGTCTTATTTCCGACCCGGACAATTTTAGGGGTCTACAGCTGCCCCCCCTTTACTTAGTCAAACGGCTTTTTAGTGTACCGGTTGACAAGTAAAGGAGTTGACCCAATTGTCCGGGGAATAAGCCATCCTTCCGACTTGTAGTGTCTTCCGGTGGAAAATTGTTGAGTAGCCTCTCCAGGTTGAGTACCGCCTCTCCAGGCTCTGCTTCCGTTGTTTCTGACGACGTTAGCAGTTGCACACCTCCGTTGTTTCTAACGACGTTGGTGGCTGAGTACCGCCTCTCCAGGCTTAGCTTCGCTCGACGCCCGAGCCGGAAGCTGCATACCTCCGTGTTTCTGACGACGGGGGTAGCGTGAGTACCGCCTCTCCAGGCTCTACCTTGGTGTTTCTGACAACCTCAGTAGCGTGAGTACTGCCTCTCCAGGCTTAGCTTCGCTCGCCGCCCGAGCTGGAAGCTGCATACCTCCGTGTTTCTGATCACTTCGGTAGCATGAGTACCGCCTCTCCAGGCTTAGCTTTGCTCGCCGCCCGAGCTGGAAGCTGCATACCTCCGTGTTTCTGATCACTTCGGTAGCGTGAGTACCGCCTCTCCAGGCTTAGCTTCGCTCGCCGCCCGAGCTGGAAGCTGCATACCTCCGTGTTTCTGATCACTTCGGTAGCGTGAGTACCGCCTCTCCAGGCTTAGCTTCGCTCGCCGCCCGAGCTGGAAGCTGCATACCTCCGTGTTTCTGATCACTTCGGTAGCGTGAGTACCGCCTCTCCAGGCTTAGCTTCGCTCGCCGCCCGAGCTGGAAGATGCATACCTCCGTGTTTCTGGTCACTTTGGTAGCGTGAGTTTGCCCTCTCCAGGGTCAACTTCACTCGACGCCCGAGCTGGAAGTTGCATACCTCCGTGTTTCTGACGACGGGGTAGTGTGAGTACCGCCTCTCCAGGCTTGCATACCTCCGTGCTTCTGGTCACTTTGGTAGCGTGAGTTTGCCCTCTCCAGGGTCAACTTCACTCGACGCCCGAGCTGGAAGCTGCATACCTCCGTGTTTCTGACGACGGGGTAGTGTGAGTACCGCCTCTCCAGGCTTGCATACCTCCGTGCTTCTGGTCACTTTGGTAGCGTGAGTTTGCCCTCTCCAGGGTCAACTTCACTCGACGCCCGAGCTGGAAGCTGCATACCTCCGTGTTTTTGACGACGGGGTATTGTGAGTACCGCCTCTCCAGGCTTAGCTTCGCTCGCCGCCCGAGCTGGAAGCTGCATACCTCTGTGTTTCTGATCACTTCGGTAGCGTGAGTATCGCCTCTCCAGGCTCTGCTTTGGTGTTTCTGACAACCTAGGCAGTTGAGTTTTCCCTCTCCAGGGTCTGCGGTTTGCCCTCCCCAGGGTCTGCCTCTGTGTTTCTGATCACTTTGGCAGTGTGAGTTTGCCCTCTCCAGGGATTTGTGATGGTTTTGTCTCCACAGTCCACGATGCTGCTTCGACGGTTTGTTTTCGATTTTGATGCCGCTGAGGGCTGGATAACGCAGGGATCCGTCTAGGGGATGTGCAGTTACTCATAGGTTCTTGTGTCCCAACTTTCCATTGCGTAGTTGGTGCCCATTGGGGAATTTCTGATTCCTTGGGGTGTAGACACAAAGATGCTCTTTCTGAGATGAGCGGTGCCTTATGATTGGCTGACGTCCTTTCGATGTTGGTGGAGTATCCCGGTTATCCTTATTCGGGTGACTCTTTTGATTTTCTGGTTTTGTTGCCTCTGCGTAGGCTGTTATCCACTGGGGGATTTTGTCGTTGATTTTGATTAGCCTCTTCTGTTAGGCGGATCGTCTTGACGTTCAATGATTGGCTCGATGCCGAATTCCGCTTGGGGAATGATTATTGATCTTTTCAATTTTTCTCTTTTTGGAGGAGTGCCTCTGAGTAGGCGAATGATCTTGATGTTTGGTGCTTGGCTGAGTGCCAGATTCCGCTTGGGGAATGGTTATTAATCTTTTCGACTTTTCTTTTTTGAAGGAGTGCCTCTGAGTAGGCAAATGTGGATTAAGGATTTTATGTATCCCAGAGTATTATTTAGAAAGCCTCTTCAGGCTTAGCTTCACTCGTCGCTCGAGTTGGAAAGCTATCTTCCACTGAGGAAGTCAAAGTCCTTTGACTCGGATATTCTGTTCGGATGATCATGCTTCCATTGGGGAATCTTGCTGATCTTGCTTTGATAGCTCTTACTGGGGATTTGATCCACGAGAGTGAGCTGAGAAGTCTCTGGGGAGTATTATTTCGACAAGCCTCTCCAGGCTCAGTTATTCTGTATAATTTTTTGGATTTTCTGTTCAGCCCAAGAGTACAAGTTGAGATGTCTCTTGGGGAGTATTATTTCGGCAAGCCTCTCCAGGCTCAGTTATTCTGTACAATTGGGTAGTATTATTTCGGCAAGCCTCTCCAAGCTCAGTTATTCTGCATGATGAGGGAGTATTATTTCGGCAAGCCTCTCCAGGCTTAGTTATTCTGTATGATTGGGGAGTATTATTTCGGCAAGCCTCTCCAGGCTCAGTTATTCTGTATGATGAAGGAGTATTATTTCGGCAAGCCTCTCCAGGCTCAGTTATTCTGTACGGTTGGGGAGTATTATTTCGGCAAGCCTCTCCAGGCTCAGTTATTCTGTACGATTTATTGTTTTTCTAAAGTTGATTTCGGCTTTTTCTGTATTTTTGCCTTTTTTGTTGATTTTTGGCTTTTTCTGTACGGAAGGATCTCAAACACACTCACAGATGAAGTATGCAGAGGAATGAATATGTTGTGATGAATGAGAATGGGCCAATACGGGCCGTATTGAATTCAATACGCCCGTATTGGTGTGGACGTTATGGCCAATGCTGCCGTATTCATTTCGGTACGCCCGTATTGAGTTGAAAATTTGTTCATAACCCTGATTTTAGTACGGGTGTACTGAACATGATACGGGCGCATTGTTTTTTTTTTTTTCTGAAGTTTATATTTTTTGTTTTTTTTTTTTGTTTTTTTTTTTTTTTGGTTTTTTCAATAAACAGAGAATAAGTGATCTTCCAGTACACCTATCATTTGTATGCATGTATGCGGTATGATGCACCTAATTCTATTTGATTCATTTTTCAAAAGAATTAACCGATGCGTTTCTCTGTTTGGATTTTTGCCATTCCTCTAGACGGGCTGTGCGTTGCCGATTTCTGTAACCGAGGAATGATGCGTGTTATATTGAGATGGGCGTCATCAACCCAGTGATCCTCCCCTTCCTTTAGAAGACGTGTCAACCCTCCTATTGACCACTATATCTCCATGTTTCCACTAGATTATTCTAAAATCGTTTGGGACAAGAGAGAAAAGAAAGGAAAGATATTTTTGTTCTGAAGTTTGTGTTTTAGAGGGGATTTATTTTTCAAAAATGATTTTTGTAAGAATGGTTGGCCAAGGTAGGCTTATGTGTTTAGGCTTGTTTGATTAAACACTTATGAAGTTAAGAAAATCTTGTTATTGACGTTGTGATTTTGACAACTTAGATAGCTTCCCTTGAACCTTTTTTGAATTCGGCTCATGGTACCATCATGGATTTCTTTTGTTTTTTGATTGTCCTTATTTTTGCCTAAAACACCCTTTTGTGGCGTTTTAGCGGACTTTTGTTTTTGTTCATTTTTGCAACCCTAACTTTTGCCTAGGTCACCCTTTCGTGGGATTCCTAGAGGGTCTTTTGCTCTTATTTTTGCGCAGCCCCCTTTTTGGGTTTCCTGCCGAGCTTTTTTTTATGATTTTTGTTTTTAAGGGATTTCTTTTTTATCTATGATGGCACTTGTCGAGGCCAAGGGAAGGTGCTCCAAGTTGTCACACACACTTCCACATAAAAATGATGCGGGTTTATTATTATTAAGATGATTTTAACCTCATTCATGTTTATTCAAACAGAGTTAAAAATAATGCGGTTTAGAAATTTATTATAAGCAAGAAGAGAAGCAGTAAGAAATAATAAAGAATGATTTTATTATAATCATAATAGAAACATGTGCCCTATCGAGGCTCGGGGGTCGGGCTGTCCCCGAGGAGTAATCTCTAATAGTCATCAGGTCTATACATCCCTATCAGAAGGAGAAGAGCACTTGATGACGACGACCGGCCTTGACGCTTGTGAACCGGCCTTCCTAAAGATCTGGCTTAAAGAACGTTGAGAAGGATCTTGGTTCCTCTTCGTCCTTTGATCTTTATTAGGGTTGTATCCTAACCCTTGTTTCCCCGGATTATCCTTGATGATGGGTAGCTCGGGAATTCCTTGGGAGTCCTTGCCAAGTCTTTGTCCAGGCAAGTATCCATTCTTGGTGAGCATATGGGCTACCTTCTTCATTTCTCGGGGAAACGTTTCAACATTGGCAATCTCCAATGCTTGGAAGGCGGTTTCTAGAGCTTCCTCTGCTGCATCCACATAAGGTATGGCAGATGGCTTGCTGATGAGTATGTCATCTTCAGCTTGTACAATCACCAGCTTGTCACCCACTATGAATTTGACTTTTTGGTGGAGCGTAGAGGGAACAGCTTTCGCATCATGAATCCAAGGTCGGCCGAGGAGACAGCTGTATGCGGGAGTAATGTCCATCACTTGGAATTCGACATTAAAGATGGTGGGTCCAATTTGGATTGGAAGAGTGACTTCTCCCACCACTTCTCTTTTAGAACCGTCGAAAGCTCGGACGATCATGTTGCTCGGGCGCATTTGGATTCCCTTGATTGCCACTTGATCGAGCGTTCCTTTTGGCATCACATTCAAGGAAGATCCATTATCCACCAAGACTTTAGCGATGTGATACTCCTTGCACTTTACAGAGATGTGCAAGGGCTTGTTATGATTTGGTCCCCCAGCGGGGATTTCTTCATCGGTGAAAGTGAGGTGATCATTAGCCGTGATGTGACTAACAATCCCCTCAAACTTGTCTTGGGAGATAGTGTGCGACACATATGCCTCGTTCAAGACTTTCAACAGAGCCTGTCGATGCGATTCGGAGCATAGGATCAATGACAACAGAGTAATCTTTGCTGGCGTCTTATGAAGTTGATCCACGATGGAGTACTCGCTCTGTCGGATATACTTTAACAGCTCGTCAGTCTCCTCCTCGGATTCTTTGTTTTCCTCGGTTTTCTCTTCTTTTTCTTTCCCTTTATTCTTGGGAGCTTTATCATGAAGATCTTCGGGAGTGTAGATCCTGCCACTCCTAGTCATGCCCCCAAGTCCAGCGATGTTAGAGATATCGCTGTCGGCAGAAGAATGGATGTCGTATATCCATGGCACAGCCTTATTTGATTCGTAGGGAAAAGGCCTTGGAGTAGTGATCCTTAACGGTGTTGGACCTTCCCCTTTGTTCGTCTTGATTACCAACAACGGAGTTGACGTGTGTTCGCTTGGCACGGTTGTTGGCTTACACTTGATAACGAACGGCGTGCGATCCATTCTTTGAACATACGCATCGCTTAATCCTTTCTTTTTATTACTATTATTAATGAATTACTAGGAGGGATGTATGAAATGCAAACCTAGATCCCTCCATGATCTTTGATAAGAATGCATGATATGAGATGATGGCGATGAATATGCATGCATTGTGTTTATTCAACTAAGCATTATCATGTTTTCGGGATGTCCCTAAGATGATGCATGATTTTGCTTGGTTTGGATAAATAATTTTTCTTTTTTTATTTTTCTTTGGGTATTTTGTTTTTTGTATTTTTTGGGTGAAAAATGGAAACTACCTACATGAATGTGATGAAGGTAGATGTTAACACCATGTAATGGAAGATTCTTATTCCTATTTATTCTTATTTTAAAAAGGGAATGTTGTATGTTTAAATAATGCAATGTATGCTCAAACAATGTCACATAAACAATGCACATACAATTCACTCATCCACGAACAGTCACGAGCGAATCACGAGGTAGGGGTATCCTGCAGAAAAGTGCATATTCAAGGTGGTTCTAACTGTTCTCACCGGTCTGAGGCCCCCAAGGTGCCCCCATTATAGGGACCCAATTCCTCTCGTCGTAAGTCGATGGAAAGCTCCAACGCACTGTCGGACTCGAGTTCATGGTTATCACCTTGAGTGATGTTTTCCGACAACGGTCTACGGGCACCTAGACCCATTCGACAACCGGCCGTACTAACATCCACTCCCTATGGCTTACCACTCATGCCCCCGGGTATAGAGGGAACTGTTGTGTGCAAAGGTTCGTGTGCAGTTTGTATTTCAAACAATTGCGAGAATTTAAAAATACAACAGTTATTAAAGCCAAATAGATAAAGCATGTTATCATACAAGTGAGGGGTAATAAAGTAATTTTAAACTATTATTTTGAAAAGAATCCATCACTAAATGGGACTGACTCTCGAGGCTTCCCCAGCGGAGTCGCCATCTGTCGCCACCCGCCGAAACGGACCTTGGCATTCGCGACGATGGTCGGACTCTTTTTAAGTTTTGAAAGATGAAGGATTGTTAGAACGACTTATTCTCAAACTGAGACCTCATCGAACTAACAATTTTATTAAATGATTCACCAATCCATGTTAATCCCAAGCGGGACCCTCCATGGATTAGTGGTTTTCGTAAAAAGAAGGGTTCTTGGAGTCGCCACCAATGTTTTACTCAAAACATTGGAAAAAGGGATAAGGCAATTGATTTTCGCAAATCAACCTTGGCCATTACAACCAGAGTTGGGTAAGGGAGTCGGTTACGTGCGGGGAAGGTGTTAGCACCCCACAACGCCCCTTTCGGGTTCCCTATGACGGATTATTTCATAAATAACAGTGTAAAATTACTAAATTACCCCTATTTATTAGAAACGACTATGAACAAGATATCTACATGATGAATAATTTAAACATGCGATGCAACAATCAGAAAGCAGTAAAAGGAAGGATTTTGAAGAAGAAACCTTTGAAGCGTGTTTTTATATATTCAAATGTTAGGAGGCTTTTTGGCGCTCCCTCCCACTACACGCTCGCTCGCTCCTTCCCTAAAAATTAATCTTTACTATGGAAATCAAAAAGATTTCCCTTCGACTAGTTCGAATTCTCAAGCTAAATGCTCAGAACTCAAGAACTTCGTCGGATCGGCTCTCGGAGAGAATTCTAGGGCAGAACACTGCTCAAAAACCCCAGAATGCTCAAGAAGAGAGTCCAAGAAGTGTGAAAAAGTGTGCTATGACGTCCAAATGACGTCCTATATATAGGAGTGAGGCGTAGTACGGCCTCTGACATCAATACGGCCCGTACTGAAGTTTTGAACTACAGTACGGCCGTATTGAATTCAGTACGGCCGTATTGGTTTCAGTACGGCCGTACTGAAGTTCAAAAACTTCAGTATGGCCGTATTGGTTTCAGTACGGCCGTATTGTAGTTCAAATTGTTCAGTACGGCCGTACTGAACTTCTAGGAGGCCGTATTGAGCTTCAATTCTCCCACTTCCTTAATTTTGGCTACTCTAAGACCTCTAAACCTACAGATAGTCATCCTATGGTCTTCTAGGAGTCCTTCTGACTGGCTTTCCTTCGATCTTTGAGAGTCTTCGAGTCTTATTTCCGACCCGGACAATTTTAGGGGTCTACAGGGCCAGCTACGCTAGAGTGTAAATATACAATAACGTATAAATTGTTCCCAAAATATATAACATATTTTTATAACAGAGTCATCATCCTCAGTAAGATTATACAGTAATCCAAAAAGCTAACATCATGAAAATATAAGATAGACACCCTAGGTGCTGGTCAAGCTCTAAGCCTAGCCACCTCTCAAAGTAGCTATCAAAAGACTCCTTGCTATCTCAAAGCATCACACCTGATCTGCTCCCCCACATAGTGAGATCATCATAGTCCACATCATGAAAATATAAGGGTTAGCACGTATAAAACCAACCATAGTATAATAAAATATCATTAAAATAGATGTTTCATTAACAATATGTATCCATACCAAAGAAATGACAACATTATAAACATTTATTTCCATACCAAATATAAACCAATCCAAAATCCAATGTATACACATCCATGCCAATGCATACATATTCTATGATAATAAAGAATCCATAACCAATGTATACAATCCATAACAAATGCATACATATTCCACATCCAAACCAAAATCACACCACTATATAATTCCATGATGTAACCAACACATCCAAACCAAATGTTGGCCTCAACACATCCAAACCATGTTGATTCGGTGAAACATGTCATCAACCCATGTCACACACCTAACCTCTCATGGAAAATATACAGTTGGATTACGTCGTCACGTAACCTTGGTGATCGTGGCCACTTCATCCATCGGTATGACTCGGCCTTGCCCCCATACCGGTAGCAAATAGAATACTTATAGGAGTACTTCAGAATCCACCTAACATCTGAAGTGGTTTATTATATAACCTTTGGAAAAGTTCCACATTAGAATCCGCACCATGGGATTCCCAAATTCCATATTTTTCCAAAGATTATATCCTGATCTCACCAAGAGATCTAATCCATACCATAACCATACTCCTCTAAGTTCTATTAGCTTTCCAAACCACACACATATAGCATATTCCATAATTACATACAAACTTTTCCATAACCATGTCAAATCATTCAATATAATAACATAAATAATTAAACACCTAAAACAATCATCAATTTAAACAAATGACAATCTTCATATAAACAAAATAGCATATTAAAAGTTATACTACCCCTATCATGCTCATACATACTAGATTAAGTCTTATAAGTACAACCCTTACTTGGATAAACAGGAATCGAAACTAGGACAGAACCTCCTCCTCTCTTTCTTAAACAGGAACCGAAACTAGGGTAGAACCTCCTTCTCTAAATTTTTCTTCCTCTCTCTCCTCTTTTCTTTCCCCTCCTCTCTCTTTCTTTCTCTCTCTCTCCTCTTTCTCTCTCTAAGATCTCCTCTTCTCCAAATCTCCATTTTCCAACCCCCAGCCCCCTATTTATTAAATTTTGCTCACCTAACCTGGAACGGCCCGTTCCGAAAGCGGAACGCCCGTTCTGGGCCCGAAAAATCTACGTAAGTTTTAGAACTGGAACGACCCATTCCAAAACCAGAACGGCCAGTTCCGGGACCCATCCAAAACGGCCCGTTCCAAAATCAGAACGACCCGTTCTCCTTTTAGAACTGCCCGTTCTCGGCCCGTTCTCAACTTTAAACCTAGTTCATTTTTTTGTGCTTGGAACGGCCCGTTCCGCTTTTGGAACAGCCCGTTCCAAGTTATCAAAACACCCTATACCTTTAAAAAATTTACGAAAATGCCATTGATAAATAATAATAATAAAAATGGGTATTACAATTCTCCCCAACAACAAAAATTTTTGTCCTCGAAAATTCACTTACTTAAAAAGAGATATGGGTATTGATCCTTCATCCTATCTTCCAACTCCCAAGTGGCTTCATTAGTAACCTCATCCCAAATAACCTTTACCAAATTGATAGATTTACCTCGCAACTGTTTAACTTTCTTATCTACCACTGAAACTGGCTGTTTCTCAAAAGTTAAATTCTCCTTAATTTGCACTACCTCTGATTCCAAGACATGACTCGGATCGTGAATATACTTCCTCAGTTGTGAAACATGGAACACATCATGCAGATTAGACAAGAATGGAGGTAATGCAATCTGATATGTCATTGGTCCAATCCTCTTGAGAATTTGATACGGCCCAATAAACTTAGGATTCAACTTCTTAGCTTTGATAGCTCTTCCCACACCTGTGGTAGGAGTTACCTTCAAAAACACATGTTCTCCCTCTGAAAACTCCAAATGTTTCCTTCTTTTGTCTGCATAAGACTTTTTTCGACTCTGAGCAGCTCTCATTCTTTCCTGAATTTGTTTCACCTTTTCAGTAGTCTGTAAGATGATCTCTGGCCCTACCATCATTGATTCTCCCTCTTTAAACCAACACAAAGGTGTTCGACACTTCTTCCCATACAGAGCCTCAAATGGTGTCATTCCTATACTTGCATGAAAACTGTTATTATAAGTGAACTCGATCAAAGGCAACATCTCTTCCCAACTCCCTAGATGATCCAAAATACAAGCCCTCAACAAGTCCTCCAAAGATTGGATAGTCCTCTCAGACTGCCCATCAGTCTGTGGGTGGTAAGCAGAACTGAGTCTCAACTTAGTCCCTAACGCCTGATGCAAACTCTGCCAAAATCGAGAAGTAAAATGAGGATCCCTATCAGAGATGATACTGGAGGGCACACCATGTAATCTAACAATCTCCTTAATATACAACTGAGTTAACTTTTCCAAGGACCACTTTATATTCACTGGAAGAAAATGAGCACACTTAGTTAATCTATCCACGATCACCCAAATAGAATCATAATTCTTAGCAGACCTTGGTAATCCAACAACAAAATCCATGGTTATACTATCCCATTTCCATTCTGGCACTTCCATCATTTGTAACAAACCTCCTGGTTTTTGATGTTCTACTTTAGCTTTCTAACACACAATGCAAGATGCAACATACTCGGCTATCTCCCTCTTCATACCATTCCACCAAAACATTTTCTTCAAATCTTGATACATTTTTGTCATACCCGGATGTACACTCAACTTGCTCTTATGACCTTCCTCAAGTATCAACTTCTTCAACTCTTTATCTTGTGGAATACAAATTCTACCCTTGTACCTCAAAAATCCATCCATATCTTGTTCAAATCCTTCAGCTTTCTCAGAACCCAACAACTCTCTAACCTTATTCAATCCCGTATCCTGAACTTGTTTTTGTTTTACCATCTTCAAGAAATCACTAGTAATGGTAGTCGTACCACAACTAATAAAATTTGGGGCAATCACAACAATAAGATTCATATCCCTGAATTTCTCTACCAACTCCATCTCTTTAACCATCATGTAAGACATATGAAGAGATTTTCTACTCAAACCATCTGCCACCACATTCACTTTACCTGGATGGTACATTAACTGAAAGTCATAATCTTTCAAAAACTCAATCCACCTCCTTTGCCTCATATTTAACTCTTTTTGATCAAACAAGTATTTCAGACTCTGATGATCACTGAACACATCAAACTTTGCTCCATAGAGATAATGCCTCCAAATCTTCAAAGCAAAAACCACCGCAGCCAACTCTAGATCATGCATAGGATAATTCCGTTCATGAGTCTTTAACTGCCTAGATGCATAGGCCACAACCTGTCTATCTTGCATAAGAACACATCCTAAACCTTGATGAGATGCATCACAATAAACCTCAAAAGATTTATTAGAATCTGGCAGAATCAACACTGGAGACGACGTCAACTTTTCCTTTAACTCTTGAAAACTCCTTTCACACTCCTCCGTCCATATAAAAGGATGATCCTTCCTGGTCAGTTGTGTCAAAGACATAACTATTTTAGAAAATCCTTCTATGAATCTTCTATAATAGTCAGCCAATCCCACAAAACCTCTAACTTCAGTAACTGATTTTGGATGCTCCCACCTCAAAATCGCTTCCACCTTAGTAGGATCAACTGCAATTCCTTGTGTAGAAATCACAAGACCCAAGAACTTTACTTCAGATAACCAAAATTCACATTTCGACAACTTTGCAAATAATTGTTTCTCCTTCAATACCTGCAAAACTATTCTCAAATGTTCTCTATGTTCTTCCATAGATCTAGAATAAACCAGAATATCATCAATGAACACCACCACAAACTTATCCAGAAAGGGTCTGAAAATCCTGTTCATATAATCCATGAAAACAACTGGAGCATTCGTCACTCCAAAAGGCATGACAACATACTCATAATGGCCATACCGAGTCCTGAAAGCAGTCTTTGGTATGTCTTCCTCCTTTACCCGAATCTGGTGATACCCAGACCTCAAATCAATCTTGGAGAAAACAGAAGCTCCCCTCAACTGATCCATCAAATCATCTATCCTTGGCAATGGATACTTATTCTTGATTGTCAATTTATTTAACTTTCTGTAATCCACACATAACCTCACGCCACCGTCCTTCTTCTTTACCAATAACACTGGTGCTCCCCACGGAGATACACTAGGTCTGATCATATGCTTCTCCAAAAGCTCTTCAACCTGCTTCTTCAATTCAGACAACTCCGCTGGTACCATTCTATAAGGAGAAATAGACACTAGTCCCGCCCCTGGTATAAGATCAATATTAAACTCCAACTCTCATTTTGGTGGTAATCCCGGAACATCATCTGGAAAAACCTCTGGGAATTCTCTAACAACATCGATACTATTCAACAACTTTTCATTCTCTACACTGATAAAAGATAAGATCATAAACCCAAGAGCTCCACCCTTCAACAACCCATCCATCTGTCCACTAGAAATAAACCTCTCCTGTTCAACAGTAGGAAAGATTAATCTCTTCTCTGAACAATCTATCAAAATCCTGTTGGCAGAAAGCCAATCCATCCCTAAAATCACATCCAAATCAGATAGAGGTAAACAAAACAAATTCACTTTATAACAATGTCCTTCCACCTCCACTGGACATCTTAAACAAACCTCAGAAGTCAAAACAGAACCTGAAGCTGGAGTAGAAACAACTAGATCCACACACAAGGAACTCACAACTAAATTTAACCTTGCCACACATTCATAAGAAATAAAAGAATGTGAAGCACCAGAATCAAATAGAATAAAAATATCATTACCATCAGCTTTGCTCTTTCCCTTTACCAGCTCAGATGACGTTTCAGCTTCAGCACCTGTTAAAGCAAAAACACGACCTACTGCAGTAGGCCGATCCACTTTCTGGTTCCCTCTAGCTGGAGTATCTCTGACATTGCAATCTTTAGCCATGTGACCCACCTTGCCACATTTAAAACACACATAGTCCTTTGTAGGACAATCCCTCATCATATGTGGGCCTCCACATCTGTAACATTTAAAACTCTGAACAACTCCTGTAGTAGTAGTCCCCATTGATTTCTTATTAGCATCCCCCTTCTGAAACTGAGATGGTCTCTTTTGAGGATGTTTCCCCCTCCCAAATCCAGATGATCCCTCTAGACCCTTTGCCACTCTGTTTCCTCCTTCAAATCTCTCAACTATTTTTGCCTTTTCAACTAGAACTGGAAACTCCACAATCCCCATAGGAATAATAGTCTTTTTCAGCTCATACCTTAAACCCTCACTGAACTTCTTGCATCTCCATGCTTCAGAGATAGTTTGAGAATAATACCTAGCCAAGTGTTCAAACTTGACCACATACTCTTGTACTGACATATTTCCTTGTTGCAGTCTCAAAAATTCAGCTTCCTTAGCATATCTGGCGCTATCTATATCTGGCGCTATCTAGAAAATATTTCTCTAGGAATACCTTTTTGAAATTTTCCCAATTCACCAATTCCCCTCTAGCTTCCATCATAGCTTGAGCACCTTTCCACCAAAAGCTAGCCTCACCCACCAACATATAAACAGCATAAACCAGCTTCCTCTCCTCGGGGCATTGCATCACAATGAAGATTTTCTCCATCTCCTCAATCCACTGGTCAACAACCTCAGGTCCATCAACACCTGTAAATTGAGGAGGATTCCCTTTTCTAAACTTTGACAAGCCCCTATACTCATCAGGTACCTCAGCCCTAGCTGCTTCAGCTGCAGCCCAGTTGGTCTCCATCTGAGCCAACAAAGTATTTTGTTGTCCAATAGCAGTAGCAATTAGCTCCATAGCCTGAGCAATCAGCTGGTCATCCACATCTGAAGAAGGATTAGAATGGTTTCCCCTACCAACCATCTTAGTCAAGATAAAAGATCAAGGAACCCATGAGTTTACACCAAAACACATAAGAAATTCCTTTCCAAAATCCATTTCCACACAACAGAAACATAACAAGAGCATTTCCCACAAACCCTAAAGAGACTCGACCAGCTCTGATACCAAAAATGTAACGACCCACTATAGGTCGTCACATCCAGAACCAACCAAAATAAAATAATATATAATAAAGAAAATAGAGCAAGGGTCAGCTACGATAGAGTGTAAATATACAATAACGTATAAATTGTTCCCAAAATATATAACATATTTTTATAACAGAGTCATCATCCTCAGTAAGATTATACAGTAATCCAAAAAGCTAACATCATGAAAATATAAGATAAACACCCTAGGTGCTGGTCAAGCTCTAAGCCTAGCCACCTCTCAAAGCAGTTATCAAAAGACTCCTTGCTATCTCAAAGCATCACACTTGATCTGATCCCCACACAATGAGATCATCATAGTCCACATCATGGAAATATAAGGGTTAGCACGTATAAAACCAACCATAGTATAATAAAATATCATTAAAATAGATGTTTCATTAACAGTATGTATCCATACCAAAGAAATGACAACATTATAAACAGTTATTTCCATACCAAATATAAACCAATCCAAAATCCAATGTATACACATCCATGCCAATGCATACATATTCTATGATAATAAAGAATCCATAACCAATGTATACAATCCATACCAAATGCATACATATTCCACATCCAAACCAAAATCACACCACTGTATAATTCCATGATGTAACCAACACATCCAAACCAAATGTTGGCCTCAACACATCCAAACCAAGTGTTGATTCGGTGAAACATGTCATCAACCCATGTCACACATGTAACCTCTCATGGAAAATATACAGTTGGATTACGTCATCACGTAACCCTGGTGATCGTGGCCACTTCATCCATCGGTATGACTCGGCCTTGCCCCCATACCAGTAGCAAATAGAATACTTAGAGGAGTACTTCAGAATCTACCTAACATCTGAAGTGGTTTATTATATAACCTTTGGAAAAGTTCCACATTGGAATCCGCACCATGGGATTCCCGAATTCCATATTTTTCCAAAGATTATATCCTGATCTCA
The DNA here is from genome assembly GCF_000230855.2 of Cajanus cajan. Classification (NCBI taxonomy): domain Eukaryota; kingdom Viridiplantae; phylum Streptophyta; class Magnoliopsida; order Fabales; family Fabaceae; genus Cajanus; species Cajanus cajan. Next base: position 27,449,122 of record NC_138521.1, read on the forward strand.
CCAAGAGATCTAATCCATACCATAACCTTACTTCTCTAAGTTCTATTAGCTTTCCAAACCACACACATATAGCATATTCCATAATTACATACAAACTTTTCCATAACCATGTCAAATCATTCAATATAATAACATAAATAATTAAACACCTAAAACAACCATCAATTTAAACAAATGACAATCTTCATATAAACAAAATAGCATATTAAAAGTTATACTACCTCTATCATGCTCATACATACTAGATTAAGTCTTATAAGTACTACCCTTGGATAAACAGAAACCGAAACTAGGACAGAACCTCCTCCTCTCTTTCTTAAATAGGAACCGAAACTAGGGTAAAACCTCCTTCTCTGAATTTCTCTTCCTTTCTCTCCTCTTTTCTTTCCCCTCCTCTCTCTTTCTTTCTCTCTCTCTCCTCTTTCTCTCTCTAAGATCTCCTCTTCTCCAAATCTCCATTTTCCAACCCCCAGCCCCCTATTTATAGAATTCTGCTCACCTAACCCGGAACGGCCCGTTCCGAAAGCGGAACGCCCGTTCTGGGCCCGAAAAATCTACGTAAGTTTTAGAACTAGAATGGCCCTGTCGCCACCGGCCCGAAACGGGCTTTCGGCATTCGCGATGGATGGTTGGACTCTTTTATTTGTTTAAAAATATGGATTGCTAGAATGACTTATTCTCAAACTGAGACCTTGTCAAACAAGCAATTTTATTAAAAGGCTCACCAATCCATGTTAATCCCAAGCGGGACCCTCCATGGATTAGCGGTTTTCATAAAAAGGAAGGGTTCATGGAGTCGCCACCAATGTTTTACTCAAAACATTGGAAAAAGAAGTTTAAGGCAATCGATTCAAAAATCGACTTCGGCCATGACAACCAGAGTCGGGTAAGGGAGTCGGTTACGCGTGGGGAAGGTGTTAGCACCCCACAGCGCCCCTTTCGGGTTCCCTATGACAGATTATTTCTAAAATAATAATGCGAAATTACTAAATTACCCCTATTTATTCTAAACAATTATAACTTAACTATCTACATGATGACAGTTAAATATACACACAGAAAGCAGTAAAAGGAAGGTCTTAAGAAGAAACCTTTGAAGCGTGCTTTTATATTCAAGTAAAACTGGGAAGCTTTTTGGCGTTCCCTCGCTCTACAAGCCCGCTCGCTCCCTCCTAGAAAATTTTAACTATGGAAATCCGGAGGATTTCCCTTCGACTCAGTTCGAGACTCAAGCAAAAAGCTCAGAACTCGAGAACTTTGTCGGATCAACTCTCCGAGTGATTTCTAGGCAGAGCACTGCTCAAAAAAACCCAGAATACTCAAGAAGAGGGTTAAAACTCAGTGTAAAAAGTGTCAAATGACGTCCAATTGACGTCATATTTATAGGGATGAGGCGCAGTACGGCCTCTGGGGGTCAATACGGCCCGTATTGAGTTTTTGAACTACAATACGGCCGTATTGAATTCAGTACGGCCGTATTGAAGTTCAAGAAACCTCAATACAGCCGTATTGAGTTCAGTGCGGCCGTATTGAAGTTCAAGAAACCTCAATACGGCCGTATTGAGTTCAGTGCGGCCGTAGTGAACTTCAATCCGGTCGTATTGAGTTCAGTGCGGCCGTATTGTAGTTCAAAATGTTCAATACGGCCGTACTGAACTTTTGGGAGGCCGTATTGGGCTTCATTCCCTCCACTTCCTTATTTTGAGCTTATTACAAGACCTCTAGACCTACAGAGAATCCTCCTAGGGCCTTCCATGAGTCCTTCTGGCTGACTTTCCTTCAGTCCTCAAGAGTCTTCAAGCTTTATTTCCGACCCGGACAATTTTAGGGGTCTACAGGCCCATTCCAAAACCAGAACGGCCCGTTCCGGGACCCATCCAGAACGGCCCGTTCCAAAACTAGAACAACCCGTTCTCCTTTTGGAACGGCCCGTTCCCGGCTCGTTCTCAACTTTAAACCTAGTTCATTTTTTTGTGCTTGGAACGGCCCGTTCCGCTTTTGGAACAGCCCGTTCCAAGTTATCAAAACATCCTATACCTTTAAAAAATTTACGAAAAATCCATTAATAAATAATAATAAAAAAAATGGGTATTACAGAAAAGCTGCACATATTCACATGGATCACTTAAACAAACTTAGTAGAAAGGAGTTAGTGATAGGATTACCTAAACTCAATTTTAGTAAGGACAAACTAAGTGATGCTTGTCAAAAGGGCAAGAAAGTGATTTAAAAGCAAAAATCATATTTCAACTACTAGACCTTTACAATTAATTCACATGGATTTGTTTGGTCCTTCAAGAACCATGAGTCTAGCTGGGAACTACTATGGGTTAGTTATTGTAGATGACTATTCAAGATTCACATGGGTTATGTTTCTTGCAAATAAAAATGAAGCTTTTAATGCCTTTAAGAAATTTGCCAAGCTTGTTCAAAATGAAAAGAACACAAATATCACCTCAATTAGAAGTGACCATGGAGGTGAATTCCAAAATATTTTGTTCCAAAAATTCTGTGAGGAGCATGGTATTAATCATAATTTTTCAGCACCTAGGACACCTCAACAAAATGGGGTTGTTGAAAGGAAAAATAGGTCTCTTGAGGAATTAGCTAGGACTATGTTGAATGAGACTAAACTACCAAAATATTTTTGGGCTAATGCTATTAACACAGCTTGTCATGTGTTGAACAAGGTTCTGATTCGACCCATTCTAAAGAAAACACCCTATGAGATTTATAATGTGAGGAAGCCTAATATTTCATACTTTAGAGTATTTGGGTGTAAGTGTTTTGTACTGACAATGGCAAAGAGCAACTTGCAAAATTTGATGCAAAAGTTGATGAGGCAATCTTCTTAAGATATTCTACAAATAGCAAAGCCTATAGAGTATATAACAAGAGAACTCTAATAGTTGAAGAATCAGTTCATGTTGTGTTTGATGAGACTAACAAACAAGAGACGAAGCAAACTGAAATAGAGGACTTGACTGATTTGCTTGATCAACCTCCATTAGAAAGTGAACCTAATGAGAAGCCTAAAGAGTGTGAATCAAATGAAACCACTGAAAATGCAAGTGAACAATTGCCTAAGGAATGGAAAACTTCTAGGGACTTATCAGTGGAAAATATAATTGAAAATATTGGTAAAGGAGTGTCAACTAGAAGATTCATCAAGAATATTTGTAATACTATGGCTTTTGTTTCACAAGTTGAACCTAAGACAATAGATGAAGCACTACAAGATGAACATTGGTTAATGGCTATGCAAGAGGAACTAAATCAGTTTGAAAGAAATGAAGTATGGGATTTAGTGTTTTATCTTCCAAAAGGCCAAAGAAACTTGAAAGAGACTTGAAGTCAAGGGGAGTAAACGTCCTCTGCCCACAGAGCAACTCATCTCCAAGTGGTTTGCTGATGAGAAGACCCAAGATTACTATTTAAATGGTATGCAGGTAGAAGAATCATCCCTCCTAAGACCTTGAAGCTGGAATGGTTCAAGAATGAGGGGTTTAGCTTTCCTCCTCTCTTGGAACACTAGGAACTTGGGAAGTTTTTGGAGTTAGAAGGACCTTATTACCTTGAGCTTATAAGGTTGTTCTTATGCTTTGCCTCAGGCAATGAAGGGATAATGGAATCTGTGGTGAAGGGAAAGCTCATAAAGCTTGATGGTCCAACTTTGAAGGAAGCAGTTGGGTTGAGCGGAGACGGGAGTACAAAGCCCCAACCCTTCAACTTTGGAGATTTTGAGGAGTTGACAACTTTTAGAGACTGTCAGAGGAACCCGGAGACTGTCAGAGGAACCCGGAGACTACCAACTATACAAAATTTCTAGCCGGAGGTATGAAGAAAAATTCAAGATTAATTTCTTTTATTATAGTCTGGATGATTAAGTCTCGATTACATAATCAAGCTCAAATGTCAAGGGATGACATTTTGCTGATGCATGTAATTAAGAAAAAGATTAAGATAGATTGGGTGTTTGTGGTGAATGACTGTATGTGGAAGGCTAGGAGGAAGGATGATGGTCCAATTCCATATGCTTTGTTATGTCTAGAATTTTTTAGAAAGCAGGTGTGGATCTGAAAGGGGAGAAAAAGATAATTCTCCATGCCTCGAATAAAATTGAAAAATCTTCCTTGCATCATATGGGCATGCTGAAACAGGAAGACAAATGGGTTTTCAAGGGAGATGTCCCTCCGACTCCTGAACCTGCAACTAATGAAGATGGCGTTCCATCTCATGATGAAGACTAGCCACCACAAGTGGAAATTGAACCTGAACGAGAATAAGAATCGAAGCCTAAAGCATTCTCTCCATTTGAGCAAATTATGATTAATAGCTTGATGCGGTAATGGAGATGTCTAGGAGGCACGATTCGATTTATTCGGGTATTCTTGATCGGTTTGATAACCTTGATCATGAGATTAACCGAATTAAGGGTCAGCTTGGGATGCCGAAAGACTCGGAGTGATTCTAGAGCTTTAGTGTTCTGTTTTAATTTTAGAAGTTTAGTTTAAATTTCTATTTTTCAATTGGGTTGTAATTTGGTTTAATTCCTGAACAATTATCTTGGTTTATTTTGTTTGAACAATTTGAATTCTGGTGCAATGTGAAGTTTATTGTGGTTATATTGTGTTTGGAATGATTTGGTAATTTTGATTTGGATGTTTGATAATGCCATATTCTATTTTGAACATTGAAATGTACTGCATATTTGTAATGTTTGCTTATGATATGGTGCTTAGTTGATGAATCATATGTTTGAGATGTTGTGATGAAATGTTTGCTTATGATATGGTGCTTAGTTGATGAATCATATGTTTGAGATGTTGTGATGAATATGAAAAATTCCCTGATACAAATTTTGGTATTAATTTAAATTGATTGGAACAATGCCTATGATGATATTGCTTGGTATTGATTATGAGCAAATGAGTCTTGTGAATAAGATCATACATGTGCAATCTGGACATATATATATATATATATATATATATATATATATACATATATATATATATATATATATATATATTGGTTTGTTTTTGATGATGTCCAAAGGGGGAGAAAGGTTTTGAGCTTGTTTTGCAGGACTTAAAATGTGAAAATATTGGTTTGCAAAACAAAATGGCTTGTATGGTTTTTCATCATCAAAAAGGGGAAGATTGTTGAGATTCGTGGAGTGGTGAATCAACTCAAACTTGGAGAATGAAGGTTTTGATGATAACAAAGTGTGGATTCTGAGAATCAAAGCTGACCAAGGACATCAACCTGTCAAAAAAAAGTCAAGAAGAAAATATAGCTATTATGATGTGTAATAGGAGTAGCTCATATGTTGTATTGTTTTGTTGAGCTTATGTTGCATGTGTGTGCTTTGTGCATGGGTTAATCTTTATCTAATCTGACTAAGAGTGAGTATGATGATGAGTTAGAGACTTGAAAAGTTATTTTGAGACATAAAACAGAGTTTTTGAAAACTGACTCAAAATAATCGATTATCATTAAAAATAATTGATTATTCCAACAACAGGTGAAAATGATGCCTTGCTGTAATAATCGATTATTTGTGAAATAATCGATTATCCCAGGAATCACTCTCTGGAATAATCGATTATCCTGCAAAATAATTGATTAATCTATTCTTGGTTGATTTCCAGAAATCATGAAGAACAAAATAATCGATTATCCTTTAAAATAATCGATTATCTGGTTCTAAAAATGTTATAAATAGTTTTCACATTTTGAAACTTCAGAACAAGATAGAACAGAGAATGAGTTAACATTGAAAAATAGAAAAACGTCATTGTGAAATCTTTGTGACCTTCTTGGAGTGTTTTCTTTGTGAAACCAAGAAGTAAAACGTTTTTTGAAATGCTTTGAAAAAGATCATCATCATCATCACATTCTTGAAAGAGAAAGATTGAGATTTGCTTTTGAATTCACAGTCTGATTTGTTCAGCTTTCAGGTGAATTCGTTCCTTTAATTCTTTGTGAATAATTTTAAATCTTGAGTAGGTGTCTCAAGTGGTAAGGAATTCTTGTAGTGGGTTTCTACAAGAGGTGCTTTCTTGGGGTCAAGAAAGTGGTTACCTTGAATGTAGGAGTGTATGCATGTGTGGTATGCTTGTAAAACTTCTTCATTGAGATAGTAGAACAAATCTTGATCAGGTTATGATTGAGGACTGGATGTAGGTCACATGTGGGTGGCTGAACCAGGATAAAAGACTTGTGCAATCTTCTCTTACCCTTATCTTTTACTTTGAGTAATATCTTGGTTGTGTGTTAAAGAGAATAATCTTGATTAACATGTTTGTATGCACAACTTTGTTTTAAACTGAATCAAAGTTTTGCATATTGATTGCTCTTAACTTTGAAGTTTATTAAAGATTAATCAAGAAAGCATATATGACTTATTTTCATTAACAAGTCTTTTAAGGAACTTCTTTGAAAATTCATATTAGAAAAGTTTGAATTGAAATAAAGATCCTAAGAACTCTGAAAATTATTAAAGTGTCATAGAATCCAATTCACCCCACCTCTTGGATTGAGCCATTCTTTTCTAACAGTTTTGAGTTGATTTAGAAGGAATGTACTCCTAAGTCGTTGAAATGTTTGTGTCTGAACAAGTTCTATTGCACTTTTGGTGTAGGGTTTGGAGCTTTTGCTCACAACGTGCAAGGTCAACCTTGTAGCATGCACGATTAGTTTATGTTGTCGGGGAAGAGCAGTCAGGGCTTCTTTGTTATGCTTTTGTAAGACTTCCATATGCTATAGCAACTCGACATTAGATTGTAGTGTCGTAGTTGTGGCAGTCAATGTAGGTTCCTCTGGTGGGGTTGGGGCGTCTGTAAGGATGAGAGGTTGTCAATCGAGTTGCCTATGGAGATTCCTATCACGTTGTTCATCATTTGATTTTGGGTGGAAACCATGTGTTGTCGAAGGATAGTTTCACTTTGGCCTTACAATGGGTGCCAAATGTTCTTACCAAAATCCTGCAAGTGCTCTAATGGTTAGGTAACACCCTATTGCTCCAATATTCGCAACAAAGGGGACACTTGCAAAGACACTCCAATACTCAAGTTAGAGGGAAGTTTTGGTTAAAAATTAGGTTAGGATAGAATGATACCTGACCCCATATATGCATGTTGATTGCATGATTCTAAGGAGTGATCCTACCTGACAATTATGGATTATCCCTGTGATTGCACGTGAGACTTCATCATGCAAAGATATTATTCCTCCTTTATTACCCTTTAATGTGTTTTGGGATTTTTTGGAGTATGGTGCTAATGTCATCATTCGATTGTTTGACTTTGATTTCATCATAAATTTGCAGCGAGTGTCTTGTTCGAGCTTGACTTATTATATTCGAGTTAGATGACGTAGCTCGGCTCAACATGTTTGAGTTGGATAGTACACTTCCAAATTTCCATGTAAAAAAATGTGATTTTTTTATGTATCTATTGTTCAACCAAAGATATTATATAACCAAGTTAAAAACTCAACATAGGATTCAAACAATAAATTAAAAATTAGCCGAGTGTTTTTAAATCTTATTCCATTTTCTTGAATATAAGTAAAAAAATGTGTTTGTTAATTTTAAAGTATAAGTATATCTCAACCAATTTTATTCTATTTGATAATATCATCTCCAAAATATCTTTATTTTAATTAAAATTATATTTCAATAACATATTTTATTCTTAATACTAATTTCAATGAAGAGTAGTTTAACAAAGGTTTAAATATGTTTGGTTAAAATACATTTTTAGTCTCTATAGTTTTATTATACCTTTTACTTCCTATAATTTAAGATAAACTTTTTGAATTCATATATTTAATTCTTTTTTTTTTTAATCTTTTTTAGTCCTTACTGTTACAGTTTAAGGTAAAGTTTAAGATGAACTTTTTTAGTCTCTATACTTACCTTTTTAAATCATTTTTAAACCTTGTCTTTAATTTCTTTGTAAAGTTGTCTATTTTGTGTTGACATGATAAAGATCTTCAACTTTATGCTTTTGATGTCAAATTTATTTTGTAGAAGTTATCATAAATTTGGTTTAAGGTACTTTAAGAGTAAGGTACTTTTAATCTAACGATAAATTTATTTTGTATATATAATTTAAGAGTAAGGTACTTTTAATCTAACGATAAATTTTAAAAAATTCATATTTAATTAAAAATTAATGAGTCGTGTAATAGATGATAAAATTTATATTGGTGTTGTTTGAGCCTCCACACACACACACACATATATATATAGAGAGAGAGAGAGGAGGGTTCAAACTGTTGAGTCAGACAAAGCAATCTCTAGTAAGGTTTTGAATGAGACAAATATAATGCGTATAGTTATTTCTAACAAGTGTGTTAGTGTTTCAGATAAAGACATAAGTACAGGCAAACTAAAGAATAAAGAATATACATGTATTACCGTCTACACCAGAACCAAGAGATATAAGCTAAGCATCGGATAAAGGCTGATCAAAAGAAAGAAATACATCAGATGAAGACACCCACAAACACAAGCACAAAGGAAATAAAGAACTGAGCACAAGCAATCGAGATGAAGGGCAAAAGCTAACAAGATGTCAGATGAGGAGATCAAACGATCAAATGAAATCAAGCCCAGCACAAGAAGAAGAATAATGAAGCCTCAGATGATACAAGACCATGGACGATGGACAAAACTAAGTCAAAGCATCTTAGACGGAGTCAAGAGCTTGCACAGCTGACCAAACGGAGACTCAAATACACAGACGAAAACCAAGATGGATGGATTGCGTCTAAAGTCACAACGAGAAGAACTACCTAGTATCCACACTCTCAGAAGAACACATGAAGTCATCAAAATAAAGGAAGAGAGAAGAGAAAAATGGACTAGCACTTATCCATAAATCAAAATAAAAGCTGGATGTGTCAGAGCAAGTACACCTACCAGTCAGCAAAGCACAACGCCTCTATAGCTACAATATCAGGAAAGTACAGAGATATCTAAGTCATGATTAATGTCATACATAGAAGCAAACAAAAGGTACAAAAGACTTTGTGAAACGCAGATTCAGCAAGCAAACATTAAATGCAAGAATCCATGAAGCCTGTACAAACTAAAAAAGGAAATCAAATGATGGCTAGTCAAGCGTCAAAATTAGGTCCACTCACGGACGGAAGAACATTTAACAAACATCAGATGAGGTCTACTACAAGAAAGAGACATTGGAGTATTAGAAGAAAAGCCAAAACGAGACCAAACCTGGAACAAGAAAAGTTGTGTTGAACATCAGAAGAAGCCAGATGGCCAACTCTGTTAAAAGAACAGTTAAGGCAAGGCACATCATGAGAACCAGACAATTCAAGCCAATTGAATAGACAAAATACAATATGTGCACCAGACGACTATGGGTCCAATATCAGATGGATGTGTGTCAAGAACAACCTCTAGTGTAATGTGAAGAAATGGACCAAGCGTGAGACAAATATAAGAAGAAAGTCAACTATGCATCAGACGAAGGACAGCACAGACTGAAAGACACCCAGACAAAAACAATGTCTATCTATTCATATTGTTAACTAGATCAAGAAAAATCAAAGCATTAAACTCAGATGTAGACGAAGGTCAAGATTGAGATACACAGGACCAAGAGACGAAGACAAAGACTGCCACGCAAGCAATTAAAGAATCAAGTCTCAAGAAACATACCAAGACATCGTCTATGACCATACAAAAGCTCTCAACGTAAAATGTGTGATCTAAATGAAGAAACGAAGAAGAAGAGAAGCACACAAAAGCAAAAGCATGCATGTGTCAGAAAAAGTGCGTTACTTTTTCAGATAAGGACAACGGCTATATTGTTGCATGACCAGAAAAAGACAAACAATTCCTAGGTCTTAGATAAAGTCAAACATTGTTGCCAACAAGACAGAGAAGAATACACACAATGTCTAAAAACAGGAAGCAACATTTAATGCAAGATCTTGAGCATTAAATGAAGGATGAAACTGGTCATGAACGACTGCATCAGCTTTAACGGACATATGCAACAGGAAAATTTTACAGGCCTATAAGTATGCAATAACCTCAAATCGAAAAAGGTTGGCAAGAAGCAACAAAAGAATGACTATAACATTGCCCTGTGCTTTCAACATTAAGCACCAAAACTAATATCAAGCCCAAGAAAAAAATAGAGAAATCAGAGATCGATTCTTCATAGTCAAATCTACAATGTATCATTGTATTCATCACTATAGTCTAAGGTGTTCCAAGCATATCTTAGGAAGGAAACCTTAGTGAGTGTTGTAACCTTATGTATCCTCTTTGTAAAGAGTAACCCACACACTCAGAATCTCTGTAGGACTAAGGTAGTGAAACCTTAGAGAGTGTAGATCATATATGAATCCTCTCTATGAGAGTAACCCAAACACTCAAACCTGATTAAACGTCTATCATCTGTAAAACCTGAAGAGTCTAGGGAAAGAATACTTGTAAAGCCTGGAGAGGCTAGTCAAAGAATACTCACTGCTAGCCAGAAGTGGCTAATAAGAATATACTAGCGTCAACGAGTGAAGCCGACAGGCTAGGAGTGGTCGAGAATACTTGGGGAACCAGAAGTGGTTTAAGAATACTAGAGCTGGTGAGTGAAGCTAGCCAACCAAGAGTGGTTGAGAATACTCATGACTAGGAGTGGCCGTGACCTGGGTGGTCTAGAATACTCAAGAATTAGAGAGGTCGAGAATACTTGGACCAGGAGTGGTTCTAACCTGGGTGGTCCATAATACTCACTACGAGCCTGAAGAGGCTGATTAAATAATACTAGCACTGGTGAGTGAAGTTGGCGGGCCAGGAGTGGTCGATAATACTTGGACCAGGAGTGGTTCTGACTTGGGTGGTCCATAATATTCAATGCTAGCTTGAAGAGGCTGATAAGAAAATACTAGCGTTGATGAGTGAAGTCAACGGGTCAGAAGTAGTCAATAATACTTATGTACTTAATTACATATTTAGTGGAACCCTCCAGTTGAAGGAGACTGGACGTAGCTCAGTTGAGCGAACTAGTATAAAAATGATTGCATTGTTTTAATTATATTTCAGACGTAAACTCTTTTTAATTGACATATCATGTTGAAAACTTCGTCTACTATCTATTCTGCATTAAAACCATTTCTCAGACGTAAATGTTGTTTAACAAATATATTACACTAAAAAGCTTTATCTACTGCTTATCTTTAAAAAAACTATCTTGAAAAGGAAAATGCAAAAACTTTAATCATTATTGTTATATGAAACATTTTCCTTCAGCAGACGATAAATCCTTCAGACACAATGACCTTATATTAAGCAAATTTTACATAACCGTCTGGTATCTAAAAAGTGCATTGGACGAAGAACATTATTCTTGCGAAAATGGTTTAAAATTCCTTCCTACACACACACACATATTCAACCCCCCCCCTTCTATGTGTTCCATGTCTAACTTCACAAACGACACCTATGTAACTTTTACTAAGTATTACACTATCCAATAACTTTATATTAAATGTGAATTTTATAAATCCAACCATTAGATTAAAAGTTATTTACTCTTAGATCATATATACAAAATTTTATATTAATCCAAGATAATTTGATACTTCATATATGAAGTTATAATTCAATGGTTAGATTTACAAAATTCACCTTTAATATAAAATTATTGAACGGTGTAATACTTAGTAAAAGTTATATCGATTTCGTTTGAACACTCCTCAATAATTTTATATTAAATGTAAATTTTGTAAATCCAACTGTTGAATTATAACTTTATATCATTTTATATGTTTATATCAAATTTTGTTATATATACTTATATATATATATATATATATATATATATATATATAAAAGAAGGGATTCATTTACTCTACGAGTAAATTTATCTAGACTTACTTTGTCCAATAACTCATGTTTTATATCAAATTTCAATTATCCAACCGTTGAATTTAAAGTTATTGCTGCATAGATTAAATATGCAAATTTTAAAAAATTTGAAAATCATTTAATACTTCTCTTTATTAATTCAAATTAACGTATAAAATATTTTTTTATAATTATCTATCAACTTGAATTAATAAAACGAAATATCAAATAATTTTCGAATTTTTTAAAATTTTACAAACTTGATTTTTTAAATTCAACGGTTAAATCATTGAAATTTAATATAAAACATGATTTATTAAAAAAAGTAAGTTTAGATAAACTTACTCATAGAATCAACAGTTCCTTTCTTTTATATATATATATATATATGTGAGAGAGAGCGAGATTATTGAATAATTCAATTTGGATTGTTGCATTGTCCAATAAAATACTTTCTTAAGGCTGCTGCTCAGCTCATCATTGATTTAATTCGCACAGATCCAGCAGTAACTACTTTTCCATTAAATCCTAGGGAAATTTGGTAATGTCTCAGCCATCCCCACTTTGGATTGTAAAGAATCTTCAAGAACATCCTGCACAACATACATGGGATTGCAAGCTCTTTTAGGGTAGCAAAGTCTCTTCAAAATAATAGCGATTAAAATCAAATGTTGTCAATTTTCATGTTCAAACAAGAAGCAAAAGCGACCATGCAATGCAAATAAACCCAGAAACAAGAGAGAGGGGAGCTGTAGCTAACAAAATCCGGTACACACAATATTGATCCTCGTTGTCAAAAACAGACAGAACAATGGCCCAGTAAGCAGTTAGATTTTGCGTCTATCAAAGAACAAACACGTGAAGCCATGTTACTCTTGTCGTCCTAAATCCTACACAAAACAAAAAACGGCAGTCATTAAGGTCGCACAAACATCTTTTCAATAGGGGGCCTTCTTGTTGGATCAATCAACACCTCAAACTCTCTCATGGCCATCCAAACAATTGTGTCACCATCACTCATTTAAAAATCCTCAGTGTAAAGTTTCATTTAGGCTTTTTAAGCTCAAGTCAGATCAAGAAGGGTCAGATATAAGGTATTTTTTCCATGTTGAATGCACTTTACGTACGCAGTTCAATTGACCTTGTGGTGGTATGCCACAAACGAAAGAATGGGTTAATGACACTACGGTTCATGAAGTGTTCTGAACAAATGAACACAACATTCCCATCAAGCAAGAGATTTCAAGTGATCCTGGAACGAGAAAATTTTCGTTATATGTCATCAAATGTCAGTGACACACTGGCACTAGTTATAGCACAAAAAAAAAAAAAGAGTAATTAAAGCAAAACATATGACTCACACTGAGATGCTATACATTCAATAGAATGAGGAATTATAGGATGTTCTCAAAACAAGAAATCTCTTTATTCCATTGAATCTATATCATCTCAGTCTCCTTAGCCATTGATATCTTACTACATTTTAAAGGCTGTGGCTTAAGCTTAAGTGAACACATTTAATGGCAGCAAGATATCTCTTTTGTTATGGGAGAACCTAAGAAGTTCCCAGTATAGAACAAGAGAAATCTTTTGCTGGTCTCAAACATTTCATGGATGTACATGATGCGGGATTGATGACCTCTCTGGTTACCAACATGTACAGGGAAGAGACACATCTTGTTTTTCTCATAAAAGTGCACGCCAAGTTTACATTCTAAGGAAAATTGTTTTTCATGTTTAATTTTGAAAGAGGCATTAAAATGCCAATCAGAAAATAAGACAAAGGCATTAATGATGTTTCTGGAGCCCTCCATGGATGCTTCTTCAGGATTAGAACTTTATCAAGTAAAGCTTCACTTAGAAGCCTCTGGTGGTCAGCATGGAAGAGCTAAGCAAGCAATCTGTAGAGTGCAATGGCATTTACATGTTTGAAGCGCTCAAGGCCATCATTTTACATTGTTCATTCAATGCAAGAAGTTGAGCCTCTTTCTTGTCAAGCAAAGCACTCAACCGCACATTCTCTTCCATAAGTTTCTGAACTTCAGCCTCTTTCTGCATTTTCTCACCCTCCAGTTGCGTAGTCTTTCCCACTAACCTGCTCAAGAGAAAAAAACCAAGCCGTAAGACAAATAAATCTTTAGCTTAAAAAAAGAAAATAAACCTATTACGTGAGAACTGAAATTAAAATTAAACCCCGGTCACCTGAAAATGCGTGGATACTAATACCTGTGTTGCTCAAGCCGTATGTATAGGCATTAGGCACACACAACACATGGACCATCCCATCTAGGTTTCTAAATAGCGGTCCACAACATCTGTTGCAGCCGCAATATTGTTGTTGCAGTGCTCTTTGCAACCGCAACGACCCACAAATGTGATATGATTTTAAATCACTGAAAATTCCGCAACACAACCGTAATAAATCCGCAACATTATTTTATCCACTTTTTTTAGGTCAAAAAACACACAGATTCAAGTTTTAATTTTCTAATGATCTAATCTAATAAGTTTGGTCAAATGGGATGTTAAGAAAGGGAGATAAGCAATTAATGATGGTTGGTTGGAATACTGAGAGGTGTATGATGCATTTTAGGAAAAAGAGAAAGGGGTTTAGTGTAAAAATTAAGAAAAGGAAGTTTGATTGATTTTTATTATTATAGAATTATTTGTTTATATTTGATGTAAATATATAATAATTTCACGTCACAGCAATCTTCATCACAACAGCCGCAATGGGCGACCGCAATTGCAATTTTAAACCATGATCCCATTCTACCCAAGTTATACTAATGTATTATTAACATAATTTCGGACCTTAAACTTTTGCTTCAATTGGCCTTAGTAATAAAGTTATACCACTCTATTTTCAAAATATTATTTTGTCTTGTGTGGCTACAACTTACCTCCATTGGTACACACTACACACCCTGATAAGAACTGGATTAGTGTTACACAGATCTGGTTCACTCCCAAAGATTTCCCAAATCCAAAGACAACTCCTTTCCCTCTCAACAATCCCTTTTATTTATAGGCAACTCCGAACTAACTAACTTTGATTCTCTCAAACTCCACTCTCCTAACTACCAACTAACTAGTAACTAACCAATGGATATCTATCACACCCAAGAAAAAACCAACAAATACAAGGACATTTGAAGAATATAATTATCTAAATTCTAAAGAATGAGATAAGGTAGCTTGAACATGGAGAAACATTTCCAATAGCATCCATCAAACCAGCATCAATGGTGATTAAAAACAATTAAATTTTATGTAGTATCTGATGTCAATCGTACAAAACTTATCCAAATTAATCTGTATTCACCCAAAGAAAAAATTAGAAAACCATATTTTTGGAATGCCACTGTAGATATTGGTAGGAAAATTGCATACTAAAATTATATCCAAACAGACAAACACAAGAGAATAGGTGCATCAATGGACATGATAAACATGCCAACTTCCAATAAGGTGATATTTTAACATAAAAGACAAGTAACTCTATACTCATACAAATTAGTAATTTTAGTAGGAAACCTGGAAAAATTGAATGGGAGTTACTCAAATCGAAGGAAATAAAGGAAGACATCCTCTTAATTTATCGAATTCTTTTTTTTGGGGCAGGGGGTGGGGGGGTAGCAGGGCAGCAAGGTTATAATTCATCAGAGGATGAGATGTTGTTCAAAACAATGTTATCAAATAACCATTATAACCCGTTATAACGGAATACCATAAAGGCCTCCAACCAAATCGCCATTCGCCATCTGATATTTGGCGATATTTGGCGTTTTATGTCGGCGTCCGCCATGGCACCCACCATGGCCATCGCACCATAAAGGTTTATAAAGGTCATGGCGGATATGGTGCTTTTTTATTTAAAAAAAAAAAAGAACCATTTTAGAGTTTTTGACCCGAGCTGAACCCATTTTGAAGAAAAATCCAAAACATTTTGTCACAAACGCAGAACGCTGTTGCTCCCAACCCTGAAAGTTGCTGCTGCCCTAGGGTTCTCTGAACCTTCGTTCAACTTCAGTGACCTGAACCGCAGCAGCCCCTCACTCTGGCAAACCTTGGAGTGAGGTTCAAAACAAGTTGTCTGTTAGTGTTTTTTTTTTTCTACTTCTTTATTCATCTTTTATTCTTCTATTCCTCTTCTTCATCTGATCTTCATCTCCTTCATGTTGGGTCTGGTTTGAGTTATTATTTTGTTCAAACATTGAAAATTATATTTTGTTCCTTATCTTTTATTCTGCTTTGCTTTTTTTTTTTTTTATATTTAACCTTTTAAGTTGATATTTTGTTGTCTTTAATTAATTTTTGCTATTTGTAATTTTTTTTGCAGTTTTTTTATATGTTTATTATTATTTGTTTTGTCCGCCATATGTTAATAATGGATTTTTGGCTCACTGCCATAGACCATTATCCATTATCGATAAACTTGGTTCAAAATAAAGCACTATGCTTATTGATTAACCAAATCATAATGAAAAGAACTAAAACTGAGAATGAAGTTAGCTCTCTTAAATGAGTTAAAAAAAAATTATTTTATTTAAGAATAACATGAGTTGTGCTCCTGATATTCAAGTCCAACATAAACATTGTCCTTATGATATGAATGAGGACCACCGCCCCGCCCCCCCAACACCCCTGTGAGGTTAAAAAGGGAAATGTTATTTGACACAAGTAACAATGGATCTAAGAAAAATCACTCAAGGTGCATGCCATCAAGAATACATATACTATAGAAAAATTAAATTTAAGCATAAAAATGAAGCAGGAAGTGTTCCATTGCATCTAAGTCAAACAATTTGATGCAGGTCAAACACTAGACAATTATCAAGACATTAACAGAAGCAATTGAGAATAGCATATATATATTTACCGTTCAAACAGCCTCTCAATAGTTTGGAATTGCTTCTCTGAAGAAAGTAAGGTTTCTCTCACTGTGATTAGACTACTAACATATGACTTCAGAGACTCAAATTCCTGTTTCACTCTAGACAGCTCTTCTTCATTTTCAGCTGCCCGCTGTCTCTGTCTAGTTGTTTCTTCCACCAAATCTGCAACTCTTTGCCGCATGTCATTCAAAATACCATTTGTACCCAAAGCAAAACGCTCCATCTCCTCTAATTTCATGGACATATTCTCTAACTGAGCAGACTTTCGCATAATTTCTTCCTGACCTAGACTCACTTTTTCCTTCTCAAATGTAGTTTCTGATTCTGCCAATAAAACCCTTTTGACAAGGGCTTCCATCACATCTGTGACCATCTGAACAGACTTGAGTATCTCACCTATATAAACTGCATCTTGTTCATCTAAAGAACCATGCTGACGGTTAATTCCTATCCAAGATTCTTCATCTGGACCATCAAATGAAGAAAGATCAACATTCCTAGACCAACCTGATAATGGAATCCCATCCTTGTCAACAAGCCCTACCCCGTCTAGTTTTTTTATGCCACAAGATGTATGGGCTAGATGAGGAACGGCCATGATTCTAGCTTTTGATTTTAAGTAGGTCAACAGGGTAGAAGTAGTCTTGACTCTTCGCCATAGAACCTCTAACTCCTTTCTTGCATCTTCCTCTGAGCCTTGTATGCAAGCCTTTACCTCCATTATCCTTGCTTGCAATACATCCACTTGAGATTGGCTTCTGTCCATCTCCTGCTTCCAAGTTTCATGTGATTGACTCAGCTTAGACTTCAAAGCTGACATATCTTCATCTGCCGCCATGTCCTGTCCAATGTTGAATAGAAATATGAAAAATAATAACAAAGTCAAATTTTAATAATGTAATCATAAAACATGTCCATTAAGATAAAGATATAAGCCTCAGATTTCAAAATATGAAAATTCCTAACAACTCATTGAAACTAGGAATATATAGTAAAAATCCAACAAAAGGTAAGCAACAAAATATAATGTGTCTGAAACTGGGTTTCAATTGTGAGAACCAATTCCACAACTGAAACTCTTAAATGATGTGCCAAGCAAGCTAGATAACAACTATTGAAGTAAAACTAAAACGAAAGCACACTTACTAAGAAAACTCATCTAAATTTTAATCTAATATGATTTACACATTTTCCCATTTCAAACTCTTATCATAAATACATCCAAGAAATTTTACAGATTCAAATATTATGACTTCAATAAACAATACTACCTCCATTCTTATATATAAGACTTAATTGCCTAATTCACCAAGATTAAGAAAAGTAGTTAATTTAGTTGATAACAATAAACTTATCCTTTTTATATATTTTTTCTAAAACTACCCTTATACTACATCTTTTTTCTAACATACTCATATATCTTCTAACCAATTAGAGTACATGTCCTATACTATTTCTCTCTCTTATTTAATACTCATCTTTCTCCTAACCAATTAGAGTGCATACTCTCTACAGAATTTATAATTAATGCATTTTACTTTACCAAACTAAGTTAACACACTTTAATTAGGGATATTTTAGTCTAACAATAATTAATATATGAGACAATATAAATTGGATCTTATATAAAAGAATAAGCAATTCTTCAAACTCAAAGTTGGGTCTTATAAATAGGTACGGAGGTAGTAATAAGTACATCACATATTTTCATGTTCTGCAACATTTTGAAGCCAACCAGAATCTATGAAGTTTATAACATCCACCAATACTAGCACCATAATTATCAATCGCAGATGGCAGCACATAGTGGCTAGCTCTGAAAACACTATAGCATGATAGCGGGAAGTGGGATATTTGAAATATTATAATATAAACTAAATAATTTATACTACACATATAAACACTAAAAAAAAAATATTAAAGAAATTCATGATAATTAAACACAATCACCAACCATCAATCTAGAAGCAATAAGAACATAGTAATAATGAAGTCAAGAAACGAAAGATGATGGTAAAATTAAAAGAAATAGATCATGAAAAATAGGCAAAAAAGAAATTAGCATAATGTGAACTAGAACTAGGATATCTAAAGGAAGAAGAAAAAATGGAAGATAGGAAAAAATTGTCCCATAAAGTATGAAGGAAACAAAGGTAACATTCTGTGGAATATTTTACCCATCAAAAAATCTAAACAATAACATTCCTGGGG
This sequence comes from Cajanus cajan, assembly GCF_000230855.2. Classification (NCBI taxonomy): domain Eukaryota; kingdom Viridiplantae; phylum Streptophyta; class Magnoliopsida; order Fabales; family Fabaceae; genus Cajanus; species Cajanus cajan. The sequence goes on from NC_138521.1 coordinate 27,468,118, forward strand.
TAAAGTTAAGGCTTTTGAAACCCATATCATGGTCATCCAACTATACTAATGTGCGAAAAGCTGCTATTGTGGAGACTATTGAAAACCATTCCGCTACTTGAATCCCATTGCATCTCAGGGCCACTCCACTCATCTATCCCGCTATAGTGCCACTATTTGCCCGCTATTGGCTACTATGACTAACAATAAAGAACTATTCCACCAATATTAGACAAATAGCACGGCATAGTTCATGTTACCTAGATTTCAAATCCCAAGCAAGTAAGGCTTCTAATAAAACCTTATCTACTCAGCAGTTGAAAACATCGTATGATAATTGACAATCCATACACATACACACGAGTCTAACTGAGTACAGTTTATATTTGAAACTAGATTCAATGCAGAAGAAAACTAAAAGCAAATGGGTAACCCCGACATAATGAGTCCGGAAATACATAACAAACGAGAAATACACAATTAAAATGAATTGGTTTACATGCTAATTGTTGTAAGCTATGGCCATCATGAACAAACAACCTTTTTTTTCTGCAACAGTTATTGTTTTCTCTTATTTTCCTAAACAATGAAAAAAAAAAAAAAAACCATGCTTAAAGCTATTGCACCTACCAATCCAAGATCAAAGCAACGCATCAAACGGTTATCTCGAGAAATGAACTTCTACATGAAAACAACACTAGAAAACACCATAGGCGGGAACAGTATCAACAGAGATTCCCCAATTATTATTTTCTAAATAGTTTAAAGTGATCTGGAAGAAGAAGGGGGGAATCGAAATTGAAGCGAAACCCAGAGTGGAATGGGAAAAGTTGAAAATGAAAACCCACCAAAACGAAGGAAAAGAATAAAAAAAAATGCAGACTTTAGGTAACGAACGAAAGGAAGAGACAAAGAAAGAGAATGAAAAGAGGAATCGAGTAAAAGAGAATGAAAGGAAGGAGAGAGAACCTGGATGAAAAGAAAAGCGAGTTGAAGGAAGAGGAAGAGTTGGATCAAACAAGGTGTTAGGGTGTGTGTGTGCCTATCTTTCTTTCTCTTTGTTGGTAAGAAAAAGAAAAGAAAGGCAACAACAACAAGAAGAAGAACCCATTTCTGAGATAAGCAGCAGGTGCTTTATTGATTGTCCCCACTTCCCCCTTTGCCTTTTCTTAATTTTTATTTTTTTATTTTCTCCTCTTTCCTTCTTCAAGTTAAATATTGATGCAGAAGTTTCTCATGCTATTAAGAAATTGTGAGTATTCTTTTTCCTTTTCAAACACCAAAAACAAAATACCGGAAAGAATTCAATTTAGGAAAAAAATTATTAGCATTAAACACAAAATTCTCTTTTTAAAGTATTTTAGAAAATTTTACATTTAAACAATTTAATTTTTAATATTGAGAATATTGAGAATAGATAACAATTTAATTTTTAATATAATATATTTTATATTTGCCAATTTTATTAATTATTGTTAGTACTACTAGAGACAGTGCTATTTAAATCGAGTAAGATCATTATAAATGGATGATAAAATTCTCTTTTAGAATATTTGACATCCAAACTCAAGAACAAGTCCAATAATAAAATCATGAATAGATGCTCTAGTAGGTAGATCTTCTAGTGGTTGATGATATGAAACTATTAAACTCAATACAATGCAACAGATTGATTAGTTAAATTTATATTCTATATAAAGTTATTTAATATGAAACTAAATTAATTTTAACATTTAGTATCAACATATCCTGCTTCACTTATACACACACATGTGAGTAGAGAAAGATATTACTCCTTCCGTTTTTTTTTTTGTTTGATGTTTAAGTTTATGCACAAGAATTAAGAAAAATGATTGATATTTTAATTTTTCAAAGTATTTATTACTTATTTTCTTGTTATACCCTTTAGGTGGTTGGAGAAGAAATAGGTACATTGAAAAATGAATGAACACATAGTTCAGTAAACACACATTAATTATCAAGAGTAAAAATGAAAAAGAAAATTAATAAGTCATTAGTTTTATAAAAGTGATAATGAAAAAAGAACAAAAAAAATAATGTCAAAACGATTATGAATAAAAAACGGAGTGAGAAAGTATTAAGTTTGAAATTAATATTTTTTATATTAAAAGTGTTAAATAATTATAACCTACTTTAATAAAAAAAAAATTATTTTGTTTCATATACTAATATGTGTAGGAAACCATTTTAAAATAAATATTTAATAAAAAAATATTGATTATAAAAATTAGTTCATGAACTAACTTATTTATCCAAAGACTTATAAATGTAAACTCTTTTAGATATTGATCTATGCAAGTTGGTTTTCTTGATTCAAGACCCAAATGAATCAATACAATTTTCTTTTTGTGAATTGTAGGGCAGGAATACCTCAATAAGAATCAATTAAAAATTACGAGGGTAAAAAGTAGAAGTTACATTCATCTTAGCTAAAAGGGAAAAATACAGTAAAACTACATCAAATACTCTCAAATTCACAATAAGAGATAATCCAAAATTCGATAATTTATCTACAACTTGGTTAGCTTCATGATGAGCATGCATCCAAATTAACTCATCGACTACCCTATTGAAAGAAACTATACTCTAGACTAAACTATGTCTGTGTTTAATTTCACATTTGAAACGTGAAAAATCACGTTTAACGTGAAGCTACACATTGTAGCTTCCACGTTAAACGTGATTTTTCACGTTTTAAACGTGAAACCAAACACGCACTATAACTAGGATAAAGGCAGTACATTATCTATTGAGAAAAGCATTGCAATCAAGGAATCAAACTTCATAAGGAACTTCCTAAACCCTTTATTCCAAGCAATACCAATCCCTATAAAATGGCCCACAACTCCATATAAAAGGACAAAGTAGAATCCAAGTATCAAAGAAGAATTGAATCGCACTAGTATGGTCATGAAACACTCCATCAGCTGCAAATTCCTGACCATTGAAACAAACAACAACATCATAATATAATTTATACTATCCAAAAGGTGGATGAAGCCAACAAATTTGAGACTCAACCTATCTAGGAACTCTGACAATTACCAAATCAGACCCAGTCGCATCACCCTCAACCAAAAGACTAGCAAATTGCGTTAACTTTCATAAATAGCATCCACACGAGCTAAAATGCGAAAGTTAATATCACCATGTTGTAAAGCTACATCTCGAAACACAAATCATTTATGTAGGCCTATAAAACATCCAAGGTGACAACAAAAATGAGGAACCAAGAATCATCCTATAGATTCAAAAGGAGTCATTCATCCATCTTTTAATAATAAAAAAGGCTATCTTTTGAGCTTGGAAGTAGAATATACCAAACTACTCTAGCAATTGGACAATATCTTAAAATATGAGCAAGATTCCCATTATCACCACCATATCTTGAACACGAAGAATCATTAGTCATATGCCTTGTGCAATGAACCTCATTTGTTAATAAAGAATTACTAGCAATTTTCTAAAGAAAGGCACGAAAATGCTTAAGCCCTTGCAAACTACAAATAACCAAAAATAAAGGGTTTTTCTTCAAATCCATACCATACATAATGCTAACATAAGGAGTAGGAACAGAAAATTCACCATCCTTAGATCCCTTCCAAGATATACATCTAAACCTCTTATTACACTAGGTAGAATGATGGCTCTAATGTATGCCAAACTCAAAGCCAAAAGGTAGCCACTGAGCAAACCAAAATCTCAGTCCCTCGTTGCTTCTACAACTTTTTTAGACAAAATTTCAAGAGAAACATTCCCAAGAATTTTCTCATATAAAATACCTTGGTTACGGATCCAGTCATCATACCATAAATTAACTAAGTTTATGCACATCAAAAATAGGGAGAGTAGAATCCCCACAATGATACTTAACATACATATCCCACGCCCAAAGCACATCCGGTCTTTTACACAACTCCCAACAAAATTTCATTAAACACACATGGTTAGATTCCTTAGCAGAACTCAAATCGAAACCCCCAGTAGATTTTGGTTTTCAAATATTGTTCCAAGCAATCGAGTGGACCTTCCACTAGTGCTCTATATGCCCCCTATGAAAAATTCTAGACTTATCCATTTTAAAGAAAATAGACAAGGGGAGTTTGGTAGATTGCATAACATATGAGGGGATTGCTTGCAACACTAATTTAACTAAAGTGAGTTGTCTTGAAAGGAATCCTCAAATATTCTCTTGTGTAACATGTTAGGTCAAAAGACGATTTTAAACTCCCCAAGCTTTAAGTTTTAATGATAAAAAAAACATAGATATTTTTCTAAAAGAAAAGTTTTTAGATCAACTAATAAGACGAAATGGTATAAGATGATTTGTAAGGCAATTAGTTATCTTGACATTAAGTCTAACAGAAGAAGCACTTCATCTGTAAGACATTTATTTTAAATTCCTATCATTTATGATGTTTGATAATGAAATCAATATTTAGTCATATGATTCCTTAATAGATTGAACTAAAAAAACTTTTTTGGTACTCACAAATAACAAAAGTAACAAAAGACATATTTTGCATCAAAAAAATGATGGGAAAATCTCTTAAATCATGGAATTTCTAAAAAAAAAGCTACTTTGGCCTAACACACGCATGGCTTCACTTGTTCGATACCTAAAATGAGATAAGTAGCTTTCTTGATCATATAAGATGTGACAATTTGGTGAAACGCATTTAATGCGAGCAAGTAATGCACCTACGATCACTTATCCTCACAAGGAATGAAAATGAAGACAAACAAAACAAGTCTATGAGAGACACTCAAGGATTTGCAATGATCATCTTCATCAAAGCACGTATAAAGAAGCTTGAAGATTTAGAAAGAAAGAGAGAACACAATATAGAGAACATTTTGTAAAAATCTATTCTTTTTGTTAATAAGCCTTGTAGTTATTTGGTTGTATCACATCTTGTAAGATGAAACAACACAATTATCTTACCCTTTATAACTTAGTGTTATTGCTTTGAGCTTAGAGAAACTTGACTATAAAAGAATACTTAGTTAATTGAAGCCTAAAGAGGCTTTGTGTTCAAAGAATACTTGGTTGTTTTAAGCTTGGAAAGGTTTTGTGTTTAAAGAATACTTGGGTAGTTGCTTGAAAAGGCAAGTCAAAAAATAATTAGGTTGGGCCAAAAGTGATTTATGAAAGAATATTTGTATCTTTGTAAAAAGATAGTGAAACTTGATTGGGTTAATCAAGAACTAAACATAGTCTAGATAGTTAAAATGAATTAGTATAAAAATACCTTATGTTATTCTTTCTTATCTCTTTATTTACACCCCTAAAGTTAAGATATTACTTCATTGGTTGAAAAAGTGTATGTTTTTTATTGACATTATTCAACTCCCCTTATAATGTCTCTCTTTTCTCTACATAACACTGGAGCACCTGAAAATATTCCCAAATCCTCATTAAGTTGGAAGCCCAACTTCTTACTCATAGCTTGTCTAAGGTTCCATCCCACTTAATTAAAAAAGAAACCTAAATCTTATCATTATTCACCTTTTTCCTCAAACCCAAGCAAAATAATTCAAGCACTCGAAGAATGATACTCACCTATTCTTCACTCACTTCGGAAAAAAGGAGAATATCATCCACAAAGGCCAAATAAGACAACTTTGGGGATCTTTTGGAAATTTTAATAGACTTCTAATGCTTTGCATTCACTGCCATTTGAATAACATGGAACATTCTTTTAAGACAAAACACAAAAAGGTAGGGTGAGATCATATCACCTTGTTGAATACCCCTTGTAGCTTAAACTCATCCAATGCCTCTCCATTGCACATAACTTTCATCTAGGAAAAAGAAATACACCACCAAATAATCTTAGTAAAATTTGTGGGATATCCAATATCCAATAAAGTATCCAATTGAAGTCCTTATTGAACCTATCATATGTTTTCTCGAGATTAGTCTTAATCATCGTCCAACCCTGAAGCTCCTTTCTCATGTCACATCAAATGGAAAACTTCTTAAAATAAAATAATGTTGTCTCTGCTTTGACACTCCAAAATGAAACTAGCCTAGAAAGGACCAATTAGCTTTTCCATCAAAAGACACAACATGATGGAAGTGAATAGAAGAAGTGATGAACAAGCTCCTCCTAAGCTCCTCCTAGGCACGGATCTTCTTCAATGGAGATTGAACCAAAATGATGAACACTTTAGGATGATGAACACTTGCAGAAATGTGAGAGGGAAGTATCCAAGCTCAAGCACTCAAAGGATTGCTCACTTCAAAGTGAAGTAAACTAGGTTTTCCTAAAGGATTTGAAGGCATTCTCTTTGGATTTCTCTCTTGGAATTTTCGATGACTCTTGAGGGAATTAGCTGAAGAATGATTTCAGAAATTCTCATATATTCAAAAGTGTGTTACAAGGTGAGAAAAGTTACATTTATAGAAGAGAATTAGGTTAACTTGGGCGGCAACTTAGTAAACCTAGTTGGCGCCAAGTTTGAATTTCAAATTTGAATTTGAAATTCAAACTTAGGCCAAATCATATGCTCACACGGATGCTACCCTCATCTAAGTGTCATTTAGGAGTGATTTGGATTGAATTTGAAGCTCACATGGCCGGATCCACCCCATGCCATCCATGTGACTCAAATTCAATTCAAATTATTTCTAAATGATGCATAAATGAAACCTATTTCTCCTATTAATGTATTCTACATATAAACCTAATCTATTGACCGAAATACATTGGTCTAATGAATACAATGAATAGGAAAAATTACAAGAAGAAGAATGAGCCTAATATTGGGTATTAAAAGCCTAAAGCCCAAGAAGCCCAAAATTAAGCCCAAGACGCCTAAACCCTAATCTATGGTCAAAATACAAGACCAACATCAAAGTAAATTCCTATACTAAGAAAATACAATAGAACATGGTGTTTAATCAATGAAGGCCCAAGTGAGAAGCACCCTAGGCCCACCAAGCCCATTGGGCCCACTAAGCTCTGAAGCAGTCAAATCTTCAAGTAATCTCCTGGCCATAGCTCTAGTGGTTGGGCCTTTAGCCCATGCTCTTCCATCACAACATGTGAGCTAAAATCATAGTAATAACCTTATAAGAAACATTGTAGAGACTTATAGGCATGAACTCCTTAAAATGAACCATATTCTTTACCTTAGGGATAAGTGAAATGAGTGTGTCATTGATCTCAACCACTTTGTGAGGATTTTGAAAGATATGTTGGACTAGTGAGACCAAAGCCCCACCAACCACATCTCACTAGCTCTAATAAAGGATTGCTTGAAACCCATCTAAGCTTGGAGCTTTAAAAGCCCCCATACTCCCAAGGACATGATGAACGTCTTGACAATAACATTAGCCTCAAGAGTTGGGAACATACCTTAGAATGCAAAATCCTAACCCACTTGGTCAATGGTAAACAAATTTTGAAAGAATTTAGTATCTAATTCCTATAATTTAGTTGGCTCAACCACCTTTCTTCCATCACCATCTTGAATATTCTACACCTTATTACACCTTTGTTTAATGATTATAGAATCATAAAAATATTGCAAATTGCAATCACCAAGATTCAACCACTTAGAATGAGATTTCTAAAAGTGAACAACCTCTTCCTGAAAACACACTACCTCATATTCCTTCCAAGCTAAAAATAAAAAGGCTTCCAAGTAAGCATTCTCCTCATGAACAAGCCAAGAATTAATCTTATCCATCTTCCAAATGAGCTTCTTTGTTTATAGAAAATAAAGTGTCAAATACTTCTTTATTCCAAGTATGAAGCTCCTATTGGAAAGACTTGAGAAGAGATGTCCAATTCAAGGGAGCATTTTAATGTAACACCCTTATTGAAGCTCCCATTGTAACACCTCGATTTTCATAAAAATTATATTAATAATATGTAGTATTTATTTTAAAATTTTAATGTGTTTATTAGAAGGATTTTTAATATTATTTAGCTATTTGATATGAGTTTTATTTTTATATGAAAAATATGTTATTTTTTTACTAAAAGGGAAAAATATATTTTATATTATTTATCGATTTTATATGAGTTCTATCTTAATTTAAAGCATGATTTTTAACTAGTATTTTGGTTATTTGATATAAGACATTTTTACAAAAATGTATTTTATTTAGAGTTAAGTATATTTTATCTATTAAAAAGGAGGAAATATGTTTAATGATATTAATTATTTTTAGAGGGAAGGAAAGACGTTACAGTCATTTGCTAATTGTTGTTGTTATTATTATTATATTAATTTGAGAGTAGGGAAGTTATCTGAAGTTACCGAGAGTCATTTCAGGTATTCACTCTTCTGACTCATTTTCTTTCTACGCTACGGAGAACTCAAAGAAGAGGAACAACCGAATTATGCCCGTGCTTTGACTTCTGCTCATCAAGGTAAGAGGGGAGTGAGAAACCTCACTTGGGGGTGTAGGAATATTTGTTGGATAGCAGGATTGACCCTTAATCTCTTGTTTGATGTGTGCTCTTAGGAACAAACATATTTTGAATGTTTTCTGTTTTGGCTTTTGAGTTTTTTGTTGTGTTCTCTGATGATTACAGAGTATGAATGTATGTTTAATTTTGAGTTTGGATATGTTTTGATATGGATTTGAGTGCTCTATGAGTTCTTATGGGAAACCTATGAGAAATAGGAAAATTTTAAATGTTTTCTATTTTGGCTTCTGAGTTTTTTGTTTTGTTCCCTAATGATTACTAAGCATGAATGTATGTTTAATTTTGATTTTGGATATGTTTTGATATGATTAGAGTGCTTTATGGGTTCCTATGGGAAACCTTACAAAAAATAAACAAATTTTGAATGTTTTCTATTTTGCCTTCTTAGTTTTCTGATAATTACTAAGCATGAATGTATGCTTATTTTTTAGTTTGGATATGTTTTGATATAGATTAGAGTGCTCTATGGGTTCCTACGAGAAACCTTATGAGAAATAGGCAAATTTTGAATGTTTTCTATTTTACCTTCTAAGTTTTCTGTTATATACCTTGATGTTTGTTGAGTGTGAATATGTGTTTAATTTCGAAAATAAATAAGTTTTGATATGAATTAGGGTACTTTGTGGGTTCTTGTGGGAAATCTTATGAGGAACAAATAATTTCAAAAATAGATAAGTTTTAAGTTATGTTTGGAGGTGCTAATGATGTGATAGCTGTCTTATTATGGTGTTGATGCAAATGGTGTATTTTTATGAGCATGATGAGGATGAGAATTCCTTGTATGTGACCTTGTGATTGTGAGTGTAATAATGTGATATGAGAACAAGTGACATGATGAGATATGACAAGTGAATTGTTGAGTCCATGAACATGTGAATGTGTGACATGCATCATATGCATCTATGTGACAGGGTACGATATGGAGTACACCATTAGGGAAGGCCCTTCGAGAGAAACATCTTAAAGGAGTCCTAGGAGATAGCGCAATTTGGAAGGCCCAACTCAGCCCATTTGTGTGCATGCGACGTATCTTGCACTACTTTGTTATCCCAACGAGACCCTAACAGTATATCTTTCTAGTTGAGAGTGCGGGGTTGAGCTGGCATGTACTCCTAGACTACTCTAGGTATGTTGCTTCAGCAGCATACCAAGTGATATGTGATTATGAGATATGTGACTAGCGTTACATGGATGTATTTATGAGTCGAGTCCATGACATCATTGCATGATAAGTGAATGTGCATGTGTTCTAATGTATCTATATGTGTAACTTGTGTGGTATTTGTTATGATTGTGTGTGTTGCGCCGACTTCAAAGTTGCTATGACCCATAACAACCTTTGTTTATTTTATTTTTTATAGATTTATTTTTCATTTTTTCACTTTGTTTTCCTTCTCTCACTCACTTTTTTTTTTCTTCATTATTTTTTTCCTGATTTTTTTTCCAATTTTTTAAAAAAGCTTTTCTTTATAAAAATAGATGTTTTTAATATTAATTATTTTTATTTAAATTTATTTTAAAAAATACTACTAATTTATTTTTTGTTGAGTGAACTATTATGGGTTATTTTAAAAAAATCTTATTTTTTGTAAATTATTAAAATATTTTAAATGATCAACTCTTAAAATAAATTTATTTAAAATATTTATTTATTTTATTTTTACAAAAATTTTATTTTTAAAAAAATTGATCCATTTGAAAAGTTGAAATAGCCGGTAGCGACACTACTAAAGTTGCTACAACCGGTAGCAACTTTTGCATAACTAAATTCAAGCCATTTTAAAAAAAAAAAAATACACGTGACATTGGTCTCACTATGACCTATAGCTATACTATAGTAAACAGTCTCAAATGTGTAAATAATTTCAAAACAGTCTCATTTATGTAATTATTTTTAAAAAAACCTACAATGATCAATCAACCTGATTAATATTAAGTGGCATATAAAGTTTCTTGATGTGATTGTTTTTCACTTTATTCCTTTTAAGTCAGATCATAGACTTGTCCTTGCGAAGTTGCAGGTGTATGATTCTCCCAATTGACGTAAACAACCATTTCACTTTATGGCTTCCTAGATTACTTATACAAATTTCCTTAGGTTCGTGCAGGTTCACTAGAATGCTTCCTTGAATTGGACATCTCTTTTCAAGTCTTTCCAATAGGAGCTTCAAACTTGGAATAAAGAGGTATTTGGCAATTTATTTGCTAGAAAAAAGAAGCTCATTTGGAAGATGGATATGATTAATTCTAGGCTTGTTCATGAGGATAATGCTTACTTGGAATCCTTCCTATTCTATGTGACACCCTCTACCCTACATACATAATTATACAATAAATAAAGATAAATAAAATCATTAATAAATAAAATCCAAGTCTCTAACTACATAAGGGTAAAAAGCTCACATTTATAAGTCAAAAATCATAGTTTAATGCAGAAATTACAAAAGAATAAAATCAAGGTCTTCTAAGCAATTTAACAAGAATAACATTCTAAATTAATCCTAACTAAGCCCCGGTGTCACATGTCTTATGAGAGCATACCCCATAGTGAGACTTAAACCTTATCACTAACATTCTTATACTGATGATCACTTACAATACAATAAAAATATACATAAAGCAACTAGGGAGTGAGAAACATCTCACTCGGGTTCAGATGTAGAAATAAATGTTAGGCAACAGTGCATTAGTGTCTTTATGTCCCATAATAACCCATAGGGGCACTATAGCAAACAACCTTAAAGGTGTAAATAGTTTTAAAATAAACTCATTTACATAATTAATTTAGAAATAATCCTACAATGCCTATTAATCAATAATTTATATAACCATAGATTACCTCTGTTCTATGTGAAAAGATAACCTAAAAGCCCACATCATTAAGAGCACAATCATTAATCATATCAACAAAACCATTCATACCTCTAAAAGAAGGCTTATTTTTTCCGCCAATCCTTTCATGCTAATGGAGAATGGAGTTAAAATTCCCAATGATAGCCAATGCATTATCAATGTTAAAATCCATCTTCCTAAGTACATCGTAGAACCCTTGACGATTATGATTCTAAGGACTATTATAACAACCATCCATACCTCTAAAAGAAGGCTTATTTTGGCCGCCAATCCTTTCATGTTAATGGGGAATGGAGTTAAAATCCCCAATGATAGCCAATGCACTATCAATTTTAAAATCCATCTTCCTAAGAACATTGTAGAACCCTTGACAATTATGATTCTAAGGACTATTATAACAACTGTAAGCAACCAATCACTGCAATTCCTTCAATTCACGTGCAACTGAACATGGTATCTAGACATGTCAAGAACCTGTATTTTCCACAAAGCAGGGTTCCACAAGCACCATATATTGCCAACATGCCTCACAAGCTCTTCAATAAAACATCTCTCTAAACCAATCTACTAGACTATTCTCTAAACTTTAACCCCACTATTGTGAGTCTCCAATAAAAATATTAAAGAGGTTGAACACTCTTTCAAAAATATCCTTCATCATTGAAGGTAAACGTTTCTTCATTGTCCTGTGACAATTCTAGAATATCACATTCATTAAGACAAATGTGAGGTGGGAGGGGGGGAAGGGGGTTGAGCCCGAACTAGCTCCGATGATAGGTCATTGCAAATAAGCATATCATTTTCTTCCATTGGGTAGGTCCATCTTCTCTCTTCTAAAACCAAAATGTTCCAATGTTGTTGATAGAGGGATATGGGAGGAACATCGCTAAATGAAATCCGTACAAAGAGAGGGAAAAACCTCCATCACTTGGATTTCAACTTTTAGGTACCTTTCAAACAAAATGGTCCATAGGAGAGCCTTGCTCAACTGCGATGGCCTCTCTTGTCTTCTCTAAAATTTTGATAAGAAAAAGGTTTTTCGCTCTTTTTACTTCCATTTTTTAGGATAAAAACATAAACTCTCTAGGTTGGGTAGCCCTTAGTGGGCATTTTCTATTCGAAATAGTCGACCCCTTACTAACACCAATGGGATGATTAGACACAATTGGCATAATGGTGCAAGTTTATTTATTGGACCCCTTATTACTACTTAGCCCAATATACATCAACAAAAATATATATGTTTTTTACCTTATTTTTAATTTGGTCCTTTACCAAATTTCTTAGCCCCACTTGGGCCATTGTCCCTAGGCCCAACCATTGAGTCTTATGCCTTAAAAACTAGGCTGATTCACCATTGTAGAGTTTTTTTTTTAAAAAAATTAATTAATATTTTGAAACTATTTACACCTTTGGGTTTATTTGATATAATGTCGCTATAGGTCATAACGACACCAATGTCCCCTATATTATTTTTGTGGAAAGGAATTGAATTTAGCCGTGGAGAAGTTGCTAATGGCTATAACGACTTAAGCAATGTCACTAACAGTTGTTTCAACTTCTCAAATAACTTAGTTTTTTTTAAATATATTTATTTTAAGAATTGATCATTTAAAATATTTTAATAATTTACAAAAAAATAGGATTTTTAAAAATAACCAGAATAGTTCACTCAACCAAAAATAAATTAATAGTATTTTTAAAATAAATTTAAATAAAAATAATTAACATTAAAAAATGCATATTTATAAAGAAAAGGTTTTTAAAAAATTGGGAAATTTTTTTTTAAAATTAAAAAAAAAAGTAAGTGACAAAAAAAAAATAAAGTGAAAAATGAAAAAAAAAATGAAAAAAAAGGTTGTAAAAAAATGAAAAAGATAAAAATAACAGAAAAAAAATGTGAAGAAAAGCTGAAAAAAAAGTTATATTACCTTTGATTTTATTTTTTAACAAATTATATTACCTTGAACCTTTTAAACATATATTAATATTTTAAATATTTTAATATGTTTATAAATTACATAAATTAAATTTAAAAAAACAAAAGAATCGCTATCCTCGATGTTACATTTTATATATTGAATTAATATTTATTTTATACTTTTATTTATTTAATTTTATTAAATTTTTATTTAACAGATAATAAAAAAAATACTTACTTTATTAAATTTATATTTATAATTTTTTAGATACATATATATATATATAAATAATTTAATTATATTTTTTTATATTAAATAGTTCAATTAAAATGTGAATTTATTTTTTCTCTATTCTTTAATAATTTATTTTAACCTTAAAAAATATTAATAAATTTATTAATTTTTTTATATAAAAAATATTTAATTGGTGTCACTATAGATCACTACAAAAAATTATGTATTTAGTGGGGTTTTCTGGCGGTTTAAAAAAATGCCACAAAATATTATATATCTAGCAGTTATTTTAACCGCCACAAAATAATCACAATTAAATAACAATTTAGGAAGAATAGACAATAAGGTCAGGTTGAAGACCTTGATATGTTGGTTGAACATGTTGACAAAACAAATTTTAAAAGGACTTGCCTATATCTCACTAGTTTATCTAGGTAAGTGCAATCAGGCCTCAGTTTAAGCAAGAGAGAAAATTCAAAGAAAAATAATAATTTATCATTACATATGAACTTTTGTATCTTTTGTGGTTGACATCTATTTTTATTTCTATTTTCTTGAATTTGTATAATTGCAGTTTCTGCACATCAACAATGGCTCTGTAGAGCTTGATGCATCCATTATGGGTCTTCAACAAGAAGGGAAAAAAACTAAAGTTCCACTTAATTCAAGGTAAGTTACATTTTCACTTGCCCCATCTAGTTACCAATACAATGAGACTGTTTTTCTATGACATGATTACATGAACGGTTTGTATCATTTTATTTGTCGCTTTTCCAATCTGTTCTTCTTTGTTGGGAACTTTTCAATCTGTTAGTGAGTAGGGTGATTTGCCAAATATTCATAGTATCTCTCCTTTTAGATATTTTTTGATACCCATATGCTGACTTGATTCATAATGGTTTTTTGTGTGATTAATTGAAGCAAATCATATATTTTTATATTTTGGAAGAATGAGAAACAAATTTTTTTGAATATGCTTGTGTACTTTTCAACCAGCAAAATGGTCTTATTTACATTAAAGAGTATTACTAAGATAATTAATGTCAAAACAGTTTACAAGAGTGCTATTAATATACCACTACTTCTTAAGATGTGTTGAACTAGCTTTACCAAGTATATGTTGTTGTGCTTGGGTTTTTGTAAATGTGTACATGGATAGTTTCTTTGGTGGATTTTTCTAATTTTGCTATGTTTATTTATTTTGTGATGTTCTATGTGTAGATTATAGTTTGCTGAAGGAGGTGAAGAGGGTGGTTGAATCTGCTCATAGAATGAGAACCAAATTGGGCATTTATGCATATTTTAAGTCGCCTTATCCCCTTAAAAGCTTAAGGAATGCTACTGGGAAAACTTATCTTTTATGTCCAATATGTGAACATGTTAATTGGTAAGTATGATGATAGTATGTTTGATGTCAACAAGCAGTAATTGGTTGATTAACCAGAGCCCTACCTCACACTTCTGATTATCCAAAAGTGGTCATAAGTTTCTTCAATACAAAAAAAATAGTATCCTAGTCCAGTAGTCCTAGTCATTTGGCTCAATTATCATATAAATCAAGATACTTGAAATTAGGATCATAAGTACAGGCTATGCGAGCTCTTTTCATTACTGAGGACCCTAAATGTAGAGATGATAACATCATAATTTGCTTTGATCGGATCTTCTAATTATTACCAGATAATATTATTAAATATATTAACTTTGCTAACATTATAGTTACGAAAATTTTGGTTATCGCTGGTTTACTAAACCTTTATAAATTACACAAGAGAAAATGACCTTAAGGAAAATATTTACTAGAAAAATAAGCAATTACCAAAAGTTGTTATAAAATGCCAAGTTTTGCAAACAAACAACACGTACTATCCCTTGCTTTATATTTAACTGATCTTGAAAATATGTATCCATTCTGGTTTGATTGTTAATTTCATTTTGTTGTTCATGTCTTTATGGAATGTGAAAGAGAGCATTTGGAGTTCTGGGATGAGCATCTGAACTTTGCTGTTAATTTGGTGTTATGTAATTTCTTGATTTGTAATTTTTAGTTAGAGATATATTCAGTTTTAGATATAAACTTATTTGGAGTGTGACTCTCTCCTTACCTTTGGACAAGGTACAGTATCCTGTGAAGTGTATTATAGAAATCCTGTTCCTAGGTGATGATGACTTTGGTCAACAACTAATTGATGGGCTAATCCTTCATTTTGTATGAGATGCCTTTTTAGATGGATTGAACTTTGAGCCTAGTCTAGAGCAAGGGTGGTTCACACAAATGATATAGCTGAAGGGGTTAAAAAACACGTGGAAGCATAATTTGTAGTGCCATATGACTGCTACTTCTTTTTCCTAGTGCTCAATATAACTTGTACTTTCTTTTAGGGAGCACACTAGGTACAATTTTTGCTTTCCTCAAAATAATGTATGTTGTTATTCTGTCATGCATTTCTCTCTTTGCTTTAGTATATTTTTTTGTTTGTATAATTTGTTCAATACTGAATTAATGTAATGGTACTTGAAGGAATGTGTGAGAAGAAGAGTTTTGAAATCTCTGTCTTCACATCCCAGTTGCTTTGATCATGCTGCCAAGGATTCTATGGAAGCCATATGGGATATCTGGTACAATGATACACAACCCTTTGATAGAGCTCCTTAAAATCAACATGGTTGGTGCTAGCTTAGAATCATAATAACCCATTGATTTGCATCTAACATTATTCAGCCAAATCATAGCTACATTTCAATGGCTTAGTTAGTCTTTCATGATTTATTTAGAAACCTTCATTTTCAGGGTTCTTCCAAGTGTGTTGATGGTTTATTCTTTATATATTTCCTGTACTAAGAATATTATGAAATTTGTCGATAAAGACTTGCTTGGATAAAAGATGCTATATTACTTAGCTCTACCACGTCATTTTAGAAGAACGAATCTGAATCATTTTCAAGTACAAATTAAATATGCATGTACATATATGGAATGTATAAATTATTATTTGTTAATTTATAATAAGAATGCATTTTTAAAATAATTTTACACATATTTTTAAAATAATAAAAATGCACCAGTTTAATGTAGAATGAGTGCATTTTTTGGCGATTTAAGACTGGCAGAAAATGTAAAGTAAGTAAAACAAAAGCACAATTTTGTGGTGGTTTAAAACAGTCAGAAACGTTAAATTAGGCAAAATTAAAATGAATTTTGTGGGGGTTATAAACAGTCAAAAATGTTAAATCGAAACCGCCAGAAACTGTAATACAAGTAACATTCAAATGCATCTTGTGGCGGTTTAAAACCGCCACAAAGTGTTTGAATTTTCTGACGCCCAAAACCAGCGTTTATAAAATCTACGTCACAAACCGTTTTTGGCGACCGTGGACCTGGCGGTTGCTGATGACGCCGGTAATGCGATTTGTGGCGGTTTGTAACCGCCAGAAACAGCTAAAATAACCGCCACTAATCACACATTTTTTTTGTAGTAGATTTTAATGATTTTATTTAATTAACGACATAAAAACTAAGTTTTATAAGTTAATTTATTTTTTTATTAAATTTATAAATATTTAAATTCATAAAAATATTTGAATTTTATTTTTTAATTTATTTTTTGAATTTATTTTTTTATCAAATTATATTACCTTTATCTTTTAAATATAAATTAATATTTTAAAAATTTTAATAAATGTACAAATTATATAAATTAAATTTTAAAAACATAACGACATTATGTTTTATATATTTAATTAATATTTATTTTATACTTTTGTTTATTTAATAATTTATAAAATGTTTATTTTACTGCCAATAAAAAATAATATTTTTATTTCACTGTTAATAAATTAATATTTTTAAAAAAATAATAAAATAATTTCGTTATAACTTGTAGTGAATTCATTTAATTCTTATTTTTTAAATGAAATTTAGGCATTATAGCCTGTACCGACTTCGTAAAAAGAAAATTAAGTCGTTGTGTATCATTACAACCGGTGGCAACTTTAGTTGGATCGCTATCGACTGTAGCGACTTTTACTTTATGACTTCTAAAAAAAATTACACGTGACACTAACGATACTATAGTAAATAGTTTCAAAGATGTAAATAGTTTCAAAACAACTTTATTTATATAATTAGTTTTAAAAAATAACCCTACAATGATCAATCAGCCTAAAAAGCACATCATCATATGACAAAGATAATGAAAGAATTAACCACGCTACATGTTTGTGCCATACCTTCTGGATCAACAGCCTTGGAACTCCCTTTTTGTTGACCTTCTTTTTTCTTCAAATTATGTCGTACGAACACCAGGGGCCATACTCTTGTGCATTAACATATTCCTTAATTGTTTTTGCATTTTTTTTTGGCAATTATTACGCTTCATTTAAAGTTTTTGTTACCATCACGTTAGGCATTGAATCACCCTTAATCCCCTTGTCTACCACAATCTGAGGCACCATAGATATAGTGGTCTCCTTATTCACATCATTAGGTTCCATATGTGGTACAACTGCCCTTCCACATGTAGACTCTTTGTGGCTATACTTGCCGCAAGAAGCAAATCGAGCACAACCCTTCATGTTGAATATTTAACAAATATCCCTAAGCGATAACTTCAGACATGAGTGGCTTATTACAATCTACTTCAATGCATATTTGCAAAAAATTGACCTCGTGCTTAATAGCAATCACCTTGTCAATCTTAAGCATGGCTCCCAAAGTTGAGCCTAACCTCCAAAGGAGCTGCTCATCGAAGAACTCAATAAGGAGATTAGGAATTATGATCCACACTCCAACATGGCGTCCAACTTGAGGTTGAGCTAAGAAAAAAGGTCTTCATTGTTGCACTAGTATGTAGCGATTGACAACCATCCAAGGACCTTCAATCAATGCATGATTATAATCATCATTTAATGTAAACAACACCTGATAATAATCACACAAAACATCAATAATCTTAAAAACACCCTTCTGAACCCATGAACAATTGAGTTTCACCTCCAGCTGTCAAAAACCCACTCTGTGTTATATACACTGTTTTTTAAACAATTTTTGCAACGATAGGATAAATGGAAGCAACGTGCTTCCAATTTTCACGTATGCACTCCTGATTTTTCTCCTTTATTAAGCAGTTAACATATTTTGAATGTGGTCCATTATTGATGTTAATTCAACCCATTATCAAATAACTTGCAGATATGGTACCATGATTCCCACATATTTCTCCAACATTCAAAATAGACTCTATGATGGATTAGAGTTCTATAAACTAGATGCATATCTCTATTTTGGGTCACTGAGCCTACTTTCCTCTTCGGTATATAACACCATTGTGTATTTAGAGCAAGGGTTCGAAAACTATAAGCAAACAACAATGGTTGGAGGTTGGTTCTTTAGCTTCTGCAATTTTTAAAATGATTTGAACGTGTTTGTTTCAATTGTTTGCTATATTTAGATCTTTAGAAACTTATTTTCACATTTGGTATCAAAGTAATGTTAATCCTCTACCATGTTTTTGTTTTGGGTATTTAACCCCATAGTTGTTTTAAAACTAGAGAGGAAGAAGAAGACGATTTTTCTAAGGTTTCTGTCATTAATTAAAAATGGTGTTTTTTGGTGTTCAAAACATGCCAAAATAGTCGGGTTTTCATTTCGGGTCCATGAGTCATAAATGGGTCCAATAGACCCGTCTTAAGGTGGAAGACGAGTGAAACGCATTGTGTTTTCGCATTTCATTTTTGTTTGCTATTGACACACATAATGTTTTATATTTTAATTGTATCACTCATACCAAATAAAATGCTTGGTGTAGTGGTTACACTACAAGAAATTTTAAAATTACAGATGACCAAAATCCGTGGGTAATCCAAAAAATTCTTGGGTAACACTTCATTTTCGACGGATTACAGACGGATAATAATCCGTCGATAAATTGCTCGTCTGAAACATTTACCGAAGGATTATAATCCGTGGGTAACTTTCCGATGAAATTACCCACGGATTTTATCCATGGGTAATTACCCACGGATTTTACCCACAGATTTTATCCGTGAGTAATTACCCACAGATAAAATTTGTGGGTATTATTGATAATATTTTTAAAAAATTATTTCAAAATTATATTAAATAACATCCTTATTTAGTGCAACATCCCTCATATCTGACCTTTCAACAGTTCCACTCCACAACAATTCACACAATTCCTTGTCAATCAGAACCCTTCACCAATCAGAACCTTCTATGGGTAACTCTTTTTGAGATATTCATCCGCTTTTAGGATCAAAGATTGACTCCACAAACCTCACAAATCAACACAAGACTTTTCAGCATGTGTTGTCGTCACTTGCACATTTTTCTGGAAAACTTCCTAGAAGGTCACCCATCCCTAAATTACTCCATGTCAAGCACGCTTAACTGTGAAGTTCTTAAGGAATAAGCTACCAAAGAGTAGATGCATCTCATTGGTATAAATAGTACAAATTAAATCCTTTAAGTCATCTTCAACTATACAACCTTATACTTGTACAATCTTTGATCATCTCATTCTAGTATATTTCAAGAATTACAATATAATATAATACTATAATTTTTATCTAAATTAAAAAATAATAATATTTTAGTCTGTGTATTTCACAAGTTACATTTTTATTATATATAAAAATTTATAATAAATTATATATAAGAATAAATATTATATTTAAATCAATAAATCTTATTTAAAATTTTTATAAACATATATTAAATGAAAATTAGTAACTAATCAAAGAATAATTAATTTCTATATATAAAGCACAGATGTCTTTCTTGTGCCATAGCGTTTTTAGAGACTTTTCTTTAACTAGAAGAATTTTACATATTTTTTAATTTTTATCTAATTTAGTTTTTATTTATCATTATTACTTATAAATTAATTTTATTATTTTTAACATAAATTATTAACAAAAAATAATTATCCACGGATTTATCTGTGGGTAATTACCCACGGATACATCCATGGGTAATTCCGTGGGTAGTTATCTAATTTAATTTTTATTTATCATAATTGCTTATAAATTAATTTTATTATTTTTAACATAAATTAATAATAAAAATAATTATTCACGGATTTATCCGTCGGAAATTATTGATGGCAAAACTAGGAGAAGTGAAGGATGTCCTTCTCCTTGAAATTGCCTAGGCCGGATCTATATTGATGGCAAAACTAGGAGAAGTGAAGGATGTCCTTCTCCTTGAAATTGCGTAGGCCGGATCTTCTTCCAAGGAGACTTGAATCCACAATTAAGAACACTTGAATGCTGAAGAATTCACGGATGAACTAAGCCTAAGACTTGGAGGGAAGCATCCAAGCTTAAGGAGCAATGGATTCTCACTTCAAAGAGAAGAAAAAAAGGAAACTCTCTTAGGGTTTTTGAGGTGAGAATTCTCGGAGACTTTTGAGAGGAAACTCGGCTCAAGGCACACAAATTTCATATATGTTCAAAAGTAGTACAAATGGGTAAGGAGGGAGCATATATAGCATCCGGAAATGGTTCACACTTGGCACCAATGTGCTAGCCTCATGTGGCGCCAAGTTTTTGAATTCAAATTTGAATTTGAATTCAAAAACTCAACTCACATGCAAGGTCCGGTCACATTGGTGTTTAGTGTACATTTAGGTTGAATTTAAGTAGCATTTAGGGTTGAATTTGTGTCACACTTGTTCAGCCAAGGTGGCGCAAACAATGTGACTCCAAATTCAACTTAAATGCAAGTTAAATTTAACCTAATGTTGCCTAATCCTAAGATTTGATAATTCCTCCTTAAAACCTAAACTAATGACCCAAATACAATGGTCAATAAAATACAATGAAAAGGAAAAATTACAAGAAGAAGAATGAGCCTAATATTGGGTATCAAAAGCCCAAAGCCTAAGAAGCCCAATTACAAGCCCAAGAACATAAGCCCTAATCTATGGTCAAAATACAAGACCAAAAGCAAAGTAATTTCCTATACTAATAAAATGCAATAAAACATGGTGTTTAATCAATTAAGGTCCATGTGAGAAGCACCCTAGGCCCACCAAGCCCATTGGGCCCACTAAGCTCTGAAGCAGACAAGTCTTCAAGTAATCTCCTGGCCATAGCTCTAGTGGTTGGGCCTTTAGCCCATGCTCTTCCATCATTCCCTCCCTCTTGAGAAGGATTCGTCCTCGAATCTGAAGACTCTTCCTCTTCATCACTATCACCTACAAAAGGTTTGAGATCACTAACATTAAAAGTAGTGCTGACTCCATAATTAGAGGGTAAATCAAGTCTATAAGCGTTATCATTGATACGCTGTAAGACCTGAAAGGGACCATCTCCTCTAGGACTGAGTTTGGACTTCCTTTGATTTGGAAAACGTTCTTTTCTTAAGTGAAGCCAAACCCAATCACCTTCCTCGAAGATCATAGGTTTCTTGCCTTTACTTCCTTGTTTGGCATATTTCTCATTTTGGAGTTGAATATGATTTTTAATCCTTTCATGAAGTTTTTTAACAAACTCAGCTTTTGAAGCCTCTTCCTTATGAATGAAATGTTCAGCATTAGGAAGAGGTATCAAGTCTAAAGAAGTCAAAGGATTAAACCCATACACAACCTCAAAAGGAGAAATATTGGTAGTTTTGTGAACTACCCTATTGTAGGAAAATTCAATGTGAGGCAAAAACTCATCCCAAGATTTGTGATTGCCCTTTAGGACTGCCCTAAACATAGTAGACAGAGATCTATTCACTACTTCAGTTTGGCCATCTGTTTGAGGATGGCAAGTAGTTGAAAATAAGAGTTTGGTTCCTAGTCTTGACCATAAGACACGCCAAAAGTGGCTTAGGAACTTAGTATCTCTATCTGAAACTATTGTCCTAGGAAGTCCATGGAGTTTAACCACATCTCTAAAGAAGAGTTTTGCAATGTTGCTTGCATCATCTACTTTGTGGCATGGAATAAAATGAGCCATTTTACTGAAACGGTCCACAACCACAAAGATAGAATCCATTCCCCTTTGGGTTCTAGGTAAACCTAGCACAAAATCCATGCTAATATCTACCCAAGGAGAAGAAGCAACAGGCAAAGGTGTGTATGTTCCATGAGGCATTACTTTAGACTTAGCTTGTAAACAAGCCAAACATCTAAAACAATGCCTTTGGACATCCTTTCGCATATGGGGCCAATAAAATTTTTCTTTTAGCAAACTAAGGGTTTTCTCAACACCAAAGTGCCCCATAAGCCCACCTTCATGACTCTCTTTAATTAATAGTTTCCTAATGGATCCTTGGGGTATACATAACCTTCCTTCTTTGTACAAATACCCCTCAGCCATATAGAAACCATCAAAAGCTTTTTGTTGGCATTTTTTATAATTATCACCAAAATCAAGATCTTCCTCATACAACTCCCTAACATTATCAAATCCAAGAATTTGAGTACCTAGAGACATAAGCAAAGTATGCCTTCTAGATAAAGCATCAGCTACAACATTTGATTTTCCTTTCTTGAATTTAATAATATATGGAAATTGTTCAAGGAACTCTAGCCATTTGACATGCCTCTTATTTAACTTACCTTGACCTCTTAAATATTTAAGTGACTCATGGTCACTATGGATGACAAACTCTTTGGACACAAGGTAGTGTTCCCAAGTTTGTAAGGCTCTAACCAATGCATACAACTCCTTGTCATAGGTAGGGTAATTGAGGGAGGCACCTTTTAGTTTTTCACTAAAATATGCAATGGGGTGTCCTCCTTGCAATAACACAGCTCCTATGCCAACTCCTGATGCATCACATTCTAGCTCAAAAGTCTTTTCAAATTTTGGTAGAGCTAAAATGGGTGCATTAGTAAGTTGATCCTTAAGAAGTTGAAATGCTTGGTCATGCTTTGAAGTCCATTCAAATAACACATCTTTTTTGACAAGCTCATTCAATGGTGAAGCAATGCTAGAGAAGTTAGGCACAAATCTTCTATAAAAACTTGCTAATCCATGAAAACTCCTAACTTCACTAACATTTTTAGGCTTTGGCCACTCTTGAATGGCTTTGATTTTCTCAGGGTCCACACGAACCCTATCTTTGCTTACAATGAACCCTAGGAAAACCACATGATCCACACAAAAAGTACATTTTTCAAGATTTGCAAATAAGTGGTTTTTCCTAAGGATCATCAAAACTTCTATAAGATGTCCTAAGTGATCATCTTGAGACCTACTATAGATTAAGATGTCATCAAAATAAACAAAAACAAACTTTCCTATACACTCTCTTAAGACATGATTCATAAGCCTCATAAATGTACTTGGTGCATTAGTTAATCCAAAAGGCATAACTAGCCATTCATACAATCCAAATTTGGTCTTAAAAGCAGTTTTCCACTCATCACCCTCTTTGATTCTTATTTGGTGATAACCACTCTTAAGATCAATTTTAGAAAATATATTAGCACCATGTAATTCATCAAGCATATCATCAAGTCTAGGGATTGGGTGCCTGTACTTGATTGTGATATTGTTAACGGCCCTACAATCACAACACATTCTCCATTTTCCATCTTTCTTGGGCACTAACAATACAGGCACAACACAGGGACTCAAACTCTTTTGCACCCACCCCTTATCCAACAATTCTTGGACTTGATTCTCTATCTCTTTAGTTTCTTGAGGATTTGTCCTACAGGCTGGTCTATTGGGTAGACTAGCCCCAGGCACAAAATCAATTTGATGTTCTATACCCCTAAAAGGAGGAAGACCCTTTGGACCTTCACTAGGGAATATATCATCAAATTCTTTTAATAATTGAGAAACTTCAAGAGGTAAAGAATTAAGTTCAAGACTTAAATTATGACACTTAAGCACACTTCTACAAAGAAGAAGATAAGAAGGTTTTTCAACAATTAGGGTTTGTTTTAAAGTTTCTTGTTGAATTCCTTCTATTGGAAGAGGTTTCTCTTCCTTCTTCTCCTTTGGAGTTTTATGTTTCTTTTCTTTTTTTTTTAATCAAATTTTTTTTTCTTCCTCTCTTTTCTTTTTCATTTGTACTTGATCCTCTATCACTTGTGAAGGAGACAAAGGATGAAGTACAAATTTCTTTTCTTTATGGGTGAAAGTAATTTCATTGGTAAGGCCATTATGCATGGTTTTCTTGTCAAATTGCCATGGCCTTCCCAACAAAATATGGCAAGCTTCCATTGGAACTATGTCACAAACCACTTGATCTTCATAGTTACCAATAGAAAACTTGACTTTCACTTGTTTATTGACATTGATATCCCCATCTTCATTAATCCAATGAAGTTGATATGGTTTCGGATGGGGAATGGGAGTAAGTCCAAGCTTCTCCACCAATCTTGTGCTACAACAATTGCAACAAGAGCCACTATCCACAATGAGAGAACAAGCATTATCAAAAATTTTACATCTTGTATGAAAAATATTCTCTCTTTGTGAAAGGTGAGACTCATGAGGTTGGCTTCCTAGAAGCCTTCTAATCATAAGAAGTTGACCATCATAAGGATATGCACTTTCAATTGGATGGTCTTCCTCACTTGTTTCGCTATCACTTGAAGTGGTAGAACTAGATTCATCAACACTACTATAAATGTCTTCCCCTTTCAAAATCATCACCTTTTTAGTGGGACATTGAGAAGCTATATGGCCTCTCCCAAGACATTTAAAGCATTTGATGTCACTAGTCTTACTACTAGAAGTGACAAAATTTTTATTTTTCTTTTTCAATTTCTTTTTCTTTTTCTAGACCCTTGCCAAATTTCTTAGAGGAATCACATTGACCCTCCCTCTTGTAGTCTTTCTTGATATAAGAGCTAGATTGAGTTTTGCCTTTAAAAAAACTTTTTCTCAAATTTGGTTGTTCCACCCTTATACAAAGTTGGACCAAATCATCAAGGTCCCTATAAGGGAGTAACTCAACTCTATCTCTAATATCAAAATTTAGACCACTCAAAAATCTAGCAATGGTCAACCTTTCTTCTTCCCTAATCCCAGCCCTCATAAGATACAACTCCATTTTCTGTCTATACTCCTCCACACTCATGTTCTTTTGTTGGAGTCTTTGGAGCTTATCCATAAGCTCCCTACTATAATAAGAAGGTATGTGCCTTCTTCTCATAGTACTCCTCAACTCATTCCAATAAGTGATTGGAGGGTCATTATGAAGTCTTCTCTCTCTCTCCAAGGATGTCCACCAATACATGGCTTGTCCTTGGAAAGCTAGGGTGGCCAAGGGAACCTTTCTTTTCTCACCTACTTTATGACAAGTGAAGATTTTCTCCACTTTCATTTCCCAATCTAAGTAGGTATCTACATTGTCTTTTCCATGAAAGTAAGGGAGATCAACCCTTGATTCCCTCACTTTGGGTTCTTTAATAACTCTCCTAGGTGTAGGTTGGTAGTATGCATCCATATTCAAACTACCATCATTTTCTTGGCTTTGAGAGTCATTGGAACTCTTGGTTGAGCTCCTTGAGGAACTTTTTTGACTTTTATGTTTATTTATTTTTTTCAAAAGTTTTTCTTCTCGTTGTTTAATCTTTTGTATCTCTTCCTCTAAAGCAATAAGTTGTACTTCTCTTTGAATCTTTTCTTTTTCTTTTTGAAGTACCTCTTCATGCTTCCAAAGTTTTAGTGCCTCAACCTCCTTAACAATTCTTTTAAAACTTTTAGGAGATTCAAAGTCTCTCCTACTTTGAGAAATATGACTCATGATTAAACAATAAGGATTTATATGCTATGCAAAAGATATAAAATGTTTTTGGTATTTTCTAGGAATGAAAATAGCACTTGGAAGTCTTAGTGTACAAATTGCACTATCAAGGGAGGTGAGCTACAAAGAGACACTTAATAACCAAGCCTTTTCAAGTGGAAATCACAAAACTCCTTTGTGGTACTTCCAATTCCCCAAAACTTTTCACAAAAATTTTTGTATGTTTTTCACAAATTTGTTTGTTCTTGAAGCTAACTAAACATGAGCAATTAAAACTACACAATTCTAGACGAATTAGGGCAGAAAATTAATCACAATTAAGGACAAGAAACTTAAAAGAAGCAAGAATAAGTAGCTAGTCGTATAACCCTAAGTGGAAGCTTGAAACATATGAAATTTTCAAGCCACTTCCACTAGTACTACACGTGAGAAGGCTATCAAGGAGTTAGATATACCTGACCAGCTTCTTAATACTCCCTCCAAGCTTTACAAATTGGTTTAAAATACAAGAGATTTTGCAAAAATTTAAACTAGCCTAGAAAGCAATAAATGGCGGTTTTGGTGACCAAGTTAGTGACGGATTTGTTGTCCAATTTTCTAACACTTGTTTAAGTGTTTTAATCCGTCACCAACTCTCCAATAAAGAAGCTCCTGGACCTGCACAATAAACACAACAAAAGAGGTTAATGGAGGCTCCTCACAAGGTGAAAGGAATGGTCACTCAAGTGAAGGAAATTTAGGAAAAGCTAGGTCACTAAATTAGGTCAAAATTTTGTGGTCTTAGTGTCCAAACTTCTCCTACTCTTTGTTGAGAAATGCTTGATCCTTAAGCAAGAATTTGAGGCCACTTCCAGCACAGGGAATTTAATGAAAGAAAAAAAGACAAGAAACAAAAGCACAATTTGAAAAGCTTATACCAAAAATGAAGAGTAATAGGTGTATATGACAAGACTCAAAGAAGTTCAATAAGTAAAACTGAAAAATAAGACTCCAAATAAAGCTAGCACTCAGTTAGGAAGGTTCCTAGATAGGTACTAGAGTAGATGAACAATACAAAAAAAAAATGAAAGCAATTGGATAAGTATAGAACAAGTAGTAGACAAAACAAGTCAAGGAATCAAGTATTTTTTTGTCAATGTACACCTCTCGGCTTTTTCAATTTAAATTGCTTTATCTATTTTTTTTTAATTCTTTCTTTTTCTATATTCAAATTAAGATTCCAAAGAAGGTATTTGCCTTTTGTTTCAAATTTTTTTATGATTCCAAGCTATAGAAACCGAGACTACAAGTTAACCAAAAATTCAAGTGAAAATGATGAAACTAGTGCACTAGTTTTTAGGTTTTTGTGTTTGGATTCCTTTTGTACTCTTTTCTTTTGAACTTTTGAAATTTAGGCTCTGTTTTTGTCTCTGTTTTCAGCCTCTTAATTCTCTCTCTTTTTTTTTTTTTTTAAATTTGAATCCACAAAGTTAGTGCACTAGAAGTAGGATTAAGCACTTGAAATTTTGAGGTACAATTTTTTTTAAGAATTTTCAATGGAAAGTGAATTAAAAACTTAAGTACACAATGGAAACCTAACTCTAAAGAAATTTGCTAGAACTAATAGCAAATTATGAACACAATAAGGTAAAAGAAAAAGCACATATAGGTAGGCACAAATGAACACAAACCGAAAGCAAAAATATGAACAATGTACTCAAAGAAAATTAGGTCAACATGCTATTCAAGGAGTTTTTGAACATATAAGGACTAAACAAACACTCTAAGACAAAACATAGATTCAAAACCAAAATCTAATGCACATGCATGAGGTCCAATCACGGACACATACAAGGAATGAAGAGTCTCAAAATAAACTCAAAATAAGCTCAAGCAAATAGGTCCTAAAACATTGATTGTGGAAGAAAATCAACAAACAATCAACAATGGATCTATGGAACACAAGATGATTAAAACATATAGATCCGAAAAGAAACTCAAATAGGACAAGAAGAACACAAGAACACAAGACACGGACACACAAAATGATAGAACACTTATCTCCTTGAAGACCTTGCTCTTGATACCAAAATTGATGGCAAAACTAGGAGAAGTGAAGGATGTCCTTCTCCTTGAAATTGCCTAGGCCGGATCTAAATTGATGGTAAAACTAGGAGAAGTGAAGGATGTACTTCTCCTTGAAATTGCCTAGGCCGGATCTTCTTCCAAGGAGACTTGAATCCACAATTAAGAACACTTGAATGCTGAAGAATTCACGGATGAACTAAGCCTAAGACTTGGAGGGAAGCATCCAAGCTTAAGGAGCAATGGATTCTCACTTCAAAGAGAAGGAAAGAAGGAAACTCTCCTAGGGTTTTTGAGGTGAGAATTCTCGGAGACTTTTGAGAGGAAACTCGGCTCAAGGCACACAAATTTCATATATGTTCAAAAGTAGTACAAATGGGTAAGGAGGGAGCATATATAGCATCCGGAAATGGTTCACACTTGGCGCCAATGTGCTAGCCTCATGTGGCGCCAAGTTTTTGAATTCAAATTTGAATTTGAATTCAAAAACTCAACTCACATGCAAGGTCCGGTCACATTGGTGTTTAGTGTACATTTAGGTTGAATTTAAGTAGCATTTAGGGTTGAATTTGTGTCACACTTGTTCATCCAAGGTGGCGCAAATAATGTGACTCCAAATTCAACTTAAATGCAAGTTAAATTTAACCTAATGTTGCCTAATCCTAAGATTTGATAATTCCTCCTTAAAACCTAAACTAATGACCCAAATACAATGGTCAATAAAATACAATGAAAAGGAAAAATTACAAGAAGAAGAATGAGCCTAATATTGGGTATCAAAAGCCCAAAGCCTAAGAAGCCCAAGAACATAAGCCCTAATCTATGGTCAAAATACAAGACCAAAAGCAAAGTAATTTCCTATACTAATAAAATGCAATAAAATATGGTGTTTAATCAATTAAGGTCCATGTGAGAAGCACCCTAGGCCCACCTAGCCCATTGGGCCCACTAAGCTCTGAAGCAGACAAGTCTTCAAGTAATCTCCTGGCCATAGCTCTAGTGGTTTGGCCTTTGGCCCATGCTCTTCCATCAATTACCCACGAATACTTTCGTGGGTAATTCTATGAATAATTATCTAATTTAATTTTTATTTAACATAATTACTTATAAATTAATTTTATTATTTTTAAATAAAGTATTAATAAAAAGTAATTACCCACGGATACATCTGTGGGTAATTATCTAATTTAATTTTTTTTATTATAATTACTTATGAATTAATTTTATTATTTTTAAAATAAATTATTAATAAAAAATAATTACTCACGGATATATCCGTCGGTAATAACGTCAGTAATTTCACGAGTATTGTTGATAATATTTTTAAAAAAGCATTTTAAAATTGTATTAAATAATAATATTGTTTTATTAAAAATAATATAGTTCAAAATTGGTAAAATTATTATAAATGTTAGGAAATTTTATTTTAATTTTAGACTATCATGCATCAATATCATTTCACTAATTATATATTTCTCAATTTAAATAAAATTAACTATATAATATTAAAATATATTGATAGTAAATTATTATTTTATACTATCATTTAATTATAAATTATATATATATATAATAGTTGGTATGGTAAATTAATTAGCATGATAAAATTAGTTAAGTATTTAAGAATTTAAATTCTTAATTTTTTATCATTAAATTTTTTAAAGTTACCGACAAATTTTTTTTCTTCATTTTCTACGAACAATGCTTTAGACAGATAATCCGTGGAAAATATCTGTCTGAAATATCATAATTTTCCCACGAAAAAAATTCGTGGGTAACATCCATCTGAAGTTTCATACGGAAAAAATTCGTGAGTAATATCCGTTGGAATCATTTATGTTTTAGACGAACACATATCCGACGGAAAAATCCGTCAGTAATTTCATTTTTCAGGCGGATATTTATCCATGGGAAAAGTTCGTCAATAATAAGTGTTTTTTTTGAAGTGTTAGTTCATTTGAGATATAATTGTTATGGCACAGGTTTGAATCCTACCAATATCCCTTGGTTTTGATTTCCCTTTTATATGATGAAGTCACACACATGTTATTAAATGATTGTTACGTGTATGCATAAATGAAATCATGTCACATGTTATTAAATGATTGTTATGTGTATGCATAAATGAAGTCACGTCATGCACATGTACATGTTATATTAAATGATTGTAAAAGGATTACAAAGTTACATGTATGCATAAACTAACCTGATTATGTTTCTTTGTGTAATACATATTATTAAAGGAATTTTTCTTTACTGCATTGCATATTGGAAATTAAGTATAATAAGTTTTGAATATTATATGCTCATCTAATGGTTCCTTATACTTATTATACATGAATTTTGTTTGATATTAAAACAAACATAAGGTCTTTTAGAGAATATTAATGTTTAGTGATACATATAACTTTAATAAGTTAGAGAATAGCCAAAACATCTTTAATTAGTTAAAATTATATACATTTAAAGGTCACATTAAAAACATTAATTGTAATTAATTATATGTAATGTGATGAAATATACCCATAGGAAATATCTTGCATTTGTATGATTGATTAGGATAAAATATTAGATTATATTTCTTAATTTACATGAGTCTAATTGAGTAGGTCTTTAGCCCACATGCAAGTTTTATGTCACTAGATTCATTAATAAAGACATATTTGCATTGGTGAAACATGACATTTATTTTAGTCGCAAGTTATGATGATTAACATGTTCTTGACCTTTGCAGTTTCTCAATCTGTGAATATTTCTGATATGAAGTGTGGTATTCCTGAATTAAAAGGTGAAAATTATAAGGTTTGGAAGGAAAGAGTTCTTCTTCATTTAGGCTGGATGGACATTGACTATGCTATTAGGAAACCAAAACCACCGGCTATTACTGAGACCAACACTCCAGATACAGTTGATCTTTATGAAAAATGGGAGAGGTTAAATCGTCTCTTTGTGACGTTCATAAAGACCAACATTTCTGCTGGAATTCGGGGTTTTGTTGACTAGCATGCAATGTCAAGGATTTATTAAAGGCTATTGATGAGCAATTTATCACATCTGATAAATCTCTTGCCAACACCCTTATAATGTAGTTTTCATCCTTAAAGCTCATTGAAATTAAAGGAGTGTGTGATCATATCATGCACATAAGGGACATTGTGGCTCAACTAAAAGTTTTGGAGGTTACCATGTCTGATTCTTTCCTAGTGCACTATATTTTGTGCACCTTGCCTCACCATTATGCCCCCTTTAAAATCTCTTACAACACACATAAGGATAAGTGGTCTATTAATTAATTGTTGAACATGTATGTTCAAGAAGAGGAAAGGTTATTGATGGAAGAAGGGGAGAAGGTGAACTTAACTACTTCTTTTAAGAATAAGAAGAATCAAGTTAATCAGAAGGGAAAGATTCTAGCTCAACCAATTATTAAGAAGGAGTCCAAGTGTATCTTCTGTAAAAATAAGGGACACATGAGAATGATTGTCTGAAGTTTAAGAATTGGCTAAAAAATAAAGGTAACTTATTTGCTTTTATTTGATATGAATCTAATATGACTAGTATTAATCATAACACATGGTGGATTGATTATGGATCTACAATCCATGTTTCTAATACCTTACAGGGTATGCAAAACCTAAGGGAATCGATGGGAAATGAGCAATGCATTTAATCAAGAAACAAGATGGGTTCACATGTGGAGGCCGTTGGGACATGCAATTTGGTTTTAAGTAGTGGTTTTATTTTATTTTTAGAAAATAATTTTTATGTTCCTAATTTTAGTAAAAACTTGATTTCTATTTTGCAATTTTCACCTTTGGCTTTTTCTTTTAAATTTATGGATTCTGGTTTTACTTTGTTGAATAAATCCAAAGTTATTAGTTTTGGTGAATTATGCAATGGTTTTTACTCTATTAATTTACAAAATAATGACGCTGCTTATAGTTCTATGCATGTTTCTTCTGGGTTAAAACGATGTGTTGTGAATGAGGATTCTTCCATGTTATGGCATCGGGGATTAGGACATATCTCCATTGATAGAATTAAACAATTAGTAAATGATGGAGTACTTAGTACTTTAGATTTTGCTGATTTTGAGACTTGTGTTGATTGTATCAAGGGTAAGCAAACTAACAAGTCTAAAAAGGGTACCAAGAGGAGTTCAAACATACTAGAAATTATTCATAGAGATATTTGTTGTCCGGATATGGACGCAAGTAGTCCAAGATACTTCATCACCTTTATAGATGATTACTCACGATATATGTATCTTTACTTACTTCGTTCAAAGGATGAATCCTTAGATGCATTTAAAGTTTTTAAGGCTGAAGTAGAGCTACAATGCAGAAAGCAAATTAAGATTGTGAGATTAGATAAAGGTGGAGAGTATTATGGTAAGTACATAAAGAATGGACAAGCACCCGGTCCATTTGCGAGATTTCTTTAAGAACATGGGATTGTTGCCCAATACACTATGCCTGGTTCTCCGGATCAGAATGGTGTGACAGAAAGAAGAAATCAAACATTAATGGATATGGTGAGAAGTATGAGGAGTAATGCAAAACTTCCTCAATTCTTGTGGGCTAAAACACTTAAAACGGTTGTGCATATAGTAAATCGAGTTCCAACCAAGGCTGATTTAATGACATCTTTTGAGTTATTCAAAGGTTGGAAATGTAACAACCCGCCATGGTCTCTACACTCAGTGGAATTGCACTAATTACACTAGTAAACTAATAGAAGATATTAAACTAGATAACCAAATACTACATGTATATAAAAGTAATAATAAACTACGTTTCTATGCACCAAATATAATACTGTATACAGTCATCCAAAATAATAATACTCTCCTGGTGTCGGTCAAGTACAATCAAACAGTTACCCAAGATGGTAACTTTGACACTAGGACAAAACTCCACATCCTGCACTGGTCACAGCAACCAACTCCAACCTAACCTTGACCTGCTCTCATACATAGTATGATCATCATAGTTCATCTACATGGAAACAGAAGAATAAGCTAGAGTTCAATAATTAATCATATATGCATAAGAATAAACATTTATGCTACACCACCATCAAATCACCAATCATTCTCATTGGGTCACAACATATACTCTATCACACACTACTCGTGTAGTAAACGCAACTCATGACAGATATCAATGCATATCAATAATCTAATGTGTCGTCATGCATTAACCTAGGAGATCTTCCCTTACAACAGAGCAATATAAATGACATCTCATCCTACCGAAACCAGCCTAACCATTTTCACACTCAATGCGTCCGCTCTGTCACAACAAACCGGGATATTAATCCCCACTCGGGTTTACTTGGATGATGTCACTTACACACTTGGAATTCTGGTTCCATTGTCAGGTATAGCATAGCTGAGTACAAGCTTACCATGACCTTAGCATGCATTATCAAGTCACTTGTGGAGTTCGCCCACCAACTATCTGTAAGGAACCACGCACCTTTTCCAGTACTTGGTTAAGGGAATAACCCTCAAGCTCATACCCCACTCCAAAACTAGCTAAGGACTTAGAGGGGGACTCACCCAAAACCAGTGTCCTGTCCAAGCACCACTCTCACCCAAAACTAGTGGCCTGTGAAAACACCACTCTCATCCAAACTAGTGGTCTATCCAAGCACCACTCTCAAGAGACTCTATGTGAGTTCTTCTAGTTCAAAAAAAATTTTCCCTCTCCTCAAGTCCTAGGCTAGTCACATGCTATAAGGGATCACATGCAAACAATGCATTATACATCATACATGGTCAATCCACCACTATGATCAATATCATCCTCATATATCATACATACATATCATATCATGTTTAAACATTCATATATACACTACAAGAAAATGACGATTTTGCGACGGTTATATGGCCTACATTGCGACGGTTAGAACTGCCGCAAAGACAACATTGCGACGGTTTGGGAACCGTCGTAGAATCGTCCGTCACCAGGCAATTTTGCGACGGTTATCAGAACCATTGCACAAACCGTCGCAAAATTGGAATTGCGACCGTTTCATCAACTGTCGCACCAACTGCCTCTAAATTAATATTACAACCCTTTTTTTACCCGTCGAAAATTATAATTTTTTTTTATTTTAATAAATTTATTAATGTAACAATCCTCATATTTGGCCTTTCAATGATTTTATTTCACGATATTTCACTGTTTAGCATGTTTTATCCTTACTTGTGCAATTTCTGGGAAACTTCCCAGAAGGTCACCCATCCCTGTACTACTCCAGGTCAAGCACGCTTAACTGTGAAGTTCTGATGAGTAAGCTACCGAAATGTATATGTATGTTGTCAGTATAACTTGTACAAATTAATTCATTTAAGTCATTCTCAAATATACAATCTCATATTTGTACTATAATAATAATATATAATAATTTTATATTATAAATAATAATAATAATAATAATAATAATAATATATTTAGTTATTCTTTATTTATATGTACTTACTTTTATAATTAACATCTACTTATTTTGATTTAAAATTATTATTTAAATTATTTAAATTTTTTAATTTATAATGACAATATAGTTTATAAAATTATAAATATTTATTTATTACATACTTATAAATTAAATTTTAATATTTTAAATAAATTATTAATTAATTTAATATATTTATTTACCTTAAATCAAACATATAAAATTAAAAAAAATTGTATTTATCCTTGTTTTATTTTCTAATTATCAACTATTAATAAAATACTAACTTAAAATCTTATCTAATTATATATAATATTCTCATATCAAATTTAAAACCAGATATTAGTTATACAAAAATATTAAGATCATATAGTAAATTGTCAATAAGATTTTAGTTAAATAATTTAAAATAATTAATGTTTCAATTATATTGTTAATTAGAAAATAATTTATTTCAAAACTAATTAATTTTTTTATATTAATTATTAGTAAAATTTAATAATTTTTAAATTAACAATTAATTGGATCGATGAAATTCAACACACACGATGAGTTATTGAGCGGAATAACTTTACCAAGAGTTATTTTGTAAGTTATCTTAAATCAAACATATAAAATTCAAAAAATGTATTTATCCTTGTTTTATTTTTTAATTATCAACCATTAATAAAATACTAACTTAAAATCTTATCTAATTATATCATAATATTTTCATATCAAATTTAAAACCAGTTCTTACATTTTTGACAAATATAAATTTTTCTAAAATATTCCATCAATAATATAGCTTTTCCTACAAAAATTTTCTCATCGAAAATATAAATTTTCTGACAGATTTAATTTCGTTTTTATAAGAAATCATCTTCGATTAATATAACATTTTGTATATATGATATAACAGTAAAAGATTTTCAATTTAACGGTTAAATTTACAAAATTCACATTTAATATAAAGTTATTGAGTGGTGTAACACTTAGTAAAATTTACACTGATGTAATTATAAACCCCCTCATATATATATATATATATATATATATATATATATTAAATGTGACTTTTACTAAGTATTACACCGCTCAATAACTTTATATTAAATGTGAATTTGGTAAATCTAACTGTTAGATTGAAAGTTCATATCTCTCATAGATTATATATACAAAACTTTATATTAACCCAAGATGATTTGATACTTCATTTTTATAAAACAAAATTGATGTAATATATTCATTTCAAAATACACTAAAATATAAACAATTTGATTACCTTCCAGTTGTTGTTCAATTTTAACAAAATTTGATATACACTTATAAAGTGATATGAACTTTTAATTTAACGGTTGAATTTACAAAATACACATTTAATATAAAGTTATTGAGAAGCATAATACTTAATAAAAGTTACATTGGTATAATTATAACCCCCTATATTATATTTATATATATATATATATATATATATATATATAGGGACGGATGTAGTGGGCACTTGCCCCACTACTATTTGACATATACATAATTTTTTATCTAAAAAAATAATATATTTTAAAAAATAAAAATTATATTCTAATAAAATAAAAATATAGATTCAGAAAAAATGTTTATTTATTTTATATCTGTCAAATTTTTGAAAGAAATTAATTCTCATGTAATAAAAAAAATTTCTTAATAATGAATTAATTTTTTAAAAAAGTTTAATTATAATATATATATGTATATATATATGTCTTAATATTCACATATATAATGTAATATATTAAAATAAAAAGTTTTTTGATAAAATAAAATTTTTACCATGCATGTTTATCTTTTGTGTTTTTTATTTATTGTATACGTTGATTGAAAAAATCAAAATAGTAAAATTGTATATATTGATTAAAAAAATCAAAATAAGAAAAATCAGAAGATTTATGTTCCATTTAGAATTGTTATTATAAGATATATTTTAAAATAAATTATCATCTAAAAATATATATTAGATATTAAAAACATATTTATATCATAAATAAATTAAACTGGATTTTTATAAAATTTAACATATTTATTTTTATATTTTTAATAGTGTTAAAAAGATGGAAATTTAAAATAAAATTTATAAAATTTAACATTGTAAATTATTCAATAATATGTGATGTGATAACTCAAAAATTAAGTTATAAAATGATAATTATACTTATTTATATACTCTAACACATCTTACATACAAGATAAATTCATAAGTTTGTTGAAAGATAAATTTATATTCTAGTCACGATTTTGAAATTATATAAAGAAAAAAAAATCGTGTACCTCATGTTAAAGAAAGTATATATCAAATTGTTAATAAAATATAAGTTCATTAAGATAATATACATAATACTTCAAAAAAAAAACTTTTAAATTCTAATAAAAAAAATGCTGAAAATTTTGCGACGGTTTATGACTAACTGTCGCAATGTTAAATTTGCGACGGTTTATGATTAACTGTCGCAATCATAAATCGTCGCAATGTTAAACAAATTTTGCGACAGTTTATGATAAACCGTCGCAATGTTAAACAAATTTTGCGACGGTTTACGATAAACCGTCTAATGTTGAACAATTTTGCGACGGTTTTGAAAAACTGTCGTATGAAGGGTCGCAATATCAAAGCGACGACGGTTTCTAGATAACCGTCGCAATTTGTCTGTCGCAATTTATCATTTTTCTTGTAGTGATATCATTACCAAGCATACATATGAATCAAGAACCAATTTACATCACATATCATAAATATATGAACTACTATACAACAAAGTATCATAAAAAATTTTAATCCACATGATAACACCTTAAAACATCAAAATAGCATGCATCTTCCTTCGACAACTATCAAAGCTAACAACACAGAGAGAGTTATACTCATACAAATAAGCTCAAATCTATCTCAAAATAAATATAATAGGATAATATACAACTCTTATGAATACATAAAATTCTAAACAAATCATCTACATAGCTAAAAATGTCAAAAACCGCAATAGATATAATCAATGTTGACAGCTTGACCCTGGATCACTAAAATAGCCATAACTGGATTTATATAACTCTTTTTTAGGTGATTCTAAAGCCATTGGAAATATAACATCCAAGGCTACAACTTTTATGAAGACATAAAAGTCTAATTTGGAAAGAACAAAACCGCTCAGCGCCTCCTAAAGCGCTTAGCACTTTACTTCCAGGGATTCTTCCTTGTCACGCGGCCCCCAAAAGGCTCAGCCCTTTAAAATGGCTCAGCCATTTCAAAAGCTCTCAACCCTTTGGTTTTAGAAATCCCCCCTCTATCACGTGGCCCTCAAATGGCTCAGCCCTTTAAAATGACTTAGTTGTTTGATGACAGAGGGCATCATGTTCTTCACCATTTTTCAGCCTCTACACCTGAAACTCAAAATATTTTCACATGCAACAGAAAAGATAGCACCCATACACCAAAAATAGTTCAATTCAAGTCCTAGAAACAACATGCACTCATTTGATGCATCAAATCATCCAAAACCCCATTTTAGTCCAAAAACCCCAAAAATGGTTAAAACCTCTCAAATCAGTAAATCAATCTCCAATTCATGCATTAATTGAAATTTTAAACTCAAATGCAACCAATCCATCAAAATCCTAGCTTACTTTACCTAAAAATTGGCTTAGAATAGCCAAGAAGAAGAAGAATTTCTGAACGGTCGACCCATAGACTTTAATCAGCCAAAATCAAGCTTTCTAGCCTGAATTCAAAGAAAAAATAGAAGAGATTAGTGATCTAGAAGATAAGAGGAATCAAGAAGAGAAATTTAGGAGAAAAAATAGCTCACGAACCTAGATCCCTTCTCTCTAAAACTTCTCTCTAGATTTTCTTTGAGAATGAGCTTATGAGGTTTCGTTCTCAAAGAAAACCTTATATACCCTTCCCTCTAGAGTTAACTAAACTCTAAACAATTAACTTACTACGTATAGTGTTATAGGAAACCTAGTTTATGACATGTACGCATTTGGGGATGTCCGTCTGAAGTAAGGATTTATATCCAACAAGATAAGAAATTAGACCTGAAGACTATTAGTTGGTATTTCATTGGATATGCTAAAAAGTCCAAAGGGTACGAATTCTATTGCCTATCTCGTAACACTAGAATTGTGGAATCAAGAAATGCAAAGTTTCTTGAAAATGACTTGATTAGTGGGAGTGATTTAATTCAAGATATTGGTTTTGAAAAGGATCACTATGAAGTTTAAACCTCTCAATCAAATGACAGACTGTTAGTCATTCACGCTTCTTCAATTCAAAAGTGTGTTAGACAAACAGTGATTTAAGTTCCACAAGTTACTGAAGATTATAATGTAGATCAAGTTGTTGACTAGGAGCAACAAGTAAATGTTGAACAAACTACTGAGCAAACGGTTGAACAACAAGTTCCTCACCAAGGTGATGAGACAACATTAAGAAAATCTACTAGAATCAAAAGATCAGCAATTTCTAGTGATTATGTAGTGTATTACAAGAATCAGATTATAACATTGGAGCCGAAAATGATCCTAAAATGTTTTCACAAGGCATGAGTTATAAGGAATCAAATTTTTGGTATAATGTTATGAAAGAAAAGATGAATTCTATGATGTCTAATAAAGTTTGGGATCTTATTGAGTTTCCTCATGGTGTAAAATCCATTGGATGTAGATAGGTCTTTAAAACTAAGAAGGACTCACAAGGTAACATTGAGAGACATAAAGCAAGACTTGTTGCCAAAGGATTCACTCAAAGAGAAGGAATTGATTATAAGGAGACATTTTCTTCTGTATCTAAAAAGGATTCTCTACAAATAATCATGGCATTAGTAACTCATTTTGATTTTGAACTACATCAAATGAATGTGAAAACAACATTTCTTAATGGTAATCTAGAGGAAGAGGTTTACATGAAACAACCTGAAGGATTTTTTTCTAGTGATGGTGAGCACTTAGTATGTAAGCTTAACAAATCCATTTATGGATTAAAATGAGCTTCACGCCAATGGTATTTAAAATTTCATGAACTTATCTCTTCATTTGGTTTTGAAGAAAATATCATGGATCAATTTGTATACCAGAAGGTTAGTGGGTGCAAGATTTGTTTTCTTGTTTTAAATGTGGATGACATTTTGCTTGCAACTAATGACAAGGATATGTTGTACGAGGTGAAATAATTTCTCTCAAAGAACTTTGATATGAAGGATATGGGTGAGGCATCTTATGTTATAGGAATTAAGATCCATAGAGAAAGATCTCGAGGTATTTTGGGTTTGTCTCAAGAGACCTATATCAACAAGATTTTAGAGAGGTTTAATATGAAAGATTGTTCACTAAGTGTAGCTCTCATTGTGAAGGGTGACAAACTTGAATTAAGTCAGTGCCTGAAAAATAATCTTGAGTAGGAACACATGAAAAATATATTCCATATGCTTTAGCTATTGGAAGTCTTATGTATGCTCAGGTTTGCACTAGACTTGACATTGCATTTGCAATTG
Organism: Cajanus cajan; assembly: GCF_000230855.2. NCBI lineage: Eukaryota > Viridiplantae > Streptophyta > Magnoliopsida > Fabales > Fabaceae > Cajanus > Cajanus cajan. The sequence goes on from NC_138521.1 coordinate 27,508,328, forward strand.
GAGTTTTAGGAAGATATTAGAGTAATCCTGGTGTTGACCATTGGAAAGCTACAAAGAAAGTAATGAGATACCTACAAGGAATAAAAAATTTCATGCTCATATATAAACGGACTAATAGTTTGGAGGTGATTGGCTACTTTGATTTAGACTTTGCTGATTGCATTGATACCAGAAAATCTACATCTGGCTATGTTTTTATGCTAGCTTGTGGAGCTGTATCTTGGAGCGATAGAAAATAGACCTTAACTGCTACTTCTACTATGGAGGATGAGTTCGTTTCTTATTTTGACGCTACATTACATGATGTATTTTTGAAGAGTTTTATATCTGGGCTTAGAGTTGTGGGCTTGATTGCTAGGCCATTGAATATGTAGCCATAAGAGAACGTGTTAAGGAAAAGAAAGTGGTCATTGAGCACATTAGCACTGAGTTAATGATTGTCGATCCTCTGACTAAATGCATGCCACCAAAGAATTTTAAGGATCATGTAACTCGAATAGGACTTGGTTCCATGATGTGACAATGATTGTAATTATTTTGATAAAACTCTTATTTAGTTTCATGTTTTCTCATTTATCTTGTGCACATACCTATTTACTTTGAGAAAACTCATTTAATTGTGACCTAGAATAAACATATGGTTTATTCATTAGTGCTAAGAGCTTATGATGAGAGACTTAAGATATTGTGATACATGAGAGATAATACTCATTATCAAAAGATCTATCACCATGGTTCATATATTTGGTTTCTTATTTTGATTGATAATTGGATAAATGGACCAAGTGGGAGAATGTTAACATATACACTATTTTTTAAACAATTTTTGCAACAGTAGGATAAATGGTAGCAACGTGCTTCCAATTTTCACGTATGCACTCCTGATTTTTCCCCTCTATTAAGTAGTTAACATATTCTGAATGTGGTTCATTATTGATGTTGATTCAATCCATTATCAAATAACTTGCGAATATGGTACCATATTTCCACCTATTTGTCCAACGTTCAAAAGAGACTCTATGATGGATTAGAGTTATATAAATTGGACGTATATCTCTGTTTTAGGTCACTAAGCCTACTCTCCTCTTCAACATACAACACCATTGTGTATTGAGAGCAAGGGTTCGGAAACCAAAAGCAAACAACAATGGTTGGAGGTTGGTTCTTTAGCTTCCGCAATTTTTAAAATGATCTGAACATGTTTGTTTCAATTGTTTTCCATGTTTAAATCTTTAAAACCTTATTTTCTCACTCTGGTCCCAAGAATCATCACCATCAGGGAGTCCTTCAATGGTTTACACCAATCCATAAACTCTTCATCCAAAATAGGTACCTTAGGATACTTAACTTTGTCCTCTAGCAAAATTGGAGGAGGCATAGCTCCTCATTTGGATGCTCGAAACACCTACCATCAAAGGGAGAAAACGAAATTGCACCACTAGTTGTTAGCAACTTTAAGAAACAAGCCCCTGAACCTAATTCCCAATTTCCACATTCAACCCATTACAAGCCACCTTTTCATTGGGCTTTCGTTTGACTTTCCAAGTACTTTGAAGCAACAAATCATCTTCCTTTTTAGAAGGATTATTAGAAACCATAAGAAAGCACATACCTTCTATCACAGTACTTCGAATATTACAATTTATATTGTTTAATAATAACTCAAAAATATTATTATTCAAGGAAATTACTCTAATTCTAACTTCTATATAGAAATGATTATAAAATTATAATTATAATATAACTTATATATTTAAAAATATTTATTTGATTTTAATCAGTATATAGGCTATCAAGTTACCAAAAACATAACATGATATTTGAATAGCTAACTCGCTATAATTTAGCCTAGATTTGTCATTTCATCTAAATATTTGAGTCATGTACTCCCTAATTTTGTCAATGCTTACACTAGGCCAAATGTTATGTGATATTAGGGAATTTGATTGTATTGCTAGGTACCATGTAATAAGGTTTACATACTATAGACTTAACTTTGTAAAAAGTAATTGCAAAAGAAAAGGAGTGGTCTACTTAGTGTTGTAATGCAAAATCACTTTGAAAATACCAATTTACTAACAACATTCATGAAATATTAAGGAACCAACTTAGTATAGTTTTGTCTAAATATATCATTCCATTTAAATATTTGATGCATGAGTTGTTTTTTCACTTATATGCTTTATACCTTAACATTAGTTATGTTTGCATAACATGTTTTACGTTGTTTTATCTATCACGGCACGTAAAGTCAATTTTATCAGTGAGATTAGTTATAAGTTGGGATATGATTTTAAAATTTTAAAACTAAATGAGTGAACATGAGAAGTTGTAAGTTTTCTTGTGTTCTATAAGAGATAATCAAAATAATTTTAGTTCTACAATATAGGCTATTTCTTTGTGTATATAAAAGGGTTCCTTTCTACTTCTTAGGTGGTGTATTTTAGTATTCATTCAATTCAATAATACAGTTTAGTTTTCTCTCTTTCTTTTTTTCCCTCATCTTCATTATGTCTCATATGGCATCATCTTGCGATCTAACCATGGCAGCACAAGCTTGACGATCAAATTTTCTAATCTGGAAAATGCAAGCAACTAGTGTCATTAAATCCTTCAAGCTATAAAAATATGTAGATAATCACAAAGATGGTGGTATGCCTCCAAAGTACTCCGATCCAAAAGAAAAATTGTTAGATAAAGTTTCAGAGACATATTCAAATTGGGAGCATCAAGATCAACTAATTTTTACGTGGCTCTTAGCATCTATGTCACCAAATTTGCATTCAAGAATGGTGGGCTGCGATCATGCATTTCAAATTTGGCAATCTTTACATCTTTATTTTGAAACACAAACAAGAGCTCGCGTCAGTCAATTAAAATCACAGCTTAAAGGTATCAAGAAACAAGATTCTTTAAATTCATATCTTCTTGCTATCAAGAAGATCATCGATACCTTGGCATCAATTGGTTCACTTGTTGATCCTAGAGAACACATTCAAATTATCCTTAATGGTCTTCCCAGTGAGTATAATCCTCTTGTTACTTTTATCATTTCAAGAAGTGACCCATATTCTGTGACAGAAATAGAAACCTCGTTAACTACTATGAAGAATAGGCTAGAAAGACAAAAACAAGAAGAGCAAGAATTCTTGAATATGCAAGAAAATTATTTTTAATTTCCAGGAGGCTTTCAAGGAAGAGGATAGGGATATTTTAGAGGTCGAGGTCAACAAAATCATAGAGGACGAAATATAGGAAACTTCAGAGGTGGCAAAAGTTTTGGAAGAGCACCTGGTCGTGGCTATGACAAGCAAAACAACTATAATAGACCAATCTATTAAGTATGCAATAAACTAGGTCATATAGCCTTGAACTGCTATCACAGATATAATCCCCAATATTAAGATAACAGTGTTCAACAAGTCTTCAAAAACTCAACAAAAAGCTATGATCACAAAAGCAAATCTTGATGATCAATCCAACGTCTTAGCCCTTATGGAAATACTAGATACCTTTTATAATCTATCTTGGTACCCTGATACAGGAGCTACCAATCACATCACAGCTAATGCATCAAACATGGCAGGGAAGTCAACTTACACAAGAGAGACAAAACTCAAAATGGATAATGGAGATTCTACATCCATTCAAAATATAAGTCATTCCTATCTTTATTCTTCTAACTCAAATAAACCTCTTTTCTTGAAAAATCTACTACATGTTCCTTCAATATCTAAGAACTTGATCAGTGTATCTCAATTTATTAGAGGTAACAATGTGAAATTTGAATTTACTGCTAATAATTGTTGTGTCAAATCTCAGGATTCTAAGCACGCACTTCTGGAAGGACACTTCACAAAAGGACTCCATGTTTTTTATAACATTTTTGTAGGACCTTCAGTTTGTAATTCTATTACTACAAAAAACTCTAATAGTATTTGTGAATTGCCCAATAATAAGTGTGATTTGTATAGAATATGGCATGCAAAACTAGGACATGCAAATTACAAAATTATACATGATGTTATGAATAAATGTGGAGTTTTTGTTTCTAAAAGTTATACCTTTTCTTTATGCAAATCATGCTATTTAGGAAAGTTACATAAGCAACCTTTTTATTATTCAAATATTGTCTATACTAGTCCTCTATAGCTTATATACACAGATATATTGATGCAAGAAGCTTGTAGGAGTGATTGTTGTTCTCTCCAATCTCCATCTTCAATTTCCAATCAACTCTTGAGCATGGTGATTTCACAGAAGCAATACAAGCTTCAAAAGCTTGTAGGAAGCCACTCTTGTGGTTCAATTTCTTATTGAAGAAGAAGAAGAAGAGACACCAAGGCACAAAGGAGGAAGTCCTTTGTGAATGATCTCTAGGAGAGAAAGTTTCTCCACGGAATAGGACTCTTGAAAATGAGAGAATTTTGAGAAAAATTCTAATTCATCAACACCAAAAGTGAATGCAAAGGTTAGAAAAAGACTTATATAGAAGGAGGAAGCTTGTGGAGCAAGCTAAGCTTAACCATGGTTCAAGAGAACCATGGTTGGCTTAGCTTGACCGTCCACCATGGTTTGGGAGGCTTATGGAGCAAGCTTCTAATTTAGTAGCTTGGGAAGCAAGCTAAGTTAGAAGCTTGTAGCACAAGCTTCCCAAAGGTGCTAAGAGAAACAAGTGAATCTAGCCAAGGTTGGGAGTGGGCAGCCAAGGCTTATTTTCTATACTAAGTCCAATCCAAAAATCTTGGAATTGGTTTAGTTAGGTTCACCAAATGATGGTTAGGCCTAGCTAAATCAATTCCATGGAAAATATGGAGCAAAATAAGCCTAATATGTAAAATTTGGCCTAGGCCCAACTCTGGCCCATTTACTAGTTACACCCTTAAACCTTGCTGATTGCCACCCCACTTCTACTATTGAAAAATATAAAATGAGTGACCCTTAATACAAGGTCAAATGGAGCAAAAGTCTCCAAAGAACCTACCCTAAATACACAATAGAATAGTCTATGAAAAGGAAATAAAGTTCCTCACAAATACAAAGATAAAAAGAAACCTATACAAAGAAAACTATGTACAAATGAACTAGGCCTTCTCTTCAAGATATGGTGGTACACATGAAGATTACCCTGGGCTTAGAAAGCTGATTAAGCTTCAAGCTATCCAATCCCTCCTGTATGCTCCTGGCCATAGCTCTGATAATTGGGCCCTTAGCCCATGGTCCATCATATATGGGGACCTACACCAATCCCTTCTTCATTTGGCAGCAGGTATTACATAGAATTTATTGATGCTTTTTCAAAATTCACACGGATTTACTCGATTTCTAATAAAAGCCAAGCACCACAATGCTTCATTCATTTTAAAAACATGATTGAAAGTCAACTCAATTCCAAAACCAAGTACATACAAATTGATGGAGCAAAGGAATACTTGGCTTTTTCAAAATACTTAAATGATCATGGCATTTAGCATAGAATAAGTTTCCCATATACACATGAGCAGAATGGAAGTGCAGAAAGAAAACATAGACATATAGTTGATATGGGATTGTCTCTTTTAGCTCATGTATCTATGCCACTTAAGTTTTGGGGAGAAGCCTTTCAAGTTATTTTTTATATAATAAATAGACTTCCAACACCTACTTTACAACTGATTTCACCAATTGAGAAACTTTTTTCTACAAAACCTGAATACAACAATCTTAAGGTGTTTGGATGTGCTTTTTACCCTTACTTAAGACCATACAACAAACATAATTTGCTTTTAGGTTTGAAGAATGCATATTCATTGGTTACAAACCTTCCTACAAAGGTTATTTGTATCTATCTTCTTTAGGAAAAATCTTTATTTGTAGGCATGTATTGTTCAATGAACATGTATTCGCCTTTGCTACTAATTCAACTTTCTCTAGTCCATGCTAAAATAAGTTTGATAATGATGTTCCTTTAGCTGTTCCATCTATTCCAATTATTCAACCTTCTCCTACAACAAATCCTTCTAACACACAAAATATCTTCCCACCAAATTCTCCTGCAACCACCACTACCTTATCTCCAACTAATTTTGAAACACAAACTCAACCATCATCAACCAATAACACCACTGGCATCACAAACACTCACCATATGATTACTAGAACTAAAGCAGGAATCCATAAACCAAAAGCATACACCACTGTCACAACCACTCCTAAACTCAATCTTGACCCTTTTCATGAACCTAGATCTATCAAAGAAGCTATGGCTATTCCACATTGGAAGAAGGCTATGTTGGAAGAATACAAGGCCCTAATGAAGAACAACACCTGGACATTAACTACTCTTCCTACTGGTAGAAACTTGATAGGATGCAGATGGATTTTTAGAGTTAAAACTAACTCTGATGGCTCAATAAACAAACATAAAAGCACGACTGATTGCAAAAGGATTCCATCAAAGAGATGGTTTTGACTTCTCTAAAACATTTGGCCCTATTGTTAAACTTACAACAATCAGGATTATCTTAAGCATTTTTGTATCAAGGAGTTGGGATATGAGAAAATTGACATAGCTAATGCTTTTCTAAATGGAGACCTTCAAGAAGATATATACATGGCTCAACCCCCTGGCTTTATTCAACCTGACAAAAGCCTTGTGTGCAAACTACAAAAGTCCCTTTATGGACTTAAACAAGCTCCAAGAGCTTGGTTTGAAAGGCTGCACCTATCTTTATCTAAAATTGGCTTCTATTATGCAAAAATGGACTCTTCTCTCTTTATCAAATTTCATAAGGATCATATCACCTTTATTCTTGTATATGTGGATGATATAATCATCTGTGGGTCCTCTACATCAACTATCTCCTCTGTAGTTGAACAATTACAAAGTGAATTTCCTATTAGAGACCTTGGTTTTCCAAATTACTTCCTTGGCATTCAAGTGGATCAACTTCCTAATGGAACTCTAAAGCTGACTCAAACAAAGTATATCAGTGATCTCTTAAACAGGACCAATATGCATATGGATAAACCTATCAAAACACCAATGGTTGCTAGTTTGAAACTCTAACCTTTGGAAGGAACAACTCATGGTGAAATAAATAAATACAGATCCATTGTGGGTAGTTTGCAATACATCACAATTACAAGACCAGAAATTGCTTTCTCAATTAACAAAGTTTGTCAATACATGCAAGCTCCTAGGAATACTCACTAGATGGCTGTTAAAAGAATCCTAAGGTACCTATGTGGAACTCCCAATATTGGTTTACATCTCACCAAGTCTCCTGACTTCACAATCAGAGGATTCTACGATGCAAATTGGGGATCAGATTTGGAAGATAGGAAATCAACTACTGGTTATGTAATATATCTTGGAGCTAATCCTATAAGCTGATCTTCTAAGAAACAACAAGCAGTTTTCAGGTCTACAACTAAAGCAAAATATAGAAGTATTGCTACTATAACTACAGAAATGATATGGTTAAAGTACCTTCTATATGAGCTTCACATTCCTATAACAACCAAACCCATAATATATTGTGACAACCTGAGTGCAGTTTTATTATCTGTCAATCCTATCTTACACTCGAAGACTCAACATTTTGAGATAGACTTATACTTTGTTAGAGATCAAGTTCAAAAGAAGCAATTGGTTGTCCAACATATTCCTTCATCAGAACAAACAGCAGACATTCTCACTAAAGCCTTACCTTTTCCCACCTTCAATCATTGCAAGAACAAACTCAGAGTTCGTCTACATCCCACCCTGAATTTGAGGGAAGGTATAAGAGATAACCAAAAGAATTTTAATTCCGCAATATAGACTATTTCTTTGTGTATATAAAGGGATTCCTTTCTACCTCTTAGGTGGTGTATTTTAATATTCATTTAATTCAATAATACAGTTTAGTTTTCTCTCTTTCTCTTTTTCCCTCATATTCATTATCTCTCATATGTTCAAGAGTATTTAGTAGTGTTGAAATGATTGTGGAAATGTTGCTTTGTCATTGTACTTTGGATCCCCTCCAGTTTGGAAAATAGCTGCACGAGATGCAGTTCCATTTTTTTACCAAAGATTTGATGTGTTTAAAAAATAAAAATAAAAAAATAGTATAAAAAAAGAGCATAAAAAGAAGAAAAAAAAAGAAGAAGAAGAGGAAAACAGTTGCTTTTTTAAAAAAGAAAAAACTATGTAACAATTATTTTTATTTTTAAAATTTATTCTTTAATTAATAACTAACAAACTTATTATTATTAAAGGTTAAAAGGTCAAAGTAAATGTATACACAAAAGTGAGGTATTGTCTTTATATATTAATATTTTTTTATCAATATTTTATTAATTAAAAATATTAATTAATGCTAAGATTCATGCAGTTGAAAAATGAAGCATAGGAGATCTTGATCCCCAACGATTAGATTTGTACGGGTTATTCAAATTTACATCTATAAATATGTTTTTGTTTTTTTTTTTTGAGGGGAAAAATTAAATAATACATTTCATCAAGCATTACATTATGTAATTGTTATCAGTAATCAGGTCCACCCAAAAATATACCAATAAAGTTCTTGTTTTAGGTCACTTTTAAAAAAATATTTAACATTAATATTTATATAATTTTTTTAAGGTCTATATATAATTTAAAAATTATTTTTGATATTTTTGATATTTTTTAAAACTCATTTTTAAAAGACTTATATACAAATATAATTATTTTTTCAAAACCTATCAATAATGTTATTATAATAATCAAAATTTGTTCAAGCAAAATCAATGGTATTAAAGGCATGAAAAAAAAAAAAAAAAAAACATCGTGACCTGTGCGGTATCACGAGTATCTGACTTGTTAAAGTAAAAAGGAAGGTTATAAGATAATACAAGATAGTAGATTTTGGCTCATTATCTTTACAAAATTCCCCTAGTTAGGGGCAGCTAATCAAAATTCTTTTGCAATGTTTTTCCACCTTACGAAAGTTTTTCTATTTTAAGTGATTTTCTCATCTATCCTGAATAGATCCGACAACCCAAACTCTCATAGGCTCTGGGTTTCAATACTTTTTTTTTTTTCATATATAGAACTAGTTTTAAATTATATTATTATTAGTATAGTTTTATAATGAGTTTAATGAAGATACATTATTAACGTAAGTTTTACGGAATCAACCAATAAAAGTCATGCTTAGTATGAATTTTAGAACAATTATTATAAAAGTTAATAAATTTATTATCTATATGAATTGATTGAATGATGATGTAAAATTAATTTAAATTATTAGTGTATTAACATTAAATCCTTACAATATTATAATCATTTTTCTTTTTTATTTATCAGAATTAAATACGATATCAAATATTTAAAATAAATCATATATTATATTTAATTAACTGAATTAGATCCTCTTAGTAAAAAAATTGTTTCGACACTCTTTTTGTTGCAAGTGGTTTATATATATATATATATATTCATCGAGTATAATAACATTTGTTAGACAACTGAAATTTATGGATAAGTTAAACAACTCTTGGAAGGTAAATTATCAATAAAAATTAACAATTAATATTATAAGTATATAGATAATAAATTATAAACGCTTTTTTTATATTAATGAATAGAAATTATAAATGCTTTGAAATATCGGTTATTAATTTTCCTATTAACAACTAAAATTACTTTTGTTACTCATTGAAGATAGGTGTTGATGCCAAATAAAGCAACACTTTTGGAAGGGGTTATTCTAAAATTATTTACATAAGGGGAGTATTTATTTACATATGCCACAACAAAATCTGATGATACATATAAATTCTAGAAAGAACATACTACAGAGGAAGTGGCAACCAAGCTAGATAGAAGAGCAACAAAGAGGGCACTATTGTAAGTGGTTGGTTCAGCCTGCATAGAGTTGTTCCGAAAATCATCGTATGTCTCATTAAAGGAAGGACCACCCACTAGAGCTCCAAATGCTACATAAGGATTGGGGTAAGGTGAGTCATACCACCACTTGAATCCATCTTTGCAACCAGTTGTAGCATTAACCGGAATGGAAGACCCTCTGTGATGTATATATTTTGGGTAATGAGTTCCATATCCCACAAGATAACTCATCTTCAATGGATTTTCGCCTAACACATAATCTGCCTGAAATTGTTCAACCATAAATGCAATATGGAATAACATAAGAACATCATGAAACACTTTATACAAATGTACAAGTCCTATTTAGATAAACTTCTCTGCAAAGATTCAGAAAAGAAAAGGTAAAATATGACTTGAACATTTTTAAGTTAAAATTAACTTAAGTACGTAATTTTTACAAAAGTTGATCTGTACAAGATGATATTAACTTATGAGGGAAACTCAATTCATTTTCCTTTCTTTCTTTTTTTTTCTCCTATTAGTAGTTATAGAAAAATTTACTCAAACAAAATCAATGAAAAATTGAAGTTGGGTACAATCTTGATTATAAGAATGGAAAACATTTGTCTACTTTACAAGACTTGTGTACCTGAGAGATGGCAAATTTGCGAAGATCTACTGGCTTATACAATTTCCCACTACAATATAGAGTTTCAGTTTGAGATGTTTGCATGTAGTCGCTATAAAGAACAGCTAAGAATGCAGAAGCCACTGAATGTTGCAAAGAGTTCCATGGCACCGCCCATATCAACCCACCTGTTATATAATGATAATTTGTTCATCTAAAGGAGGGGATATTAATATTTGATGTCTTCTATTATCATCTTCAGCATTATTAGCATAAAATGGTAGCTACCTTTTGCATGGATTAACGAAAAGAAAGAGTAGATACACACAAATTATGCAAATGCTATATAGAAGAAATCGATCATACTTTCTGTTCTGTTGGTGGTGGCTGTTGGTGAATCAGGTAGAAGCTTGCAGATGAGGATTTCAGCAGTTTCTCTGTACATCTGAAGGTCAAGGTTCTCCTCATCTGCGATGTTACTTGCACCAAAGAAATTTACTCTGGACAAAAGAACCTAGTTCAACATCACAAAATGCATGAAGGGAAGATTTATCACAAAAATTATTATGCCTAATTCATTCAAGCCTACCAAGGAAAGGTAAAAGAAAAAAGTTTATTTTTTGTGCACGTGAAAGTTTTAAATGATAGTCCAATAAATATGATTTTTAAGATAGTTAATGTAAAAATCAACAAACTTATCATATAATACAATGTCTAGATGAATGATAGTGTAAAACAACGTTACATTGTCGGTGCATAAACTACTTACTCAGGAATAAAAACACTACATCATGATCACACTTACATGAGTTGCAGCATGTTTATCATCCCAACTAAACCACGAAAAACTTCCTATACTGCCAAATGCTTCCTCATTCTGCTCTGTCACATAATTTAGATATGATGGATCCTTAGTTGCATGGTAGAGCCAGGTACCTGCCCATAAGAGTTCATCCCCATAACCAGATGAGTTATAGTAATCCTTCACTTGAGGGATGCTCACACTGTAGGAAACTCTATATGTATCAGCAAAAATAAACAGCTGCTGAGCATGTCTTAGGAGAATCTCAGAATAAGTGAAATCGATCTTCTTAAAAACAAGAGATGCTGAGGCAAATGCAGCCGCAGTTTCTGCAGCAACTTCTGTTCCTGGAGAAGATGAGTTAACTTGAGTGAGGGGCCTTTCTTCACCCATGTTTTCAGGCCTCTCCCAGCAATTGTGATCCACCTCAGGATTCCCCACCTTCATCAAGAAAACAAGTACGTGTTTGATTCAGCTCAACACAAAAAAATGGCAAGGAAAACAAATTTATGTTTGATTTAATTTATTTTCTTTTAGTGTTAGATAAGAAACTTGGAAAAACCATGTTACAAAAGCAATCCATGATGACTGGAGAGTGGAGAGCCCAAGTTATAAAGCCACACTAAAATTTCACCCCAAGTTTAGGGATGGGAAATAGGGTAGGACAACTATGAGTTTCTCTATACCAATCTTTATTTTCCATTCCTGTATCATATATCCATCCCTCTTTTTATACTTATGTATATAAAATTTGTATCTTCATTCCTCTTTTTGTAGGATATGAGATATATCTATACCGTTCCATGTTCATCTAAAAATTAATTAAATATTATTTTTTTACAAAAAATATATAAAATAAGAATTTTAACATAAAATAATAATAAAAATTATATTAATTAAACTTTATTTGACATAAATTAAAATTAGAGTAAGAAATTACATAAATTTTAAATAAATTCTAAAAAAAAAAAAAATATTTATAAATTTTGAGCAGGTACAGGATATATATATATATATATATGTGTGTCATGTACCTAATTTAATGAATCGGGTATTATCCATATTCGAAACCGTATCCAATCAAATTAGATATTTTCTAGTACAATTAGGATGAATTCGGATATTATTCACAGATATGAGTTTACTTGTTGGTAGGCCAAGGTTCATATCTTGCAATTAAGCATCTAATATCAACTGATATGAATATAGAGAATGACACTCACACCACAAAACTAGTAATTGTAAAACTCACACTAGAATCTCAAACTTCCAACACGAGAATAGAGTATCTCATCTTACATATATGGATCCTAAGAGCTATTCTTTCTCAAAAATTAGACTGAAAGCAGAAGCGTAGCACAAAGTTGAAGCAAATAGTTAACCTGAATGTAGAGCACTTCAGGAAAAGGGTGAGCATTAATAAGATAATCCATGATCCACTTTAGCGAGTCAAGTGCATAGTGAAGCTGCTTCACTGCATCCATGCGATCTCCATATTCAAGAATCGCCCAAGACAACACAGTAGCAGTGAAAGCCATGGGGAACCCAAATTTCACGTGGTCACCAGCATCATACATTCCTTTAGATAAATCCAAACCCGCTTCACTCCCATCTCGTAGCCCCGAATCCCCTCTCCACCAAATTCTATTATTCTCCAATTTACCAGCTACATCACACACATTATTAGCAAATTATATTAATCATAATATAAAGTCATTGTTACAATATATGTATCATTAGATATTAGATACGACATTACATTTCTGAACGTCAAAAAATTGAAGAGCCAAATCAAGAGCAGAGGCGTATTTCTGAACAATGTTGGTGGGGCTAGTAGTGAATGGAGCTGAATCAGAGTGACCAAACTTAAACTTGGTTATTAGAGAAAGAACACCTGCACCTAGTACAAGGATTCCGATGATGGACACTGTTAACCAACAACACAAGGCACACACGTGGTGCTTTTTGTTGTTGTTGGATTCTCCAACCTTGTGTTCCATTCAATTGAAAATGAGGTAATTAATTATTATGGCTTGTAAGTTTAAGTCATGGTGATTTTAATTTAAACACTTTGTTTTTCGAAGGCAGAGGAGAGTGAGACAAGTAGAGGGTATTGTCCTTCTTTGATAAGAATGATAGTAAAGCAACACAAATTATTATTAAATAAAGTATGGAAATCCAAGACGCAACCGCAATGGGTGATTCTGCAGCTGGAGAATGATGCCACTTAGAAGATCAAGACAAAGATTTGAGGTTCTGCTACTGATTATTTGTAAGTTTGGTAAGCTGAAAATATATAACTTATTGTTTTAGGCAAAATATTTATCTATATTTATTTTTCTTAGTTATTTAAAATTTTGATTATTTCAAAAAAATATATTTGATAATATATGTTTTATGACAATAAAATACTGAAACAAAGACAACTGATCTTTTTGTCTATTAATTTAATATGATATTTTAAAATTTAAAACTATTTTTTATTAACCAATGCGTTATTAATAATTTATCCATCATTATATTTATTGCTACATGTATGATGTAGAAGAGAAATATCACTATTAACAAAAATAAACATTTGGTTTTAAATAGTTTTAAAAAGAATTTATATATATATATAGTGTGTGTGATTTGAGCTTCAGAGATTTTACAGTTTCAAAGAAAAAAATCACATTCAAAATATTGTGTTCGATAGAATTGAGGGCCACTCCAACATGACTATCATCTTACGCTCATACTTTTTGGTTCCGAGGTATAAAACATAGAAATAATGTTTGTACGTAAGCTATAAATAGATACAAAACATAGAAATATTGTCGGTACGTAAGCTATATATAAACAAAAAATTGCATGTCATGAGACGGCTTGATGGTTTATCTGAAGCCGGGTGAATGTAAACTTATATGCAGAAGTTTTGCGCCATTGTCTCGTGTTTTCCTTGTTTGCTGCTTGTTTTTGAGTGTGGCGTGGCATAGCCAACAGTGACACGATGCAGCTGCAAGAGGAGATTTTGGTTTTACTTTTGTTTCTTACCTTAGCTTCACTTCCTATATGATCTTACAAATCTTAGAAGTTAAAGAGCATCAATGATGGGTGTTTAAATATCTCACACTCTAAGAAATATTACATATAGTGACATACAAAAAGTGTTACTATAAAAACATTGTATTCTAGGGCTTGAAGAATCGCCGATGGAGATTGGAGACGAAGGTTTTCATTTTGGCGACACGCGTTCTTCTGTTTTCGACTTTCCGTTTTAGTTTGCCAAGAAACTTCAAAGAGGTCAGTCAGACTTCAGCCATCGCCGCATGGTCCAACCACCATCTCCTCGTGCTGTCGCACTTTGATGACAACGGAAACACTAAAAAATATGTACTTTTGGTGTTCAATGCTCTCTTGATAATCTTGTTGCCTGGTAAGTAATCACTTCCCTTTCTCTGCTACTTCTTATCTTTTGGATTGTAATTAGGGGGAATGGGTGGTGCTCAAGGAGATTTCGGAGGACATCTTAGACAAATTCTGAATAAATCTACGTCTTTCTTCTTCTCTAATGTGGCGGAGAATCAAGAGATCTCAGTGTTGTGGAAAATTTTTAAAAAATGGGGGAAGGTAGTAGACGTGTTCATCCCGAAAAAACGTGATAAGCAGGGACAGAGGTTTGGGTTTGTACGGTTTTCTGGCGTCTGTGATGTGGAGGCTTTGGAAAGGAGTCTTAATTCTATCGTCATTGGAGCATGGAGGCTAAAGGTCAACCTTACTCGCCATTCTCGGACGGAGAGGAGCATTAGACATGTAGCCACTCAGGTGCAAGTTGACAGGCATCGTGAGTCTAGGGGGGTAAGGCAAAGTCATGGAGCCTCTTATGCGGATAAATTGAAAGGAACGGTGAGGTTCAATGTTAAGGAGTCGAAGGGAAATACGGTGGTACCGATTAAGGGGGGTAATGAGTGGGTGCGGAAAAAGGAGCCTTGGTGTCATCTCCATTTCTCGGTTGATGATGAGGTAATTGAGGAATGTCGGTGATCTTTGGTGGGTCGTCATCACCGTCATCTCCAATTGGCTACGATTCATCAAGAGTTATTACAAGAAGGTCTCTTGGATATCAAGGTGGCTACAATGGGTGATGATATGGTTCTGGTGGAATCGGATGCTGGTATTAATCTTGAGGATACGGTGTCACTGAATAAAAAGCTCTAGGAGAGGTGGTTTTATGAGTTAGTTGAGTGGCATCCGAGGATGGTATGTGTACGACATGAGACATGGGTTCATTGTTATGGCATCCCCCTTCATGCATGGTCAGAGAAATTTTTCATCAAAATGGTCTCTTCCATGGGGGATTTTATCCAAGTTGATGATGATACACGGGAGAGAAGGCGTCTTGATTATGCCTGAATTCAAATAAGCACGACGTATAAGGCATTGATCAATGAGGAAACATAGGTGTTGATGAATGACTTATGCTTTTCGGTGCATATGGTGGAGGAACATGGAGGACAATTTCTGACAAAAGAATGGGACAGTGATGATAGCACCTCTGAGGATGTCTCCGATAATCAGTCACTTGATTTGGAGGATTTGGAAAATTATTCCTCTGATGAGGATAGAGGTGTGGAGGAGGGGCAACCAGAGATGATGACTAGAGAATGTAGTAGTGGTGAGGTCTCAGTGGGGATTGTCAATGACAATAGTGGTGGGAATTGCGTTGATGGGGTTGCGCAAATGATGGAACAGATGGTGGAAGGGGCAATAGAATCCACTATGGTAGCTGCTAAAATTACGAATTTGGTTATGGAAGGAGTTAATGCAATTGAAGGGGTAGTTAATGAAATTCCTAAGAATATTCAAAATGGGGCAGAAGAGACTATGCAGAATGATATGGTGAGCCCTATGAGGGAGTTAGGCGTTGTCCACGATGTGGCATTGGATGATGGTGGTGGTTTGATTAGCACAGGGAGTAGGGCGGTTAATAAAAAGGAAAGTTTGTTTAGTAGAGGGGATGGTGTGGAATGTGATGAGGGAGGGGAGCGAAAAGAGGTGGAAACAGAGGATATATATGTGATGACTACTAGTGATGTTGTTCTACATCATCCCATATATACGAGTGAAGGGGGTGTGATTTCTAAAACAATAGAGGATCCAAGTCTGGATGGGTGTTCATTGCTAGATGAGGAATTGGGTCCCGATTCCCAAAATGACCTTCTTGGACTTAGCAAAGGGCTTCGGCAAAATGAAGTGGACGGGCCTATTGAGCCTAGGGAGGGGGTGGTGTCAATAGACTCCCTTCAAGCTAAATGTATTCAGCCTATCGTCAGAAATAATGTGAGAAGTGCACTAAAAAAAGCAAGAAAGAAAAAATAGAACAAAGGACCATTTCTCGATTCGGTGTCATTGTTGAAAGGTTTTCTATCTCCAGTGGCGGTTGCAGGTGGTGGGAACTCAACGGCAGTCCCGTCGAATGATAGTAATGGTGTTAATTTAGGTGTAGATTTAGAACGGTGTTATGATGAAGCTATGGATGATCGTATTCTCTCTATCTGCAAGAGTGTTGGAATGGAAATGCATGGGAATGAAGACAAGGTGCGACAAAAGCTTATTTCCTTAGAGTGTAGGGACCGTATGGTGGCGGTTGGTAATAGGGGTTCCTCGGATGTGCAATGAGAGTTGGTACATTCAATTGTCGTGGATTAGGGGGTGATGTGAAAAGACGTCATATATCTGAGCTTATTCGATCTGAGGAGCTAGATTTCATTGCGATACAAGAGTCTAAATTGGAGATGTGTAATCGTGAATTTTGTGCTCATTTGTGGGGATC
Organism: Cajanus cajan; assembly: GCF_000230855.2. Classification (NCBI taxonomy): domain Eukaryota; kingdom Viridiplantae; phylum Streptophyta; class Magnoliopsida; order Fabales; family Fabaceae; genus Cajanus; species Cajanus cajan. The sequence continues at coordinate 27,525,408 of NC_138521.1, forward strand.
TACAGAGTTTGAGTGGTTTGCTTCTCCTTCTCAAGGTAGGAGTGGGGGTCTACTTTCTATTTGGAACTCTAACAGAGGTAAATTATTGTTTACGTTTTCTGGTTCTAGTTTCCATGGTGTCTATCTGCGATGGGGTGTGGATGCTTATAGCTGTGTGGTGGTGAATGTCTATTCCCGGTGTCAACTGGTGGATAAGCGGCAGTTGTGGGAAGAGTTAATCATGTCTAAGCATGGTTTTGGGAGTTGTTGTTGGTGTATAGTGGGGGATTTCAACACGGTGAGAAGATTGGATGAGAGAAAAGGGGTGACTGGTGACTACGGTGCACGAGATATGGAGGAATTTAATTCGTTTATAAGAAATATGGAGTTGATTGATGTACCACTGGTTGGGAAGCGATTTACTTTTAGGAGTGATGGTTCTATGATGAGCAGGTTGGATAGGGTGTTGGTCTTAGAAAGTTGGAGTGCTCACTAGGGCGCAGGTTTTGTGGAGGTGATTCTGCGTGATGTATCTGATCATTGTCCATTGATTTTGAACCATAAAGTGCTAAACTGGGGCCCTAAACCGTTTCTTTTTAATAATTGTTGGCTTTCTCATAGGGGTATTGACGGTGTAGTGAGGTCTTCATGGATGAAACAGGTCCAAGGTTCGTGGGCCGCCCAAAGATTACGAGGAAAGCTCTTGAATGTCAAAATTGCTCTAAAGAAGTGGAACATTGATGTGTTTGGTAATGTGGATACCAAGATAAAAAGCTTGACTAAAGAATTAAAGGAACTGGATGCGAAGAATGAGGAATATTTTCTTACAAAATCAGAAAGAAGTAGGCAAAAGGAGTTAATGGATGGTATTTGGTGTGCTCGGAAGAACAAACTAAGCTTGTTAGCTCAAAAGGCTCGAGTTCGTTGGGGGTAAATATGGTGATTTAAATTCCAAATATTTTCATGCTTGTATAAGGGGAAGACAGCGTCGTAACCAGATTAGTGCTTTGAAGATGGGTGAGCGTATGGTAGAGGAGGTTTATGAGATTAAGGAGGTAGTGAGGTCATATTTTGAGGAGAATTTCAAAGCCAGAAATTGGCTTAGACCGAGAATGTCACTAGTTGGTTTTCCTTTGGTGTCTAATGCGCAGAATGCAATGTTGGTTGGTGACTTTACAAAGGAGGAGGTGTGGTGTTTGATTAGGGAGAGTGATGGCGATAAAAGCCCAGGACTTGATGGTTTTAATTTTGCTTTTTTGAAGAGATTTTGGCCTCTTATGAAGAGGGATGTGATGGATTTGCTTGCTGATTTTGGCCTCTTCTGTCATTTTATAAAGCACCGAACTCAGTGATTAAGGAAATTGTGGCCATTCAACGTGATTTCTTGTGGAGAGGTGTCAAGGATTGCTCAAAGATTCCTTGGGTAAAATGGGAAATGGTGTGTAAGTCTAAGGTTGAGGGTGGACTAGGAATCAAGGATGTAAGATTGTTCAATTGGGCACTACTAGGAAAATGGGTGTGGAGGAACATGCTTTCTCCGGGGATGTTGTGGGCTAAAGTTCTTCATAGTAGGTATGGGCGCATTGAGTCCTTTTCTAATTGCTCTGATGTGGATAGGAGGGCTTCTTGGTGGTGGAAGGATATAGTGTGTGTGCTACAATAAGGAAATTTTTGGTTAGATGAAAAAATTGATCATTGTATTGGTGATGGCACTATGACCCAATTTTGGGAGGATAAGTGGTTAGGTGGTTTCCGCTTGTTGGATGCCTTCCCTCGTTTGTACTCCTTTGCCATTGATCCTTTGTCAGTGGTGGCACATAATGGAACTTGGGAGGGATCTAGGTGGGTGTAGCAGGTTAAGTGGAGAAGAGAACCTTTTGTCCATGAAGTTAGTAGTGTGAATACCTTGTTGGATATGCTTCAAGGTTTGCAGATTTTCCCTTCTAAGCAAGATTATTGGAGATGGATTTGTGATAAGGACGGAGTATTCTCGGTGAAAAGTGCGTACCTTTGGCTCCAGCGCTTGTTGGGTGGAGAACCTACATATTCTTCAGATTTTCAACAAATTATAAAAAGTCTTTGGAAAAGCAAGGCTCCGATCAAGTGCCTGGTATTTTGTTGGCAGGTGTTTTTGAATGCGTTTCCGTGCAAATCATTGTTACAAGTACGTGGTGTGGAGTTGGATAACAATTTATGTTCTTTTTGCTCTCTATTTGTTGAAGACCCTCTTCATCTTTTTCTAATGTGCCCTATAGCTTTTAATACTTGGTTAGCTGTGGCCAATTGGTTGGAGGTGGCGGTGGTCATTCCTAATTCTTTAACTTCTTTTTATTTATATTGGACAAATCTTGGTATTTATAAAAAACGTTCTCAGTACTTTCTGGTGGTTTGGGTTTTTGTTATCTGGTCACTATGACTTCATCGAAATGTGATCACATTTCATCAAGGTGTTTCGGATTGCAAGGAAGTGTTGGACAGCATTAAACTGCGTTCATGGAAGTAGATAACTAGTTCTGTCCCTGGATGTTCTTTTAGTTACATTAACTAGTATCATAACCCGAATTTATGTTTCTCATAGTTTTGACTTTGATTTTTTATTTATATTTATGTTTTTGTGTTCCTTGTAACGGGTTGGAGTACCCCTTGTACTCCCTTTTAATTTTAATCTCTCTTGCTTATCAAAAAAAAAAAACAAAAAGTGTCACTATAGGTACAATATATATAGGTATATGTATATTTGACATATAGTTACACACAATTTTAGTGTTAATTTTGAATGAAATTTAACAACATATTTCGTGTGTCACTATAATCTATACCCACACTTTTTAATAATATACCAACATATATTGTAGTTATTATGTGGGTAAAAATAATTTTTAGTGACATATATAGTGTCACTATAGGGTGTATGTCACTATATGACAATTTTCTTATAGTGTCAATTTGAAATTTTTATTATTTTAATTAACTTGCTCTTACATTACCACAACATATCTAAACAATTCATAAGAAATTTATGTACATTTTGCTTCAATGGAGTATTTCAATAACTAATCCACACTTTTATATTTTTTTATTTGCATTTAATTAGTGAGTCTTCGAAAAGTTTCTCTCATCTATATTTTTATAATGCTATAATTTATTTATTTATACGCTACCATATCTTATATATGATACGAAACTTATATGTAAATTACTCTTAATATCATGTATAAAAAGAATGAAGTATTTTTGCTTACTTTTAAGTAACCTATAAGATACCTGTACTAAAAATGCTCTAACTTACTTATAACAACAATGTTAATTCATTTTTCTACAAGTCATCTATTTTTTAGATTTAATTCTTTTAAAATAAACTAAAAAATACATAAAGTAAACAAGTAAAAGTATATGTACCCTTAATTGGAATTAAAGTAATAATTTGTTTCCATTTTCTTTTAGTCATCTTTTGAATTTGATTTTTTTTTCAAAGTAAGAAAGTATCCGAAAGAAATGATATTACATAAATGGATATTTGACTTCACAACGATAAGGAAAATTGTATTTCTCAGAGAATAAAATAATAATAATAATAATAATAGTTTTTTAGAAAATAAAAAATTATAATTATAATTAATTTTATATTTTATTATATATTTATTTGATTTTATTATAATTCTTAACCAAATTCTACACCCATCCTTGATCTAAATTAAATTACTCTATAAAATTAACACACTTTAAATAGAAAATAAATATATTATTACTTTTTTTCTTCACACACTTTTTTAGATTTTCACTTTAGAGTGTACTCAGATTCCTTTCTTCTACTTCTTCTGAAAATCCAAATGCTTGTACCTTCGACATTTGTTATATAACAACATACCCATACTATCTTTAATCATTGATTCGTTCACAGTTGTGTGTTGAGAATTGAGATACACATTTCTCTAGCATATTTTGTTTTCTTCTTATTTTCATGTCAAATCTGAAAGAGACGAAAAAGCTTAAGCCATCTCAAATTAAGTTTTTTTCATCGAGGTTGTTATTTTGTTAAGTGAGTCTCAGTTATGTACATCTTTTTTTTTCTCAATCTCTAAAAAAAATAATTAATAATAGGTCTCACATATAACTATAAATATTTTTATACTAATTACTATCAACATTATTATTATTATTATTATTATTATTATTATTATTATTATTATTATTATTATTATATCGACGGACCAACTTAAAGATTTAGCAAGGATCCTTCTGTAAGCACCGAGTGCTTAAACCGTGCCAAAAAAAAATGAGTTGCAGTGGAAAAATCCCTAATAAGATCGGTTTTTAATGGGAAAATATGGATAAGTGTCTTCTATTTGGAGTTGGGTATATGGATGGAGACCTTCGAACCAATTGCTCATGCCACATTCCAAAGAAATATGACGCATCTAAGATAGCGAACATTAAATTTGGACTGTTTATCCTACGATTTAAATGAGATTACGGACAAGTTGATAGACTTATCCACAACTTGTTAATTTATTTATTTTTTAAATTCAGTGATTGATAAAATGGAGGAACCAACTACATCAGAGACAAAGTTAAGCATAGTCCTGGAAGAAAATTGATGTTATGTAATTTAAATTTCAATGTAATTTTTTTAACTACTATTGTGTATATTTAATATTTACGCTTAACATATTGTGTGTAATTTTTAAATGGTTGGATTAGTCATATTTTAATTTGCACTTGAGACACTTGAGATATTTTGATGTGCTTAGTGTGTATTGATTAAGTATTTGATGTGTATATTAAATTGTTAATGAAAAGTACCAAGAAAAAAAATAGTTAAATAACTGCTTAGTGTGGTGTGTTATTGATTCAGTTTATATGCTAATTTGGCCCATTTATGTTGCATGCTTGCTTGTGTAGGCTTATCATTGTTGTTCTTTGACACGGATTAGTTCTCGGATAACGTGAATCCAAATCCAAACATACATTTACATGATGTTTGGTTTAGCATTTTGAATGAGAAATTCACGTCAATTGAAAAGCAAGATAATATAGCTATTATAAGTAGGCTGATTGATTATTGTGGTGTTGTTTTAAAAATATTTTACGTAAATAGGGCTATTTTGTAACTAATTACATATTTGGGGTTGTTTACAATGATGTCACTATGAGCCATAACGACACCTATAACACGTGGTATTTTTTTTTGTTATTGGGTTGGACTGGAATAAGCCACACTAAAGTCGTTATAGGCTCGGCCACCATATTTGATGGACTACCAAAAGTAATGTGACCCATAGCTATACTGTGTAGGAAAAAAATAAAAAAAAAACGAAAATAATAGAAATATAAAATAAAAATAAAAAGCTGAAATATTAATTTTATATTTATAAAAAAAATTATATTTTTTAAAAATATTTTAAAATTAAATTATATGATTTTTTTAAAAGAGGCGTTATGGGCCATAGCGACTTAGTGTCGCTATGGACCATAGCGCCAAGGTTTTTGTATTTTTTTGTTGCAAATATTGACGTTTTATTTTAAAATTTTGGTTTTTATATTTTTAATTAAAACTACACAAATTAAAGAATTTAATTAAATTTATATTATTATATGTTAATTTAAAAAAATGGGAAAAAAATAAGAAAATAAAATAAAAAGGAAAAAACTGGAAAATTAGGTGTCGCTATGGGCTGCGACACCATTCTCGTATATTATTTATTTTATTTATTTTGTAAATATTAACATTTTATTTTAAAAACTTGTTTTTTATATTTTTAATTAAGTTTATTTTAAAAAATGTTTACTTAAAAAATAAAATAATTTAAAAAAATGGTGTGAAAGTACATTATTATTTTAGCCTTTATTTTTGGAAAGCCCACTACGAAACAAAAACGAAAAAGCAAGCATGTGCCCCTCACGAGACACAACAAAGCAAACAAAAGAAACAGCGATCCATGGCTTCTTCCCACAATTCAATTAACCGTCCAAAAAATCTCAATCAATGCTCAAGAACACCCCACACACCTCGCCACGGATCGCAAACGAAAGTCGTCGATTCTCATCCCCTCCAACGACCACGATGCAACGAAACCCCTCACGATTCATACCCCACGATGCAATGAAAGTGGCGCTATGACCTATAGCGACTTTGTGTCGCTATAGGTCATAGCGCCACTATTTTTTAGTTTTTTTTAATTATTTACTTTATTTCTTTTTTCTACATTTTAATTTATATTATGAATTTAATATAAATTTATATTTATATATTTATCTTTTCTGTAATTTCTTTATTTTATATATATATATTTTCCTTTTTATGTATTTAAATATTTATGAAAGTGGCGTTATGGCCTATAGCGACTGTGTCGTTATAGGCCATAACGCCACTATTTTTTACATTTTTTTTTCAATTATTTACTTTATTTCTTTTTTCCACATTTTAATTTATATTATGAATTTAATATAAATCTATATTTATATATTTATCTTTTCTTTACTTTCTTTATTTTATTTATATTTTTTTTTCTTTTTATGTATTTAAATATTTATGAAAGTTGCGTTATGGCCTATAACAACATGAGAAATTCTATGGTACCCATCTTATTTGAGAGGGTACCGGTACAGTTTTTTATATTTTATATTTTTAGTAATTTATTTAAATAATATTTATAATAATTTATCCTTTCAATTTTTAAATTATTTAGTCATTTTATTTTTATTTTATATATTCTAATTTATTTGTAATAATATTATTATATATTTAAATAGTTTAATTTTAATAATTTTTTAAGTATATTTTTATCTTTTCACTTAAAATTTTTGAATTTTTATATTTTAATTTTAATAATTTTTTAAGTATATTTTTTGTCTTTTTGTCTTAAATTTTTGAATTTCTATATTGTAATTTTAATAACTTTTTATTTCTACTATTTATTAATTTTTTCTTTTTCTTTAATATTTTATAATATTATTGAAAACTTATAATTTTAATCTCTATAATTTTATCTTACTTTTTATTTTATAAGTATAATTTAGATTATTTATTTTATAATTAAATTAATTTTTTTAAAAAAAATTTATGAATTTACATAGAAAAATGTATTGAAACCCTTCCATCTTTGAGGGTACCGTAGCAACTCCCTAGCAACATTGTGTCGCTATAGGCCATAGCACCACTTTTACAAATTCGTTTTTTTTTTAACTATTTACTTATATTTTTTTTAAATTTTTTATCTTATATTAAAAATGTGGCGTTGTAGGCTATAGCGACTTCATTCAAGCCGTTTTGTGTCGTCATAGGCTGTAGCGACATTATCGATATGGCTTTCATGGCTTCCCTGGAGTTAAAAAAATCCACGTGTCACGGGTGTCGCTATGGCCCATAGCGACATTGTTGTAAACAGCCCCAAAGGTGCAATTAATTACAAAACAGCCTCATTTGCGTAAAATGTTTTTAAAACAACACCACAATGGTCAATCAACCATTATAAGTATGATTGACTATTAATTTGAAAAAGATGTTCCGCAAAAAAATAAATATGTATTTCAATAAAATAAAATAAAATAAAAGTTTGAGAATTTAGTTACTTTTTTAACTTCAATTAAGTTCAACACAACTAATTTCCGAACACACTATTATGTATATGTTTGGATACCAACTTAAAACTACATTTAATGAAAAAATATATATTATAATGCAAAAAAAACTTATGAATGTATTTTTTTTTCAACCTCAATTAAGTTCAACTCATGTTTCTACTATTATTATATGAAGTGATTATTATGTAGTTTATCCTAATTGTACTAATATTTGTTAGAGTTCAAGTATGAAGTGAGTCTCACATTGGTTAGCGTTTGACATGTTGAGTAGTATATAAATAAGAAAAACCCACTTACCTAAGGTCTTAAGGTTTTAGATAATGTTATAGTATCAAGCCACCATTGAATACACTGGGAAAAAAAAACTTCCACCTGAGGGGGAGTATGACCTTGTGTGACACCCTCTACTCCAACATACATATACAATAATTATAAAAATAAAATTCTTCATCATTAAAAACCAAATCTCCAATAACATAAGGGTAAAAAGTTCACATTCATAAACTTAATTCAAATAACATGTCAGTGAAATTACAAGAAATAAAACTGAGTTTTCAAATAGTTAATGGAAATAGCATCCTAAACTAAGCCTGGCTATGTCCCGATATCACATATCCTATCAGAGCATGCCCAACTAAAGCCTAAGCCTCATCACCAACATCCTCACGCTGATGATCACTTGCAACACAATTTAAACACATACAAATAACAATAAGGGAGTGAGAAACATCTCACTCAGGTTCAGGTGTAGAAATAAAGGTTAGATAGCACACACACATACAACAAACATATTACAAGTTATTACAAGCACCAATCACACATAAACAATACACATACATAATCAATATTACATGTACACTCATTTATCATGCAATGATTTCATGGACTCGACTCATAAATGCATGTGGCGCCAATCACGTGTCTCATAATCACATTTCTCATCATTTCATCACTGGTGACCCAAGGTACACCTTGTTAGCTTGTTACATCACCAGTGACCCTAAGGTACACCTTGTTAGCTTGTTACATCACCGGTGACCCTAAGGTACACCTTGTTAGCTTGTTACATTACTGGTATGCGGCCTAAGCGGCACACCTAGAATAAATCATAAATGCACATGATGCATGTCACACATCCACTATTTCATTGACTCAACATTTCACTTATCACGTCTCATCATATCTCATGTCACATTATTTCATAATATCATATCACAGATCATACGTTCACCTTTCATATTCTCACATCATGTTCACATAGTCTTATGCAAGAAACTTCTCGTAGTCATATACAAAAATCATACCAAGTAATTATCCATAACATAAAGCCATATCAATTCATAGGGTTTCCCACAAGAACCCATAGAGCACTCTAATTCATATCAAAACTTGTCTATTTTCAAAATTACTCACATATTCATACATCTCATTCAACAAGGAACACAACAGAGGAATCAGAAAGTAAAACAGAAAACATTCACATTTTGCCTGTTTCTCATAAGGTTCTCGTAGGAACCCACAGAGCACTTTAATTCATATCAAAACTTATCTATTTTTTGAAATTAAACACATCTTTACACTCAACATCACACAAGGAACATAACGAGACATTGAGAAAGAAAAACAGAAAACATTCATATTTTGCATGTTCCTAGAAGCATGCATCAGGCAAGGGATTAAGGGTCAATCCTACTACCCAACAATTACTCCTACACCCCTGAGCGAGGTTTCTCATTCCCCCTTACCTGGATAAGCAGAAGATGAAGCTAGAGCAGACTCTGGCTGATCTCCTTCTCTTGGTTCTCCTTGGTCTCCAGAGAGTGTGTCCAAAAACAGGTCAAAGTGCTCTATTTATAGATTTCAAGAATGGCCAGAACGACCCGTTTCAAATCCAGAATGGCCCGTTCTGGATCCTTTCAGTATGTGTAAACTTTGCATCTGGAACGACCCGTTCTAAAACTAGAACGGCCCGTTCTGAGTTTGCGTTTTAACCACAACGGCCATATTTGGAACGGCCCGTTCCCAACTAGGGTTATAGACCATTTTGGTGGTTTGGAACGGGCCGTTCCAGTTTAGAAATGACCCGTTCTGGGCTACCAAAAATATGTCTTTTTAGTAGTTTGGAACGGTCCGTTCCAATTTGGGAACGACCTGTTCTGGGCTACTAAATCACCCTCAATAAATCTTATGAAAATTACTAAATTGCCCTCCATAAAAAGTATGAAAACTGGGGTGTTACACCATGTGGAAGAGATTTATACTTGAGGGAGTAAGGGGAAGTGTGACCATGTGGAAGAAATTTACACTTGAAGGGGAGTAATGGAGAGTATGACCATGTGGAAGAGATTCACACTTAAGGGGGTGTTGAACTTCAAGTCACACTTGAGGGGGAGTGTTGGGGTTCAAGTGTGATGTGAGTCCTTGGTCTAGTGATGTATGAGCTATAGATGAAGTTGTTTATAAATCCTATTATGGGCATGAGCCTGAGTTGCAGTTGTGGTGCATTATATGTCCTGTATTGGGCATGAGCTTGTTGGGGCTATAATGGTGGAACGTTGTATGTCCAGTTGTGGGCATGGGAGTTGAGGTTGTAGAGATGATGTGTTGTGTGTCATATAGTAGGCATAAATCTTTTAAGGCTATAGTGGTGGTGTGTTGTATGTCGTGTTAAGGGCATGAGCTTGTTGAGGTTGTAGTGGTGATGCCCACATCGGTTGGAGTTCAAGTGTAAAGTGAGTCTTACATCGGTTAGGGTTGAAAATGCTGAGTAGTATATTAGTAAAAAAAGACCTACCTACTTGATGCCTTAAGATTTAGGGTTATGTTATGGTGTGACCATGTTGCAGAGATTCACAATTAATAGGGAGTAAGGGGGAGTATGACCATGTGAAAGAGATTCACTCTTGAAGGGGAGTATTGGAAATCAAGTCATGCTTGAAGGGGAGTGATGGACTTCAAGTATGAAGTGAGTTACAAATTGATTATAATTGTTATGCTATGGTGTTAAACTGCCTTATATAGTTTGTAGTATGTTTCAGGCATTCTTTATTAAAAAGAAAGATGAGTCACAACGACTTTTTTTTAATATACTATTTTTTATTAACCTAAATAACTTACCCTTATTTTATTTACCTAAATGTACCAATTTACTATAAATGTTGAGAAATGGGCTCACCACCGACTGATATATCACTTAAAAAAATTGTAATTGACATTATTCCTTTGTGAGAAATCGGTTGGTGATTATTACTTTTTTTTTAATTCAGATTTTGTTTTCATTGAATTTATGTTTAATCTTTTTAAAAATTATTTTAGTTTTAATATAAGAAAATAAATTAAGAAAAATAAAATAATTAAATAAATTTAAAATATACTATTTTTTAAAAAAATATGTTTAATTTATTTAATTATTTAACTTTTTTTTAATAAATATAGATAAATAATTTTAAATTACCCAAAAAAACATAATTTTTTTAATTTTTTTTTATTAAAATAAATTAACTTATGTTAAACATTTAAGTTATATAACAATAAATATTTACATTAAATTTTGTATTATATATCAATGAATGTTGGTGCAAAACTCTAATATTTTTTATCTTTATTTTTTGAATGACTTTTACAACATGTTACGAATATATTTGAGACCAAAAGTGGTACCGTTGAATTTATTGACGTAAAAACTATAGAAAATAATTGTGACATGGAAAAAATTAGTTTAGCATAGACATAATAAGAGCTTACGAAGTGAGTTAGCTGACATAATTTGTTGGTGCAAAAATCTATTTTTTGTTTGTTTTACAAATGACTTTTTCAACGTGCTACAAATATATTTGAAACTTAAAAGTGGTGTCATTGGATTCATTGACATAAAAAATTTAGAAAATAGCTGTGACATGGAAAAAATTAGCTTAATAGTGGCATAATTAAAGCCTACAAAATGAGTTAGTTGACACTCCACAAATTACATCACATTATGCTATGCTAATGATGTTTGTGCCCACCAGTTCCACACCTTGGAACTGTCTGTTTTTTGTTGGATTTCAACAAACAGTTCGTTGTTATTCCAGTTCAACTTAGTCCCTATCATATACTATTTCAACATTGTCAATAATAGGATTTGTTGAAGAACTTCCACCAACCTTAGAGTGAAAAGAAGAAAATGAGGAAAAATCATAGTTTGCATGTAAGCATATGCACTTTTTGGTGTTTTGATGTCAACACCAATAGGTTCCTCATAAAGTCCTCCATGGGAGCTCTTGCTAATGGTGGGGTGTACATGAAATGTTCATCTAGTCATGAATTGGTGGATTTATTGTACTAGATTGAGGATATTGTTCAACATTTTGAAGTTGTTCATTATCTCCAATCATTGGGTTATGTGATGATGTTGGATAATGTTGTAGAGGACGTATAATTGTTGGCACTTGTGTACTTGGAGACGATGTACCATAAACAAATGTGGAATATTGCTCAAATAGAAATAACCTTGAATTTTCACGAAACTATTCCAAATATTCAACACTGTATTAGAGAGACCCTTTGGTTGACCAAAACAAACATATTTTCATCTATCTTTCTAGATGGAAATTTATTCTACATGTTTTTTAAGCCCAATTGGTGTCATCATGTCCCCTCATGTCTATTTCATGAAGTTTGTTAAGATTATGTGTTGACTTTAAAATTGGTTGGCACAAACCAAATTGCATTTGGCCTATGTTAGTTTGATGCCAGACTACAATTGCAAATGAAGTTAAGGCAATGCTAGAAGTCCATATTCTTGAACCCTTGTAAGTACATTTTAGTAATATCGACTCAAATCCCCTCTATGACATCCAATCAAACTGAAAATAGGAAAAATTGAACAAAAAATTAATCCAAAAAAAGTGAGTTTGTATAAGAGAAGTTGTCATTGTATTACCTTATCATTATTCATGTTATCAAGTCTTAATCTATAATCAAGTAAGTCTCCATGGGGTGTGCTTGTAAATCTTAGCCTTTTTCCTGTCCATCTAAAAAAAATTGAACATGATTAAACCTTAGCTAGAATGTAGTTGTTTCATTTATTAAAGTGATATATATTTTAATTCATACCTTAATGCACGTGGATATGAAATTTCATGTTTGATTCTCAATTGGATGAAGGACATGTAATACTAAGTCCAAGATTGTAGTAGTAAAGAACAACTACCCATGTTTTTTTACATTGGAAAATTTGTCCTACACATTTCCCTATTCAAGTATGCTAAACAAGCAGAATGTAATGTCTTATATTTCAAATACATTATTCTCAATCTTATTATTATACTCTTCTTAAAATAGTAGTCTAAATTTTTAGTTATTATTTAAAATATATATATATATATATATATATATATATATATATATATATATATATATAGAGAGAGAGAGAGAGAGAGATAAATGTAAAATAGAATTATATAATATTTATTCCTAATTTTATTATTATCCTATTAATAAAATAGAATCATATAATATTTATTTCCAATTTTATTATTATTATCTTCTTTTTTTTAAATAAGATTCTTAAATTTTAGTTACCATATTTAAAATAAATAGATAAATACTAGTGTTTTATTTTTTATAAAATTTTATATTTTCAGTAGACTAATATATATATATATATATATATATATATATGTATGTATGATATTCTATTATATTATAAATAATTATAACATTTTAATCATTATAACTACATGTGAAACAAATTAGATATATTATAATATATATAATAACATATACATATAAAATGGAATGGTTCACTGGCTTGTGTAATTATTGTGCATAAGAGCTATAAGTTCCAGGTCATAGGTTTAAGTCATGTCATGGTTCTATATAATTTATATATAATAGTGATTAAATCATTTTTTAATAAATCCTGTAAAAACCTACACAAGTAGATGTGGATAATTAACGAATGTAAGTGGACACAAGTGCATTAGATAATGTAGTAAAAATCTAGTGCAAATAATGTAGTAAAAATAATTACACGTGTAGATAATTTAGTAAAAATTTGCACTAGATAAAACCATAATAAATGTAAAGAATCTATTCTATCTACAAGTACAATACACGTAGGCAAGCACAAGATAAAATCACGTACACGAATTGGAGCCAAATCACGCCTATAAATAGAACTCAATGGCTCAAAGGAAACGGGAATTAGAGTAGCATTGAACCAGAACAGATAGAGAGAAAAAGAAAAGTGAGAGAAAGATAAAAAAAAACCTTAAGGTAAGGGGGGTGTAAGGATCACTGGGCCTATTACATTGATTCCCTCTGATGAGTCCACTATAGTTGCATCATCACAGTTGGGCCACTCCACTGATTCTGAGGCTGTGATTGGAAGGAATAGTAAAAGGTAGCCTCAGCTACCTCAACACTTTAAGGATTACGTGGTGACTCTACCTCATGCTCGTGGGAAAGGGAAATCCGTTAGGAATGATTATGGAATCACAAGTTTTTTATGACTTTTTCTGCTTCTCTTTTTCCTTTTATTTTAATTGCCTTGTTATTGTTAGGCGGTTGTAAGAAAGTGCATATATAGCACATTTTGGTGCAGTATAGAGGCAGAAAAGTATTTAGTTGATTATTCTCTCTCTCTGATTATTCTTCTCTCTCTCTCCTCACCTTTATGTTATTCTCTCTTCTAATTTCCTTTCATTTGGTGCTCTCGTTGAGAGAACCTCCTCCATGGCTGACAACCCCTCTTCATCCGACACCACCAACATCAACAAATTGCTTGAACAGATCCTCCTTGCTCAAGCAAACTTTGCCAACACATTACACGATATTTCTACCCGCACATCCGCCTTGGAATCCCATTCATCATCCAAACCCCCACACCACCCTTCCACAAGACCCATAAAATTCGACCTCCCCACCTTTGATGGCTCTGACGCACTGGGGTGGATTTTCAAAGTCACCCAGTTCTTCGAGTTTCATCAAACCCCCACCGATCAACGAATTCAGGTTGCTTCGTTCTACCTCGAGGGTCCGGCCTTGGCTTGGTTTGAATGGATGTTCAAAAATGGCTTGCTCACATCTTGGGAAGCCTTCCTTCATGCTCTTGAGCTTCATTTTCCTCCTTCCAAATTCGAAGACCCCATTGCTGCCATCTGCAAGCTTACACAGACCAACACCCTCCAAGAGTATCTTTCTAAATTCGAAACACTTGCTAACCGCATTTCTGGCCTTCCCCAAAGTTTCTACCTCAGTTGCTTTACCTTCAGACTCAAGCCACACATCCGTCGTGAGATCTTGGCTCTACAACCCGCCGATCTTCCCCATGCCATTGCTCTTGCGAAACTGCAAGATGACAAAAACTGCACCACACCTTTCCCATTCTCACGCTTTTCTCGACCTTCACCACCTCCACCCCAAACACAAACTACCTCTCCTAAACCCCTTCCACCACTCTTACCCACACCTCCTACCAAGCTTCCCATCAAACGACTCACGCGCTATCGGGGCAATGGAACCCCCGCACCTTCCGGATTACTGGATCCATAAATGGGTACAAGGTGCAAATATTGGTGGATAGTGGGGCGACCCATAACTTTATCAAGACCCGTGTGGCCCAGTTCCTCCAGTTGCCTTTGGAGCCTACAGCTAGCCCTTTACAAGTAATGGTTGGAAATGGTGACTTTCTTCCCTGTTCAACATATTGTTCTTAGGCCCAATTAACACTTGCTAACCATACATTTCCTATTGACCTTTACCCTTTGGAGCTATTAGGGACGAATGTTGTTTTGGGTGTTCATTGGCTTTCACTAGTAAGCCCATTTATCATGGACTATAATGGCCCATTTATGAGATTTATGTGGCAGGGCAAATTGGTCCAGATACAAGGGGACACGAGTCTGTCCCCCTCACCCATTTCGGTCCACCAATTGCGGTGCCTTCAACACACTAATAGGATCGTGGCTTTGTTCCAACTTTCCCTTAACACCACTACTTCACCTTCTTCCCCTTCTCTCAATGCTCTTACTCTGCAACCACCGCAAAACACCCCCTCTCCTTTACCCCCAATATTTGAACCACGCCTCGCTGCCCTCCTTCATCGCTACTCCACCCTTTTCTCCACCCCCACATCCTTACCCCCCTCAAGGCATAAAGACTATTCCATCACCCTCCTCCCAAACACAACACCAATCTCCGTTCGCCCCTATCGTTATCCACATTTTCAAAAACAGGAAATTGAGGTACAGGTTCAGAAAATGTTGGAGTCGGGTTTCATCAAACCAAGCACAAGTCCTTACTCGTCTCCTGTTCTTCTTGTCAAGAAGAAGGACGAAACGTGACGTTTTTGTGTTGACTATAGGGCTCTTAATGCTGCAACAATGAAGGACAAGTTTCCCATCCCCACGGTGGACGAATTGTTGGATGAATTGGGGCATGCCTCGTGGTTCTCCAAACTCGATTTGTTTTCGGGTTTTCATCAGATACTTATGAACCCAAAAGATGTTTCCAAAAAAGCCTTTCACACACACAATGGCCATTTTGAATTTCGTGTCATGCCGTTTGGACTGTGTAATGCCCCCTCCACTTTCCAATCCGCAATGAACGAGTTGTTCCGTCCCCATCTTCGCAGGTTCATCATTGTTTTCTTTGATGATATATTAGTTTACAGCCCCACCCTCGAGACACACATCACTCATTTGGAGACTACCTTCCACTTATTGCTCTCCAACCGTTTCCACTTGAAGGGGAGTAAATGTTTCATTGGTCAGCAAACAATCCACTACTTGGACCATGTAGTTTCTAATCACCGGGTTCAGCCTGACCTTGACAAGCTCCAAGCAGTCAGAGATTGGCCAGTTCCAACATCCACTAAGGCTCTCCGTGGTTTTTTGGGCTTGACCGGTTTTTATCGTCGGTTTGTTCCGAGTTACACCAAGATAGCTAATGCCCTCACTGATCTGCTAAGGAAAGATGCTTTCCTTTGGAATGACCATGCCCAACAGGCCTTCGACCAACTCAAGCTTGTCCTGTTAAGTTCACCTGTGTTAGCACTTCCACGCTTTGACAGTGTTTTTACCATTCAAACTAACGCCTCAAGCTCAGGTATGGGTGCTATTTTGTCACAAAATGGTCATCCAATCTCATATTTTAGTAAGCAATTTTGTCCTAAACTCCATAATTCTTCTACTTATATATGTGAGTTATGTGCAATCACCACTGTTGTACAGAAATGGCGGCAGTACCTCTTGGGTCGACACTTCATCATTCAGACAGATCAACGTTCTATAAAGGAACTTCTATCCCAAACTGTTTTGACCCCGGAGCAACAGTCTTATCTGTTTAAACTATTGGGATATGATTTTGAAATCCAATACAGGCCCGGGAAAAGAAATAATGCTGCTGATGCCCTTTCTTGAGTTGAAATTCCTAACTTGGATACCTTCCTGGTCCTCTCCGTTCCTCAACTCGACTTTCTCAATGATTTAAAGCAATCATTGTTTTCAAACTCGGATTTCACTACCATGAAGGACAACATCCTGACCAAACCAAGTGATTTTCCACTATATTCAGTACAAGGGGAGTTGATTACCTTTAAGGACAAAATATGGTTACCCTCTTCCTGTGCACTAATACCTCTCTTACTATAGGAATATCACTCATCTCCTATGGCAGGTCATACAGGAGTTACACGAACTCTGGGGCATTTGATGGCAAATTTTTATTGGCCCTCCATTCGCAAGGATGTCCAATCCTTTATCAGTCAATGTGTTACTTGCCAACAGACGAAGATTCCAGCATAGAAGCCTTCGGGTCTTCTTCAACCAATTCCTCCATTGTCCCAATGCTGGGAGGACCTTTCCCTTGATTTTATTGTAGATCTTCCTTCCTACAAGGGGTACACAACCATTCTAGTGGTAGTTGACTATTTTTCGAAGGTTGCTCACTTTGGAATGCTTCCTCGCTCCTTCTCTTCCACTCAAGTTGCTGACGTCTTCATCAATATAGTGTGCAAACACCATGGCCTTCCCCGCAGTCTGATTTCGGATCGTGATACGATATTTTAAGTCAATTTTGGCGGGATCTCTTCAAACTCAGCGACACCAAGCTTTGGATGTCAACAGCGTATCACCCACAGAGTGATGGCCAAACAGAGGTAGCTAACAAAGTCCTTCAACAAAACCTTCGCTGTTTTGTCCACCATCGCCCTCATTATGGGGGAAATTCTTGGCTTGGGCCGAATGGAGTTTTAACACAGATATCAATGCATCCACTTGTCTCTCCCCATTTGAGGTTATGTTCGGACGTAAGCCCCCTGCCATTCTGTTTGGCTCTATAGAGTGCACATCGAACGCTGCTGTCCAGTCTGAATTAGCCACTAGAGCAGATATTTTGTAGAAACTGGAGCGCAATCTTGCGAAGGCGCAGGCTTCTATGAAAAAATGGGCTGACACTAATCGCAAGGACATTCAATTCAGTGTGGGTGACTATGTTTATGTGTGCCTCCACCCCCGCAAGCAAACTTCTGTTGCTGGTCCTTACATTGGCAAACTCTAGAAGCGCTTTTTCGACCCTTTTAAAGTCACCAACAAACTCAGGGCAGTCGTATATGAATTGGAACTTCCCCCTTCTGCTCGAATTCACAACGTCTTTCACGTTAGTTTCTTACGCCCACACAAAGGCCCTCTTCCCAATCCACCACTCCAGCTTCCTCCCGAAATTGACGAGCATCAGCCCATACTAGAACCTGTGGCTATTCTAGATTGGAAGTGGGATAATTCTACCTCCGACCCTCAAATACAGGTCCTCATACAGTGGTTGGGATTACGCCTCGAGGAAGCAACTTGGGAGCCTTGGCATGTCATTAAGTCCCAATTCCACCTTGAGGACAAGGTGACTCTTGAACCCGCGGGAGATGTAAGGATCACTGGGCCTATTACACTGATTCCCTCCGATGAGTCCACTACAGTTGCATCATCACAGTTGGGCCACTCCACTGATTCTGAGGCCATGATTGGAAGGACTAGTAAAAGGTAGCCTCAGCTACCTCAACACTTTAAGGATTACGTGGTGACTCTACCTCATGCTCGTGGGAAAGGGAAATCCGTTAGGAATGATTAGGGAATCACAAGTTTGTTATGACTTTTCTGCTTTTCCTTTTCCTTTCATTTTAATTGCCTTGTTATTGTTAGGCGGTTGTAAGAAAGTGCATATATAGCACATTTTGGTGCAATATAGAGGCAGAAAAGTATTTAGTTGATTATTCTCTCTCTCTGATTATTCTTTTCTCTCTCTCTACTCACCTTTCTGTTAATCTCTCTTCCAATTTCCTTTTAGGGGGAGAACTTTATCTTTTTAAAATTTTATATGCTACTATGTTTATTTAATTATGTTATATTTTGTGTGTACTTATTTAGTGAGGTGTCCCTAACCTCATTTATTTGCTTAATCTATGATAATTTTCTCTTAATAATTAATGAGGTGTTTCTAATTTGTGTTGTTTAATTATTTTATGATATTTTATCAATGTCATTTATTTAATTAATATTCCTTAATACATTTCATTTACGTAATTTAGTTCAAGAATTTTTATGTTAGTAGTAATTATAATATAGTTTTGTTAAAATATCTTAAACTCATTTTATCATTATGCATTTTATAAAGATAAAAATTATATATTATTCTATGGCCATAAGAATAGAAGTTTGAATTAATTTGTATTTGGAGGTTTACATTGGGAATTTAAATGAGACTTAAGGTAAAATAACCTTTAGTTATTTATTATTATAATACTCATTTATCTTGACTAGTCACTACAAGTATAATTCAAATTTTTATATCAAGAAAAATTTATATATATATATATATTTATTAGTATTAAATATTTCTATGAATATTATATAATTGTTGATATTTATTGGATAATTGTTCTCACTCCTTATGTTTCTTGTTTAAATATTTAATACTTCTAATGGAAAATAGATGGATCTACCAACCGTGTCAAGCCCTTTCACTTCCGTTATTACCGTAGTCTTTCCAGGTATTAGTTGGGCTATGGACGCAACCGCAAATGGTGTAACATTTCAAGGCATAGGAGTATCAACTTTTGTTTTTTCACCAACTCAGCCAAACCCTATTGTTATAGATGGTCAAATAGTAATCACTTTTTATCTACTCCCAACGAATCACGTTAATCTAATAGTGAACTTGTATCAACCTAACATGTAAATACTATAGTAGGAGTGTGAAAAAAAAACATAGTTTGTAAATAAGTACGTTATTGTAAATAGTTTTGAATAGTTCGTAATGTAATTATAAACTAACTATATGTAAACAAGTTTCCAAAATCTTCCTTTGTTTTATAGTAATATTAATGATATATATACTTGTGTTACTAAGCTATATATATAAATATATAATATTATGTTTAATATTATACAAAATTAGGCGTTACACAGAATCCTAACTATATTGTCCTGCATGTTCTAAGTTATACAATAATGGCAAATACATTGTAACAGCCCAATTTTCACTAGGCCAAGAGCCAAATTAAGGTGGTTTAGTAGCCCAGAACAAGCCGTTCCAAAATTGGAACGGGCTGTTCCAAATTACTAAATAGACCTACATTTGGTAGCCCGGAACGGGCCATTCCGAAATTGGAACGGGCCGTTCCAAACTATTTAATTTGGCTATGATTCTTAGTTGGGAACGGGCCGTTACCAACTGGAACGGGCCATTCCCAACTGGAATGGGCCGTTCCAGATTTTAGAAATGGCCTTTAAACCTTATTGAGAACAGACTGTTCTGGATGTGATTTTTACTCGTGTTTTAAGGGTCCAGAACGGGCCGTTCTGGATTTGGAACAGGCCGTTCCGGAGACATCTGATCCTATAAATAGAGCACTCTGGCACTCCCAAAAGCACACT
Source organism: Cajanus cajan (assembly GCF_000230855.2). Lineage (NCBI taxonomy): Eukaryota > Viridiplantae > Streptophyta > Magnoliopsida > Fabales > Fabaceae > Cajanus > Cajanus cajan. The sequence goes on from NC_138521.1 coordinate 27,545,882, forward strand.
TTTCACTTCTCTCTTCTTTTCTTTTTTGCTCTCTTCTTTCCTTCTGCACTCTCTGAAGATCGAGAGGCACTCAGAGGAGGAGACCAAGGAGATCTCTGTTTTATTTTCAACTACTGTTTATCCAGGTACGGGGGAAAAGGGGATTATTTATATGTGGAGTTACATGAGGGAATTGGGTAGAGGAAGAGCCCTTAGGATTATAAGAAATTTTATAATTATTTTTGTTTGGAGAATTATTAGTCTCATGTGATTTTGTATATATTTAAGACTATGAATATATGATTTATTTCTAAAAATGATGCTCTAGGAGAGAGAACGAAATTATAGAAAAGTGTCTGTAAGTTAGGTTTTGGAAAAATTAGATTATGTCTGTTTGAGGAATTAATGATACCATTAGATTCTGTATGTGTTGAGGATTAGAAATATATATTTAATTTGTAAGAATGACGATTTGGGAGAGAGAACGAAATTGTAGAAAAGTGCTTGTGAGCTAGGTTTTAGAATAATTGGGGGTTTTGCCATTTATGTTAAGATTATATTAAATTGATAATTCTATTGATTATTTTATTAATTTATGAATGTTATTGTTATGTTAATTGATAAAAATTGATGATCTAGATGTGAATTGCTTGAGGGGTGTGTAAACCCTTATTTTTGTTGGAATTATCTGTTGTGTATGTGATATGGAATTGTGTATGTGATATGGAATTGTGTATGTAATATGGAATTGAGATATGACATGAGATGTTGTGTGGATATGATTATGATTGTAATTGTGGTACCTCACACTAATGACCAGGGATGAGACGAACCTTGAGTAGTGATGCTTCAAGGACGAGCGTGCCCTTGGCATAGTGTGAGATGAGTGAGGCAATTAACACGCATCACTTATGTCAAATATAGCAACCCTGACATAGGGTTAATTGCAAGACTTGTGTGGATTGTAATGTGACTGTGGTTCCTCACACTAATGACCAGGGATGAGATGAACCTTGGGTAAATGATGCTACGAGGACGAACGTGCCCTTGGCATGGTGTGGGATGAGTGAGGCAATTAACCCGTATCACTTGTGTCAGATGTGGTGTGGCCTTGGCATAGTGTTAATTGTAAGATTTGTGTGGATTGTGATGGATTGGTGTAATTGTGAATTGAGATGCGAAGATGAATGATTGATAGAATGATGATATATCTATAGAAATGCTTGTAAATAACATTCCAAGTTATGATGAAATGATGTTGTGGATTTTCATGTGTGCTTTATATATAAATGTTTTCTTTTCTCACCGTACAATTTGTGGATGTTTTAGGTGAGAAAGATCCAGCTTTGAGTGGCATCTAGAATGTCAACCGTTGAGTTGTGGGTGTGCTCTGATATTGTGACATCGGGGCAGAGAATTCTAGGATAAATTTTTATATGTATTTAGAGTTATAAATTTTCTTTTGAAAGTAATTTGTAAACTCTCAAGTTTTACTTTCTAAATTTCATTTTTAATTATTTTGGTCATTTACGAAGGTTTTATGTGAACCCTTTTACCAATGTTGAATATTTTAGTTTATTTACAAGATTTATTTATATATGTGATGGGGGTAGTAAGGGTGTCACATACATCAAGTAAACTTTATTTCCTGATTTGTCTGGCATAAGTATCCCACCAATTAACCCTAAAATATATGCCTACAATGTTGGTGCAATTGATGTTCAATTGGTTCATCTGGTAGTGCAATCATATTATCTCTTAACCATTTAAGTTTTATCATGGACCCAATTAGAGCTTCCCTTTTTGGAGGTACAAACCCTAATTAAAAATTCATAGCACATTTATTCCTAGCCATACAGAGTAGGTCCACTAATTGGTTTGCCATCCACCTTTAAACCCAGTTGTAGTGCAACATCTTCCAAATTGATTGTACATTCACCAATAGGAAGATGGAAAGTATGGGTCTCTGCTCTCCACCTTTCAACCAAAGACGTTACCATATTGTCATCGATCTTAAAGTGTCTAATTTTTGCAACCTCACTAAAACCAGTAACCTCCAAAAAAAATTCAATTTTGGGGTCAAGTGGAGGCATGGAATGATAGTAAAATTGAATAATTGGACCATTTTTGTCTACGATTACGATTGAATTGAAAAGTTAGTAATAAATAATATTATTTCTAAAAATTAGCAAGTGTAATTGTACCTTACCATATCAAGAGCTTTATTTGATCTATAGAGGTGTTTTTTCCATAACATAGTTGTAGATGAAACTTACATTTTTGAAGAATGAAAGAAATGATATTTAGGAATGCAATAGATGAAGAGAATAGATCTTTTTTGTGTGTACAATCAATGAATGTATGAAGTGAATATAAAGAGTAAAAAAATTGAACGTAAATATTATTGCAATAAATTAAAAAAATTGTTTTACGTTAGGGTGTCATTGTATTTACGTCAATGCATCATGAATCAATTGTTTTACTTTAAGGTGTCATTAACTTTACCTTAGGGTGTCAAGAATCAATTACATTACATAAAGGTGTTATTGACTTTATGCTAGTGTGATAAGAATCAATTGTTTTATGTCAAGGTATCATTAATTTTACTTTAAGGCATCAAGAATCAATTGTTTTATGTTAGGGTATCATTAACTTTACCTTAGGGTGTCAAAAATCAATTATTTTATGTTAGGGTGTCAATGGCTTTACATTAGTGTGTCAAGAATCAATTGCTTTATGTCAATGCATTAATAATCAATTTTTTTATGTCAAGGCGTCATTAACTTTATCTTAGGGTTTCAGGAATCAATTGCTTTACATTAGGATGTCATTAACTTTACCTTAGGGCATCAAAAATCAAATGCTTTACGTCAGTGCATCAGGAATCAAATGTTTTACATTAGGGTTTCATTAACTTTATCTTAGGGTGTTAGAAATCAATTACTTTATGTCAAGGTGTCATTACCTTATGGCATCAAGAATCAAATGTTTTATGTCATAGTGTCATTGACTTTACCTTAGGGCATTAGGATGTGTCATTGCTTTATAGTATGTCAAGAATCAATTGTTTTATAATAATGTGTCATTGACTTTACATAAGCACGTCAGGAATCAAATGCTTTAGGTAAGCATGTCAGTGTGTCTTTCAAAAGGAATGATTCAGATTTATTCTTCAAAATCAATGAACCATAATTAACATGCGATTTAGTAATTCTCCTATTTAAATAAAGGTATTTTTTACAATACCACATATACAAACCTTTGCTTACTAAATACCTTCTATTTTTCATTACACAAAATGTCTTCCTCTTCTTCACATGTCTTAGTCTTCAACAATGGTGAGATCACCAAAACAAGTGAAGGGAACACATTTGTATCCTTTGACCTAATGTTTTTTTTAGTTAATCCACGTATCACACTTGATGCTTTGAAAAACAAAATCTAAAGAAGAATTAATTTAGACCAACATTATTTAGTTGATGACCTTTACTTTTGGTATCCATAAGTTGTAGGTGGAGGAATTTTTCATTACCGAGCTATGAAACTTACTAACGATGAAGACGTGCATGCCATGATTCAACTCATTCATAGTCATAAAGTTCTTACTTTTGTTGAAGTCTTTGCAAATATCATATAAGGTAATAATAGTGCTCTAACTTCCAATGTTGTACCTTCCTTACATAACCAAGCAGATTATTACCCTTGGACACTAGACTTGTCACAACCTTCTTTATATTATTCCAAACATTCACTAGAAAACTATTTTCATGCACAAACAAGTTCTTTCACCTATTTTCTTTCTACCTCTTTTCAAAACTACTATGATTCCTCAGACCTTAATGAGCTAGTGCCACGTGCATCCTTTGGCAACCTCCTTGAGATCAAAGTCTTGGAAGAAGAAATTGTCCTTTTAGTGAGGATGAAGATGATGGTAACATGAATGACAACCAACAACCTCAAATAGTAGGTACATCTTCAACCACATACAATTTTCTTGCACACATGCATAATGTTGATTTGTAGTCAAATTTCACCAACCCTGAATATAGCTATGTATTCAATCATGTTTAAATCAATACGCTCCTAACACCCTTTTTGAGGGGCATGACTTTTGAGATAGAGGAAGATGTCAAATATGTCTTAAGCATGTACTATGTCAAAAAAGGTATGTATTACAAGATAGAGAAATCATCTCCAACGTTAATTGTTGCAAGATGTGTTCATAAACAATGTGGTTGGAGATGTAGAGCAAATTTCATTAACAAAAGCCAAAAATGGGAGATTTGAAGGCTATTAGATGAACATTCTTGTTCCTCCTCGATTATCACATAGGATCATGCCAACCTTGGCTATGTCTTGATCACCAAAAGTTTTCTTCCATTAGTGGAAACTGACCCATCAATATCAATCCCAACATGAATAGTCCACACAAAAAGTGCAGAAGGCTATATTATCTCTTATTGGAAATCATGGATGGCAAAGTAAAAGGAAATTAAAGACTTACATGAAAATTAGGAACAATCATACCATGATTTACCCAGGCATCTAAATTCCATGAAAACATATCTTAATGGATTTGTTGTTGAGAAACAAATAAGGCCACTATACAACCAACAAGGTGAATTGGTTCGTGATTATGTTCAATTCCATCGAGTATTTTGGACTTTTAAACCTTGTATCGATGGGTTTAAATCCCTCAAGCCTATTGCTCAAGTTGATGGGACATTCTTGTATGAAAAATATAAAGGGACTCTCTTTGTTGCCATGGCACGAGATGGTAAAAATAAAATATTTCCTATTGTCTTTGCCATTATTGAGGGTAAACAAAAGACACATGGTATTTCTTTCTACATTATCTTAAAATACATGTTTGCACTCAAGATGCCCTTTGATTAATCTCAGACACACACAAGTCAATTAAAAATGTCTACTTAAAACAAGGTAGTGGTCAGACATAAAAAATTTTAGTGCAAGTGTTTTACATTCAACATGTTGCACAAAACTTCATGAGGTATTTCAAGAATGTAAAAAGGAAAAAACTAATCGTCAACATGGGTATGTAGTTATTTTTTATTTTATTTTTAAGGAACAATTAAATATCTATTCGTATTTATTTTACTATATTTGAATAAAATTTAATTGATGAATTACTGTTGTTAAAAATTCACAGCTTATGGCATGATAGAGCCCAAGTTCAATTACTATTATAATATATTGAGAAGAGAACCAAAAAGTGAATGTGTAATTGATTGACTCAACATTATTCCTAGATACCAATGGGCTCTAGCATGGGATGGTGGATAACAATGAGGGCACATGAAAACTAACCTAGTAGAGGCAATAAACTTCATTCTTAGAAAAACCAAAAATTTTCCAATATGTGCAACTATCACGTCGACATACAAGAGATGTAATACATTATTCATCTAAAGAGGGAAGAAAGTCGATGCTAAAATAAGAGCCACACAAATATATACGAAAATAATAAATAAGGCCATGAGAGTCGTGGAATCAAAGGCAAACAGTCATCATGTCCTTGAGTTTGATCGACGCAATACACATTTTCTAGTGCAAGAAATGATTAATCCAAGGGAAGAACGATTGACTGGAACTTTCATGGTTAGACTAGATGAAAAGTGGTGTGACTATGGAAAATTCCAAAAGTTGCACATGTCATGCTTGCATGTCATTTCTGCATGTAAGCGTGCTCACCACTATTACACACCTTATATAAATCCAATATATACGTTAGACTATGTTTCTAATGTGTATAAGGAATTATTTGGAGAACTACCCAATGAATCTTTTTGGCCAGATAGATTGTGGGAAACCACAAACATTGCCAAATACATAAAAGATCAAAAACAAAAAAACTTGTCCAAAAACATCCTAAATATGCATCGAAATGGAGATGGCAAAACTTGGACAACCAAAAATATGTTTCACGTGTAGGAATCCAGGTCATTTTAAGAAAAAATGTCCATACGTCCAGGGAGTTCAAATCAACAACCTTAAAATCAACAACTCATACCTCCAATAGAGGGTATTCGATTATATTTCAATATGTTTCTTGTGTAGTATGTTTTCCTTTAATATAATTTATTTATGGTTGTTGCAAATTTCTGTTATTACAATTATTTTAGTATGCTTTAATACAATTATTCAATTCTATTAATGCAGTTGTAAATTTAAATTGTTATTTTTTAAAATATTTCATTATTAACATCAAATATTTAAGTTAATTATGATTCTATATTATTAATTTAAAATTAACATTATTTAAAATTGTAACACCCCAGTTCTCATACTTTTTATGGAGGGTAATTTAGTAATTTTCATAAGATTTATTGAGATGATTTAGTAGCTCAGAACGAGCCGTTTCCAAATTGGAACGGAGCGTTTCAAACCACCAAAAAGGCTTATAACCCTAGTTGAGAACGGGTCGTTCTGATTTTAGAACGGGCCGTTCCAAACATGGCTGTTGTGAGTTAAAGTGCAACTTCAGAATGGGCTGTTCTGGTTTTAGAACGGGCCGTTCCAAATGAGAATTTAATACATGATGAAAGGATCCAGAACGGGCCATTCCAGATTCGAAACGGGTCGTTCTGGCCACTCTTAAAATCTATAAATAGAGCACTTTGGCAGTGTTTCTAGACACACTCTCTGGAGACCAAGGAGAACCAAGAGAAGTAGATTGATCAGATTTCGCTCTAGCTTCGTCTTCTGCTCATCCAAGTAAGGGGGAGTGAGAAACCTCGCTCGGGGGTGTGGGAATAATTGTTGGGTAGTAGGATTGACCCCCAATCCCTTGCCTAATGCATGCTTCTAGGAACAGGCAACATATGAACGTTTTCTGTTTTGCCTCCTAATTGTTCTGTTGGGCTTCTTGTTAGATGTGATGTGTAGATATGTGATTGATTTTGAGAATGATCATGTTTTGATATGTATTAGAGTGTTCTATGAGTTCCTATAGGAACCCTATGAGAAACAGGAAAAATAGGAATGTTTTTTGTTTTTCTTTCTGATTCTTTCGTTGTGTTCCTTATTGGATGTGATGTATGAATATGTGATTGATTTTGAAAATGAATATTTTTTTTATATGAATTATAGTGCTCTGTGGGTTCTTGAGAGAACCCTATGAAAAATAGGCAAAATATGAATATTTTCTGTTTTGCTTTTTGAATGCTTTGTTGCGTTCCTTGTGTGATGTAGAGTGTAAATATGTATTTAATTTCAAAATTAGATATGTTTTGATATAAATTAGAGTGCTTTGTGAAATCCTATAAGGAACAATTATGAATAAGATTGTGTGAAATATGAACAAATGACATGAAATTCCATGACAAGTGATAAAGTGATGAGTCCATGAGTTTGTGAACGTGTGACATGCATCATGTGCATATATAAGCTAACAAGGTGTACCTTAGGGTCACTGGTGATGTAACATGCTAACAAGGTGTACCTTAGGGTCACTGGTGATGTAACAAGCTAACAAGTTGTACCTTAGGGTCACTAGTGATGAAATGACGAGATATGTGATGAGACATGTGATTGGTGCCACATGCATTTATGAGTCGAGTCCATGATATCATTGCATGATAAATGAGTGTACATGTGATACTGATTATGTATGTGTATTGTTTATATGTTTTGATATAAATTAGAGTGCTTTGTGAAATCTTATAAGGAACAATTATGAATAAGACTGTGTGAAATATGAACAAATGACATGAAATTCCATGACAAGTGATGAAGTGAGGAGTCCATGAGTTTGTGAACGTGTGACATGCATCATGTGCATATATAAGCTAACAAGGTTTACCTTAGAGTCACTGGTGATGTAACATGCTAACAAGATGTACCTTAGGGTCACTGGTGATGTAACAAACTAACAAGGTATACCTTAGGGTCACTAGTGATGAAATGACGAGATATGTGATGAGACATGTGATTGGTGCCACATGCATTTATGAGTCGAGTCCATGATATCATTACATGATAAATGAGTGTACATGTGATACTGATTATGTATGTGCATTGTTTATATGTGATTGGTGTTTATGACTTGTAATATGTTTGTTTTGTGTGTGTGCTATCTAACCTTTATTTCTGCACCTGAACCTAAATGAGATGTTTCTCACTCTCTTGTTGTTCTTTGTATGTGTTTAAATTGTGTTGCAAGTGATCATCAACATGAGGATGTTGGTTACGAGGCTTAGACTTCAGTTAGACATGCTCTGATAGGATATGTGACATCGGGGCATAGCTAGGCTTAGTTTAGGATTTCCTTATTGTTATTTTGTTTTGGAAAAGATTTATTTTTCTATAAATTCTACATTTGACCATGTTTGAAGTTTACGAATGTGAATTCTCTACTCTTATATTAATGGATTCATTGTTTCAATTATAAAGATTTTATTTAAATCAAGAATATGTTTTTTTTTATAATTGTTGTATAAGTATGTTGAAGTAGAGGGTGTCACAAAAATTAATAATAATCTTTCTTAATAATATTTACAAAAAATTCTTAAAAATTAAATAAATATATATTATTTATTTATAAAATAATTTTTATAAAAAAAATGATTAAAATTTTAAAATACTTATATCTATAATAGAAAAATAAATTATTAAATTAATTAAAAATATTAAAATATTTATATATAAAATTTCAATTATAACTCAAATAATTTTTTAAAAAAATTAAACAAATTTTTTTTTCAACAAAATCAAATTTTAAATATATATATATATATATATATATATATATATATATATATAAAACCCAATTGAGAAACCAATTTCTCAAAAGGGATTTTAACAGCAAATTTTTTTACGTGACAAATTGGTTGGTAGTGAACAATTTTTCACCATGCACAATAACTAGTACATGTAGATAAATAAAATGGGAAGTAGGTTATTTAGGTAAATAAAAAAATTATATATTATAAAAAATAAGTCGAGTCATGGCATGATTCTTTGGAGAATTAGCGTAGGGCTAATGATATATACACCTCTTTTTTTATAAGTACATTTTTTTTATTTTTTTAAAAAAATCCTTAAATATTTATAGTTTTTTTTATTCTTTAATTTTTTAATTTTACATTTCTATATTTTAATTTATCATTTTTTTTTACACACTTCCTTTCTTCTCCTTTTCAGTTTTCACATGCACCATCTTGTCTTTTTTCAATTCCTCACATATTTCAATGAGTAGTTTTAGTTCTCTCAATTTTTACATTACTCTTTTATTTTCTCACCTCTTTTACTTTTTCACATGCATCCAAATCATAGAACTAGTAGGCAACAACATTGTAAATATGTGTAGCTTCCTCAATAGTTTCTATCAAATTAGATACATATTTTTTCTTTTAACATTTCCTTTCCTTTCACCCATCCAAAAACCTTAACATTAAGTTTAGTGTTATGAAAAAGACATTTTCACTATTTTGAAGTACTATACGGATAGTGATATCAGTGAGAAAATTGAAAGAGTAAGGAAAAATAATAATATAAAACTAAAAAAATTAAAATTACCTACCAAAATAGGTAGGGGTAGAGGAAAATTAAGAGGATGTATATGAAAATAAGAAAAAGAGGTGTGTAAAAAAAAGTCATAAATTAAATATTAGAAATGTAAAATTAAAAAATTAAAAATTAAGAATATTTTAAAATTTTAATTATTTTTTTTAAAAAAAGAACTTATAAAAAAGGAGGTGTATATATGATGATCCTTAGCGTAGTTAGTGTTTTTTCATCCGGTATTAATGCGACAAAACCCTTCTTTGGTTTCCAATCGACGCAACGAGCGATGCCCAATGGGCTCACTCAAAGCCCAGTAGTGTGGTTGAGTGTGTTACATTACATGAACGTATCATTATTTTATTGACACCAGTAAATTGTCATTTTTCCTTTTCTCCGTCTTCCCTGTGTGTGTGTGTTGCACTGTTATATATTTATTATCTGACGGAACCCAAAAATCAAAATCCCTCTCCCGTGTAGTTTGTTGAGTGAGAAAGATGTTGAACGCAAAAGGAGGTGAAATGGGCGAAGGGAGAGAAGGGGATTGGGAGTGCAGCAGTTGCAAGAACAGGAACTACGCCTTCAGATCATTCTGCAATCGCTGCAAGCAACCGCGCCTCCTCGTCGACACCAAAACCCCCGCTGATTCCAAGTGGCTCCCTCGTATTGGCGATTGGATCTGCACCGGTTAGCCCCAACCACCAATTATTTCTCTCTTTTTTTTTTCTTTCCTTCCAACAAATCAATTTCTTTTCTTTTTTTCTTTAGTTTTTTAACTTGGACACTTTGTGTACTTGTATTTAGTGTATTTTATGATGCCTTGGGTGAAATGAAGTGGAATTAGGAAATTAGCTTGTTGTTTTACTCATTACTCATCTCTTCCCCTGTGACCTAGTGTGCTTCTTTCCTTAGTGGATAGTTAGATAGATACACTATTTAGGCTTACATATATGGTTTTGTTTCTGGGCCCTATTTTTTTTTAATTTATTTTTATTTTAATCTTTACATGTAACAAAAACACTGAATTTTTAGTCTCTCACTAAGGAGTAAGGACTGGAAGCACATAGCTTTTTGTAATTTTTAAGGACTGAAACTGAATAAAGTTTAAATAAGGATCTGTTTCAGAAAACAACATATTTTCATGGTTAAAAACATATTTAAGCTTACTAGGTACTGGTAGGAATGCTTCTGAGTGCGCTATCCACTGCAGGGTAGCTTAGTGCAACATAGGCATAATTTGGATAAACTTTCAAGAGTTTGTTTGAGTGCAAGTTTAGAAGAAATTTTGAGAGCTTCTCTATTATAAATAAAGAGCTTTTCCAAATAGAAAAGCTGTTAAAAATACTTTTAAACTTGTATCTAAACAGATTCTAAATACTCTCGTGGGAGAAGAAAATAAGAAAGTAAATTAAATTAGACTTCTCTTGTAAGTTAGAATCAACTTAGGTACTTCAATTTTTATAGAAGCTCTCTCGTTTTTAACTTCTCCAAAAGCCAAAGCTGAGGTGCATAAATTGATTTTAACTTACAGGATAAGTTTGATATATATATATATATATATATATATTTTTTTTTTTTTTTTTTTTTTTTCTCCAATGAGTGCTTATTGAGATAATTATTCAAACTGGTCCATAGTGAAATTTTCTTAGTATTCCAGCTTTGTGTGTTCCATTTTAAGACCTTAGTACTCAAGGACAGAGATATGCCACAATGCATTGAGCTCTATTTTATACATGTTTGGGTTTTCCCGCCTGATTGATATTAATTATTTAAAGATGCCCAACTTTAGCTGGCATTTGATTTTGGTTTATGATCTTCTGTTTCAAATTGAAATGAAGAACTTGCTATCACCTAGGTTGAGATGTTTGTGCTTTTTGTATGTGTATTTTGTGTGGGATGGACGGGTTGGTGTGCGTTGGACGTGTTGGTGTGCGTATGCTTGGCTTCCTTTGCCTCTGGCTGCTTTGGGGTCTGGGTTTGTATGGATTGGAACAAATAGGTTGCACTAACAACAATTATGCATCAAGAGAGAAGTGCAAGAAGTGCGGGCAACCGAAGGAGGTAGCAGCCATGCCAGCAATTGCAATGACCGGAGCATCTTTCCCCACTTATTCACATTATTTTTCCAGGGCCCCGGGAGCACCATCACAATCACTGCATTTAAACCCCAATTGGCCTGTTCCCGGAGCAGATAAGTATGGTTTCCAGCCGCATCCAGTTTCCATATGGCTACCAGGTGGGAATTATGGCTCTGGACATCATCATGAAAATTCCACCAGTCAGAACCTATCTGTTCCAAAGGGATGGCGCAATGGGGACTGGATCTGTAACTGTGGCTTCCACAATTACTCGTCACGCTCTCAGGTATGCCTTGAATTCTGCTTGTATATGATGTTGAGCTATACAGTCTACAAGAGTTGGAGTATTCATTATTTTTCTGATTCAGTGTTGAAATTATTTGCAGTGTAAAAAATGCAATGCTTTTCCACCTGGTATGTCTTCCTTCTTTGGTATATAGATTGTAGCCCTGTAGGTACAAAATGCCTAAGCTGTGTCTTCTGTCAACAGATACTATGTGAAAATGCACAAGTCTTAGAACATATCCTCTTATGGTGCTCTGTTGTCCTATAGATTATCCTCCTGGGGCTCATTGCATTCATAAGAGTATTTTTGGTTATTTGATACCGAGAATGATTTCTAATTTGTAGCAATTGATGTTAAACTTATCACTGTTTCTACTATTTTGGTATAAAGCACTTGGGACAAAGCGGTTGGCTTCTGAAGAGTTGGTTTATGATTGGGACAACAAGAGATTGAATGTAGGAACTGTAAGGAATTTGTTTCTTATTTAATTTCTGATCCACTTCCGTGGTTTTAAAATTCAATTTTGATAGTCATTAAATCCTCTTACAGTCTCTCTCTTGTTTTACAGACAAATGATCAGCAGCAAACCTATACAAGTTTAGATCTAGTGGTAGGGACAGGTGCAGATCCAAAACCTGGAGTCTTCCCCTCTTATCCCAGCATGAACTCAAGTACAGCTCCAAATCTGCCAATGGCCACGCTGCTCCCACCTCAAGTTTCTTCACCTGCCCTCCTTGGAAAAGGGTAACTAATTCCTTTTCCCCGACCTTTGAGTAATATTGTTGTAGAGTGAAGAATGAAGACATGTATATATTTATTATTGCACATCTAATCACTTTAGAGATGCTATCATACATTCCTAGGCTCACAATTTAAATACATTTTTACCTATTGGATCTAATAGAGCAAAGCAATGGCGTACTGGAGATTGGATGTGCACAAATTGCAACAATCATAATTATGCTTCCAGACTACAGTGTAACAGGTCATTCTCTCATTCACATGGTTTTTTATGTTTAGAAGGAGCAGATTGAGTGCCCTTTAAATGAAGACAATATTATTCCTGTCATCAAGTCATTATATTATGAAGCCATCAACCGTGTTCACATTTTCTTTGCACGCCTCACTGAATAATCAATTCTCGTCATTTGCAGGTGCAAAACTCAAAGAATGGCGCCTATGCAACCCGTTAATGTTGTGTAATGTTGAGTTCATTAGTTATATTTCAGTCACGTGCCCTAGTTTGGCTGAGTTTTGTTTTGATTTTCTAGCGTGTGTTTGCCAGCAAAAAACGCTGATATTCTCGGCAGGCGCATTACATTTGCTCAAGACATAAGTGGTTTATGCTTAGTGGCATCGTATTTTTCGGTTTCTGAGATGTGTATGCTTACTATAGATTTTCTATTTAATATAGAAGATTGTGGGTGAGTTGCGAGGATTATTCTATTCGCGTATAGCTCATTTGTCCATTGTTTCTTCTCAAATTTCAGTGATTTTGGTTAAAGTTATAACCTGAGTTCAGAAATGTATTCATGGTACATTGACATGCCTCTGTTCACGTGCGCGAATTTAGTTATTGGTGTTCAGCGATTTTCAAATTTGTCAGTAACTGCAAACTGTAGAATTATCATATCTCGCATAAAGTTCGCTAGACTATTCTAACTTTCCTCTACCATATGACCGGGGGCTTTACTAGGAAACTCATGTTTTCTTAATAGCACTAAATAAGTTTTATTTTTGGTCTTAGGGATATGAAAGAAGTTTAAAATAAATAATATTTTACATAGTTTTTTTTTGGCTGCTAATATTTTACAAAGTTAAGAACAAGACAAGGATTTAAAAATGTCAAGAATTATAGTGATCTGTACTTACAATTTCATAGATTATTACACGGATTTACGTGAAAAAGTATTGTCTAAGTTATACTAAATAGTTATCACTTAGTAGGCTCCTCAACTAAACATAAAATGTATTGGTATACACAGGAAATCCTTTGGGTTTTAGTGCAGTTTGGTTTTTTGAGACAATTAGTTGAATGAGTTTGACACTGCAAGGGAAAGAGAGTTTGTCAGTATCAAAATCTCAACTCCAAACACGAAAAAAAATGCGATGACATTAGAACTCTCTTTAACAAAACTGATTGGTTTTTGGCCTCCTGGAATCATACATATAATATCTATTACACACAGTAGTAGCAAAGGGTAAAAACATAATTGGAGAACATCTGAGCTCAGAAGCTAAAACCCCAAGCTTTTATTCAGCAAGTTGAAAACTTGAGATGAATGATCACTTGAAGACATCAGAAGGAGCGAGTGGAGGACCATCGAGCTTGTAAAGGTTGAAGGCGGGACCCACAAACCTGAACAATATCCAACCACCAATCATAATGAAGATCGAAGCATATGCAAATTTGTTGAGCCAAAAGAGAGCGCCCTTCTCTCCCACGTAAAGTTCCATCGCTTTCTCACTCAAATTCATGTCCTCCCATTTCTTGGGAGGAGTCTCCGTGACCCTTGCCTTGGTGCTGTTCTCACTCTCTCTCTGTCGTTTTGCTTGCCTTCTCGACCTTCTCCTGAAGCTTATTTCCACAGCACTGGATGATGGTGCTTGAACTGAGTTTGCATCAACGTCGTTTGTGCTGGTGTTACTACTATTATTGTCACTGCTGGTGCAGGTGATGGGGTTGAAACTGTGACGGTGGGGCAGGGAGATTTGGCTGTGTCGGGTTGATGGAAGTGAAGGTCTACTGAGAATTATGAGGGAAGATGGGTTTCGAGAGAGAGAGAATGTTTCCATGGTTTCCTAGAGTGTAACGTGTGGTTCGTTATATTTTGCTTATCCACTTCCATTTTATCATCCTCTCTTATTGGACCTGCACCTGATACAAGTAAATCCACCCAAATGTTACTTGGTTTGGACTTCACTTGAGAATTGAAATTGCAATGGTTTTGGGCCCGAGTATATATTAAAGGCCCATGTTATTCTAACACCCCCATTTTTTTTCACACTCCATTAATTTTATAATTGTGTTTTAAAAAAAAAAAACATACTTGACAAAAATAAGCTTCTTCTTTTTGGTTTTTTTTTTCTGAATGAAAAAATTAAGTCTAGGTACATAAAGAAAAACTTATTTCCAATTGTGTTTCTTGATGTTGATAAATTTTAATGATATAGACAATAAAAATAGTTTTGCATTATAGGATAAAAGTGTTTTAAGTGTGGTTAGTGCTATTTTTCAATTAGAAATGGAGTTTTATCTCGATAATATATACTTGTTTAATGTAAATCTCATTAATATGTACTTGGAGAAGTTGATTCAATTGTATATCCAAGAAATAGTACAATTGTGTGGGGTGCCTTCCAATATTATTTCTGATCGAGATCCAAGATCTACTTTTAGATTTTGATAAAGTCTGCACCAAGCCCTGGGGACAAGGTTGAGATTGAGTTTTGCATATCACCCTCAGACAAACAGTTAGTCAGAAAGGACTATCCAATTTTTGGAGGATTTGTTGAAGGCTTGTATGTTAAACCATTTGGAGAGTTGGGTTGGGAGACGGTCTTACCATTGGCACCATTTAATACTCTATGTGGCAGGAGGCGTATGACTCTTGTGTTGGTACCAAGAGGGTGAGTCGGTAGTTGTAGGACCAAAGTTGATTCTATAAGCTATTTAGAAGGTGATGTAGATACAATAGAGGATGAGAACTGTCAAGAGTAGGCAAAAATCATATGTTGATAAGAGGATGAACCCTCTAGAGTTTGTTGTGGGGGAACATGTATTTCTAAAAGTGACATCCACTGTTGGAGCGAGAAGGGTAGTGATGGCCAAAAAGTTGACGTTGAGATTCATTGGTCTTATCAGATCCTTCGTCGTGTAGGTCTAGTGGCTTATCAATTGGCCTTGCCACCTTTCCTTTCTAACTTGCACGATGTGTTTCATGTTTCCTAGTTGAGAAAGTATGTTCATGACTCAAGTCATGTTATTGAGATAGATGAAGTTTAGGTTAGAGAGAAGAGACCTTTTGCTATGGTTGATCACAAGATGAAGGAATTGAGAGGCAAAATTATCGGTTTGGTGAAGATCTTGTGGGATGTAGTTGCTAGTGCGACCACTTAGGAGGTTGAGATGAGGAAAATATGTTTTATGCATGATGTTGTTGCATTGTTGAGATGATGAATGTTGAGAATGTTTTAGGCATGGTGTTGTTAAGTTGTAACGACCAACCTATGACCAACGGAGTGGTTTTTAAAGTTGTATATATTTCATTGTGTGGATATTGTGTTATGGTACTCTAGAAGTCTAATTTGTTGAAAAACTTTTCTTGAGAAGCTGACCCTTGAAGAAGATTATTGTGTTGAATCTTATCTAGAACTTAGTTGGTACCTTGTGTGGGCAAAGTACAAAGTTAGGAATTTAGTTCCTAGCTGAGTATTAGAAGGACGTAGTATTTAGAGAATAATTAGTGGACTAATCCCATAAGAGACTTGGTTAAACTAATTTTATAATAGTGGATTTGAGCCTAATTCAACCCTTCAAAATTGACTTGTAAGATGTGAGTTATTTTTCACTTATATACTATTTAATTGTCTAATCTCTTGTCGATGTGAGATTTGGATTTTTCCCAATACACCCGCTCACGTCCAATACTATTGGACTTGATATGTGGATAAATGATGGGTGACTCTTTTTTAATGATCTAGGATAGGTGACTCTTTTTAAATGATTTAGGATAGTTGGTCTTTTTTAAGGATCTAGGATAACTTTGATATCATCTTAAAATAGTGAATTTGAGTCTAATTCAAACCCTACAAAATTGACTTGTAAGATAAGAATTGCTCTCCACTTATATATTATTTAATTTCCTAATCTCTAATCATTGTGAGAGTTGGGTTTTTCCCAATAGTTAGCTAATGTTGTGGTAGGCCTATACCCAACTACTCTACCCTAACATTAAAACTAAACTTCTTTATTTAAGTGATGACATCCGAGAAACCAAATTGTTGAGTTGTGGATTGATATCCAATTTGTTTTTGATTTAGCAACCTCAAACAAATCACAGTGTTATTAGT
This sequence comes from Cajanus cajan, assembly GCF_000230855.2. Lineage (NCBI taxonomy): Eukaryota > Viridiplantae > Streptophyta > Magnoliopsida > Fabales > Fabaceae > Cajanus > Cajanus cajan. Next base: position 27,562,820 of record NC_138521.1, read on the forward strand.
TCGATAGAGTCAAGTCACTTGAATTACTCACGTCCTAGTTGAAGACAATGTACCTAGTTGTGCATAATTTGTGTTGAAAATGCCTTCTTGAGTGTTGATGACTGGTATTAACGTTGATTATTGTGTAGATCTTGAGTTTCTCATGTTAATGGAGAAGTTGATGTGATAACGATGTATGTTGACACCGTCGAATGTAAAGCTATTATTTGATGATATGCTTGCTATCTAGTGTTGTTTGTGCATTGTTTCTAATTACTATTGTGTATTTTCATATGGTTTGAACTCTAATGATCATATATAATATAGATATGCAATGTTCAGCCTTTATGATGGCTAAATTTGGGGTGGTCATTATAAAGATAAGAAGTTACATGATCAGCAACTTAAATTGTGTAATTTATTTCTAGGTGAATTATTATATCTATATTGTATACAATGATTGATAACTTAAGTTGAATATGAAAATATAGTTGAAAAAACATTTACTTTACACCAAGAAGGTTTTTATTTTTGATTTATTTTTTTTTTATTTTTGTTTTGTTTGTTTGTTTATATATATAAATATATATATATATATATATATATAATGACAGTGATTTTGCGGTGCAAGAGAGAAAACAGAAAATTAATTCCCAGTAGGCACAGAGCATGCGCAGCAAATTAAACCAGAAATTTTTATTGATAATGAAAAATACCAATTTTATTGGAGCAGCATTAGCTTCCAATCACAAAAAAATAAAAAGCCTCAATGAATCCCCCGAACAAGATCCAGTAACAAAACGATTCCCAACCACCAAAGCAGTGGTGTCAACAAAGGTGAATCAACCAACCAATACACAATCACAGCATCAACCAAAAATCACATATCAGAATCTTCTTCCTCCTCAGGAAAGCGAAGGTGATTTCCTTTGGGTGTTGGCAACCCCTTCAAACAAATCACATTAGACGATTCTACTTCCACTTTCTCCACAAGCTCGTCATCACTGTCGTAAACAAACCTCATGTGCTTCCCACAGCCCTTCTCATTCACACTAATGTTGTTCAACCCAGCACACAATTCATCAATCAACAACCCTCCATCACCATCATCACAGAACTCCTCATCTTCAGCATCCTCATCATAATACTCCTCTTCCTCCTCACCCATTTTCTCATCATCCTCATCCTCATCATGTGTGCTTGCATTCACCTGAATGGACCAAATAGAAGCACCATCATCTTCCGTGGTGGACCCACCTCCACCACTTCCTTGTGACACTTCCTGATAAGTCACCTCAGAAGAGCATTCTGAAACCTCGGATTTGTCCGAGAAATCCAACAGCAGCGACCTCGTTATCACACTCTTCTCAGATTCAGCCTTCTCATTGTTCTTTCCCTCAAATATTTCATCCACCACCTGCCATAAAAAGACCCTCCACTTTTATTACATTTCAAACAATACCATATAAAATAATTTTCATCTGACAATACCATACAACAGGGTCTGTTTGGAAGGCGGGAAAAATTGAAAATTAAAACAAAATTCAATTTTTTTTTTTCAGAAAGTAAACTTTATCTCCTCTTTTCTTTAACTCAATCTAAAAAATCAATTTTTATAACTAACCCTCTATATCAATTGCCCTCTATTTCTCTTTTATTAATTTTTACATTATATTAGAATCATCATCATAACATAATATTAACTAATTGGGAAAAATATCATTTTCTTGAAAGCAACAAAAAAGGGCAAGAAAATAAAGCCTAAAACAAATATAACTAACCCTCTGGATCAATTGTTCTTCAACGACAGCAGAAGGTAAAGCAGTTTCATCGGAAGCAGAAAGATTAGCGATTTGGGGAGTGTTCGCAGGAGTGGGTGCAAGAAGTGACATTGGGGAATTAACAAGTTTGAGAAAGGAAGGAACTTCCTTTGAGAATTTCGAAACCACAGCTTCTTCTTCAACTTTCTGCAAAAGGGTCTTAACCTGACCCCTCAGCAAGGCTTCGCCGGAACCCGGCGTTTGCTTCACCCTCCGCTGCTTCGCCATAGACGACAACGGCGTTTCGAGATTGTTGCCGTTTGCAAGCCCCACGATCGGTGAATCGTTCGATATGTCAATAAGCGCACACCGATCCTGCTGCTGTTGCATGTTGTTTCTTTGCCTCGTTTTCGAACCGCTCTTTTCAGATTCCTCAGGCTTTTTTCCTATCAAAAGAAATAATAAGAAATTAAAATTTGAATCTTGGGAAAATTAATTTGGGATTTGAGAGAAGGGTAGGTTTCTTACTTGAAAGAGGGATATTGTTGGAGGCGGTTTGAGATCTGGTGATTCTTCTTGCTGTGGATGATGGAGTCTCCATTGGAACTGATTCAGAGAGATTAGAGCACAAAAGAAGATTGAAGAATGTTGTGTGTAGGACTAAACTGAAGGGTTTATAAAAGGTGGTGGCATCAAATTTTTTGACCGTTGGCGCGTGGGCGTATTTGCTTGAAATGAAACGGTGTGCAATGAACTAGCCGTTAGGTTACACTGTTTTGAATTTGTGGCCACTAATGGGCTTCTAACGTGGGCCTGGTTTGTGTAAGGAGCCCATTTGAAATGTATTGGTCTACACCAGAATTTAGTTAAAGAGACAAAAAAGATTGTTGTAATATAGGGGAAAAAGAGAACAACTAGTTGATATTTATGTTCACGCCACAATCTAGTGAAGATGGAGCCGGAATTCACAAATTACGGAGTGGTAAAACATGATGGCATTCACTTTATAGTTAACTTACTCTCTTTGTAAATTAACTTAAAAATGAAAAAAGAGAGGTTAAAGTTGGTTAAGATTAAATATATTAGTTTTTAATTTTTTTTTTAAGTTTTAGTTAATGAATAAATTCTTATTGATTTTAGTTCTTAAAAATATTTTCTATGAACAAAAAATATTGATGCTAGGAAACATAAATATTAATTGGAGGAAAAGTTTAGAACTCAAAGTGAAAGTCAGAAAAAAAAAAAGAATTAAAAACATATTTAATTTATTTATTTAGTGTAAATAATTAAAAAATAAAATAAAAGTATAATATAACCGAAGCATATCTTCATACAAACCTTACTTAATATTTAAAATATTTATAATAAAATTTACACCTAATAAAAACTATAAAATATTATCAATAATATAATTATTAACTAATAAATTTTACTAAAAATAAGAAGAAAAAGAGTTGCCAAGTTAATCTATCCGTGTTACCCTAACTTGTGTTACTTAGAAACTAGTATTTTAACTTATACAATGTACAAACTAAATATTTAATATATATAATTAAAATTTATAATAAATTATATATATAAATAAATATTATATTTGAATATATTAATCATATTTAAAATTTGTATAAATAGATATTTTAAGCATAAATTATGAGTAAACACTTTATTTGGTCCGTAAAATATTTTTTGCGGCATATGCTTGAATATATTAATCATATTAGTTTTTTGAACAATTAGTAGTGAAGTGTCGAATTGACACCTATTTTCTCTCCTAATTAGTTGTTGTCTCTCCTGAACACCTATATGGACTATAAAACAAGATTTTGGTACTTTTCGATCAATAAAGGACATTTTTTCATGTTTAAATATTTTGAGTTTCATAGGATTAAAATGAAAGGTTGTTGAGTTTCGTAGGATTTCCTGTAAATGAATCTTTTTTTGTCTTAGTCATCCTTAATTTCTTTGTCTGTTTTGACAATTGACAGAAAACCCTCATTTCATCTATTTGTGGTTATGTTTCTATTAATAATTTTGTGAAAACGCTATAACTTAACATTTTGGTGCACACTATGTAGGTATACAATGTTAGAATAAACAAAGAAACACACTACAAGAAAAATCAGGATTATCTACGGAAGAAATCCGTAGATAAGCATGAAAATCTGTAAAGCATGAAAATCTGTAAAGCATGAAAATCCGTAAAGCATGAAAATCCGTAGATAAGTCTTAATTATCTATGGATTATCTACGACTAAAAATTCGTAGGTAATAAGGTCGTAGATAACGTTACTACGAAAAATTTTCCGTAGGTAACTTTTCGCAGGTAACGTTACCTACGGAAAATTTTCCGTAGATAACCCATGAAAGTTGTTATCTACGAATTTTATCCATAGATAACCTTCAGAAAATTTTTGTTTAATTTTAATAAATTTATTAATGTCACAACCCTCACATTTGGCCTCTCAAGGATGCTATTTCATGACACGTCACTTTTCAACATGTTTTGTCCTTACTACACATTTTCTATCCCTATATTACTCAAAGTCAAGCACGCCTAATTGTGGAGTTTTGATGAGATAAGCTACCGAAAAGCAGATGCATGTTGTCAGTATAAGTAGTACAAATTAATTTATTTAAGTTATCCTCAACTATACAATCTCATACTTATACTATTTTTGGATCCCTCTCATTTTGGTGTGTCCAGACCGCTATAAAAATATCAAAATATATATAATAATTATATTACCAATAATAATAATTATATTATATTTAATTAATCTTTATATATATATATATATATATATATATGTATATACACTTACTTGTATAATTAACAATCTACTTATTTCTATTTAAAATTAATATTATGATACAATTTAAATTATTTATTATAAATTTAAAAGTTTAAATAATAATTTATATATTTTAAAATGATAAGAGTTATAATAACACCGGTGTAACTTTTACTAAATATTACACCGCTCAATAACTTTATATTAAATGTGAATTTTGTAAATCCAACCGTTAGATTGAAAGTTCATATCACTTTATATGTTTATATCAAATTTTGTTAAAATTGAACAACAACTTGAAGGTAATCAAAGTGTTCATATTTTAGTATATTTTGAAATGTATATATTACGTCAATTTTATTTTACAAGAATGAAGTATCAAATCATCTTGAATTAATATAAAATTTTGTATATATGAGCTAAGAGTAAAAATTTTTCAATCTAACAGTTGAATTTATAAAATTCACATTTAATATAAAGTTATTGAGCGGTGTTATACTTAGTAAAAGTTACACCGGTGTTATTATAACCCTTCTCTTTAAAATATTATTTTTATAAATTAAATATTAACATTTTAAATAAATTATTGACTAACTTAATATATTTATTCATCTTAAATCTATTATATAAAATTCAAAAAATTTATTTATTCTTGTTTTATTTTCTAATTATCAACCATTAATAAAATACTAATTTAAAATCTTATCTAATTATATCATAATATTTTCATATCAAATTTAAAACCAGATATTAGTATGTTATATTTTATCATCATTAATTTATAAAAATAAAAAATTTAAAATGATAATTTTTAATAATATTTATTTTTTACCAAATATTCTTTACATCACTTAGAGCATAAAAAATTTTGTCTTGCATCTGCCAAGGTTATCTACGAAAAATCCGTAGATAACGTTATATATGGAAAGTTTTGCATAGATAACCCACGAAAGGTTGTTATCTACAGATTTTATCCATAGATAACTAAACATTATCTATAGAAAAAATTTCGTAGGTAATATTCCGTAGATAACTAAAAATTATCTACAAAAAAAATCCGTAGGTAATATTGCGAAGATAACTAAACATTATATACGAAAAAAATTCTGTAGGTAATATTCCGTAGATAACTAAACATTATCTACGAAAAAAATTTTGTAGATAATATTCCGTAAATAACTAAACATTATCTACGGAAAAAATTTCGTAGGTAATATTCCGTTTCCATAGATAATAATAGTTTTTCTTGTAGTGATTAAGGATGATTAAGACAGAAAAATCTAACTATAGGAAACTCTATGAAACCTAACAACAATCTTCCATTTTAACCAAAGCATCCATGAAAGAATATTTAAATATGACAAAATTTCCATTGTTAATTGGAAAGTACCAAAACCTTGCATTATGATCCATATTAGATGTTTAGGAAGGAAAACAACTAACTAGGAGAGAGAATACATGTCAACATGATAATTAACTGTTGACTAGTCATGAAACTAATAGAATTAATAACTGAGTATAACGAAAGGACTAACTTGCATGACAAAATCAAAATTTAGGGACTCGGGTGCTAGAAAAAATCTTTCAAGGACCAAATTGAGTGTTTACTCTATAAATTATATAGTAACACAATATTATTTTTATTTATTAATAATTTATTTCAAAATATTAAATTTTAATTAATAAATAATTATGATAAGTAAAAACCAAATTAGATAAGTTAAAAAATCCTAAAAACCTTCTTATTGAAAAAAATATCCTAAAAGCACTTTCACGTAAGATAGAGATTCGTGTTTAATATATAAGAGTTAACTTATCATTGATCTCATTTTTAGTACTTTAATTTGTTCACTTAACTTATCTTTTCTTTAAGCTTATTAGTATATTTGTGCAACCAAATTATCTTTGATCTTATTTAAAAACACTCTTGTGTAAGATTGAAATTAATTTTTAATATGATGGCATATATAGGCTCTGTAGGGTTTTGGAGAGAGATGAGTCTAACGATGATCTGAACAAGAAAAGTATGAAGAAAGTTGAGATGAAGGATAATATTGAGGTTGTTGATGAGACTATGTTTGATGTTCCTCTGGCGAACAACGGAAAAAACCCTAAATCCTAAACCAAATATAGTAGAGAACTATTAAAGAAGTTTGATATGGAGAATTGTAAAATTTCAAACATCCCTATGTCCACTAATTGTTATCTAGATAGTGATGTTGCAAGAAAGGAAGTAGAAGAAACAAGATATAGAGGAATCATCAGATCACTCTTATATCTCACAACAAGTAGACCATATATAATGTTCAGCGTGTGTATGTGCTAGATTCCAATCTGCACCTAAGGAATCACACTTGAAAGATGTGAAAAAAGAATATGAAGTATCTCAAAGGAACCCTTAATTTAGGATTATGGTATCCTAAAGGTACATCTCCTTCCTTAATTGGATTTTCTGACTTTGACTTTGCAGGTTGCAAGTTAGGCAGAAAAAGAACTAGCGGTACATGTTATATATTTGGAGAATGTCTTATATCTTGGCGTAGCAAGAAATAGGCTTGTGTATCACTTTCTACAACTGAAGCAGAATACATAGTAGCTGGAAGTTGTTATGCACAATCCATATGGCTCAAACATCAACTTCAAGACTTTGGATTGAAGCTAGATCACATTCCACTGAAATATGAAAATACAAGTGCTATCAACATCTCAAAGAATCCGATCATGCATTGTAGGAGAAAGCATATTGATGTTTGACATCATTTTATAAGAAATCATGTGGAAAAAAAGTGATTGTAATATTGAGTTTATTGATTCGGAGAATCAATTAGCTAACATATTCATGAACCCACTACCAAAGGAAAGATTTTATAAGTTTAGAACAAATCTTGGTATCATTAGTGAGTATAATCTTGCCTAATCTCAATATATATACTTGTGAATTTGATGAATTATGTGAATCTTGTATACAAACCATACATGTTTGATTGAAATATGCATGAGATTTGATTGTTCATACTTAGGATCACACAATTACACTAGAAAACAATTATTTCTCTATGATAATCAATTACTACATGGGTTAACCGATTACCATTGAGAAAATAGGTTGAAAATGGTCATGCTTCATCGAAATAATCGATTATCCTTCCAGATAATCGATTACCCTTATGATATAAAACTCACACAATCACATGTGCACTAGAATAATCGATTACCATGTATAGTAATCAATTACTCTACACACAAGAAGTTAAAATTCATCCTACTTTGTCAAGATAATCGATTACCATAGGTGATAATCAATTGCCTGTGACATAACTATTGCAAAACCCCTTATTTTTGAATTCTTTAACTTCAAATAAACTTCTAAAAATGGAACCTTTCACTTCCAAACCATTTCTCTCACATTCTTACCTTCAAACCCTAACATCAATCTCTCCAAAATCAAAACCCCTCTCTTGTGAGTTCTTCAATCAACAATGAAGAATCTTGGAAGAGGCAAAAGAGTAAAGCACCGAGCAAACCGAGATTACCCACAACCTTCCAAACCAACTCAAGTAGAATCCTTTGCAGGTCTCCTAATGGACCTTACCCTAATTTTTTAGCAACCCCCTTAGTGGGTTTCCTGCCAAACTTTCATTTTTGCAGCGTTTGTTTGAGGTATGAGATGCATTATTTTATTAAAACCTAGTCTTGTTTGGATTCACATGATTATTCCTTTGTTACCTTTTCCAAGCTATTACCCGAGTAACATTTCTGTCACAAATATGCCTTGTTTATTAGGGGTTAATGGATGAGGTGATGGAGTCCTAATTGGATTCAACTCCATGGAATTTTCTTCACGCCACTCCTTCTTGATTTCCTTGAGGAATCTTCAAGGATTGAGGCCAGAAGAAGAAAGTGAAGTGTTGGAAGAGACTTGCCTAAGCTCTTCGGATTAGAGATCCAAGGCTACAAAGAGGAAATCTCAAGAAGAAAAATAGTTTCCTCACTACTTGGTGACTTTTGGCTAGAGAGAAATATGCTGAAGTATCTCTCATAAAATGCTCAAAAGTGAAGGTTTACACATGGATTCACCTATATGGGCCACAGAAAGAATGCTAAGGAAGCTAGGTGGCCGAGAGTTTAAATTAACCATGGTATGATTAATTTAAACCCTTGGCGCCTAAAATTCAAATTTGAATTCTATTCCTAGATTCTCGACACCAAACCCGCCACTCATTACTAGCACATGTGAGGCTTGCATTCTAATGTGATTTGGTTCACAGTTGGGATGAATTTGAGTCATACCACGTGCACCACCCACATGGCCAGTTACATGACTCTAAATGCACCCTAAATGTGTCTCAAATTCCATTAGACATAAACTCACATGAAATTAAGACTAAAAATGGCCATGGCCTAAACACAACCTACTCTACTTGGCCAAAATACAAGGCCTTCAAGAAAAATACAAGCCCGATTGAGCCAACCCTAGTCTACATGGGCCTTAATGAACAACCCAACTAAAAAGTGTCATGGGTCTTTCCTTGGTGTTAGCCCAATCTTCTTCTAATCTTCGGACCATAGCCCTAATGATTGGGCCCTTGGCCCATGGGCCTCCATTATGAGGCCTAAAGTGAATATTTAAAGAGAGAAGAGAAATAAAATAGAAAGAGTGTTATGGCATTGAAACAATATTTCCAATTTACACGTGCCTTTTTAACGTAGCTCGAAGGCTCGAGCATGTCCCAAGTTCGTGATTCATACATAGAGAGATAGACAAAGGTTTCCCCTTAGAGAAGCATGGTTGATTGGACATGGTTAGTCTAACTATTTCGGAAACACCCTTCCACTTGCTTGAATGCCAGTGCTTGAAGTTCGGAGTAAAACCTTTATAAAGTCTTTCTTCTAAGAGGGAATACTCGAGCCGCCTTTTGATTTTCAACTCGAGCAGACATTGCTTTTTCTTTTTCTTTTTTTTTGTTATTTTATCCCTAACTTTTGCATAGGATGTATCCTATCAGGATTTCTTTTCTTTACCCTAATTTTTGTCTAGAGCGCCTTTTGCGGGTTTTTGTCCTAGCGGTTCTTGCAATGTCTTTGATCATAATGCTTTTGGATTTGTCTTGATGAGGAAGTCCTATTCCCTCTACTTTGTACGTTCGAGAATTTCATCCTCCCCTCAAGTTATTTTCCTTTCTTCTTTGGACTTCTCCTTCTCCTTAGAGAATTTGTTTTGCAATTCCTTATGTTGCGGGTTGCATCAATTGTCCTGTGGCGGAGGCTAGGTGGGCCAAGTCACTGTCGAATCATGACGCTTGGGCTGCTGCGCTCTTAAGTAAAAAGAGTTGCGCCCTGACTATCAGCTATAGCTTTTGGCCTAGTGGTAAGCGCTCGATCCAACACCTTAGGAGCAAAGATTCGTCCATTTTTAATCATTCCTCCTATCTCGAGTCCATTGTCCATGGCACTGCCTTGTCACATCCAAATAGAAAAGTCTCAGTGTTTGAATCATCAATCTGGCAATGTTATGCCCCCATCTCTTTGTGTAATTACTAGTTTTAAGTTAGGTTAAAATAGGACGTTCCCAATCTGGAACGGGATGTTTTGACCCATGTTGTTATGAGTTAACTTCAAATTTGGAATGGACCGTTCTAATTTTAGAGAGGGCAGTTCCAGATTGAAAAATTGCCATAACACATTAGTCCAGAATGCCTCATTTTGGTGATCAAAATGGTCCGTTCCGATAAAGTTTGACGTTTATATATACTAGCCTTGTGTATAGTGCTTAGTGTCGAAAAAATTGCCTACTAGAGTCTCATATAGCTCGAATTCTTTTCTTTCTACCCCTTCTTGCATTTCTTGAGATTTGTGAGGTAAATTGTAGTGTGTAAGAAAACCAAAAAGTGCCTCAAGTAAACCATATTGGAAGCATCTTTTATAAAAGCTTTCTCAAGAGGTATTCCCATCAATTTTACTCTCAATCATTTACTATTTTTTGTCATAAATACTATTGAAAATAAAAGCAACCATCTAGACGTCTTACATTTTGATGGAACTAGGTAGGAAAGATGAGTGGATGATTCTTCTTATCCTTGCTCCTCACAAGATCTTCGTCCTTGATTACAATTCTGGAGGAGAAATGAAGATGGATTCAGATTTGGAAGGATCCAAACCAAGGAAGGAAGCACTCTAGCCTAGGAGAGCAAAGGATTGCTCACGGATCCACCTAGAAGTTTTAGGAATTCCTAAGGCTAAGCAAGGTTCCAAGGGACTTTTGAGAGCGAAATGGTTGAAGATAGAATTCAGATATCTCAAAGTGTTCAAAAGTGTTTACAAAGAGTGAAGGAACATGTATTTATAGAACTGGAAGCAAGCTAGGTGGCACCAACTTCACAAATCACATTTGGCGCCAAGAATTCAAATTTCAAATGAAAATTTGAATTCAAATCCATGGCCACCATGTGCAATTCAGTGAAATTAGGGATGCCATGCATCTAAATTTCATTTAGGAGATATTTAAAGTGTATTTGGAGGTGCACATGTTCAGCCATGCTTGGCAAGAAACATGTGATCCAAATGCATCTCAAATGACTACTAAATGAAACCTAGATTTTAGCTTCTTGGCCTATTTTAGTATTCCTTCAATATTCCTATTCTAAGGGCCTAAATACAATGGCCAACCTATCACAAATATTAGGAAATAATAAAAGAAACAAAATGAGCCCAATATTGGGTACCAAAAGCCTAAAGGCCCATGAAGCCCAAAAATAGATCCAATAAGCCTATGGCCCAAAAATGCTAATCTATGCGGTCCAAAATACAAGACCAAAACATATGAAATCTATACTAATATAATATATACAACATAGAAGAAAATGGATATCTCAAGGTGGGGCCATGTGAGGATCAACTTGGGCCTTTCAAGCCCACCGGGCCCATTGGGCTCTATCTAACCCAAATCTTCATGTCTAGCCCATTCCTCTTGGATCCTTCAAGGTGTCACGTCTTGCCCTCCTAGGCATGATTCCATCATTCCCTCCCTCTTGAAAAGGATTTTTCCTCAAATCACGAGGATCTCTATGACAGATATCATGACCTACAATAATAAAATATCATACATGAGAGGTGACATGTTCAATGGGTGGAAATGGAGGATATACCCTAAGAGAAATCATCCTAGCAAAGAAATTGACACTAAGAACACTAGACTCTCTACAGGAAGAAAGCCTGACATTTCACATTTTAAAGTGTTTGGCTGTAAGTGTTTTGTTCTGAATAATGGAAAAGACACTCTTGGAAAATTTGATGCTAAGGCTGATGAAGGAGTTTTTATTGGATATTCTGCAATTAGCAAAGCATATAGAGTCTTTAACAAAAGTACCTTATCTGTTGAAGAATCTATACATGTTACTTTTGATGAAACTAACATCCTTGAAAAAGGAAAATCTCTTAATGATGAAGATGAGATAGGTGACAGTATTACACAAGAAGAAGAAAAACTGGAACTACAGCAGAAAACACCATCTGAAGACACATCACTACCCAAAGAATGGAGGAAACCCAAAGATCTATCTCTGGATAACATTCTTGGAGATATAAATAAGGGAGTTTCTACTAGACACTCTTTTAATCTTCTAAGTGATGATATGGCATTTGTTTCTCAAATTGAACCATTATGTGTGGAACATGCATTAAAAGATGAATTCTGGATAATGGCCATGCATGATGAACTGAATCAATTCAAAAGAAATGATGTTTGGATTTTAGTTCCTTTCAATAAGAATATGAATATCATTGGTACAAAATGGGTTTTCAGAAACAAACTAAATGAAGAAGGTGTTATAGTTAAAAATAAAGCTAGATTAGTAGCCAAAGGATACAATCAACAGGAAGGTATAGACTTTGGTGAAACATATGCTCCAGTTGCTAGATTAGAAGCTGTTAGGCTTTTACTTGCATTTGCTTGTGTGTTTGATTTCAAACTATATCAAATGGATGTGAAAAGTGCATTTTTAAATGGTTTAATTGATGAAGAAGTTTATGTAGCTCAACCACCTGGTTTTGTTGACTGCAAATTACCTAAGCATGTTTACAAGCTCAAGAAAGCTTTGTATGGACTGAAACAAGCTCCAAGGAAATGGTATGAAAGGCTGAGTAAGTTTCTACTAACTCATGACTTTCAAAGAGGTAATGTTGATAAAACTCTTTTCATAAAGAGAAAATCAAAAGATATTCTGCTGATTCAGATTTATGTTGATGATATAATATTTGGATCAACTAACCAATCTCTTTGTGGAGAATTTGTTTCCAATATGCAGAAGGAGTTTGATATGTCTATGATGGGAGAATTAAGCTTCTTCCTAGGACTACAAGTCAAACAAATGGAAAATGGAATTTTTCTACATCAAACTAAATATAGCAAAGAACTGTTAAAGAAATTTGATATGGAGAATTGTAAGATATCAAATACTCCTATGTCTACTAATTGTTATCTAGATAGTGATATTGCAGGAAAAGATGTTGAAGAATCAATGTATAGAGGGATCATTGGATCTCTTCTGTATCTAACAGCTAGCAGACCTGACATCATGTACAGTGTATGTGTATGTGCTAGATTCCAATCAAAACCAAAGGAATCACATCTGAAGGCTGTAAAGAAAATACTGAAGTATTTGAAAGGCACAATCAATGTTGGATTGTGGTATCCTAAAGGTACTTCTCCATCTTTAACTGGTTACTCTGACTCCGATTTTGCTGGTTGTAAATTGGATAGGAAAAGTACAAGTGGAACGTGCCACACGTTTGGAGAATGTCTCATATCGTGGCAGAGCAAGAAACAAGCTTGTGTAGCACTCTCAACTGCTGAAGCTGAGTATATAGCTGCTGGAAGCTGCTGTGCTCAGTCAATTTGGTTTAAACATCAACTTCAAGACTTTGGATTGAAGATTGATCACATACCACTGAAGTGTGACAACACAAGTGCAATTAACATTTCAAGGAATCCTATTCTACACTCAAGAACTAAGCACATTGAAGTTAGACATCACTTTATCAGAGATCATGTAGAGAAAGGAGACTGTGACATCAAATTCATAATGTCAGAAGATCAACTTGCTGACATCTTTACAAAGCCTCTACCAAAGGAAAGATTTTTCAAGCTAAGAACCAATCTTGGTATCATTAGTGAGTCCAATCTATCCTAAATCTCATAATTAAAGTATGATTGTGTGAATATGCATGAAATTGCTAAGCACTTATAGGTTTAAACTTGATGTATGTGCACTCATAATAGGAAATCACACAAAACACAGTATGCCCTGTATCTGCACACATTTCTCTGTGATAAATCGATTACCTATCGGGTTAATCGATTACCATTGGAAGAAATGAAGAAATTGCTGAAAAATCAACAGCAGTAATCGATTATCAATTTTCAGTAATCGACTACCTCTGCTACTTTGATGCAATTTCTGATGCATACCCACTGTGATAATCGATTACCATGCGGGTTAATCGATTACCACTCACTCACTTGCATAATTACCCTGTTTCAGTTGCGAGATAATCGATTACCAACTGGGTTAATCGATTACCTGACGCGAACCCCTGTTTTTTTAAGTACTCAAAAACCCTCTTTAAATCTGTTTCGAATTCAAATTAATTCAAAACTCTCTCCATTTTTGCTTCAAACTAAAACGAACGAAACCCCTGGTTCCCTTTTCTATCTCAAAATCTCTTTCAAAACCTAACCCTAAGCCCCATTCATGGAAAGTCTTGGCAAAGGAAAGCGTGTAAAGCACAAAGCCAACAGAGATTACCCTCGTCCTACTACTCAAGGTCAAGGTACATCTAAAAAGAAGAAACAAGAGTCCTCTCGTCCAGAACCTGAAGAAGAATATTCTCATTCGTGGTTATCAAGGAAGTCTCAAGAGGAAACTTTCAATGAGTCTTTTGCTTGCAAAGACATTGTGGCTCCAAAGGTACTCTACTCGTCTTGGCTTATAGAGCAAGGTTTTACATTTCCTACTCTGTTATCTTGTCAAGGAGTTAGCAAATTTGTTGGGTTAAGTGGACTGTACTACCCTGATCTTGTTAGGGTCTTTTACTCAAATTTGGGAAGAGATGAAAATGGTGCTTTGGTTTCAGAAGTTAAAGGAATAAAAGTTACTCTATCTGCTGATGTATTTTTGAAGATTGGTGGATTAACCAGAAATGGTATTAAACCTACCTTCAATGAATTAAAGATGAAAAATTTCTCAATAGGTAAAGATACGTTTTTTATGAGTATGCTGAGGGATGTTTCAGCCTGGGAGGCTAATAAAGAATACAAAAGAAAAGAAAAGAGGAAAATTACATATAATGCTGGAGGTCTACGAGTGGAAGATAGACTCCTACATTATGTAATTGTTTGGATTCTGGCAGCAAGGGGGAGCAATCACGCACAAATCAGTGAAGAAGATATGGCACTGCTCGCAGCTTTTAAGAACAACATTCAAGTTGATTGGGTATATGTGGTAGAAGACATAATGCTAAAGACAAGGAGGTTAATGGACTGCAAGTGTCCATATGCTGTGTTCATAAGCAAGGTATTGGTGTTCTATAAAGTTCCCTTAACTGGTGAAGCAAGAGAGGTCACCAGAGATGTTCATGATATCAAGGATAGAGCTCTGAAAATGATGAAGCTAGTGAAAACAGATGCTGGTTGGATAGCAAAGGAAGATGTTCCTACTGCTGAGACTACAGAGCCGTCTCAACCTGAAGTTCAAACTGAAGAAGAGGAAGGAGCTGAAGAGCCCAAGCCTCTTTCTACTTTTGAGCTATCTGTTCTGGCAAAGCTAGATGACATCAGAGAAACTCAGAGAAGAGATTATCAAGAGCTGAAGGCTTGTCTTGAATCTATATCTGAACGACTGGATGCGATGAACATACCCTACCCTGAAGAAATTTAGTTATGCATTACATTTTAGGCACTGCATTTTAATTTGTTCTGCATAAATACTTTGATTTATATTTCAGACTTAAAGTTTGTAATAGTTGTAGTATTTGTATGCTTCTGAACATTTTTAATGCTTATATGATGAAAGTCTTATTAAGTGCTTGTTGTTTTTGTTGCATAAGTATCATGTTATTTCTCTGTTTACTCTGTTTTTTTTTTTTTGGTTTGGTTAAGCCAAACAGGGGGAGAAATTCATGAGAAACTGATTAAATGTTTATATGGTTGTTTATGTATTGTATAAGAAAGAAATGGAAATAGAACTGCATAATGCTTTGTATGGAAGTTTTTGTTCTAGACATATGCAGGTTCAAATTCAAGTTCAAATTTCAAACAAACAAGTGAAACAAAACAACATGATGATTGTGAAAGTCAACATGAAGAGTTTGGCTCATCAAAACCAAAAAGGGGGAGATTGTTGAAGATTGAAGAATCTACATCTGGAAGATGTTCCCTAGAAGTTTTAGTTTTGATGTTTTGCTCATGTTGCTTTTTATTTTAAGCCTATGTCAAAAGGATAATGTATTGATTGTTTAAAAGATTAGGCTTGTATGTGTTTGTTTGTTATGTGTTAAAAATTAGTAATTAACATGAAGGTGAAAATATCATAATACTCATTTTTCTTATTTCATTCATTGTTGAGAACATGGAGTATTAATTTACTGAGTGTTTGAGACTTTAAATGAAAACTTGAAAACATCAGAAATTTTCTGAGTTAAGGAATAGATTACCTGAACTGGTAATAGATTACCTGACTCATGTTGAAAAACTGATTGATACTGGAATAATCGATTACCATGTGTGGTAATAGATTACCAAACTGATTCTGATGATTTCAAGAGGAAAAAGGATCGTGTTAATCGATTATCTCTTTAAAGTAATCGATTACCTCTGTTCCAAATGTGAGTTTTGTGTTATTTTGGCATCGTGTTAATCGGTTACCATGTTAGGTAATAGATTAAAACAGGAGCTGAAATAATTAGTTCAGTTATTCTAACTCGTGGTAATAGATTACCATCACAGGTAATAGATTATCTCCGTTATGAATATAACTGAAATAACTGTTTCCTTGCACATGAAAATTGTCTTTAAATAAGATTAAAACTGAAGCTTTTAAAAGAGAATTTTCACACACGGAAAGAAGAGAAATACTTACACGAACAAGAGAGACTTTTTTTTAGAATACACATTACTGCAAAAGAGAAAAAGATTTTCTGAAAAAGAAAGAAAGAACATATCTGCTGAAAATCAACTTTTGGAAAAAGAAGTGTGCAAGATCAATTCAAGAAGATGAAGTTCATATAGAAAATTCATTCTAAACTGGTTTACGTTGTTGAAGATCATATCTACACGAACAGGTGTACTCGTTTCTGATCTTTTGTTATTGTTTGAATGGTTTTAACTCTTGAGATTAGAGAATCTCTGGAAGAGTTGTGTAAAGAGAAATCTTGAGATAGGTTTTTCTCAAGTAGGATATTGTGGGATCAATATTCTTGGGTTATATGTTTCTTGTGGAGTCAATAAATGGTTTGTTAATCTTGTGGGTGTCAAGATTTGCTTGTTAAATTCATTGATTGGATATTGCTTGTGCAGGGTGCATGTAAAGAATATCAATAGTGGATTTGACTGGATTTAGAGGTGTATCTAAATTTGAAACTGGATGTAGGCCTTTGGATGGCTGAACCAGTATATATCTTGGTGCATGATTTTCTTAACTCTTACACTCTTTACATTCTGTATAAGTTTCTTGATTAATGTTGTATGAAGAAAAACATTATCTGCAGAAACTGAACTTTAAAGATTCTTGGTAATTGATAAATTCAATCTTTACATATCTTGTATTAATTGTGTTATTCAAATCTTGTTGGATAAGCTGTGCATATATAACTCTGAATTACTTTTTATGTTTAAAGGTTTGTTTTAAATCAAGATTTGTTTGGTAAAGATTTAGAAAGCAAACAAGAAAAGGAAAACTAACATAGAATCTATTCAACCCCCCCTTCTAGATTCTAACCGTAGGGACCAACAATTGGTACCAGAGCTGTATCTTGTAAAACATTCAAGACTAGATCTTTAGAAAGGTTAGATGGCTGGTAATCAATTGCCGTTTGCTGAAGGTGCTTCTATAAACAGACCCCCATTGTTTTGTGGAGATAACTATCCCTTTTGGAAAGTTAGAATGAAAATTTTCATGGAATCTGTTCATAGAAATATTTGGCAGGCTGTAATCACAGATTACAAAATACCCACTAAGATAGAGGGAGGAAAAGAAATTGAGAAACCATATGATAGCTGGGATCAAAGTGAAATTAGAAGAGCAGAGAATGATGCAAAAGCTTTAAATATCATACATTCTGCACTAAATTCTGATGAATTTTTTAGAATTTCAGCTTGTTCTACAGCAAAGGAAGCTTGGGATTTAATCCAAGTAACACATGAAGGAACTCCAGAAGTGAGAAGAGCTAGAAAGAACACACTCATTCAGGAATATGAAACCTTCAGAATGAATCAAGGTGAAACTGTCATGGATATGCAAAAGAGGTTCATTCACATAATAAATCACCTAAAAGGATTAGGGAAAGACTTCGTGGAAGAAGAAGTAAATGTCAAAATCCTGAAGTCACTAAACAGAAGATGGCAACCAACTGTCACAGCAATTACAGAGTCAAAGAACTTAGCTCAGATGACAAGTGCTGAGTTATTTGGAAAGCTAAGAGAATATGAGATGGATCTGTCAAGGATTGCTGATGAAGAACAAAAAGATAAAAAGGCAAAAGGTCTGGCCTTAAAGGTAAAAGAATCCTCAAGTGATGAAGAGGATAGCAGCAATGAAAGTTCTGAACAAGAAGAATTAAATCTAATGGTGAAGAATTTCAGAAAATTCATGAGAAGGAAGAACAACAATAAGAGATTCTCCAGTCAGAAGAAATCCTTCAAGAAGAATGAAAACTCATCTCCAAAGTTCAAATGTTTTGAATGTGGAAAAGCTGGACACATGAGAGCTGACTGTCCAAGCCTGAAAAAGAATGAGGAGACGAAACAAAAGTTCAGATCAAAGAAAAAGAAAGCATACATAGCATGGGAAGAGAATGCCTCAACAACTTCAAGTGATAGTGATGAGGATCAGGAAGCAAATCTCTGTCTCATGACCAAACATAATTCAGATTATGAGGTATATGATTCTGACTCATCTATTGACTCGTATGATGAATTGCAAAATGCATTTGCTGAACTGTATGCTGAAGCAAAGAAATTAGAAAAATCAAATAATGTTTACAAAAAGAAAATGACACACATGAGAGATAAAATTTCTGATTTAGAGAATGATAACAGGAAACTACTTTCAGATATCTCTAAACTAAAGTCACCATGTGAGAACTGTGAAACATTGTATGCTGCATTAAAAGCAAAGGATAAAGAAAAACAGAATGTTAATGTTATGAAATCCATTAATTCCCACTCATGTAACTATTGTATGAAATCTGGTCATAACTACTACAGATGCATGATAAGGAAATTTGGCATTCCTAGTGGAAAATATAAATGGATTAAGAAATTAGATTATGTACTCACTGATTCTCCAGGACCCAAGATCCATTGGGTACCAAAATCAAATTGAATAACTTGTGTTGCAGGTGTGCTTGAGAGCAAAGCAATCAATGTGGTACTTAGACAGCGGCTGCTCAAGACACATGACAGGAGATAAAAGCAAATTTATCTCATTACAGGAAAAAGAAGGAGGATCTGTAACATATGGAGATAACAACAAAGGCAGAATACTAGGCTCAGGCAGTGTTGGTAACAATTCCAATACTCTCATTGAAAATGTCCTGTATGTAGAAGGTCTCAAATATAACCTGCTTAGTATTAGCCAGCTTTGTGACAAAAATTACAATATCTCTTTTAATAATCAATGCTGTATGGTTTGTGATAAGGAATCAAATGAAGTCCTGCTTATAGGAAAAAGAGTCAATAACATATACATCTTAGACTTAGAGCATTCATCATCCAATTCTTGTCTCACATCACATGATAATATAACATGGTTATGGCATAGACGCATTGCACATATAAATGCAGATCAGTTAAATAGACTTGCATCTAAAGATCTTGTTAGTGGTCTTCCAAAGATCAAGTTCTCTAAACAAGGACTTTGTGATGCATGTCAAAAGGGAAAGCAGACTAGAGCTTCTTTTAAATCAAAGAAAGTTATGTCAACCTCTAGACCGCTGGAACTTTTGCACATGGATCTCTTTGGACCATCAAGAACCAAAAGTCTAGGTGGAAACACTTATGCTTTAGTTCTCATTGATGACTACTCCAGATTCACATGGGTTGCATTTATATCCCATAAAGACAATGCTTTTAAAGCCTTTAGAATCATTTCAAAAAGAATTCAGAATGAAAAGGACTTGAAAATTAAATCTTTGCGAAGTGATCATGGTGGTGAATTTCAAAATGAATCTTTTCAAACTTTTTGTGAAGAAAATGGTATTAATCACAATTTTTTTGTCCCTAGAACTCCTCAACAAAATGGAGTTGTAGAGAGGAAAAATAGATCTCTAATAGAGCTAGCAAGAGCCATGTTAAATGAAAATGGTTTACCAAAATACTTTTGGGCTGATGCAGTAAGCACTGCATGCTATGTTCTAAATAGAATCTTGATTAGACCTATGTTAAAGAAAACACCATATGAGCTTTACAAAGGAAGAAAGCCTGACATTTCACATTTTAAAGTGTTTGGCTGTAAGTGTTTTGTTCTGAATAATGGAAAAGACACTCTTGGAAAATTTGATGCTAAGGCTGATGAAGGAGTTTTTATTGGATATTCTGCAATTAGCAAAGCATATAGAGTCTTTAACAAAAGTACCTTATCTGTTGAAGAATCTATACATGTTACTTTTGATGAAACTAACATCCTTGAAAAAGGAAAATCTCTTAATGATGAAGATGAGATAGGTGACAGTATTACACAAGAAGAAGAAAAACTGGAACTACAGCAGAAAACACCATCTGAAGACACATCACTACCCAAAGAATGGAGGAAACCCAAAGATCTATCTCTGGATAACATTCTTGGAGATATAAATAAGGGAGTTTCTACTAGACACTCTTTTAATCTTCTAAGTGATGATATGGCATTTGTTTCTCAAATTGAACCATTATGTGTGGAACATGCATTAAAAGATGAATTCTGGATAATGGCCATGCATGATGAACTGAATCAATTCAAAAGAAATGATGTTTGGATTTTAGTTCCTTTCAATAAGAATATGAATATCATTGGTACAAAATGGGTTTTCAGAAACAAACTAAATGAAGAAGGTGTTATAGTTAAAAATAAAGCTAGATTAGTAGCCAAAGGATACAATCAACAGGAAGGTATAGACTTTGGTGAAACATATGCTCCAGTTGCTAGATTAGAAGCTGTTAGGCTTTTACTTGCATTTGCTTGTGTGTTTGATTTCAAACTATATCAAATGGATGTGAAAAGTGCATTTTTAAATGGTTTAATTGATGAAGAAGTTTATGTAGCTCAACCACCTGGTTTTGTTGACTGCAAATTACCTAAGCATGTTTACAAGCTCAAGAAAGCTTTGTATGGACTGAAACAAGCTCCAAGGAAATGGTATGAAAGGCTGAGTAAGTTTCTACTAACTCATGACTTTCAAAGAGGTAATGTTGATAAAACTCTTTTCATAAAGAGAAAATCAAAAGATATTCTGCTGATTCAGATTTATGTTGATGATATAATATTTGGATCAACTAACCAATCTCTTTGTGGAGAATTTGTTTCCAATATGCAGAAGGAGTTTGATATGTCTATGATGGGAGAATTAAGCTTCTTCCTAGGACTACAAGTCAAACAAATGGAAAATGGAATTTTTCTACATCAAACTAAATATAGCAAAGAACTGTTAAAGAAATTTGATATGGAGAATTGTAAGATATCAAATACTCCTATGTCTACTAATTGTTATCTAGATAGTGATATTGCAGGAAAAGATGTTGAAGAATCAATGTATAGAGGGATCATTGGATCTCTTCTGTATCTAACAGCTAGCAGACCTGACATCATGTACAGTGTATGTGTATGTGCTAGATTCCAATCAAAACCAAAGGAATCACATCTGAAGGCTGTAAAGAAAATACTGAAGTATTTGAAAGGCACAATCAATGTTGGATTGTGGTATCCTAAAGGTACTTCTCCATCTTTAACTGGTTACTCTGACTCCGATTTTGCTGGTTGTAAATTGGATAGGAAAAGTACAAGTGGAACGTGCCACACGTTTGGAGAATGTCTCATATCGTGGCAGAGCAAGAAACAAGCTTGTGTAGCACTCTCAACTGCTGAAGCTGAGTATATAGCTGCTGGAAGCTGCTGTGCTCAGTCAATTTGGTTTAAACATCAACTTCAAGACTTTGGATTGAAGATTGATCACATACCACTGAAGTGTGACAACACAAGTGCAATTAACATTTCAAGGAATCCTATTCTACACTCAAGAACTAAGCACATTGAAGTTAGACATCACTTTATCAGAGATCATGTAGAGAAAGGAGACTGTGACATCAAATTCATAATGTCAGAAGATCAACTTGCTGACATCTTTACAAAGCCTCTACCAAAGGAAAGATTTTTCAAGCTAAGAACCAATCTTGGTATCATTAGTGAGTCCAATCTATCCTAAATCTCATAATTAAAGTATGATTGTGTGAATATGCATGAAATTGCTAAGCACTTATAGGTTTAAACTTGATGTATGTGCACTCATAATAGGAAATCACACAAAACACAGTATGCCCTGTATCTGCACACATTTCTCTGTGATAAATCGATTACCTATCGGGTTAATCGATTACCATTGGAAGAAATGAAGAAATTGCTGAAAAATCAACAGCAGTAATCGATTATCAATTTTCAGTAATCGACTACCTCTGCTACTTTGATGCAATTTCTGATGCATACCCACTGTGATAATCGATTACCATGCGGGTTAATCGATTACCACTCACTCACTTGCATAATTACCTTGTTTCAGTTGCGAGATAATCGATTACCAACTGGGTTAATCGATTACCTGACGCGAACCCCTGTTTTTTTAAGTACTCAAAAACCCTCTTTAAATCTGTTTCGAA
The DNA here is from genome assembly GCF_000230855.2 of Cajanus cajan. Taxonomy (NCBI): domain Eukaryota; kingdom Viridiplantae; phylum Streptophyta; class Magnoliopsida; order Fabales; family Fabaceae; genus Cajanus; species Cajanus cajan. Next base: position 27,585,469 of record NC_138521.1, read on the forward strand.
TTCAAATTAATTCAAAACTCTCTCCATTTTTGCTTCAAACTAAAACGAACGAAACCCCTGGTTCCCTTTTCTATCTCAAAATCTCTTTCAAAACCTAACCCTAAGCCCCATTCATGGAAAGTCTTGGCAAAGGAAAGCGTGTAAAGCACAAAGCCAACAGAGATTACCCTCGTCCTACTACTCAAGGTCAAGGTACATCTAAAAAGAAGAAACAAGAGTCCTCTCGTCCAGAACCTGAAGAAGAATATTCTCATTCGTGGTTATCAAGGAAGTCTCAAGAGGAAACTTTCAATGAGTCTTTTGCTTGCAAAGACATTGTGGCTCCAAAGGTACTCTACTCGTCTTGGCTTATAGAGCAAGGTTTTACATTTCCTACTCTGTTATCTTGTCAAGGAGTTAGCAAATTTGTTGGGTTAAGTGGACTGTACTACCCTGATCTTGTTAGGGTCTTTTACTCAAATTTGGGAAGAGATGAAAATGGTGCTTTGGTTTCAGAAGTTAAAGGAATAAAAGTTACTCTATCTGCTGATGTATTTTTGAAGATTGGTGGATTAACCAGAAATGGTATTAAACCTACCTTCAATGAATTAAAGATGAAAAATTTCTCAATAGGTAAAGATACGTTTTTTATGAGTATGCTGAGGGATGTTTCAGCCTGGGAGGCTAATAAAGAATACAAAAGAAAAGAAAAGAGGAAAATTACATATAATGCTGGAGGTCTACGAGTGGAAGATAGACTCCTACATTATGTAATTGTTTGGATTCTGGCAGCAAGGGGGAGCAATCACGCACAAATCAGTGAAGAAGATATGGCACTGCTCGCAGCTTTTAAGAACAACATTCAAGTTGATTGGGTATATGTGGTAGAAGACATAATGCTAAAGACAAGGAGGTTAATGGACTGCAAGTGTCCATATGCTGTGTTCATAAGCAAGGTATTGGTGTTCTATAAAGTTCCCTTAACTGGTGAAGCAAGAGAGGTCACCAGAGATGTTCATGATATCAAGGATAGAGCTCTGAAAATGATGAAGCTAGTGAAAACAGATGCTGGTTGGATAGCAAAGGAAGATGTTCCTACTGCTGAGACTACAGAGCCGTCTCAACCTGAAGTTCAAACTGAAGAAGAGGAAGGAGCTGAAGAGCCCAAGCCTCTTTCTACTTTTGAGCTATCTGTTCTGGCAAAGCTAGATGACATCAGAGAAACTCAGAGAAGAGATTATCAAGAGCTGAAGGCTTGTCTTGAATCTATATCTGAACGACTGGATGCGATGAACATACCCTACCCTGAAGAAATTTAGTTATGCATTACATTTTAGGCACTGCATTTTAATTTGTTCTGCATAAATACTTTGATTTATATTTCAGACTTAAAGTTTGTAATAGTTGTAGTATTTGTATGCTTCTGAACATTTTTAATGCTTATATGATGAAAGTCTTATTAAGTGCTTGTTGTTTTTGTTGCATAAGTATCATGTTATTTCTCTGTTTACTCTGTTTTTTTTTTTTTTTGGTTTGGTTAAGCCAAACAGGGGGAGAAATTCATGAGAAACTGATTAAATGTTTATATGGTTGTTTATGTATTGTATAAGAAAGAAATGGAAATAGAACTGCATAATGCTTTGTATGGAAGTTTTTGTTCTAGACATATGCAGGTTCAAATTCAAGTTCAAATTTCAAACAAACAAGTGAAACAAAACAACATGATGATTGTGAAAGTCAACATGAAGAGTTTGGCTCATCAAAACCAAAAAGGGGGAGATTGTTGAAGATTGAAGAATCTACATCTGGAAGATGTTCCCTAGAAGTTTTAGTTTTGATGTTTTGCTCATGTTGCTTTTTATTTTAAGCCTATGTCAAAAGGATAATGTATTGATTGTTTAAAAGATTAGGCTTGTATGTGTTTGTTTGTTATGTGTTAAAAATTAGTAATTAACATGAAGGTGAAAATATCATAATACTCATTTTTCTTATTTCATTCATTGTTGAGAACATGGAGTATTAATTTACTGAGTGTTTGAGACTTTAAATGAAAACTTGAAAACATCAGAAATTTTCTGAGTTAAGGAATAGATTACCTGAACTGGTAATAGATTACCTGACTCATGTTGAAAAACTGATTGATACTGGAATAATCGATTACCATGTGTGGTAATAGATTACCAAACTGATTCTGATGATTTCAAGAGGAAAAAGGATCGTGTTAATCGATTATCTCTTTAAAGTAATCGATTACCTCTGTTCCAAATGTGAGTTTTGTGTTATTTTGGCATCGTGTTAATCGGTTACCATGTTAGGTAATAGATTAAAACAGGAGCTGAAATAATTAGTTCAGTTATTCTAACTCGTGGTAATAGATTACCATCACAGGTAATAGATTATCTCCGTTATGAATATAACTGAAATAACTGTTTCCTTGCACATGAAAATTGTCTTTAAATAAGATTAAAACTGAAGCTTTTAAAAGAGAATTTTCACACACGGAAAGAAGAGAAATACTTACACGAACAAGAGAGACTTTTTTTTTAGAATACACATTACTGCAAAAGAGAAAAAGATTTTCTGAAAAAGAAAGAAAGAACATATCTGCTGAAAATCAACTTTTGGAAAAAGAAGTGTGCAAGATCAATTCAAGAAGATGAAGTTCATATAGAAAATTCATTCTAAACTGGTTTACGTTGTTGAAGATCATATCTACACGAACAGGTGTACTCGTTTCTGATCTTTTGTTATTGTTTGAATGGTTTTAACTCTTGAGATTAGAGAATCTCTGGAAGAGTTGTGTAAAAAGAAATCTTGAGATAGGTTTTTCTCAAGTAGGATATTGTGGGATCAATATTCTTGGGTTATATGTTTCTTGTGGAGTCAAGAAATGGTTTGTTAATCTTGTGGGTGTCAAGATTTGCTTGTTAAATTCATTGATTGGATATTGCTTGTGCAGGGTGCATGTAAAGAATATCAATAGTGGATTTGACTGGATTTAGAGGTGTATCTAAATCTGAAACTGGATGTAGGCCTTTGGATGGCTGAACCAGTATATATCTTGGTGCATGATTTTCTTAACTCTTACACTCTTTACATTCTGTATAAGTTTCTTGATTAATGTTGTATGAAGAAAAACATTATCTGCAGAAACTGAACTTTAAAGATTCTTGGTAATTGATAAATTCAATCTTTACATATCTTGTATTAATTGTGTTATTCAAATCTTGTTGGATAAGCTGTGCATATATAACTCTGAATTACTTTTTATGTTTAAAGGTTTGTTTTAAATCAAGATTTGTTTGGTAAAGATTTAGAAAGCAAACAAGAAAAGGAAAACTAACATAGAATCTATTCAACCCCCCCTTCTAGATTCTAACCGTAGGGACCAACAGAGGACTCATATAATCTAAATTTATCTTGTAGGGAAGTAGTCAAATTAAGTTCAAGTGAATGTGAACTTCCTTTAAGATCAAATGTAGAATATAAGACATTATCTATCAAACAATATAATCCAAAATTTGGGTGCTTTATTAGAACAACTAAGGTGAAAGGAGTCCTAAAGAGAGGAAGGCTAACTTCCTTGGGAACCTCCAAGGAAGTAGCACAAGAAGTAGAACTAATTATAGTACACTCCTTCTTCACTACATCTTGAAGTTGGGATTCTTTTTCTTTTAAAATATTTTGTTCTAGAATCTCTACTTCATGACTAGTGGTAGCATAAGGGCAAGAGTTAAGGTCTTTATGTAGGAAGAGAGTACTTTGCAAATGGGTTTTAGTGATAGAACAACTCTCTTCATTCATAAGTCCTTTAGAGGAGATATTTTCCTCCTTACTCTTCCCTAAGAAAAATGCTTTTTTTTCTTTCTTTTTCCTTTTCTTTTCTCAATTTTATTTTTTCCAAAAGTTTTTCTTCCTTTCGTTTAATAATGCAAATTTCTTCTTCCAAAATTGCAAGTCGTGCTTCTCTTTCAAGTTTTTCTTTTTCTCTTGTTAACACTTCTTGCTTTGTCCAAAGTTTTAGTGGCTTAAGCTCTTAAGTAGGCTGTGAAAAATATTTTGAAGAGCTTGATTCACTAATACTTAAGGAATGTTTTCTCATGATTAAACAAAAAGATTTTTTAAAAAGAAATTTTAAAAAATTCCTAAAGAAAAATTGGCTAAAGATTTCTAGTTAAACATGGTTCTAAACAACACTAAGCCATTGAAACTTAGAGACTGTTTTCCCAAAACGTCAAATAGCAAACATACAGAAAACTTGACAATTAAAACATTGAATTTAAAAGCTTAAAAACAAGAGAAAATGTTAAGCAAACTAGTTGAATTTCAAGAAGTTTTAAAATGCAATGCAAAAAGAAAATGAATTTTTGTTTTCAAGGAACAAAACTAAACACTTGAAGGTCTAAGTATACAAGTTGCACTATCAAGGGAGGTGAGCTAATAAGAGCCACTTAATAACCAAGTCTTTTCAAGTGGAAATTACTAAAACCCCTTATGTTAGCTTCAATTCCACAAATCCGTTCACAAAAACTTTGATGCATATGGCTTTTTCTTCAAAAAATTTCTTGAATTCTATCTAAACGTGAGAAAGATATAAACTACACAAGCTAGTCGAAATTACAAAAATACAGCAAGCAAAGAAATTAAACAATAGCATAGAACAAGGATTCACAAGCTAGTCAGTTTCCCTAAGTGGAAGCTTGAAATCATATGAAAATTTCAAGCCACTTCCACTAGATCTACACGTGATTGAGCTATAAGGGTTTAGATATACCTGACCAGCTTCTTAATACTACCTCCAAGCTATTACAAATGAATTAAAACAAAGAAAATTGCAAGAAATTGCAAACTAGCCTAAAAAAAATTTGGTGACCGAATTAGTGACAGAATTAGAGACGGATTTTGTTGATAGATTTTCTGTTGAGCTTAAAGGAGTTTGAAGCTTAAAGAAGTTTTGATGATCACAAAATGTGTGTCAAGGGCAACAACAAATAACAACAACTTAGAAGCACAAAAACAAAGTCAAAGAAAATGTCAAAGAAAATGTCAAAGAAAATGCTATGTAATAGGAATTAGTGTATAAATTGTTTTGAATGGTTTTATGTGTTGTGTGTGCTTTGTGCATGAGCAAAATCTATATCTAAGCTAAGTAGAGAGTATGATGATGAGTTAAGAAGATTAGAAAGTTATTTTGAGACTTAAAACGAAGTTTTGAAAACTAACTCAAAATAATCGATTATCGTTAAATATAATCGATTATTCCAGTAACAGGCAGAATGGGATGCCTTGCTGCAATAATCGATTATTTTCCAAATAATCGATTATCCCAGAAATAACTCTCTGGAATAATTGATTATCCAGCAAAATAATCGATTATATTATTCTTGGATGGTTTCCAGAAAACCTGAAGAACAAAATAATCGATTATCTGGGTCTAAAACTTTTATAAATAGTTTGAACTTTTAGAAACTTCAGACATGAGTTAGAATTGATAATCAAATTTAGAAAAGCGTTTTTGTGGAGTCTTTGTGACAATCTTGGAGAGTTTTCTTTGTGAATCCAAGAAGAAAAACGTTTGTGAAAAACTTTGAAAGAGGATCATCATCATCATCACATTCTTGAAAGGGGAAGATTAAGATTTGCTTCTGAGTTCCAGGTGAATTCTTTCCTTGATTCTGTGTGAATGCTTGTAAAATCTTGAGAAGGGTTTCTCAAGTGGTAAGGTTTCTTGTAGTGGGTTTCTACAAGGGGTGCTTTCTTGGGGTCAAGAAAGTGGTTATCTTTAGTGTTGAAGTATATGCATGTGTGGTATGCTTGTAAACCTTCTTCATTGAGATAGTGAAACAAATCTTGATCAGGTGCTGATTGAGGACTGGATGTAGGTCACATGTGGAGTGGCTGAACCAGTATAAAAGACTTGTGCAATCTTCTTCTACCTTTATCTTTTACTTTGAGTAATATGTTGGTTGAACATTAAAGAAGATAATTCTTGATTAACATGTGTGTGTGAATATTGATGGTTTAATCTGAATTAGAGCATTACATTTGAACCTCATTATTTTGTAATCAAGAAAGCATATAGCATTCATTTTTCTATAAGCAAGTCTTTGAATAAACTTCATTGAAAATTCAGTCTTAGAAAAGTTTAAGTGAAATAAAGATCCTAAATACTCTGAAATTTTTTAAAGGGTCATAGAATCCAATTCACCCCCCTCTTGGATTGTGCCATTCTTTTTTAACATTTTCCAGCAACCAGAATTGGTCTCTAAATCCATCTCTAATCTAGATTTATTTTTGATTTTTCTTGACCTGCACAATTGAACAAACTAATCACAGAAAATAGGCTGCTCACATTGATGGAAGGTATGATCACTCTTGTGAAGGGAAATTTTAGAAGGCTAGGACAATTTTGGTCAAATTTCTTTTCAAGTTCCTTTGTTTAGTGTTAGCAATCCTTTCCTTCTAGTTTTTGTGAGTCAATGTTTGATCTCCTTGCAAGAGTTTGATACCACTTCCAACACTGGATTTTATGAATTGAAAACTTGACAAAAACAAAATGAAATTAGCAAGCTTATACCAAAAGGAGTAGATAAATTGTGACAAAACTCAAAGATAGCCAATAAAGACACCAAAGCTAGAAATTAAGACTCTCAAAGAAATGGCTAGCACACAAATAGAAAAGTCTTAGAAAGGCTCTAGAGTAGATTAAGAAAACCAAAATAATTTGAAGAAGACACACAATGAATCAAACAAATTTAAATCGGATGCAAGTAGTGGCCTAGATGTGTAGGATTCCTTTATCCTTCTCGGCTTTTACTAATTGTCCTTTGATTTCTTTATTTTTTAATCTTAATTTTTTTTGCTTTTTTTTTTTTAATCAAATGACAAGTATTCTGCCTTTTTCCAGAAAAAAAATTTCCAACTACTAATTACAAGTAATTGATCCAGATTTGAAACAATTTGTCAAGATCAAAGATCTAGTACATGCCTTCTTTTGTGTAACCTATTTTGACTCTTTTTATTTTCAATTCAATTCAAACTTTTTTGGCACTTTCAACTCTGTTTTTTCCCTGTTTTTGAGTCAAATTTTCCAGAACTAAAGTTTATAGGTCATGCACTATCACTTGAACCACAAATTGAATCAAATTTGAATTGCACTTGAAATTTTTATAAGAATTTTTTTTAGAAACAAATTTGAAATTGAAAAATTACAAAGACATAATGGAAACCTAACTCTAAGAATCCATCAATGATCTAATAATGGATATGAACTCAAGAATGTAAAAAGAAAAGCACCACAACACCACACAATGACAAGTCTCGGCCAAACTTAGAAATTCACACAAACAATTTCAACATAAGATCAACTAAGCATATCTTGAATTTTCTTGACAATTAAGGACTACACATGACTTTAGACAACTTCAAAGATTCAAAAATTCAAAAACACATGAAATTATACTCAAATGACCAAATCAACTAAAGAAAAATAGAAGAAGACTTAAACAATCCAAAAATTAGCACAAGTTGATTCCTAGACACTACTATGATTGCGGATTGAAACAAAAGTGCAATCACACTATTTGGATCTATCAAAATTTTTTCCAAAATTTAGATCCAATCAAGGAAACTTCAAATGGAAATTAAGAACACAATTTTCCAGAATTCAATCGGTGAAACGAAACACCTAACCTCAAGGACTTCAACCATGCTCTAGATACCAAAAATGATGGAACTAGGTAGGAAAGATGAATGGATGATTCTACCTAGCCTTGATCCTCACAAGATCTTCGTCCTTGATTGCAATTCTGGAGGAGAAATGAAGATGGATTCGAATTTGGAAGGATCCAAACCAAGGAAGGAAGCACTCTAGCCTAGGAGAGCAAAGGATTGCTCACGGATCCACCTAGAAGTTCTAGGAATTCCTAAGGCTAAGCAAGGTTCCAAGGGACTTTTGAGAGAGAAATGGCTGAAGATAGAATTTAGATTTCTCAAAGTGTTCAAAAGTGTTTACAAAGAATGAAGGAACATGTATTTATAGAATCGTAAGCAAGCTAGGTGGCACCAACTTCACAAATCACATTTGGCGCCAAGAATTCAAATTTCAAATGAAAATTTGAATTCAAATCCATGGCCACCATGTGCAATTCAGTGAAATTAGGGCTGCCATGCATCTAAATGTCATTTAAGAGATATTTAAAGTGTATTTGGAGGTGCACATGTTCAGTCATGCTTGGCAAGAAACATGTGATCCAAATGCATCTCAAATGACTACTAAATGAAACCTAGATTTTAGCTTCTTGGCCTATTTTAGTATTCCTTCAATATTCCTATTCTAAGGGCCTAAATACAATGGCCAACCTATCATAAATATTAGGAAATAATAAAAGAAACAAAATGAGCCTAATATTAGGTACCAAAAGCCCAAAGGCCCATGAAGCCCAAAAATAGGCCCAATAAGCCTATGACCCAAAAATGCTAATATATGTGGTCCAAAATATAAGACCAAAACATATGAAATCTATACTAATATAATATATACAACATAGAATAAAGTGGATATCTCAAGGTGGGGCCCATGTGAGGATCAACTTGGGCCTTTCAAGCCCACCAGGCTCATTGGGCTCTGTCTGGCCCAAATCTTCATGTCTAGCCCATTCCTCTTGGATCCTTCAAGGTGTCACCTCTTGCCCTCCTAGGCATGATTCATCAGGTTCAATTGTGTAATTTTAAGATTAAGCATGTAAATAATCATTAATAAAGGGGGACCAAATATGTGAACTTTTACTCTCTATCTCGCTAATTTTATCATTGGGTACCAATATAGGATGTTGTAGGGTGCTTAACACCTTCCCTACATGTAATCGACCCCTGAAACCAATTCTGGCTATGAGAGCCATTTTGGTAATTTTAATTTTTTTTCTTTTTTTTGATGTTTTGAGTAAATCATCGATGGCGACTTCTTCAAACTCCTTTTCTAAAACCATTGATTAAGAATTAGTCTAGTTTTCAAGCATTGAACAACCGATGAGATTTTTAAAATAGATGTCCAAACCATCTATGGGCAAGATCAGAATTTTTCGGGTTCCGACAAGTCTTAAGTTTTTCTTATAACAATCATAGAAGTTTTTGATCAATAGTATAATGTTTTCCAAATGACTAAAAAAAATCATTCACTAAGATCTAAATCATTCGTAAAATGTTGTATAAGATGATGACCTCATTAAGATGATTTTGCTATAGAATAAGATGAACACTTAGTCATTAAAAAAGATATGCCTTAAATATTTATTATTTATGATCTTTAAACTAGATACTGACTATATCTGAACAATTCCTTAACAAATTGAATTTAAAAATACTTGGTACCAACCCTCTCTATAAAAGGAAAAGAAAGACATGTTTTGTATCAGAAAAGGACAAACAAATATTTTCCAACATGAAAAAGTTGCAGCCAAAGCCTGTTTCACCATTGCAATGTCCTAACACATGCATGGTTTTACCAACTCAGTTCTAAAAGGTGATAAAGAACTTCCTTAATTAGATAAAAAGTGACAACTTGATAAAGGCCTTTAATGTAAGCATTTATTACATCAAGAAACACTTCTCTCTTTAAGAAGTAAATAATGAAGACAAACAAAGCAAGCCATGAGAGAGAAGCTTAAGGATTTTCAACGGTTATCTTCATTGAAGCCATATATAAGGAAGTTTGAAGCTTAGAAAGAAAAGGATCAACAACTACAAAATCTACATTTTTTATAAAGTCTTTGTATGTAAATTTGTTGTCTCATCTTGATAGAAAGATGAAACAACGTTGTAAGCCTTAGTAACTCTAGGTTATTGGGTTTAAGGATGAAGAAGCTTGATTGTAAAAAGAATACTTGTTATTTGAGCTTAGAAAGGCTTAACTGTAAAAGCATATTCAGTGTTGAAGCTTGGAGAGGCTTTATGTGAAAAAAAAATACTTGGGTAAATTGCTCGAAGAGATAATTCAAAGAATACTTAAGGTTGAGTTAGAAGTGGCTTGGTAAAGAATTATTGTATCTTTCACAAGATAGTGGAACTTGATTTGGTTGAATCAAGAATTGGATGTAGTCTCAGTGGTTGAGACAAATTAGTATAAATCCCTGAGTTCATTCTTTTCTTTGTTTGCTCTTTCATATCTATCACTATTACTACTTCACTATATAGCAAAAAATGAGAGTTTTTTAGTAACACTATTCAACTCCCTTCTAGTATTCCTTTTATTTTTTTTCTCCACATAAGCCTTGTAGGATGTTATGTTGTGCTTTGCTATAATGTGACACTGAGGGCTTAGATTAGTACATTTATTTTTTATTTTCTTTACGTTATGATTTATGTCTATTGTATTTGGATTCATGTTATGTTTTTGAGGACCCCTTGAATTTCTTTAACATCATGTTAAGATTTATGTGGAATTAGTTTCAATCATATGAGGATTGTTTAAGATTTATTTGAACTATTACTGTTTAAATGTTGATACTAGTATATAGAGTAGAGGGTGTCACACTCTGCCTACCCTATGCTTGACATGGTTATTCTCTCGCTCGATGTTGACAAGTTAGGAACCCTTCTACAATCAGCTCACTTAGTGTGATTAGGGACATGGTCAACACCCTTTTCCCTCAAAATATGACATCGAACGACATCAATCAAAGAACCTTTTGCCCAATGTAAGGATGTTAGGGGCCTTTCTGGGATTACCATACTCGGTGTGACCCCATTCATGCTTAGCGCAACCATAGATTCTATAGTCTGTAGAACTGTGAACTTCAAGATTTATCTTCCTCAAACTCATCATACACATCTATTTGCTTCAATTTACAATCTAATTGGTCAAACAATTGTTCATCACCCATATCTAACAACTTTACAACATTGGATCGTATACAAAATATCCAACCAAGTAAAAATCCCAAATTCATGCACATAGTAACCCTAACCCATAAACACATCAATATTCATTATCACTATATCAATACAACAAAAAATTGGCACAAGAATTTACTAAGTATAACGTGGATCAATTACTAATTACATTTATACACATTTACACTATTTAACATATCAACCTAAGAGGCTTAAGGATTGTCTCTCTACCTTTAACCCTTATATATATGCCCATGGATGTGATAATCTCACTCCCTCTCATACTTGAAGTGATGGTCTCATGATCTTATGCACTTCCTATAGCTCTGAATGTTATTTTGTACTCTCTCTAGTGGTTTCCTCTAGGTTTCCCTTCACAAGTGTTCATAGATTTTCAGAAGATGCATAAGAAACCTAGTCCCCTTATTTTATATTCTTTGTAGGCCTTTAGGTAGGGTTCGGAATCCAACCCAATACTCTATCCACTTACAACTCCTTCTATTTTATTTAATTTAAAATAAAACATCTCTTTATATAATATTTTGCACTCTTTCTAATGGTTTTCTCTAGGTTTCTCCCTATAAGTGCTCTTAGGTTTTTAAAAGATGCGTAAGAAACTTAATCCCCTTTATTTTATTCTTAGTAGACATTTAGATTGGGCTTGAAGTCTAACCCAATACCCTCTACTTATAACTCTACCTATTTTATTTAATTTAAAATAAATCATTTCTTTATATAATATAACTTAATTAATCTAAAATTACTATTTATATTAAAAAATAAGATGTTATAAATTGTAACAAATATCAATCGAATTGAATTCAAACATAAAAAAAAGTTATATTGAACTCAAATATAATTTTAAATTAGTTATATATTATACAGTTGAGTTGGGTCATTCCGACCCATATTAATGAATTTAAAACTTAATTTTTAACCCTTTTATTCTTTAGTTGAGCATGAAAGGTACTAACATAAATGATGAGGATAGAGTTGTCGAGAATTTTAGAGAAAAAGAAAAGAGAACATTTATGAAAGGAAGGAAACTAACAAATTTGATCCCATTTGAAAAACAACTCCTCCACTTGCAGACGGAAACACACGATAGTAAGTAAAATACAAAATTATCATTTATTTGTATTTATGTTACATGTATATATTTTTCTCATTTAGAACATAAGGACATTTATGTCATTGTACATATACAAATTTTTTAGGAACCAAACAAAAGAAAAGAGTAACATAAATAATCCAAAAAATCATCTCATTTATTTTTATTTCCTGTTTACTTTCATTCGTTTTACTCTCTCTTTCCTAAAATCAAACAAATAAATAAATGATTTTTATTTTTATTTTTTGTGTTAAATTTTAACAATTTAACCATTAAATGATTTTTTAATAAATAAATAAATTTATGAATTTTCATAAAATTTAAAAATTGTTTGATGATTGTCACGCATCCAATTTATTCCTTATACAGTCCATTATTAAAAACACATTTCTCTTTTTTCTACCCATAAATACTACTACCTAGTTTTCCTCATTTCGCTTTGCGTAGTGGTCCATTTTGCATTCAAATTTTATTTGTACTATAATTGCTATTTCAATGGCGGCAGAAGCAAACTTGTTAAAAGGTAAAGTAGAGCATCCTCTAATTTACCCACCTAACTTAATTAATGAAGTTATGGCATTCACGTCGCGTTAACCTTCACGTGCACGGTTTTCGACCAACAGGTGTGGATGACAATAAGGTGGGATATTTGTCTGATATATTCGTATGTTTATGTATTAAAAAATTAATTAAATATTATTTTATAAAAACTATAAAAAAATAAGAATTTTAATATAAAATAATAATTAAAACATTATATTTATTAAATTTTATTTAAAATAAATTAAAAATAGATTAAAAAATTACATAAATTTTAAATAAATTTATAAAAAATAAATTAAATATTTATAAATTTTAAACGAATATGAATATTGATACACGGCATATATATATATATATATATAATTATCGTTATTTTTGTATTCAATTTAATGAATTGAATATTATCTGTATTCGTATCAATCAAATTAGATATTTTTTATGAAAGTTGAGATGAATTAAAATATTATACGTAAGCATTTATGGAACTTCAATGACAACTCCTTTTCCCCGCATAATAGGTAACAATAAATTCGTAGTTGTTTTTGAAGTCAATAGTGGAATGAAGAAAAGTAAAATGATAAAGTTTGAATAAAATTAACATAAATGATAAGGTTTAATATTTGGCTTTTTTACCAATTTAAAATCAAATAATAATAATATTAAAAATATTATTTTTTTAAAAAATATTTATCAAAATAAATAGTTTATGTTAATGTGACATCGAGTTAAAGAAAACATCTCTAAGGGTGATATTTTCTAAACACAGAATATTTGAACAGAAAATATCTCCTCACGTCCTATCATATATCAGTTGAACAAAAAAGCTCATGGAAAAACATTAACGCCTTCCCCGAGATAGTTTCTTTTCAAATTTGATCATGGGTTAGTTGAATAGAAAACGTATAGAGAGAAAGACAGAGACATTTTTTGTTCATAATTTTTTTTAGCTCTCACAATGTTTAAGTTGTAGATTAATTTTTGATGTGGAGTATATGATTGATGCGATGCGTGTTGCTAATTTAGTTAGGACCCCTATTGCATAACGATACTATTGCACATATTTTTTATATAGAAAAGTTATAGTTTAATTTGATATTTAATTTTAAAAATCACATTTTTTGTATTATTAAAATTTAAGTTGATAAATTTAAATATTAATTTTTTATATGTGTAGATTTAAGATAATATTCATAATTTTATTTATTTTTTTAGTATTTAATATATTATGGTTGATTTTGGAAAGTTGATTTTATTAAAATTAATTCATATTATTAAAATATTATATTAAATGCATTCAATTAGTATATTTATTGTGATTTATTAATATTAGTTTAATATGTGTTTGAATAAAAATGTCTAAATAAAATATGTTTAAAATTACGTATTTTTTTATTTTTAAATTTAAGTTATTATTGTAGAATTAATTATTTTTTTATACTTAAATTAATAAATGTTAATTTAATAAACACAAATAATGTTATTCATGTTTGAAGTATATTTGTTTTAAAATTTTAATTTTAAAGTATTAAATAACAAATTTAATTTAAAGAAACAAATTTAAAATATTCATTAATTTATGGAAATTCAGAGTAATATGTTTCCTTAAATTAACGCTTTAAAATAACAACAACAACAACAACAACAACAACAACAACAACAACAACAACAACAATAATAATAATAATAATAATAATAATAATAATAATAATAATAATAATAATAATAATAATACATTGAAAGAAAATGTTTATACCTCTATATTCCCTGTTTTACAGGTCTAATAACTAATATTCAATGGTTCATAAATAATACTCTGACCACCAAACATGACCTGAAGCAATTAATTAAGAGCACCTCTAGTGGGGAGTGCTTGTTGTGTATCTTAAAAATAAGCAACAGTGCTTGCAAGAAATTCCCATTGGAGTCTGTGATACCCTCTACCCCAACATACATATATAATAATGATAAAAAGAACGTCTTATTGAGTTAAAAATCTTTAGAATTAAAACAACAATTCCAATAACATGAGAGTAGAGAATTCACATTCATCAACTTTAAAACATGATCAAATGCGGAAAAAAAATAAAACAAGAGTTCTTCCAAAATATAATAATGAAATCCTAACTATGCCTAGTTATGCCCCGATGTCACATATCCTATTAGAGCATGCCCAACTAAAGCCTAAGCCTCATCACCAACATCCTCATGCTGATGATCACCTACAACACAATTTTAAACACATACAAAGGACAACAAGGGAGTGAGAAACATCTCACTCGGTTCCAAGTGTAGAAATAACGATTAGGCAACACACACACAAATCATACAAGCACAGTCATAGCTACATTATTTAAGTACAAATTCCAATTATACATACAACAGTAACACATGCACAGTCATTCATCATGCAATGATCTCATGGACTCGACTCATAAATGTATGTGGCACTAGTCACGTGTCTAATAATCACATTTCTCATCATTTCATCACTAGTGACCCAAGGTACACCTTGTTAGCTTGTTACATTACCATTGACCCTAAGGTAAACCTTGTTAGTTTGTTACATCACTAGTGACCCTAAGGTACACCTTGTTAGCTTGTTACATCACAAATGACCCTAAGGTACACCTTGTTAGCTTGTTACATCACTTGGTGACCAAAAGGTACACCTGATTAGCTGGTTACATCACGTGGTGACCCATGGTACACCTGGTTAGCTCATAAATGCAAATGATGCATGTCACACATTCACGATTTCATTGATTCAACATTTCACATTTCACATCTCATCATATCTCATGTCACATTATTTCACAATATCATATCATAGATCATATGTTCGGCTTTCACATTCTCACATCATATTCACATAGTCTCATACAAGAAATTTCTTGTAATCATATACATCAAATAGTACATAAATCATACCAAGAACTTATCCAAAACATGAAGCCATCATCAACTTTACATATAATGCTTCAAATCATCCATAGATCATATTCCTAATTTTACTTCATAGGATTTTTCACAAGAACCCACAGAGCACTATAATTCATATCAAAACTTATTTGTTTTCAAAATTAATCACATATTCATACATCTCATTCAACAAGGAGCATAACAGAGCAATTAGAAAGCAAAACAGAAAACATTCATATTTTTCCTGTTTCTCACAGGGTTTCCTGTAGGAACCCATAGAGCACTCTAATTCATATCAAAACATATTCATTCTCAAAATCAATCACATATCTACACATCACATCCAACAAGAAATCCAACAGAACAATTAGATGGCAAAACAGAAAACGTTCATATTTTTCCTGTTCTTAGAAGCATGCATCAGGCAAGGGATTGGGGCCAATCTAGCTACCCAACAATTATTCTCACACCCCGAGTGAGGTTTCTCACTCCCCCTTACCTGGATAAGCAGAAGACGAAGCTAGAGAAGAATCTGGTTGATCTCCTTCTCTTGGTTCTCCTTGGTCTCTAGAGAGTGTATCTAGAAATAGTGCCAAAGTGCTCTATTTATAGATTTCAGGAGTGGCCAGAACGACCCGTTTCAGATCCGGAATGACCCGTTCTGGATCCTTTCATCATGTGGAAAATTCACATCTGGAATGGCCCGTTCTCAAACCAGAATGGCCCGTTCTGGAGATGAGTTTTAACTCATAACATCCATATTTGGAACGACCCGTTCCCAACTAGGGTTATAGGCCATTTTGGTGGTTTGGAACGACCGGTTCCAATTTGGAAATGACCCGTTCTGGGCTACCAAAATTAGGTCTTTTTAGTAGTTTGGAACGACCCGTTTCAATTTGAGAACGGCCTGTTCTGGGCTACTAAATCACCTCAATAAATCTTATGAAAATTACTAAATTACCCTCCATAAAAAGTATGAAAACTAGGGTGTTACAGAGTCATTCTACGTGGCAAGACAAGTTCCTAATTTTTTAGCTCTATTGCTTGGAGAAGGAACGATGCTTAGCAATCTGAAAATTGAAATGGAGATGTGTGATTGGTTGATTTGATCCAAGGTGGAACGTGGACAGAGATTTTGGAAACCAAAAACACTGATAAAACAACAGCACCTGGTCCTCCGTCGTCTTCCTCCGATGGCTCTCTTCAGGCACACCGGAGATTTTTTGGTTCGGTGGCCATGTTGTCAGCCACGATCGCACGTCCGGTGCGGCGTGGTTGTTGAAGTCGCTGGCTTGCACGATGCTTGCGTGGTGGTTCAAGAAGGCGGGTCACACGCAAAAAGGGTTCTCACGTTCGTCACTCGCGCGGTTCTCTAGTGGATCTTGTCAATCACGATTGCACGACCAGATCTCTAGCCTAGGTTCGATCTTCTCAACCAGCCGCTCGCACGACTAGATTTTCACGCGCATCTCCGGCTGTCTGCGGCGTGCGCCTCTCTGGGGCCATCGATGGTTGTGAGCCGCGATTCTTTAGTTGGAGGTCAGATCTTTGGTTGGAGGTTAGATCCTCTCCAGAGAGTGTATCTAGAAATAGTGCCAGAGTGCTCTATTTATAGATTTCAAGAGTGGCCAGAACGGCCCGTTTCAAATCTGGAATGACCCGTTCCGGATCCTTTCATCAGGTGGAAAATTCACATCTGGAATGGCCCGTTCTCAAAACAGAATGGCCCGTTCTCAAACCAGAATGGCCTGTTCTGGAGATGATTTTTAACTCACAATGTCCATATTTGGAACGACCCGTTCCCAACTAGGGTTATAGACCATTTTGGTAGTTTGGAATGGCCCGTTCTAGGCTACCAAAATTAGGTCTTTTTAGTAGTTTGGAATGACCCATTCCAATTTGGGAACGGCTCGTTCTGGGCTACTAAATCACCTAAATAAATCTTGTGAAAATTACTAAATCACCCTCCATAAAAGGTATGAAAACTGGGGTGTTACAGAGTCATTCTACGTGACAAGATAAGTTCCTAATTTTTTAGCTCTATTGCTTGGAGAAGGAACGATGCTTAGCAATCTAAAAATTGAAATGGAGATGTGTGATTGGTTGATTTGATCCAAGGTAGAACATGGATACAAATTTTGGAAACCAAAAAAACTGATAAAACAATAGCCCCCGGTCCTCCGTCGTCTTCCTACGATGCGTCTCCTCAGGCATGCCGGAGATTTTTTGGTCTGGTGGCCATTTTGTCAGCCACGATTGCACGTCCGGTGCGACGTGGTTACTAAAGTCGTCAGCTCGAATGACGCTTGCGTGGTGGTTCAAGAAGGCGGGTCACGCGCAAAAGGGGTTCTCACGTTCATCACTCGCGCGGCTCTCCAGCTGATCTTGTCAACCGTGATCGCACGGCCAGATCTCTAGCCTATGTTCGATCTTCTCAACCAGCCGCTCGCACGACCAGATTTTCGCGCACATCTCTAGCTTTCTGCGGCGTGCGCCTCTCTGGGGCCATCAGTGGCTATGAGCCACGCATCTTCGGTTGGAGGTCAGATCCTCAATCGCGCGCAATCGGGCAGAGGTCAGATTGTCAGCCACGCACGCAACTGATGAGCGTCGAACTTCAACTGCCCACGCACGCTCTAGCGGTGACCTTGCCGCGCAACTTCTTCGGGCCAGGCAGTGAGATGGTGAAACATTGAGAGAGAATGAGAGATTGAAGGGTGATAATGAGAGCACCTCCAGGGAAGGGAAAGAGACATTGTGAAGGGAAGGGAAAGTGAGAAAAGGAAAATGAGAAAGGAAAGGTGAAACTTGAACGAAGGAAAAAAATTAGAGACGTTGGTGTAGCTGTTGAGAGACGTTGGGAGAGACGTTGGAGCTATGTTTATAAATTGATGTTCACTGCTCAGTTCATTTGCACTTCACTATTCATGTTTACTATTCATTTCAAAAAAAATTTACTATTCACGTTTACTGTTCACATAAAAAAAATTCTCGTATTTTATTTTTATTCATCAGTAATTTTTTTATGTTCTAGCAATGGATCCCAATCAATATAATTTTCAAAGTTATTTTTATGTTCAAGCCGTTATGAAATTAGCCGTTATGTTACTAGCCGTTATAAATTAGTCGTTATGAAACTAGCCATTTTTTATGACACTATATAATTTATACACATTTCTTGCATCTCATTCTCAAAACCTACTTCAGTTATTTGTCTCAAAATCTATTTGTTGCTTCCTATTTTCTCTAAAGTTTACACTTTAGTTTTCCACAAAATGGATTCCAACAGAGACTTTAATGCTTTGTTTGAGCAAGTTATAAATGAGGAACTTGAAGAAAACACCGACGAACATTTAATGAGAATAGTACTTGAGTTGCAACAACAATCTGACAACACTACTCGTCGAAGGAAAAAAATATTGATGATTGATCGACGTCGTGATGAAGGGCATAATCGATTGTTCAAGGATTACTTCTCTGAGAATTCAGTTTACAAAGATGCTCAATTTCGACAAAGATTTTGAATGCAAAGGCACTTGTTCCTTAGAATTATAGAAACCCTTGGTCATTATGATGATTATTTCAAGATGAGGGTTGATGCAACTCGAAAGAAGGGTCTTTCACCATTACAAAAATGCACAGCTGCAATTCGTATATTAGCATATGGATCAAGTGCTGATAGTACAGATGATTACATTCGAATTGGTGAAAGCACTGCTATGGAATGCTTAGAGAGATTTGTATCCAGTGTGTGCAACATATTCAAAGCTGAATACCTTAGGAGGCTTAACAATGAAGATGTTGAACAACTACTCCAAATGGTGAAAGCACTACTGTGGAATGCTTAGAGAGATTTGTATCCAGTGTGTGCAACATATTCAAAGATGAATACCTTAGGAGGCTTAGCAATGAAGATGTTGAACGACTACTTCAAATGGGGAATGCACGTGGCTTTCCAGGTATGTTCAGGTCTATTGATTGTATGCATTGGGAATGGAAAAATCATCCAGTTGCTTGGAAAGGACAATTTGTCGAGATGATCATGACAAACCCACAATTATGCTTGAAGTTGTAGCTTCACAAGACTTGTGGATTTGGCATGCTTTTTTTGGCACCACAGGTTCAAATAATGACATTAATGTGTTGAATGCTTCGAATATGTTTAATGACATTTTGTCAAGACAAGCTCCTTGTGAAAGAAAATATGCACAAATGTTTTGATGATGCCAAAGTGATTATAAAGCATTGAAGAAGAATCAAGGTTGAGCTAAAACAAGTTGATGCAAGAACAAGATCTCAAGTGTTACATAGATAAGTCTTGTCAACTTAGCTAAGAATGTAAAAGAATCTTTTAGAATTGCAAGTATGCTTGGCCTTAAGAATAAGTTTTCAAAAACCTCAAATTAATCTCTTTAAATTTAAGCAAGTTTTAAATTTTTGAAAGGAAGTAAAAATGTTTTTGAAAGACTTAACAAAAGCTTTAAAGAATAGTTCAAATCATTTCTTAAAAGAGATTTATGAAAGAAATTATTGATATGAATTTTTCTACATAAAAGTTTTTGAAACAATGCAAAAATATGTTCTGGTTATCCATTACCAGACCTTGTTATCCATTACCAGAACAAGGAAACTTCAAAGTTCATATTCTGAATACAAAATGTGTTTTTGTAATCGATTACCAAACCTTGTAATCGATTACCAGAAGATGAAACTTCAAAAATTTGAATTTAAATGATATAACGTTTCAAACATTTTGAACTTATAAACCGTTGTAATCGATTACCAAGTCTTGTAATCGATTACTAGAGTTTCTTTTCTGAAAATTTATAAAGAGTTACAACTCTTCATGAAAAGACACAACCTAAGAAATAATTGTCTATAAATACCTATAATTTTTTAGAAGAAGTTTATGAACTCTATTATGAAAAAGTCATATACAAAAACATCTTGGCCAAAATTCATTTGTATTATTCTAAAAGAGTTCATTAAGATCATAAAAGTGTATATCTACTCTTAAAAGAGAGTTATTCTGTAATTCCAAATTGATCATTGGATCTGTGAAGGAGAAAGGGTTTTTCTCCTTGTTGGTTTTTGAATCTCAACACAAGGAAAGGGAGTTCCGAGGTGTTGGAGGATTCAAGTCTTGTAAGGTTTACAAGAATAGTGGAAATCTCAAGTGGGAGACTTAAGGACTGGACGTAGGCAGTATTGGCCGAACCAGTATAAAATTGAGTTTGCAATTCTTTTTTCCCTATACTTTTAATTACTTGTTATTTATTGTGATTGAGTAGTTTGCATCATCATTCATTCTTTACATGTAAATTTATCTAAGGAATTGAATTTGTAAAAAAGTAATTCGGAAAAGTTTTATAAGAGGAAAATTTGGAAAACTTAATTCATCCCCCCTCTTAAGTTATATGAGGCTACTTGACTAACACTCCTGTTGTACAATACATAGTGAATAGAACCCAATATAATATGGGTTATTATCTTGTTGATGGTATTTATCTTGAGTGGGCTACATTTGTGAAAACCATCCCTATGCCACAAGGAGAAAAGAGGAAATTATTTGTCAAACGACAAGAATCAGCAAGAAAAGATGTAGAGCAAGCATTTGGAGTATTGTAATCTTGATTTGCAATTGTGCATGGACCAGCACGTGCTTGGCGTGTTGATACATTGAAGAATATCATGTATGCATGCATCATACTACATAACATGATAGTTGAAGATGAGAGACACACATACAATATTAATTTTGATTATGATAATGTGGTAACGAATTCTCGACTACCGATATATTTATTGGTTCTCATCCTATTTTTACTACAACATACTTACAAAGGAGGGCACATCTTCGTGATAGACAGCAATACCGAAAACTACAACACGACTTGGTGAAACATATTTGGGAACGTTTTGGACATCATAATAACGAAAATTAGTGCGTATTTAATTTTTATATTTAATTTTGTTGTAATTTTTGGTAATTCTTTTTATTATGTAATTTCTTTTTATTATTGTAATTTTTTTATTATGTAATTTCTTTTGTTTGTTATTCATATTTATATATTATCCATAATAATTAATTTTATAAAAATTTATCATAAAGTCTAGTGTGAGGTGTCAAAAAGTGTAGTATGAGTTGTAAAAAAGTAGGGGTGCTTATAAGCAATTTCCATTGGAGCAAAAATTGTAAAAATATAGTATGAATTGCTTATGAGTGACGTGACACAGTAGGACCCATTTAAAGTGGTTGGGAGTTGCTTATAAGCAACTCCCATTGTAGATGCTCTAATAATAATAGAACATGTAAACTTGGAAAAGGCCTTTTCCCGATGTGCAATTGGAACAATGTCATCATTTGACAGAGGCCATTCCACAACAAGCTTTACACTAATTTTCAAAACAACACCTTAAGTATTGACTTCCTTCTTCCATTGTTAGACTGCACAATGGAAGGCCACACTCTCCTCATTTCTAAACTGGATAGTATCTCCCCCGGAATACGATGTTTGATTCAAAATAACATAGTTAAAATGCATAAACTTAACAGAAAACATTCAGGAGGAGAAGCTTTCTTTAATGCGGTACTACGTTGGTACAAACTATTTATTTTGATAAATATTTTTTTTTAAAATTATTTTTTGTATTATTATCTTTTATTATTTAAGTTGGTCAAAAAATCTTAAAACTTTTATTTTGTTTTTTTTTTATTAATGTTCTAAGGTCTCGTCTTAGACTAATTTGATTCGGTCAAGAGATAAGCAAAATTTAGTTAAATATTGTTGTTTTGCTAAGAATTGAACTCGAGTATTGTCCGAACGATTAGACCTTAGATAATTGATAATAATACATTTTTTTAATCTTTTAGTAAATAATTGATAATAATTTTATGTTTTTCTAAGTAATATCTCTCTCTCTATATATATATGTGCATTGATATTTTCTCATTTATGTTATTGAATTTGAACAATATGTTTAAATATATAATATTCATTAATTGACATGGCTATCAAAATTGACTTGGTTTGACAGATGACATGTTGGTTCGCTAAGACAATATTAGATTGGGTTCTTTATTTTAAGGTCCAAAAAAGATTGAACCAATTTGGCCCAATTCGATGGGTCAATCTAGTCAGACAGAGCTAGAAAATTAGGCTTAAAAAGTATCAAGCCTATTTGATCCGATGTTATTTTTAGTTTTTTTTCCTTTTAAATTAGATGTAAAATTATTAAAAATATATCATAGATTTTAAGTTATATATACGTGTGTTTATATACAGTGACGAATCCATAAACTTTACATAGTAGGGGCAATACTTATTCATATATTTATAATATTAAAAATTTTACATATAACTTTTAAAAGTATAAATATATATCATAATTATTTTTTAACAAGCTTTTATATTTACAATTATGATTAAGAATGAAAATAAATTAGGTCAGTCAAAGTTATATTATAAGTTAGTAGGTTTGAATATAACTTTCTTTCAAAATATATGTCTTAAATATGACTTATTTATTTGTTATAAACATTTTTTAAATGTTTGATTAAAACTATAATCCTAAAGACTTACTTTATAATAATTTAACATCAATAAAAACATAAAAATAAATATGTTAAATTGTATAAAAATTAAGTTTAATTTATTTATGACATAAACATGTTTTAAATATCTAATATAAAAGTTTAGATAACAATTTATTTTAAAACATATTTTATAATAAAATTCTAAATAGAACATAAATCTTTCAATCTTTCCTACTTTGATTTTTTTAATCAATGTATACAATCTTACAATCTTTATTATTTTGATTTTTTTAATCAACATATACAATAATTAGAAATTATAAAAGGTAAATATGCATGTTGTAAAATTTATTTTATCAAAAGTTAAAATTTTTAATATATTATGTTATGTATGTGAGCATTAATATATATATATATATATATATATATATATTATAATTACATTTTTTTAAAAATTGATTCATTATTAAACAATATTCTTTATCACATATGATAATTAATTTCTTTCAAAAGTTTGACAAATATCAAATAAATGAACATCTCTTCTAAATTTATATTTTATACATATGATAATTTAAATATATATTTATTTTATTAGAATATAGATTTTTTTTAAAAATATATTATTTTTTTGATAAAAAATGTATGGGTAAAATGGTAGTGGGGGCAAGTGCTCTCACTACCCTCAAAGTAAATCTGTCCCTGTCTATCTATCTATCTATCTATCTATCTATATATATATATATATATATATATATATATATATATATATATTAATTTAATTATATTCAATTTGATATTGCATATAACTTTCACTCTCATAATCACACAATCATAGAGTCTATCTTTTATATTTGATCATTCAAAAGTGAGAGGATGTACTTTAGAGGATAAAGCGCACTCACAATTATTAATTATAAAATCAATGATTAACATTTGTAATAAAATCAAATTCTAGCAAGATAAAATCTAAAATCAATTATAATATCAACGATTTATGTTTTTAATCCATGGTTATTATTTCCCTTTATTTTTTAAAGTGTAATTCCCTCACTTTAGAAGAGGGAGATCCTTTTTTTTTCTCTCTTTTAAAAATGCATTTCACATATTAATTTTATAAATAATCCAAAATTTCTCTTAGGTTATATGTAACATCATGCTTTTTCATAAATAAATTGATCATATATGTATTTTAAAAATAAGAGGAGTTGATTTTTATAGGTTTTGATAAATTTTTTTTAATTAAATTATTTGTGAAATTAAATTATAATATATAATATATTGTATTATTATTATTACTATTATTTTGTTATTTTATATTATTATTAAGTGGCAATTGACTTGTCCTTGCCTTTCAGTTTTTTTGCCATAATAAAATAAAATAAAAAATTACTAAAATAAATTAATAAAAAATTATTTACCAAATTAAATAGTTTTGGCCACGTCGGATTAGGAGAGAGACAAGAAAGCGTCAACTGTGGCAATGATTTCTAGAAAACGTCAAGTTATGACGCTTTCATGCATACACATAGGAGAGAGGGACACATTCATGTAGGAGAGAGGGGCCTTTTGCATGGCAACACAAAGTCACCATGGTTGACGTTTTGTGCACATGCATGAATCAATGAAAAATGTCACTATGATTGACGTTTTATGCATGAAGTGTAACATGTCACCCTGGCTGACGTTTTGCTACATTTGTCCTCCTATCCTCCGTGCTCAATGGTCCTTGTATCCTAGTCCTCAGTGCTCATTGTAGTAAAAAATTACAGGTCCATGAACGTGAAGTCCCATCCGCGTGAACATAAAGTCTCATCATTTCTTTGGCTACGTGTGAAGTTAAAATTATTATCCTTTGTACTATCCGCATCACGAAGCCGAGCTCAAGCTTAGCACTAAAGCGCTAAATGACGTCGGATGAACACTATAAGACATCGGCCAAAACAAAGGCCCACTATCTGAACGGATCACAACCGACCTCGGGCCTAGGGCCCAGATAAACCCTAATTCACACTAAGGTACGTGCACAACATATACGAGACCCATACACCCACAAAGACTAACTTTAGCATCGGAGTCTCTTTTACAGGTACCACCCCCACTTTGGAGCAACCGACGTACCCAGCGAAGGAGGCTCACCGACCTTGCCTAGCAGATCGTCTCTCACGACTGATCTCTGGTAAGAACATTTGGCACCCACTGTGGGGCCGATCAAGACATTTCTTATCGGCCATGCTTATAGTTTTTACTCAAAGCCATAGTAGATAAGCAACAGACGAACAAGATCACGTAGCAAGAATGGAAGGAGAAGCGACATTGAGATGGCTGATCGAGTAGGTCCATCAAATGCGACAACAACACGCCGATGACCTAGAGAACATCCGCGCCCGACACGAAGCGGACCTAGCGGCGCTACGAGCTGAGAATGAGCACATCTGCGCCCAGCTTCCTTAACGCCCCCCTGATCAGCCCCCTCAACCAAGCAATCAAAACGAGGAAGAAGGGCACTCGGTTTCCCAGCCATCGACTGCACCAAGGGTGGCGATCCATAGGTCTACTGCACATCGTTCACATGTACCGACGTACAGGTCAGACCATGAAGTCAGCAATGTACCTGCCCAGGCTCCAGGACATAGGGTGAGCATCCTCCGTCATCCTTTTGTTGACGGCATCACGGAGACGCCTCTTTCTTTTGGATGGAAACCTCTCAACATCGATCGCTATGATGGCACTACCAACCCAGATGAGCACGTTGATCTGTACTTCACGCAGGTAAACCTATACACTAACGATGATGCTATCCTGTGTAGGGTTTTCTGACCTCGCTCAAGGGATCGGCACTCGCCTGGTATACTCAATTGCCAGCGGGATCAGTCGATAGCTTCGACACTCACCTATTCACGGCGCAGTACGCAACGAGTCGACCGTCTGCCGCCTTGGCCAGCCTCAAACAGGGCGACGACGAACCATTGAGGACGTTCATGAAGCACTTTGCCGGCATCTCTGTCAAAATCCACAACCTAAACCCCGAGGTTGCCTTACACGCCGTGCTCATGGAGCTCAAGCTAGGACCTTTCGTTGATAGCCTTTGTCAGCGACCTTCCCCGGACATGGACGAACTCCGTGCTCGAGCTACGGGGTACATTTAGATGGAAGAGCACACTGCTTTTCATGACCAAGTTCGTGGGAAACCATAGGGGAAGCAAGACCGTGGCCACAAAGATAAGGTAAAAGTCACCAACGACAACCAATTCAAGAAGGTTAGGCTGAACAAAGGAGGGAAGTATGACTTCTACACCCCCTTGAACGCACCCCGAGTACATATACTGGAGGAGGCTAGCAATACCAACTTGATTACTCTACCACTGCCTAGGCACAACCCTAGTAGCGAGGACAAATCCAAGAATTGCCGGTATCATAGAAACTATGGTCACACAACCGAGGAATGCCGCACACTCAGGGACCGCATCGAGGAACTCGTCCAAGGAGGGAACCTCAGGCAATACGTCCAACGACAACAATCTCACAGAGGAGGCTACCACGGATGAGGACGAGGACGAGATCGAGGTTCTGGCACTAGCACAGATCAACCCTCCGGATCTTAGCAAAACACCGACGGAGTAGTGGAGGCTAAGGTAAGTCATGATACAGGAACGACTCCTTTACGTGGAGTCATCAATACAATTGCAGGTGGCTTCGTAGGGGGAGGCTCCAGTAGCTCGGCACGTAAAAGACACTTACGGAGCATCAACCACGTCCACACTGACACCTCAGCCCCGCACTGCAACACACCACCCATCACCTTCACGAATGACGACTACACGGGCATTTTCCCAAACCAAGACGATCCCATGGTCATCACGGTAGAGGTAGCTAACTAGGAGGTCCACAAGACGCTGATTGACCAAGGAAGCTCAGTTGACATCCTGTATTGGCTAACATTCCTAAGGTTAAACGTCCCCCATTCCCTGATCCAACCTCACACAGAACCCCTAGTTGGTTTTACAGGTGAACGAGTCCACACCCAGGGATACATCGACCTACAACAACCTTCGGGATCCCTCCCAACTCAAGGACGATCATGGTCAGATACCTCCTCGTTGAGGCCAACACGTTGTATAACATCATCATCAGCAGGCCGACGTTGAACCAACTTGAAGCTGTGGTATCTACCCCGCACCTGACGATGAAATTCCCAGGGAGCAACGACAAGATAATCTTAGTTAGGTCAAATCAAAAGACAGCTTGACAATTCTATGCCGAAAGCCTAAAGGCCTCACCTTTAGAGGAGCACCGTCGAAGTGACCCCCCTATAGTAGCTCACATAACCCAAGTTGATGTCACTAACCTAGATCCGAGGTCAGAATCCCATGACAATCGACCAAGTCCAATTGACGAGCTTGCTGATCTGCAAATCAAAAAAATCCCTGGCTAGTGCACCAAGATAAGCCAACATTTGAGCACGGAGTTGCGGCAACAACTTGTAACCAAACTCTCCAAAAATGTTGACCTGTTTGCATGGTCCAGCGTTGACATGCCAGGTATAGACCCTAACCTTATCTATCACAGGTTGGCAATCCATAAAGAAGCCAAACCAGTGGCTTAGAGAAAATGCAAAGTCGGAGGAGAAAGATGAGAAGCCATCGGGGCTGAAACGCAAAAATTGTTGAGAGCAGGCTTTATCCGAGAAGTCAGATACACTACTTGTCTAACCAATGTAGTACTCGTCAAAAAACACTTGGGAAAGTGGTGCATGTGCATCGATTACACCGACCTGAACAAGGCAGGCCCAAAAGACGTGTACCCTCTACCGAGCATGGACAGGCTGGTCGACGAAGCCTCTGGCCACGCCCTCCTCAGCTTCTTAAACGCATATTCGGGGTACAACCTGTTGAGCTTAGAGAAGCTTGAAGCTTAAAAGAGTTTTGATGATCACAAGATATGAGACAACAACAACAACAATGTGGAAGCACAAAAACAAAGTCAGAGAAAGTCAAGAATGTTGAAGATTGAAGAATCTACATCTGGAAGATGTTCCCTAGAAGTTTTAGTTTTGATGTTTTGCTCATGTTGCTTTTTATTTTAAGCCTATGTCAAAAGGATAATGTATTGATTGTTTAAAAGATTAGGCTTGTATGTGTTTGTTTGTTATGTGTTAAAAATTAGTAATTAACATGAAGGTGAAAATATCATAATACTCATTTTTCTTATTTCATTCATTGTTGAGAACATGAAGTATTAATTTACTGAGTGTTTGAGACTTTAAATGAAAACTTGAAAACATCAGAAATTTTCTGAGTTAAGGAATAGATTACCTGAACTGGTAATAGATTACCTGACTCATGTTGAAAAACTGATTGATACTGGAATAATCGATTACCATGTGTGGTAATAGATTACCAAACTGATTCTGATGATTTCAAGAGGAAAAAGGATCGTGTTAATCGATTATCTCTTTAAAGTAATCGATTACCTCTGTTCCAAATGTGAGTTTTGTGTTATTTTGGCATCGTGTTAATCGGTTACCATGTTAGGTAATAGATTAAAACAGGAGCTGAAATAATTAGTTCAGTTATTCTAACTCGTGGTAATAGATTACCATCACAGGTAATAGATTATCTCCGTTATGAATATAACTGAAATAACTGTTTCCTTGCACATGAAAATTGTCTTTAAATAAGATTAAAACTGAAGCTTTTAAAAGAGAATTTTCACACACGGAAAGAAGAGAAATACTTACACGAACAAGAGAGACTTTTTTTTTAGAATACACATTACTGCAAAAGAGAAAAAGATTTTCTGAAAAAGAAAGAAAGAACATATCTGCTGAAAATCAACTTTTGGAAAAAGAAGTGTGCAAGATCAATTCAAGAAGATGAAGTTCATATAGAAAATTCATTCTAAACTGGTTTACGTTGTTGAAGATCATATCTACACGAACAGGTGTACTCGTTTCTGATCTTTTGTTATTGTTTGAATGGTTTTAACTCTTGAGATTAGAGAATCTCTGGAAGAGTTGTGTAAAAAGAAATCTTGAGATAGGTTTTTCTCAAGTAGGATATTGTGGGATCAATATTCTTGGGTTATATGTTTCTTGTGGAGTCAAGAAATGGTTTGTTAATCTTGTGGGTGTCAAGATTTGCTTGTTAAATTCATTGATTGGATATTGCTTGTGCAGGGTGCATGTAAAGAATATCAATAGTGGATTTGACTGGATTTAGAGGTGTATCTAAATTTGAAACTGGATGTAGGCCTTTGGATGGCTGAACCAGTATATATCTTGGTGCATGATTTTCTTAACTCTTACACTCTTTACATTCTGTATAAGTTTCTTGATTAATGTTGTATGAAGAAAAACATTATCTGCAGAAACTGAACTTTAAAGATTCTTGGTAATTGATAAATTCAATCTTTACATATCTTGTATTAATTGTGTTATTCAAATCTTGTTGGATAAGCTGTGCATATATAACTCTGAATTACTTTTTATGTTTAAAGGTTTGTTTTAAATCAAGATTTGTTTGGTAAAGATTTAGAAAGCAAACAAGAAAAGGAAAACTAACATAGAATCTATTCAACCCCCCCTTCTAGATTCTAACCGTAGGGACCAACAATTGGTACCAGAGCTGTATCTTGTAAAACATTCAAGACTAGATCTTTAGAAAGGTTAGATGGCTGGTAATCAATTACCGTTTGCTGAAGGTGCTTCTATAAACAGACCCCCATTGTTTTGTGGAGATAACTATCCCTTTTGGAAAGTTAGAATGAAAATTTTCATGGAATCTGTTCATAGAAATATTTGGCAGGCTGTAATCACAGATTACAAAATACCCACTAAGATAGAGGGAGGAAAAGAAATTGAGAAACCATATGATAGCTGGGATCAAAGTGAAATTAGAAGAGCAGAGAATGATGCAAAAGCTTTAAATATCATACATTCTGCACTAAATTCTGATGAATTTTTTAGAATTTCAGCTTGTTCTACAGCAAAGGAAGCTTGGGATTTAATCCAAGTAACACATGAAGGAACTCCAGAAGTGAGAAGAGCTAGAAAGAACACACTCATTCAGGAATATGAAACCTTCAGAATGAATCAAGGTGAAACTGTCATGGATATGCAAAAGAGGTTCATTCACATAATAAATCACCTAAAAGGATTAGGGAAAGACTTCGTGGAAGAAGAAGTAAATGTCAAAATCCTGAAGTCACTAAACAGAAGATGGCAACCAACTGTCACAGCAATTACAGAGTCAAAGAACTTAGCTCAGATGACAAGTGCTGAGTTATTTGGAAAGCTAAGAGAATATGAGATGGATCTGTCAAGGATTGCTGATGAAGAACAAAAAGATAAAAAGGCAAAAGGTCTGGCCTTAAAGGTAAAAGAATCCTCAAGTGATGAAGAGGATAGCAGCAATGAAAGTTCTGAACAAGAAGAATTAAATCTAATGGTGAAGAATTTCAGAAAATTCATGAGAAGGAAGAACAACAATAAGAGATTCTCCAGTCAGAAGAAATCCTTCAAGAAGAATGAAAACTCATCTCCAAAGTTCAAATGTTTTGAATGTGGAAAAGCTGGACACATGAGAGCTGACTGTCCAAGCCTGAAAAAGAATGAGGAGACGAAACAAAAGTTCAGATCAAAGAAAAAGAAAGCATACATAGCATGGGAAGAGAATGCCTCAACAACTTCAAGTGATAGTGATGAGGATCAGGAAGCAAATCTCTGTCTCATGACCAAACATAATTCAGATTATGAGGTATATGATTCTGACTCATCTATTGACTCGTATGATGAATTGCAAAATGCATTTGCTGAACTGTATGCTGAAGCAAAGAAATTAGAAAAATCAAATAATGTTTACAAAAAGAAAATGACACACATGAGAGATAAAATTTCTGATTTAGAGAATGATAACAGGAAACTACTTTCAGATATCTCTAAACTAAAGTCACCATGTGAGAACTGTGAAACATTGTATGCTGCATTAAAAGCAAAGGATAAAGAAAAACAGAATGTTAATGTTATGAAATCCATTAATTCCCACTCATGTAACTATTGTATGAAATCTGGTCATAACTACTACAGATGCATGATAAGGAAATTTGGCATTCCTAGTGGAAAATATAAATGGATTAAGAAATTAGATTATGTACTCACTGATTCTCCAGGACCCAAGATCCATTGGGTACCAAAATCAAATTGAATAACTTGTGTTGCAGGTGTGCTTGAGAGCAAAGCAATCAATGTGGTACTTAGACAGCGGCTGCTCAAGACACATGACAGGAGATAAAAGCAAATTTATCTCATTACAGGAAAAAGAAGGAGGATCTGTAACATATGGAGATAACAACAAAGGCAGAATACTAGGCTCAGGCAGTGTTGGTAACAATTCCAATACTCTCATTGAAAATGTCCTGTATGTAGAAGGTCTCAAATATAACCTGCTTAGTATTAGCCAGCTTTGTGACAAAAATTACAATATCTCTTTTAATAATCAATGCTGTATGGTTTGTGATAAGGAATCAAATGAAGTCCTGCTTATAGGAAAAAGAGTCAATAACATATACATCTTAGACTTAGAGCATTCATCATCCAATTCTTGTCTCACATCACATGATAATATAACATGGTTATGGCATAGACGCATTGCACATATAAATGCAGATCAGTTAAATAGACTTGCATCTAAAGATCTTGTTAGTGGTCTTCCAAAGATCAAGTTCTCTAAACAAGGACTTTGTGATGCATGTCAAAAGGGAAAGCAGACTAGAGCTTCTTTTAAATCAAAGAAAGTTATGTCAACCTCTAGACCGCTGGAACTTTTGCACATGGATCTCTTTGGACCATCAAGAACCAAAAGTCTAGGTGGAAACACTTATGCTTTAGTTCTCATTGATGACTACTCCAGATTCACATGGGTTGCATTTATATCCCATAAAGACAATGCTTTTAAAGCCTTTAGAATCATTTCAAAAAGAATTCAGAATGAAAAGGACTTGAAAATTAAATCTTTGCGAAGTGATCATGGTGGTGAATTTCAAAATGAATCTTTTCAAACTTTTTGTGAAGAAAATGGTATTAATCACAATTTTTCTGTCCCTAGAACTCCTCAACAAAATGGAGTTGTAGAGAGGAAAAATAGATCTCTAATAGAGCTAGCAAGAGCCATGTTAAATGAAAATGGTTTACCAAAATACTTTTGGGCTGATGCAGTAAGCACTGCATGCTATGTTCTAAATAGAATCTTGATTAGACCTATGTTAAAGAAAACACCATATGAGCTTTACAAAGGAAGAAAGCCTGACATTTCACATTTTAAAGTGTTTGGCTGTAAGTGTTTTGTTCTGAATAATGGAAAAGACACTCTTGGAAAATT
Organism: Cajanus cajan; assembly: GCF_000230855.2. Taxonomy (NCBI): domain Eukaryota; kingdom Viridiplantae; phylum Streptophyta; class Magnoliopsida; order Fabales; family Fabaceae; genus Cajanus; species Cajanus cajan. The sequence goes on from NC_138521.1 coordinate 27,617,825, forward strand.
TGATGCTAAGGCTGATGAAGGAGTTTTTATTGGATATTCTGCAATTAGCAAAGCATATAGAGTCTTTAACAAAAGTACCTTATCTGTTGAAGAATCTATACATGTTACTTTTGATGAAACTAACATCCTTGAAAAAGGAAAATCTCTTAATGATGAAGATGAGATAGGTGACAGTATTACACAAGAAGAAGAAAAACTGGAACTACAGCAGAAAACACCATCTGAAGACACATCACTACCCAAAGAATGGAGGAAACCCAAAGATCTATCTCTGGATAACATTCTTGGAGATATAAATAAGGGAGTTTCTACTAGACACTCTTTTAATCTTCTAAGTGATGATATGGCATTTGTTTCTCAAATTGAACCATTATGTGTGGAACATGCATTAAAAGATGAATTCTGGATAATGGCCATGCATGATGAACTGAATCAATTCAAAAGAAATGATGTTTGGATTTTAGTTCCTTTCAATAAGAATATGAATATCATTGGTACAAAATGGGTTTTCAGAAACAAACTAAATGAAGAAGGTGTTATAGTTAAAAATAAAGCTAGATTAGTAGCCAAAGGATACAATCAACAGGAAGGTATAGACTTTGGTGAAACATATGCTCCAGTTGCTAGATTAGAAGCTGTTAGGCTTTTACTTGCATTTGCTTGTGTGTTTGATTTCAAACTATATCAAATGGATGTGAAAAGTGCATTTTTAAATGGTTTAATTGATGAAGAAGTTTATGTAGCTCAACCACCTGGTTTTGTTGACTGCAAATTACCTAAGCATGTTTACAAGCTCAAGAAAGCTTTGTATGGACTGAAACAAGCTCCAAGGAAATGGTATGAAAGGCTGAGTAAGTTTCTACTAACTCATGACTTTCAAAGAGGTAATGTTGATAAAACTTTTTTCATAAAGAGAAAATCAAAAGATATTCTGCTGATTCAGATTTATGTTGATGATATAATATTTGGATCAACTAACCAATCTCTTTGTGGAGAATTTGTTTCCAATATGCAGAAGGAGTTTGATATGTCTATGATGGGAGAATTAAGCTTCTTCCTAGGACTACAAGTCAAACAAATGGAAAATGGAATTTTTCTACATCAAACTAAATATAGCAAAGAACTGTTAAAGAAATTTGATATGGAGAATTGTAAGATATCAAATACTCCTATGTCTACTAATTGTTATCTAGATAGTGATATTGCAGGAAAAGATGTTGAAGAATCAATGTATAGAGGGATCATTGGATCTCTTCTGTATCTAACAGCTAGCAGACCTGACATCATGTACAGTGTATGTGTATGTGCTAGATTCCAATCAAAACCAAAGGAATCACATCTGAAGGCTGTAAAGAAAATACTGAAGTATTTGAAAGGCACAATCAATGTTGGATTGTGGTATCCTAAAGGTACTTCTCCATCTTTAACTGGTTACTCTGACTCCGATTTTGCTGGTTGTAAATTGGATAGGAAAAGTACAAGTGGAACGTGCCACACGTTTGGAGAATGTCTCATATCGTGGCAGAGCAAGAAACAAGCTTGTGTAGCACTCTCAACTGCTGAAGCTGAGTATATAGCTGCTGGAAGCTGCTGTGCTCAGTCAATTTGGTTTAAACATCAACTTCAAGACTTTGGATTGAAGATTGATCACATACCACTGAAGTGTGACAACACAAGTGCAATTAACATTTCAAGGAATCCTATTCTACACTCAAGAACTAAGCACATTGAAGTTAGACATCACTTTATCAGAGATCATGTAGAGAAAGGAGACTGTGACATCAAATTCATAATGTCAGAAGATCAACTTGCTGACATCTTTACAAAGCCTCTACCAAAGGAAAGATTTTTCAAGCTAAGAACCAATCTTGGTATCATTAGTGAGTCCAATCTATCCTAAATCTCATAATTAAAGTATGATTGTGTGAATATGCATGAAATTGCTAAGCACTTATAAGTTTAAACTTGATGTATGTGCACTCATAATAGGAAATCACACAAAACACAGTATGCCCTGTATCTGCACACATTTCTCTGTGATAAATCGATTACCTATCGGGTTAATCGATTACCATTGGAAGAAATGAAGAAATTGCTGAAAAATCAACAGCAGTAATCGATTATCAATTTTCAGTAATCGACTACCTCTGCTACTTTGATGCAATTTCTGATGCATACCCACTGTGATAATCGATTACCATGCGGGTTAATCGATTACCACTCACTCACTTGCATAATTACCCTGTTTCAGTTGCGAGATAATCGATTACCAACTGGGTTAATCGATTACCTGACGCGAACCCCTGTTTTTTTTTAAGTACTCAAAAACCCTCTTTAAATCTGTTTCGAATTCAAATTAATTCAAAACTCTCTCCATTTTTGCTTCAAACTAAAACGAACGAAACCCCTGGTTCCCTTTTCTATCTCAAAATCTCTTTCAAAACCTAACCCTAAGCCCCATTCATGGAAAGTCTTGGCAAAGGAAAGCGTGTAAAGCACAAAGCCAACAGAGATTACCCTCGTCCTACTACTCAAGGTCAAGGTACATCTAAAAAGAAGAAACAAGAGTCCTCTCGTCCAGAACCTGAAGAAGAATATTCTCATTCGTGGTTATCAAGGAAGTCTCAAGAGGAAACTTTCAATGAGTCTTTTGCTTGCAAAGACATTGTGGCTCCAAAGGTACTCTACTCGTCTTGGCTTATAGAGCAAGGTTTTACATTTCCTACTCTGTTATCTTGTCAAGGAGTTAGCAAATTTGTTGGGTTAAGTGGACTGTACTACCCTGATCTTGTTAGGGTCTTTTACTCAAATTTGGGAAGAGATGAAAATGGTGCTTTGGTTTCAGAAGTTAAAGGAATAAAAGTTACTCTATCTGCTGATGTATTTTTGAAGATTGGTGGATTAACCAGAAATGGTATTAAACCTACCTTCAATGAATTAAAGATGAAAAATTTCTCAATAGGTAAAGATACGTTTTTTATGAGTATGCTGAGGGATGTTTCAGCCTGGGAGGCTAATAAAGAATACAAAAGAAAAGAAAAGAGGAAAATTACATATAATGCTGGAGGTCTACGAGTGGAAGATAGACTCCTACATTATGTAATTGTTTGGATTCTGGCAGCAAGGGGGAGCAATCACGCACAAATCAGTGAAGAAGATATGGCACTGCTCGCAGCTTTTAAGAACAACATTCAAGTTGATTGGGTATATGTGGTAGAAGACATAATGCTAAAGACAAGGAGGTTAATGGACTGCAAGTGTCCATATGCTGTGTTCATAAGCAAGGTATTGGTGTTCTATAAAGTTCCCTTAACTGGTGAAGCAAGAGAGGTCACCAGAGATGTTCATGATATCAAGGATAGAGCTCTGAAAATGATGAAGCTAGTGAAAACAGATGCTGGTTGGATAGCAAAGGAAGATGTTCCTACTGCTGAGACTACAGAGCCGTCTCAACCTGAAGTTCAAACTGAAGAAGAGGAAGGAGCTGAAGAGCCCAAGCCTCTTTCTACTTTTGAGCTATCTGTTCTGGCAAAGCTAGATGACATCAGAGAAACTCAGAGAAGAGATTATCAAGAGCTGAAGGCTTGTCTTGAATCTATATCTGAACGACTGGATGCGATGAACATACCCTACCCTGAAGAAATTTAGTTATGCATTACATTTTAGGCACTGCATTTTAATTTGTTCTGCATAAATACTTTGATTTATATTTCAGACTTAAAGTTTGTAATAGTTGTAGTATTTGTATGCTTCTGAACATTTTTAATGCTTATATGATGAAAGTCTTATTAAGTGCTTGTTGTTTTTGTTGCATAAGTATCATGTTATTTCTCTGTTTACTCTGTTTTTTTTTTTGGTTTGGTTAAGCCAAACAGGGGGAGAAATTCATGAGAAACTGATTAAATGTTTATATGGTTGTTTATGTATTGTATAAGAAAGAAATGGAAATAGAACTGCATAATGCTTTGTATGGAAGTTTTTGTTCTAGACATATGCAGGTTCAAATTCAAGTTCAAATTTCAAACAAACAAGTGAAACAAAACAACATGATGATTGTGAAAGTCAACATGAAGAGTTTGGCTCATCAAAACCAAAAAGGGGGAGATTGTTGAAGATTGAAGAATCTACATCTGGAAGATGTTCCCTAGAAGTTTTAGTTTTGATGTTTTGCTCATGTTGCTTTTTATTTTAAGCCTATGTCAAAAGGATAATGTATTGATTGTTTAAAAGATTAGGCTTGTATGTGTTTGTTTGTTATGTGTTAAAAATTAGTAATTAACATGAAGGTGAAAATATCATAATACTCATTTTTCTTATTTCATTCATTGTTGAGAACATGAAGTATTAATTTACTGAGTGTTTGAGACTTTAAATGAAAACTTGAAAACATCAGAAATTTTCTGAGTTAAGGAATAGATTACCTGAACTGGTAATAGATTACCTGACTCATGTTGAAAAACTGATTGATACTGGAATAATCGATTACCATGTGTGGTAATAGATTACCAAAATGATTCTGATGATTTCAAGAGGAAAAAGGATCGTGTTAATCGATTATCTCTTTAAAGTAATCGATTACCTCTGTTCCAAATGTGAGTTTTGTGTTATTTTGGCATCGTGTTAATCGGTTACCATGTTAGGTAATAGATTAAAACAGGAGCTGAAATAATTAGTTCATTTATTCTAACTCGTGGTAATAGATTACCATCACAGGTAATAGATTATCTCCGTTATGAATATAACTGAAATAACTGTTTCCTTGCACATGAAAATTGTCTTTAAATAAGATTAAAACTGAAGCTTTTAAAAGAGAATTTTCACACACGGAAAGAAGAGAAATACTTACACGAACAAGAGAGACTTTTTTTTTAGAATACACATTACTGCAAAAGAGAAAAAGATTTTCTGAAAAAGAAAGAAAGAACATATCTGCTGAAAATCAACTTTTGGAAAAAGAAGTGTGCAAGATCAATTCAAGAAGATGAAGTTCATATAGAAAATTCATTCTAAACTGGTTTACGTTGTTGAAGATCATATCTACACGAACAGGTGTACTCGTTTCTGATCTTTTGTTATTGTTTGAATGGTTTTAACTCTTGAGATTAGAGAATCTCTGGAAGAGTTGTGTAAAAAGAAATCTTGAGATAGGTTTTTCTCAAGTAGGATATTGTGGGATCAATATTCTTGGGTTATATGTTTCTTGTGGAGTCAAGAAATGGTTTGTTAATCTTGTGGGTGTCAAGATTTGCTTGTTAAATTCATTGATTGGATATTGCTTGTGCAGGGTGCATGTAAAGAATATCAATAGTGGATTTGACTGGATTTAGAGGTGTATCTAAATCTGAAACTGGATGTAGGCCTTTGGATGGCTGAACCAGTATATATCTTGGTGCATGATTTTCTTAACTCTTACACTCTTTACATTCTGTATAAGTTTCTTGATTAATGTTGTATGAAGAAAAACATTATCTGCAGAAACTGAACTTTAAAGATTCTTGGTAATTGATAAATTCAATCTTTACATATCTTGTATTAATTGTGTTATTCAAATCTTGTTGGATAAGCTGTGCATATATAACTCTGAATTACTTTTTATGTTTAAAGGTTTGTTTTAAATCAAGATTTGTTTGGTAAAGATTTAGAAAGCAAACAAGAAAAGGAAAACTAACATAGAATCTATTCAACCCCCCCTTCTAGATTCTAACCGTAGGGACCAACAAAGAAAAGGCTATGAAATAGAGCTATGTAATAGAGTTTAGAAAATAAAATGCTTTGAATGAGTTTTTATGTTGTGTATGCTGTGTGCATGAGCAAATCAATATCTAAGCTAAGTAGAGAGTGTATGATGATGAGTTAAAAAAGTTAGAAAGTTATTTTGAGGTTTAAAATGAAGTTTTGAAAACTAACTCAAAATAATCGATTATCGTTAAATATAATCGATTATTCTTGCAACAGGCAAAATGGGATGCCTTGCTGCAATAATCAATTATTTGCCAACATAATCGATTATCCCAGAAATAAATCTCTGGAATAATCGATTATCCAGCAAAATAATCGATTATATTGTTCTTGGTTGGTTTCTAGAAAACCTGAAGAACAAAATAATCGATTATTCTTTAAAATAATCGATTATTTGGGTCTGAGACTGTTATAAATTGTTTGAACTTTGAGAAACTTCAGACAAGAGTTAGAACTGATAATCAAATTGAGAAAAACGTTTTTGTGGAGTCTGTGTGACAATCTTGGAGAGTTTTCTTTGTGAAATCCAAAAGTAAAAACGTTTGTGAAAAACTTTGAGAAAGGATCATCATCATCACAACATTCTTGAAAAGGGAAGATTAAGATTTGCTTATGAATTCCAGGTGAATTCGTTCCTTTATTCTGTGTGAATACTTGTAAAATCTTGAGAAGGTTTTCTCAAGTGGTAAGGTTTCTTGTAGTGGGTTTCTACAAGAGGTGCTTTCTTGGGGTCAAGAAAGTGGTTATCTTTAGTGTTGAAGTATATGCATGTGTGTGTGCTTGTAAACCTTCTTCCTTGAGATAGTGGAACAAAATCTTGATCAGGTGTTGATTAAGGACTGGATGTAGGTCACATGTGGAGTGGCTGAACCAGTATAAAAGACTTGTGCAATCTTCTTCTACCTTTATCTTTTACTTTGAGTAATTTCTTGGTTGAATATTAAAGAAGATAATTCTTGATTAACTTGTGTGTGTGAATATTGGTGGTTTAATCTGAATTAGAGCATTACATTTGAACCTCATTATTTTGTAATCAAGAAAGCATATATCATTCATACTTCCATAACAAGTCTTTAAAGAAGCTTCATTTGAAAATTCAGTCTTAGAAAAGTTTAAGTGAAATAAAGATCCTAAATACTCTAAAAAATTTTAAAGGGTCATAAAATCCAATTCACCCCCCTCTTGGATTGTGCCATTCTTTTCTATCAATTGGTATCTAGAGCAAGGTTCTTGAGAGTTATTCAAGATTTCAAAAATGGCCAACAACAACTTACCCTATGGTGAGGGTGTGTCTATTCATAGACCTCCTGTTTTCAATGGTGAAAACTATGTCTACTGGAAAATTAGGATGAGAATTTTCATTGAAGCTATTGATATTGCTGTATGGGATGCTATAGAAAATGGACCCTATATCCCTATGGAAAAAGAAGGTGATGAGCTTAAAGAAAAACATTGGAGTGAATGGAGTGATGAGGAAAAGAAAAGAGCCCAACATGATAAAAGAGCCAAAAACATCATAACATCTGCATTGTCTATTGATGAATTTTTTAGAATTTCACAATGCACATCTGCTAAAGAAATGTGGGATACTTTGCAAGTCACTCATGAAGGAACAAGTGATGTAAAGAGATCAAGAAAGCATACTCTCATAAGAGAATATAAGCTGTTTAGAATGCAAAATGGTGAATCCATTTCTGATTTTCAAAAGAGATTTACACACTTGATAAATCACCTTGTTGATCTTGGCAGGAAATTTGAAAAGGAAGAGCTGAATTTGAAAGTGCTGCAATGCTTGGACAGATCATGGCAAGCAAAGGTGACAGCCATTGAAGAATCAAAGGATTTGACCTCCTTGACACTTGCTACTCTCTTTGGGAAGCTAAGAGAGCATGAGCAAAAGCTACACATATTTGATGAACATGAGCAGCAGGATAAGAAAGGCAAAGGTGTGTCATTGAAAGCTTTGAAATCTGCCAAAGGAAAATAGGTGTGTGAAGAAACAAGTTCCGATGATTCCGAAACTGAGAACTTTAATCTGCTGGTGAAGAAGTTCAGAAAATTCATAAGGAGAAGAAAAAATTCCCCCTACAAATTCAACAGAAAAACAAACAAGAAAGAGGAAGCAAGCACATCCTCCTTTAATTGCTTTGAATGTGGAAAACCAGGACACATGAAAGCTGAGTGTCCAAACCTCTTGAAGAAGCAACAAGTGGAGAAGAAAAGAAAGACAAATGGAAAAGGGAAGAGAGCCTACATTGCTTGGGAAGATAATGACTCAAGCACAACAAGTGATGAATCCGAATGTGAGGAGAATAACTTGTGCTTGATGGCTGGAACTGAATAAGACACAATTGTAAGTGATTTTGACCTTGAATCCAATCCGGACTATGATCAACTCCAAGAAGCTTTTATACAAATTCATGAAGAAGCTGTCAAATTAGGAGCCTTAAATTCAAAGTTGAAAAACAAGCTGAAATGGTATGAAAATGCTTTAATTAAAGCGGAACAAGAGCTTGAGGATTTGAAGCATGAGCATGAAAATCTTCAAACTATGTTTAACTTTAATGAAGCTCATTGTGAAAACTCCACTTCCTCAAAAGATGCTTGTGAACATTGCAAAATTTTTGAAAAAGAAAATGCTGATTTAAAATCCACTCTTGCAAAGTTCACAAATGGAAATGAAAACTTAAACATTCTTTTGGGAAAACAAAGAAACACTTTTGATAGGAGTGGACTTGGTTTTAATCAAAGCATGAGCATGCCATTTAAGTCAAAGAAAGAAGCTTTTGTGAAAAACCAAAACTTTAGAAAATTTAAAAGCAATTTCTCTAGACAAACAACTTGTTTTTATTGCTGTAAAAGAGGCCACACAATTAGGAACTGCTATTCTAGAAAATATGGAGTTCCAAATGGATAGATGGTTTGGGTTGAAAAGAGTGAAAGGCTGAGAACTAACCTACAAGGACCCTTCACATGGGTACCTAAATTTTTTCTTTGAATCTCTGTTGTAGGAATGGTTGAGGGCCAAAAATATACTTTGGTATCTTGATAGTGGCTGCTCAAGGCATATGACTGGGGATCCTTCAAAATTCTCAAGTCTGAAATTGAAGAATGAAGGGTATGTTACCTATGGTGACAACAACAAAGGGAAAATTCTTGGCCATGGCAATGTTGGTAATTCCTCCTCTCAAACATTGATTGAGAATGTATTGCTTGTTGATGGTTTGAAACATAATTTGCTGAGTATAAGTCAACTAAGTGATAAAGGTCTTAGAATTGAATTTGATAATACATGTTGCTTGATCAACCCCTATTGGAGAATGAACCAAATGAAGAGCCTAAGGAGAGTGAATCACATGAGAAAGCAAAGGAAACATGTGAACAATTGCCCAAGGAATGGAAAACTTCTAGAGACTTATCAATGGATAACATAATTGGAAATATTGGTAAGGGAGTTTCAACTAGGAGTGCTATTAAAAATATTTGCAACACTATGGCATTTGTGTCACAAGTTGAGCCTAAGAGCATTGATGAAGCACTAAAAGATGAGCATTGGTTAATGGCCATGCAAGAGGAACTAAATCAGTTTGAAAGAAATGAAGTATGGGATTTAGTACCATTACCAAAAGATTATCCAATTATTGGAACCAAATGGGTTTTTAGAAATAAGCTTGATGAATCTAGGATAATTCTAAGAAATAAGGCAAGACTAGTGGCTAAGGGGTATAACCAAGAAGAGGGAATTGACTATGATGAGACTTTCGCCCCTGTGGCAAGGATAGAGGCCATTAGATTGCTTCTTGCTTATTCCTCTATAAAGAATTTCAAGCTTTATCAAATGGATGTGAAAAGTGCTTTCCTCAATGGGTTGATACAAGAGGAAGTGTATGTTGAACAACCACTAGGCTTTGTGGACTTTAAGAATCCTAATCATGTGTATAAGCTCAAAAAGGCACTCTATGGCTTGAAGCAAGCTCCAACATCATGGTATGACAGGTTGAGCAAATTTTTGATTGAGAATGACTATGAAAGAGGAAAGGTGGATAATACATTGTTTGTCAAGAAGTTTAAAAATGATACAATGTATGTACAAATATATGTGGATGATATTGTATTTGGATCTACAAATACCTCTCTATGCAAAGAATTTGCTAAAACTATGCAAGGAGAATTTGAAATGTCAATGATGGGAGAGCTCACATTCTTTTTGGGGTTACAAATCAAACAAATGCATGATGGAATTTTCATAAGTCAAAGCAAGTATTGCAATGAACTTTTGAAAAAGTTTGGTATGGAAGGGTGTACGGAGGCTGCCACACCTATATCAAATAATTGCAATCTTGACTTAGATGAGAAAGGAATAGCTGTTGATTGTTCAAAGTATAGAGGCATTATTGGATCACTCTTGTACTTGACAGCAAGTAGGCCTGATATAATGTTTGCTGTGTGCCTATGTGCCAGATTTTAGGCTAATCCTAAAGAATCTCACATGAAGAGTGTAAAGAGAAAATTGAAGTACTTAAAAGGTACAACCAATGTGGGGTTGTGGTATCCAAGGGGAGTCTCACTAAGTCTGATAGGCTACTCAGATTCAGACTATGCTGGGTGTAGACTAGATAGAAAGAGCACAAGTAGAACTTGTCACTTACTAGGTAGTGCACTTGTTTCATGGCATAGCAAAAAGCAAGCTTGTGTTGCTCTAAGTACAGCTGAGGCTGAGTATATAGCTGCTGGAAGTTGTTGTGCTCAAATTCTTTGGATGAAAAAACAATTAAGAGATTATGGAGTTGAGCTGAATAAAATTCCTTTGAGGTGTGACAATACAAGTGCAATAAATTTGACCAAGAATCCAATTTTGCACTCTAGAACAAAACATATTGAGATATGACACCACTTTCTAAGAGATCATGTTCAAAGGAATGATTGTGTTGTAGAGTTTGTAGAAACTAGCAAACAATTAGCTGATATTTTTACAAAACCTCTACCAAGGGAAAGATTCAACCAATTGAGAATTGAATTAGGGATAATCAATGAATCATGTTTGAATTAATTATGCTTTGAGAGTAATAGTTAGAGATGTATACAAAAGAGTGTTCAAGTGGAAATTAGACTTGGTGTAACTTGAAAAGTTAAAATTTCTGAGAAGCAAATCTTCTCTGGAATAATCGATTATCTTAAAATATAATCGATTATTTTAAGCAAACCCATGAAAATAATCGATTATTTGGGTAATAATCGATTATCTGGAACATGAAGAATTCCAAGAGCCTCTGAAATAATCGATTATTTGGGAAATAATTGATTATCTGGTATGAAGAATCTCAAGAGTCTCTGGAATAATCGATTATCTTGGGAAATAATCGATTATCTGAGAAGAGGAATCTGAAAGGCCACTGGAATAATCGATTATCTTGGGAAATAATCGATTATCTGGGCGAAGTTAGGAGAAACTACTCTCTGTAATAATCGATTATCTTGAAAATAATCGATTATCTATATCAGATTACGTTTTTAGAGGGATTTTGCTTATGCAAATAATCGATTATTTGCATAAATAATCGATTATCTGGGCGGTTTTTGAAATTCCTGAAGCGTTTGAACAGTTATCTACGCGCCAACTCTTAAAACCACCCATTACTCTTAAAACCTTTCCCACTCAGAATGTGCTAGGGCATAAAACATTTCTCACAACTTCTCTTCTCTCATTATCTCATTTTCTCTCAACCCACAAACCCTAACTCTCTCAAACCCTCTCAAATCTCTCATTTTCTTCATCTTCTTCAATACCCACTCATGGCATCTTCATCAAAGAGACCAAAGAAGCTTGAAGTGAGGGGGAGCAAACGTCCTCTACCCTCTGAGCAACTGATTTCGAAGTGGTTTCCAAACGAAAAGACTCAAGAATACTATTTTGAGTGGTACGCCGGGCGGAGAATCATTCCTCTGAAGACTCTTAAACTTGAATGGTTTAAGAATGAGGGTTTTAGTTTCCCAACCCTTCTAGAGCACCAAGAACTGAGCAAGTTTTTGGAAATGGAGGGCCCTTGTTATCCTGAGCTGATCAGGTTATTCCTCTATTTTGCCACAAGCAATGAGGGCATCATGCAATCGGTGGTGAAAGGAAAAATGATTAAGTTGGACGGGCCAACATTGAAGGCTGCTGCGGGGCTAAGCGGCACTGGACGGGAGAAACCCCAACCTTTCAATTTTGGGGATTTTGAAGAGCTGACTACCTTTCGGGACTGTCAAAGGAACCCGGTGAACACCAACTATGAGAAGTTCCTAGCAGGAGGTATGAAAAAGAATTCCCGTTTGATTTCTTTCATTATTGCCTGGATGTTAAAACCTCGGTTACATAATCATGCTCAAATGTCAAGGGATGACATTTTACTTATGCATGTTATTAAAAAGAAAATCAAAATTGATTGGGTATCAGTCGTCAATGACTGTATGTGGAAGGCTAGGCGGAAGGAAGATGGCCCAATTCCTTATGCTCTTTTGTTGTCCAAAATTTTTGAAAATGCTGGTGTAGATTTATCAGGAGAAAGAAAAATTGTTTTACATGCTTCGAACAAGATAGAGAAGTCTTCTTTGCATCACATGGGGATGCTTAAACAAGAAGACAAATGGGTGTTCAAAGGCGATGTACCCCCGACTCCTGAACTGGCAACTGATGAAGACGGTGTTCCGTCACACGATGAGGATTAGCCACCACAGGTGGAAGCTGAACCTGGCAGGGAGACTGAAGCGGAGCCAAAACCGTTTTCACCTTTTGAGCAAATCATGATAAACAAACTGGATGCGGTGATGGAAATGTCGAGAAGACATAAATCTTTGTTTTCTGGTATTCTTGACAGGTTTGATGAGCTTGATCATGAAGTGAAGCTGTTCAAGACTCACCTTGGCATACCGGAAGATGAAGATTGATCTTTGTTCTGTTTTTATGCTTAGTTTTAACTAGGAGGTTCAATTCTGGTTTTGAACAATTATTTTCAATTTGGTTGTAATTGTCTAAATTTGGAACAATTTTAATGCTTTTTGTTCTTGAACAATTTGAATTCTGATGAAATTTGGAGTTTGTTTTGCTGATTTGCTGATTTGGATTTGATATCATATTCTGTTTTTGTTTGACAGATGCTATAATGCTTTGTTTTTGAGAGCTTGTGTGCATGTTCTGTTTTGAAAAAGTGGTATCTTGTATGAAGACTGATTCATAATTGATTGATGCTTATAATACTCTGTTTTGAGTATGAGTGCTAATTGTGATTTTGCTAATTGGTTTAAATTGAATGATTCAGACTTGGATATTGCTGGTCACAAAGATTATATCTATGCATATGGCTTATAGTGTGAAATATGGCTTGACTTGTTTTTGATAATGCCAAAGGGGGAGAAAAGGTTGTGTGTGTATAGTTGTTTCTGCAGGTATTATGCTTGTGTGTGTGTATTGTGCAGGTTTTGTATGTTGGAATTAGAGGCACAATGGTTGGAAAGGTTGAAGCACAATAGCTTGGATTGATATGATTTGAGTCATGGGTTGTCATCATCAAAAATGATGGAACTAGTGAAGGAGATTGATGTTCCTTCAAAACTTCCATGCTTGGACCGTGATGCTTCTTGAGGTTGACCTTAGATGAAGCTTGAAACTCCACGAAAATAAGCTTCCATGGAAGAGAAGCCTTGAATAGAGGTTCGGTTACTTCAAGCTTGTTTTAGAAGCTTGAGGAACCAAAGCAAAGTTTGAAGAAACTTTGAAAGTAACCTTAGAGTGTAGGTTCTCTTTCGGTTTTGGAGACTCTTGAGTGAGAGAGAAAATCTGATTTCTATTCTCAATTTGTTCAAAAGTGAGTACAAGAGAGGTAATTACAAATATATAGGGTAGAGGTAGCTTCTAGGAGAAGCTAACCTTAACCATGGTTCACTAGGAACCATGGTAAGGTATACTTAACTCCCTACGGTTTAGCAAGCTTGTAGGAGAAGCTAACCTTGACCATGGTTCACTTAAGAACCATGGTAAGGTAAGCTTACCCTACTAAGGTTTAGAAGCTTGCAAGGCAAGCTTCAAAACCTTAAGAAGATGACTTGAAATTTTGGCCAAGGAGGAACTTAGAGAGCTAGGCGGCCAAGTGCTCATTTTGCTCCATGAATTAATTTGAAAATCCTTGATTTGGTTTAGTTAGGTTCATCATATGATGATGAGACCTAGCTAAATCAAATCTATGAAAAATTAGGAGCAAAATGAGTCTAATATGTAAAATTTTGTCTAGGCCCAGTCTAGGCCCAATTTCTAGTCACACCCTCAAGCTTTGCTAAATGTCACCCCTTTTTCCCTACTAAAAAAATACAAAATGAATGTATCAACTAGGGAGGTTAAATGGAGTTAAACTCTCCAAGTAACCTACCTCAAAATCAATATACAAACACTAGAAAAAGCAAGTAAAGTGCCTCACAAATACAAAGGCAAAAATAACCTATACAAAAGGGTATGTATAAACTGTACAATATAAACAAGTAGAACTAGGCCTTCTCTTTATGATAGAGCATTCGAAGTGAAGATTACCTTGGGCTTGACAAGCCCACTAGTCTTCACAAGGTCCAACTCTTCCTGTATTCTTCTAGCCATAGCTCTGGTAACTGGGCCCTTGGCCCATGGTCTATCAAAAAAGGGGGAGATTGTTGAGCTTAGAGAAGCTTGAAGCTTAAAAGAGTTTTGATGATCACAAGATATGAGACAAAAACAACAACAATGTGGAAGCACAAAAACAAAGTCAGAGAAAGTCAAGAAAAGGCTATGAAATAGAGCTATGTAATAGAGTTTAGAAAATAAAATGCTTTGAATGAGTTTTTATGTTGTGTATGTTGTGTGCATAAGCAAATCAATATCTAAGCTAAGTAGAGAGTGTATGATGATGAGTTAAAAAAGTTAGAAAGTTATTTTGAGGTTTAAAATGAAGTTTTGAAAACTAACTCAAAATAATCGATTATCGTTAAATATAATCGATTATTCCAGCAACAGGCACAATGGGATGCCTTGCTGCAATAATCAATTATTTGCCAAAATAATCGATTATCCCAGAAATAACTCTCTGGAATAATCGATTATCCAGCAAAATAATCGATTATATTGTTCTGGGTTGGTTTCCAGAAAACCTGAAGAACAAAATAATCGATTATTCTTTAAAATAATCGATTATTTGGGTCTGAGACTGTTATAAATAGTTTGAACTTTGAGAAACTTCAGACAAGAGTTAGAACTGATAATCAAATTGAGAAAAACGTTTTTGTGGAGTTTACGTGACAATCTTGGAGAGTTTTCTTTGTGAAATCCAAGAGTAAAAACGTTTGTGAAAAACTTTGAGAAAGGATCATCAACATCACAACATTCTTGAAAGGGGAAGATTAAGATTTGCTTCTGAATTCCAGGTGAATTCGTTCCTTTATTCTGTGTGAATACTTGTAAAATCTTGAGAAGGGTTTCTCAAGTGGTAAGGTTTCTTGTAGTAGGTTTCTACAAGAGGTGCTTTCTTGGGGTCAAGAAAGTGGTTATCTTTAGTGTTGAAGTATATGCATGTGTGTGTGCTTGTAAACCTTCTTCCTTGAGATAGTGGAACAAAATCTTGATCAGGTGTTGATTAAGGACTGGATGTAGGTCACATGTGGAGTGACTGAACCAGTATAAAAGACTTGTGCAATCTTCTTCTACCTTTATCTTTTACTTTGAGTAATTTCTTGGTTGAATATTAAAGAAGATAATTCTTGATTAACTTGTGTGTGTGAATATTGATGGTTTAATCTGAATTAGAGCATTACATTTGAACCTCATTATTTTGTAATCAAGAAAGCATATATCATTCATACTTCCATAACAAGTTTTTAAAGAAGCTTCATTTGAAAATTCAGTCTTAGAAAAGTTTAAGTGAAATAAAGATCCTAAATGATGTATCCAATTCACCCCCCCTCTTGGATTGTGCCATTCTTTTCTATCACAACCAGATCATGATGTATCTACCGGATGAAGAAAACACCGCCTTCATCACCGATCAAGCCAAGTTTTGCTACTGTGTGATGTCGTTCGGCCTCAAGAACGTGGGAGCCACTTACCAGCGATTAATGGATAAGGTCTTCCAGCACCAAATCGGGAGAAATATGGAGGTGTACGTAGACAACATGGTTGTCAAAACACTGTCATTTAAGGCTCACGCCATCGACTTGGCCGAGGTGTTCAACCAAATTCAGAAGCACAACATGCGCCTAAACCCGGAAAAGTGCATTTTCGATGTCTAGGGAGGTAAATTTCTTGGCTTTATGATCACCAATAGAGGAATCAAAGCCAACCTAGAGAAATGCAACGCCATCATACAGATGCAAAGCCCCCAGATTGTCAAGGACGTCCAACACTTGGCAAGAAGGTTAGTCTCTCTTTCTCTTTTCATCCCCAGGTTGGCGGAGAAAGCAGGGCCCATCTTCACCCTACTGTCGCCACCGGCCCAAACGGGCCTCGGCGGTCGCGAAGACGGTCGAGCTCGCTTTTATTTTAGTTTTGAAAATGTATTGGATTATTAGAACGACTTGTTCTCAAACTGAGACCTTGTCGATCTTATCCAATTTATTTATTAAAAGTCTCACTAATCCATATTAATCCCAAGCGGGACCCTCCATGGATTAGTGGTTTTCGCAAAAGGAGGGTTCGTGGAGTCGCCACCAATGTTTTACTCAAAACATTGGAAAAAGGGATAAGGCAATTGATTTTATAAATCAACTTT
Source organism: Cajanus cajan (assembly GCF_000230855.2). Taxonomy (NCBI): domain Eukaryota; kingdom Viridiplantae; phylum Streptophyta; class Magnoliopsida; order Fabales; family Fabaceae; genus Cajanus; species Cajanus cajan. Next base: position 27,634,327 of record NC_138521.1, read on the forward strand.
GGCCATTACAACCAGAGTCGGGTAAGGGAGTCGGTTACGCGTGGGGAAGGTGTTAGCACCCCACAGCGCCCCTTTCGGGTTCCCTATGACAGATTATTTCTAAAATAATAGCGTAAAATTACTAAATTACCCCTATTTATTATAAGCGATTATAAATTAACTATCTACATGATGACAGTTTAAATATGCACACAGAAAGCAGTAAAAGGAAGGATTTAAGAAGAAACCTCTTGAAGCGTGCTTTTATATATTGAGTAAAACTGGGAAGCTTTTTGGCGTTCCCTCGCTCTACAAGCTCGCTCGCTCCTTCCTAAAAACTTTTGACTATGGAAATCCGGAGGATTTCCCTTCGACTAGGTTCGAATCTCCAAGCTAAGTGCTCGGAATTCCAGAACTTCGTCGGATCGACTCCCAGAGAGATTTCTAGGGCAGAACACTGCTCAAAAACCCCAGAATACTCAAGGAGGGAGTCAAAACTGAGTGTGAAAGTGTGGAATGACGTCCAATTGACGTCATATTTATAGGGAATAGGCGCAATACGGCCTACAGGAGCAATACGGCCGTATTGAAATTTTTGAACTTCAATACGGTCGTATTGAGTTCAATACGGCCGTATTGAAATTCAGAAATTTCAATACACCCGTATTGGTTTCAGTACGGCCGTATTGAAGTTTCAGAAACTTCAATACGCCGTATTGAGTTCACTGCGGCCGTATTGAAGCTTCAATACGGCCGTATTAAGTTCAGTACGGCCGTATTGGGCTTCATTCCCTCCACTTCCTTATTTTGAGCTTTTCTAAGACCTCTAGACCTACAGAGAACCCTCCTAGGGCCTTCCGGGAATCCTTTTGGCTGATCTTCCTTCAGTCTTCGAGAGTCTTCAAGCTTTATTTCCGACCCGGACAATTTTAGGGGTCTACAGCTGCCCCCCCTTTACTTAGTCAAACGGTCTTTTGGTGTACCGGCTGACAAGTAAAGGAGTTGACCCAATTGTCCGGGTGATGTGCCAACCTTCTGACTTGTAGCGTCTTCCGGTGGAAAATTATTGAGTAGCCTCTCCAGGTTGTTGCATACCTCGGCGCTTCTGACAACCTCGGTAGCTAAGTTTAACACCAACGTGCCTCTGACGACGCTGATGGCTGAGTATTGTCTCTCCAGACCTTGAGTATTGTCTCTCCAGACCTTGAGTACTGTCTCTCCAGACCTTGAGTACTGTCTCTCCAGACTTTGTTCGAGTACCGTCTCTCCAGACCTTGTTTGAGTACCGTCTCTCCAGACCTTGTTTGAGTACCGTCTCTCCAGACCTTGTTTGAGTACTGTCTCTCCAGACTTTGAGTACCGTCTCTCCAGACTTTGTTTGAGTACCGTCTCTCCAGACCTTGTTTGAGTACTGTCTCTCCAGACCTTGTTTGAGTACCGTCTCTCCAAACCTTGTTTGAGTACTGTCTCTCCAGACTTTGTTTGAGTACTGTCTCTCCAGACTTTGTTCGAGTACCGTCTCTCCAGACCTTGTTTGAGTACCGTCTCTCCAGACCTTGTTTGAGTACCGTCTCTCCAAACCTTGTTTGAGTACCGTCTCTCCAGACTTTGTTTGAGTACCGTCTCTCCAGACCTTGTTTGAGTACTGTCTCTCCAGACCTTGTTTGAGTACCGTCTCTCCAAACCTTGTTTGAGTACTGTCTCTCCAGACTTTGTTTGAGTACTGTCTCTCCAGACTTTGTTCGAGTACCGTCTCTCCAGACCTTGTTTGAGTACCGTCTCTCCAAACCTTGTTTGAGTACTGTCTCTCCAGACTTTGTTTGAGTACTGTCTCTCCAGACTTTGTTTGAGTACCGTCTCTCCAGACCTTGTTTGAGTACCGTCTCTCCAGACCTTGTTTGAGTACCGTCTCTCCAGACCTTGCCTCTCAAAAATGAGGTAGTTGAGTATAGTTTGTTTTTCTGATTTTGTGCCGCTGAGGGCTGGATAACGCAGGGATCCGTCTAGGGGATGTGCAGTCATTCATAGGTTCTTGTGTCCCAACTTGCATTGCTTAGTTGGTACCCATGGGAATTTTTGACTCCTTGGGGTGTAGACACAGATGCTCTCTCTCTGAGTTGAGCGATGCCTTATGTTTGGCTGACGTCTTTTGACGTTGGTGGAGTATCCCGGTTATCCTTATTCGGGTGACTCTTTTTGATTTTCTGATTTTTACTGCCTCTGTGTAGGCTGTTATCCGCTGGGGATTCTGGATGTTGATTTTGTCTCCACAGTCCACGATGCTGCTTCGACGATTATTTTTGATTTTTATGCCACTGAGGGCTGGATAACGCAGGGATCCGTCTAGGGGATGTGCAGTTACTCATAGGTTCTTGTGTCCCAACTTTCCATTGAGTAGTTGGCGCCCATTGAGGAATTTCTGTTTCCTTGGGGTGTAGACACGAAGATGCTCTTTCTGAGATGAGCAGTGCCTTATGATTGGCTGACGTCCTTTGGACGTTGGTGGAGTATCCCGGTTATCCTTATTCGGGTATCTCTTTTGGGTTTTCTGATTTTTGTCGCCTCTGTGTAGGCTATTGTCCGCTGGGGGATTTTGTCATTCATTTTGATTAGCCTCTTCTGTTAGGCGTATCATCTTGACGCTTGATGTTTGGCTAAGAGCCAGATTCCACTTGGGGAATTATTATCGATCTTTTCGATTTTCTCTTTTTGAAGAAGTGCCTCTAAGTAGGCGAATTATCTTGATGTTCAGTGTTTGGCTGAGTGCCGCATTCCGCTTGGGGAATATTTATTGAAATTTTTGATCTTTTGCTTTTTGTAGGAATGCCTCTTGAGTAGGCGACTGGGGATTTGGGGATCTTACGTACCCCAGAGTATTTTTAGGAAGCCTCTACAGGCTTAGCCTCGCTCAGCGCTTTGAGTCGGAGAGCTATCTTCCACTGAGGAAGTGTGAAGTCCTTTGACTTGTATATACTGTTTGGATGATCGCACTTCCATTGGGGATTGCGTCGATTTTGCTTTGATAGCTCTCGCTGGGGATTTTTCCGTGAGCTTGAGCTGAGGTTCCCTCTGGGGAGTATTATTTCTGCGAGCCTCTCCAGGCTCAGTTATTCTGCATACTGTGGAGGATGTGGAGTATTATTTTGGTAAGCCTCTCCAGGCTTAGTTATTCGGTACAAATTGTTTGTTGGATTTTCCATATCCTTGCCTTTTTTATTTTCGGCTTTTTCTGTATTTTGCCTTTTCTTCTGATTTGGCTTTTTCTGTATTTTGCCTTTTTTATGTTTTTGGCTTTTGCTGTACAGAAATTAAAAGTGCTAAAGAAATTAAATTCAGTTATTATGAGAGAGTATTATTTCGGCAAGCCTCTCCAGGCTCAATTATTCTGAAGGAGTATTATTTCGGCAAGCCTCTCCAGGCTCAATTATTCTGAAGGAGTATTATTTCGACAAGCCTCTCCAGGCTCAATTATTCTGTGGGAGTATTGTTTCGGCAAGCCTCTCCAGGCTCAATTATTCTGAGAGTATTCTTTCGGCAAGCCTCTCCAGGCTCAATTATTCTGAGAGAGTATTATTTCGGCGAGCCTCTCCAGGCTCAGTTATTTTGAGAGTATTCTTTCGGCAAGCCTCTCCAGGCTCAATTATTCTGTATGATGCTGTTGATTTTCTGAATCTTTGTATTTTGCTTGCTGCTGTCATACACAAGCAATTTTCTATTTTTCTATTTTATGCAGTTGCCTCATGATAAGGTCTTTGAATGTGCAACTAATGTGTGTGTGATGCACAAATGCAATACAATTTTTTATTTTTGTTCATTTATTTAGAAAAGTGAGTGGCTCTCCCTATCCTCTTCTTCTTGGAGGACTTTCTGTCATTGACGCGAGGGAGTATTTTTGTGAGCCTTTATGCAGGAGATTATGGATTTTACAGGAACCCCTCCAATTTTCTTTTATTGACCGATTATTAATGGAATTTCGTACAATTTTTATGAAAAACCAATTCAGAGGCATAATCACATGGTCAAGAAAGAAAAGAAACAAATGGATATTTTTATTGATATTCACAAGTGTTTTTACAAAAAGATATACAGAAGGAAATTTCTGAAGAATGGCTGGCCAGGGTAGGCTATATACATTGGGCTTAACAATTATATCTGTAATTGTTGCTCTTTACGTTCCCCTAATTGCTTCGGCCTGAGCCAGGAGTGTAGATGCTGCAAGACGCTTGCTTCTAGAAGATAATCGCTTGAACCGCCTTTTGGTTTTCGATTCAAACGATCGTTGCTTGCTTTGCTTTTACATCTTATTCTTTTGCCCCTAACTTTTGCCTAGGACGTATCCTAGCGGGGATAATTTTGCCGTTGTTTTGCCTAGTACCCTTGTACTGGCGGGCTTTTTATTTTGCCCTAACTTTTGCCTAGGACGCCTTTTTTGGGTTTTCATCCTAGCAGGCCTATGCAAGCAACGTCTTCAAGCATAGTACTTCTTTACCACGTCAATGTTGACTGGGTATCGAAGTTCTTCTCCGTCCATGTTTGTGAGAATCAATGCTTCTCCTGAGAAGGCTCGTTTTACCACGTGTGGTCCTCCGTGATTTGGGGCACATTTTCCGATTTTGCCCTTTTTGAGTTGGTAGTAATTTCTTCATTACCAACTCTCCCTCATGGTAGACTCGAGGGTGGACTTTCTTGTCAAAAGCCTTTTTGATCTTCCTCTGATAGGCTTGACCATGGCATATGGCGTTCAGCCGTTTCTTTTTGATAGGGTTCAACTGGTCATATTGGCTTTGAACCCATTCTGCCTCGGAAAGTTTTGTTTCCATGATTACCCTTAGAGTATCTCGACTTCGATGGGTAGAACTGCCTCCACCCCATAAACGAGTGAGAATGGAGTAGCTCCTGTAAATGGACGTACTGAAGTCCTATAGCCATGAGGAGCGAAGGGTAACATCTCGTGTCAGTCTTTAAATGAGACAACCGTCTTTTGCACTATTTTTGATGTTCTTATTGGTTGCCTCGACTGCCCCATTCATCTTTGGCCGATATGGGGAAGAGTTGTGGTGTTGGATCTTGAATTCTTGGCACAGTTCTTCCACCATTTTGTTGTTCAGATTAGATCCATTATCAGTGATGATTTATTTCTCCATGCTTCCACTAGATTATTCTAAAATCTTTTGGGACAAGAGAGAAAAGAAGGGAAAGATATTTTTGTTTTGAAGTTTGTGTTTTAGAGGGGATTATTTTTCAAAAATGGTTTTTGTAAGAATGGATGGCCAAGGTAGGCTTATGTGTTTAGGCTTGCTTGATTAAACACTTATGAAGTTAAGAAAATCTTTGTTTATTGACGTTGTGATTTTGACAACTTGGATAGCTGCTCTTGAACCTTTCTTTTTGAATTCGGTTCATGGTACCATCATGGATTTCTTTTGTTTTTTGATTGTCCTTATTTTTGCCTAAAACACCCTTTTGTGGCGTTTTAGCGGACTTTTGTTTTTGTTCATTTTTGCAACCCTAACTTTTGCCTAGGTCACCCTTTTGTGGGATTCCTAGCGGGTCTTTTGCTCTTATTTTTGCGCAGACCCCTTTTTGGGTTTCCCGCCGAGCTTCTTTTATTTTGAAGGATTTATTTTTATCCATGATGGCACTTGTCAAGGCCAAGGGAAGGTGCTCCAAGTTGTCACACACACTTCCACATAAAAATGATGTGGGTTTATTATTATTAAGATGATTTTAACCTCATTCATGTTTATTCAAACAGGGTTAAAGATAATGTGGTTTAGAATTTTATTATAAGCAAGAAAAGAAGCAATGAAGAATGATTTTATTATAATCATAGCGGAAGCATGTGTCCTTATTTCATCACTGATATGGGTCCCAATATTGACCTCTTTTATCTCTCGGCCATGCCCCAAATTTATAGTCTCCAATTTCTCTTGACAAGCTTCTTGATCTAGCAATCTTTGCAGATCCGGAGAAATGGTTTCCTCATCACTGTCCAACTCAACCCATTCATCCTCAACTTTTGGATCCCGGTCAGAGCGAACAATTACAGACATAATTATTTTATTGGTTCTGTTTAGGTTTAGAATTATTAATGTTAATGAGGAAAGAGAGAAAAGAACAAAAAAGAGAATAATGTGAAAAATGCCTCTTTATTGATATGTATTAAAACTGTACAAAAACCCTTATTTACATGAAAAGGTTCTCATGATCTCGGGTACTGATCATGAGTCCCTAAAAGAGAAATATGAAGGGGCCCTATCGTGGCTTGTTCTTCTCTCTACTCCTGCTTTGGCAGAGGATTCTTGCTCACGTCGGGCGCTGTCGAATCGAAGGTGACCCACCCGGCATCAATAAGGTTTTGGACCTTGTATTTGAGAGCTAGGCATTTCTCTGTTGAATGCCCTGGTGCCCCCGAATGGTATAAACATTTGTCTTGTGGCTTGTACCAATCGGGGTAAGGTGGGTCGATCTTCCTTGGTGGAACATGAGCTAGAAGTTTGGCTTCTACTAGCTTCGGCAGGAGATCGCTATAAGTGGTCGGAAGTTTATCAAACTTCTTCACAGGGGTGAATTGCGATCTTCCCGACTTCGAAGTGGAAGTAGCCGAGGGTATGGTTATAGCATTGACTTCTCCCTCTTTCTTCTTCCCGAAGACCTTCTTAGCTTCATATGATTGGGAAGGCTTAGCCAGCTTCCCACTTTTAAGTCCTTGTTCCACTCTTTCCCCAATGGTGATGATGTCCGAGAAGAGTGTCGTTGTGTTCCCTATCATTTTATCGTAATAGGGACCAGTCAACGAGTTGATGAATAAGGACACCATCTCCTTATCTGACAGCGGGGGCTCTATCTGTGCCGCCAACTCCCTCCATCGTTGGGCGTACGCCTTGAAAGATTCATCATTTTTCTTACTCAAGGCTTGAAGATCTGACCTATCAGGTGTTAGGTCGATGTTGTATTTGTAGCGCTTGAGAAAGGCGTCGGCCAACTGCCTCCATGTACATACTTGATTTCCATCTAGCTGCATATACCAGTTGAGCGCGGTATCAGCCAAGCTCTCTTGGAAGCAGTGGATCAAGAGCTTTTCGTTTGTGGCATATGCAGCCATCTTTCGGCAGTACATGGTGAGATGACTCTTGGGGCAAGTCGATCCCACATATCTCGGGAAATCTGGCACTTTAAATTTGGGAGGGAATTGAATATCCCTCACTAAACACATGTCGGCGGCATCTTTAATATCGAAGTCATGCCCCTCCATAGCCCTCAACCGATCCTCTAGGGCGTGGAATTGTTCTTTTGAAACCTCGGGCTCTTTGATCATAATTCCAGCCCCAAGAGGTATGGCATGTGGAGGATCTTCTTCATGCTCCTCCTCCTCTCCCTCATGATGGGACCCATGGTCACTGTGATGAGATCCATGAATGTTATGGTGACGCATGAGTTCCAACATTTGCGCCATCTGCTCTTTGAGCTGTGAAAGCTCGGTCGTGAGCTTCTTGTTTTGTTCCTCTAGCGCTTCCATTTTCTTGATTTTCTTTGCGCGTGTGAGGACAGAGAGATGACCAGCCACTTTCTAAAATGAATGTTTATTCTAATTAGCTTATTTATGATATGAATACACTCTTGATGTGAGCTTGATAATCTTTCATCTTTGAGGCGCTGCCTTTTTAAGATGAAAGTTTATCACCCTCCCTAGGCTATTATCTCTCCACAACGGAGAATCTCAATAGTCACGGGTCTCTTTCACTCACATCGAGAGGGTATTAGTGAACCTATAAATGATGATGAGGATGCATGAGGTATTATTGATAATGATGCCTATGCTCCTTTATTATATTTTCACACATTGGTTTTTCCTCTCATGTCATGACATTTTCATGCATGGGGATTATTTTTTTTTTTTAGACCTTATCACGCGGTTATTTATTAATGCACAAACAATTGCACATAAGCATTTACACAAACAATTCACTCATCCACGAACAGTCACGAGCGAATCACGAGGTAGGGGTCTCCTGCAGAAAAGTGCATATTCAAGGAGGATCTAACTGTTCTCACTTGGTCAAAGGCCCCCAAGGTGCCCCCATTATAGGGACCCAATTCCTCTCGTCGTAAGTCGATGGAAAGTTCCAACGCACTGTCGGACTCGAGTTCATGGTTATCACCTTGAGTGATGTTTTTCCGACAACGGTCTCGTAGGCTCCTATAGACCCATTCAACCGGCCGTACTAACATCCACTCCCTATGGATTACCACTCATGCCCCCGGGTATAGAGGGAACTGTTGTGTGCAAAGGTTTGTGTGCAATTTTTATTTCAAACAATTGCGGAAATTTAAACAAACAACAGTTATTTAAAGCCAAATATATAAAGCATGTTATCATACAAGCAAGGGGTAATGAAGTAATTTTAACTATTATTTGTTAAAAATAATCTGTCACTAAATGGGACTGACTCTCGAAGCTTCCCCAGTGGAGTCGCCATCTGTCGCCACCGGCCCAAACGGGCCTCGGCGGTCGCGAAGACGGTCGAGCTCGCTTTTATTTTAGTTTTGAAAATGTATTGGATTATTAGAACGACTTGTTCTCAAACTGAGACCTTGTCGATCTTATCCAATTTATTTATTAAAAGTCTCACTAATCCATATTAATCCCAAGCGGGACCCTCCATGGATTAGTGGTTTTCGCAAAAGGAGGGTTCGTGGAGTCGCCACCAATGTTTTACTCAAAACATTGGAAAAAGGGATAAGGCAATTGATTTTATAAATCAACTTTGGCCATTACAACCAGAGTCGGGTAAGGGAGTCGGTTACGCGTGGGGAAGGTGTTAGCACCCCACAGCGCCCCTTTCGGGTTCCCTATGACAGATTATTTCTAAAATAATAGCGTAAAATTACTAAATTACCCCTATTTATTATAAGCGATTATAAATTAACTATCTACATGATGACAGTTTAAATATGCACACAGAAAGCAGTAAAAGGAAGGATTTAAGAAGAAACCTCTTGAAGCGTGCTTTTATATATTGAGTAAAACTGGGAAGCTTTTTGGCGTTCCCTCGCTCTACAAGCTCGCTCGCTCCTTCCTAAAAACTTTTGACTATGGAAATCCGGAGGATTTCCCTTCGACTAGGTTCGAATCTCCAAGCTAAGTGCTCGGAATTCCAGAACTTCGTCGGATCGACTCCCATAGAGATTTCTAGGGCAGAACACTGCTCAAAAACCCCAGAATACTCAAGGAGGGAGTCAAAACTGAGTGTGAAAGTGTGGAATGACGTCCAATTGACGTCATATTTATAGGGAATAGGCGCAATACGGCCTACAGGAGCAATACGGCCGTATTGAAATTTTTGAACTTCAATACGGTCGTATTGAGTTCAATACGGCCGTATTGAAATTCAGAAATTTCAATACACCCGTATTGGTTTCAGTACGGCCGTATTGAAGTTTCAGAAACTTCAATACGCCGTATTGAGTTCACTGCGGCCGTATTGAAGCTTCAATACGGCCGTATTAAGTTCAGTACGGCCGTATTGGGCTTCATTCCCTCCACTTCCTTATTTTGAGCTTTTCTAAGACCTCTAGACCTACAGAGAACCCTCCTAGGGCCTTCCGGGAATCCTTTTGGCTGATCTTCCTTCAGTCTTCGAGAGTCTTCAAGCTTTATTTCCGACCCGGACAATTTTAGGGGTCTACAGCTACTACGCAAGCCAAAGAATTTTGAGTGGACTGACCAATGTGAAGAAGCTTTCAAGAGCTTCAAAGTTTTCCTCGCCACTCCACCAGTCCTACAGAGGCCGGACCATCATTCTGACCTCTTCCTCTACTTGGACGTGGTAGAAGACGCAATAAGCACGGTAATAGTATAAGAGCATCACAAAGAGAAAACGCCCATCTACTTCATCAGTTGAGTACTACAAGACACGGAAAAATGATATCAAACGATCAAAAAGCTGGCGTTGGCACTCGTCACCGCAGCTCGGTGCCTTCGACCTTACTTCCAAAGCCACCAGGTGGTCATCAAAACTGACTACCCAATCAAGCAGATACTACGAAAACTAGAGTTGGCAATGCACATGATCGCATGGTAGGTCGAGCTTTCCGAGTCCGACATCAAATACGAGGCCAGAAGACCTCTCAAAGCCCATTGCCTAGCAAATTTCGTAGCCGAGCTCACCCTGACCTTAGTAGACGGTGAACAGGTTTGGACCTTACACGTTGATGGATCTTCTAACACTAAAGGAGGTGGTGCAGGTATCATTCTAGAAGACCCAATCAACATTACCATTGAACAGTAGTCCCTTAAGTTTGGTTTCCCTATCACCAACAACCAAGCAGAATACGAAGCGTTACTAGTAGGGTTGAGGCTGGCACGAGACATCGAAGCCCAAAGGGTAAAATGAAACAGCGACTAAAAGCTCATGGTGGAACAGCTCAGCGAGACCTACTAGACCAAAGACAACCTACTGCAGAGGTACTACCACGCAGTGTCCCAATGGACCTCATCCTTTGAGGAATTCACCATCTAGCACATACCCCGAGAACAAAATGTCAGGGCCAATCTTCTGTACAAGCTCGCAAGCACGAAGCATTCTGGACAACATCGGACCATCATCCAGGAGACTATCAACTCCCCCAGCTTTGACGCCAAGGTCGTAAGCGTCACAACGTGGGGGACAAGGAGTGGATGACCAACATATGGAGCTATTTGCAAGAAGGGACGTTGCCGGATGACAACGATGAAGCTTGGAAACTAAGGGTAAGGTCATCTAAATTTATCATTGTGGCAGGTGAACTTTTCAAAAGGAGCATCTCGGCCCCCTGCTAAAGTGCTTGACCAAGGCCCAAGCCACCTATGTTATTGAGGAAATCCACCGGGGCATTTGCGGCATGCACTCTGGCGCACATTCCATGGCGACCAGGGTAATCTGAGTTGGGTATTACTGGCCCACACTAAAGTCAGACTGCCAAGACTACGTATAAAGATGCAAGGAATGTCAGTAGTTCGGCAACACACATCGGCAACCACCCGAAGTCCTCCACAAAATGATGTCCCCGTGGCCCTTTACCCAGTGGGGAATGGACATTCTCGGTCCATTCCCCCCGCGAAAGGTCAACTCAAGTTCCTCCTTGTGGCAGTCGATTACTTCACCAAGTGGATTGAGGCCTGCCCGCTTGCGAAAATCACTGCCGAGAACGTGCAAAAGTTCACCTGGAAGAACATCATTTGCAGGTTCAGTACCCACACTCCCTCATCATCGATAACGAAAGGCAGTTCATCGCACAGAGCTTCAAGAGCTTCCTCCGAGAGCTTAGTATCAAGCACCTCCCCACCTCGGTGGAACACCCCCAAACCAACGACCAAGCCAAAGCTGCAAACAAGGTCATTCTCTGGGAACTCAAAAAATGACTGGGAAATGCCAAGGGACAATGGGTTGACGAGCTCCCCAGCATTCTCTAGGCATATCATTGCACTCCCCAATCCACGACTCAAGAGACCCCTTACAGGCTAACCTACGGGGCCAACGCCATGATCCTAGTCGAGGTCGGCGATACATCCCATCGACGTCACACCTTCAACAACGAGCAAAACACTCAGGAAATGGCCGTCAACCTCGACCTAATAGACGAACTCAGAGAAGAAGCTCAGATCAAAGAAGAAGCCTGCAAACTCCACGCCTCTAGATGATACAATACTAGGGTCCGAACTCGCTTTTTCCGAGTCGGAGACCTGGTATGGAGACTACAAGGAGAGGCAAGAAGAGACCCATCAGAAGGGAAACTCGCACCTAACTGGGACAGTTCGTTCTGAGTTGCTGATGTTAGAAAAGAATGGCACAATCCAAGAGGGGGGTGAATTGGATTCTATGACCTTTTAAAATTTTTCAGAGTATTTATTTCCCTTAAACTTTTCTAAGACTGAATTTTCAAATGAAGTTTCTTTAAAGACTTGTTATGAAAGTATGAATGCAATATGTTTTCTTGATTACAAAACAATGAGGTTGAAATGCAATGCTCTAATTCAGATTAAACCATCAATATTCACACACACATGTTAATCAAGAATTATCTTCTTTAATGTTCAACCAAGAAATTACTCAAAGTAAAAGATAAGGTAGAAGAAGATTGCACAAGTCTTTTATACTGGTTCAACCACTCCACATGTGACCTACATCCAGTCCTCAATCAGCACCTGATCAAGATTTTGTTCCACTATCTCAAGGAAGAAGGTTTACAAGCACACACATGCATATACTTCAACACAAAAGATAACCACTTTCTTGACCCCAAGAAAGCACCCCTTGTAGAAACCCACTACAAGAAACCTTACCACTTGAGAAACCCTTCTCAAGATTTACAAGTATTCACACAGAATAAAGGAACGAATTCACCTGGAATTCATAAGCAAAACTTAATCTTCCTCTTTCAAGAATATGATGATGATGATGATCCTCTAACAAAGTTTTTCACAAACATTTTTACTCTTGGATTTCACAAAGAAAACTCTCCAAGATAGTCACAAAGACTCCACAAAAACGCTTTTCTCAATTTGATTATCAGTTCTAACTCTTGTCTGAAGTTTCTCAAAGTTCAAACTATTTATAAAAGTCTCAGACCCAGATAATCGATTATTTTAAAGAATAATCGATTATTTTGTTCTTCAGGTTTTCTGGAAACCAACCAAGAACAATATAATCGATTATTTTGCTGGATAATCGATTATTCCAGAGAGTTATTCCTGGGATAATCGATTATTTTGGCAAATAATCGATTATTGCAGCCAGGCATCCCATTTTTCCTGTTGCTGGAATAATCGATTATATTTAACGATAATCGATTATTTTGAGTTAGTTTTCAGAACTTCGTTTTAAGCCTCAAAATAACTTTCTAACCTTTTTAACTCATCATCATATACTCTCTACTTAGCTTAGATATCGATTTGCTCATGCACACAGCATACACAACATAAAATCTCATTCAAAGCATTTTATTTTCTAAACTCTATTACATAGCTCTATTTAATAGCATTTTCTTGACTTTCTCTGACTTTGTTTTTGTGCTTCCAAGTTGTTGTTGTTGTTGTCTCATATCTTGTGATCATCAAAACTCTTTTAAGCTTCAAGCTTCTCTAAGCTCAACAGCTGATAGCTTGGATAATGGGCATACCGGATAGAAGAACTCAGTGGCAAGGCTATCCCAAGAACTTGGAATGCCACTCACCTCAAATTTTACTACAGCTAACTTGTACAAATGAGGTGTTGCACTTTTTTCCCTACTTGGTCTTTTGTCCCAAAAAACAGAAAAATGGGTTTTGGCTGAGAGGGTTTTTAACGAGACACACCCACAACTTCAATAAAAACAACTTAGTTTTATTCGTATTTCTTCAATTTAGCACTGTCTTGGTACGATTTACATTAAGCCAAGGTTGAATTCGAACCTTGGCACAATTTATATTAAGCCAAGGTCAAATTCGAACCTTGGCACAATCTATATTAAGCCAAGGTCGAATTCGAACCTTGGCACACTTTTTATTAAGCCAAGGTCGAATTCGAACCTTGGCACAATTTATATTAAGCCAAGGTCAAATTCAAACCTTGACAAGAACTATGTCAAGCCAAGCTCGAATTCGAACCTTGGCACTATTCATTTTAAACCAAGGTTGGATTCGGAACTTTGCGCAAATTAAGCCAAGGTCGAATTGTGGGTTTCCTAAAGGTCGAGTTCGAACCTAAGAAAAGCAAAAAAGGTCAAGTTTGAACCTTAAGGGCCAAGCATGAGCCTTAAAATGCAAAATAGAGGTCAAGTTTGAACCTTAAAGACCACATTCGAGCCTCAAAAATAGGTCAAAATTGAGCCTAAAGCCGAGTTCGACTCTTACAATAAAATCAAATGTCAAATTTTCAACCTTGAATAAAGATCGATTTGATTCGAAGAGCGCAAAATCATGATTAAAATAAGTTAGCACCAACTTGATGCAAACAAAGACAAAATCCATTCAATACACACAGCAAGTTCATACATAAAAATGGAAAAGTAAATTAAGCACAGGGAAACAAAAGGAAAAAGCCTAAGAGGCAGTGTCATCACTGGTGCTCTTGGAAAAGTCATCTTCATTCACCAGTTGCCCACCCCGCACATCCTTTTCTATGTGCATAGCAGAAAGGTCGACCTCTGGCGCAAGCAACCTAGCTTGACGAACTGCCTTGGCAAATCTCCTCTTGTGCTCCACCAAAATAGCCCGCTCAGTCTCGACGAGCCTCTTCTCCAGGTTTGTCCTCTCCGCGCATCGAGGTCAGCTTTCAGGGCGCCAACTTCCTCCTCCTTGCCAACCAGAAGCACCTCGTCGCAAAGATGCTTCTCGACATCCTCCCTCAGGTTGACCCACAACGTCGCGTTCTCCTCCTCTAAAGTTAGAGCCCGACCCCGCGAAGCCTTCGCCTCGGCTTTGCAGACCCTGGCAACCTCTCGCAAGTCGCCAACTTGAGCAACCTACGCCTGATTGGCCTTCAAAGCGACTTCCAAAGACTTCTGAGTCTTTGAAAGATCTTTCCTCGAAGCTTGAACCTCAGCTTCACTTTTCTTCCCAGCCTCCGGCGCGGCCTTCAAGGCCCGGTTCTCCTCCTCCAAGGGCAGAACTCGGCTCCGTGCACTCTCCAGCTCGCTCTAAAGCCTCAAGCACTTGCGCTTCCAGTGGTCCATAATGGCAATCGACCTCTGTATGAAGACCTCTGCGGAGTCTAGGCCCTAAACTGGACCAACTTTCTCTATCATGGCCTTGTCAGCAACAAAGGCCCGGTCCTCCTTAAAAAATGACTCCGCGGTCACCTTAGAACTCCATAGCGACGTTATGTCCGGAGACACACTCACATGGTCGAACCTTGCCATTGGACGAGTGACATCGAAGCGTTGAACAATACACTTCGGCCTCGGAACACCACCATGAGAAGGTGTAGCAGCGGGAGGAGTCGGCGTTGGCACCTCAGAGATTTGGCGTTGAACCCACCTGCGCGGAACACAAAAAAAATTTCTGACACAAAAAGCACACAACGCAAAAAAGAAAACACTATAAGGCAAATACACAAACCTGTTTCTCACGAGCGACCTCTTCCCCGGGTGCCCTCGGCGACCCGTAGCGCGAAGGACTCCCGGTTAGGTCGATTGGGTTGGCATCGACGACCCTCGAGGTCACCTCTTCAAGAACGGCAGGGGTCGAGGTCTCGCCGACCCTCTTCTCCCCCCTTTTTCTTTTGCGACGAGTCTCTAGGGGAGCAACCTCCTCCTCGCCGGGCTTGAGCACCTCGAGCTCCTCCGTGTTGTAACGTACCTTTAACTCGCACCATTTGCTCTTTCCCATCAGACCTGCAAACACAAAGAGCCCAACACATAAGACGACGAAGAAAGACAGAGAATCTAATAACTAAGAATGACGAGCTACTCACTCTCCAAACCCCTCTCCTTATTCGCCAAGTTAGCAAGCGAGAGGACGAGCTTGGAGTCCAAGGGGCGAAGAAGCGAGACCAAGTTGGTAATGGCAGTATTATCAGAATCCGACAGTTGAAGGCTGCTCGACCCATTAAATTTGATCGAATTCTACTGCCAAAAGAGGGGAAACCTTGGCACCCCTCCGAAGTGAAAGACTTCGTCGACCAACGGGTCGGCCTCAGCAGGCCAAACTCGAAAGAACTCCTTCTTGAAGCTCTTATACGACTGGGAATAAAGTTGGAACAACCCCCCAACCTTACTCCCACTTAGGGATACCCAACCTAGGGGAGGTTCTCCTAATTTGAGTTGGTAAAAATGAAGAAAAATGGGCAACGACACCCCCATTCCCAAGGCCGAGCACAAAACTTGAAAAGCCCTCAAAAAATCCCAACTATTGGGGTGCAGTTGGCAGGGGGCCACATTGACAAAGTTCAGAAAGTCACACTCAAACTACGTAAAGGGTAAACACACACCCAAATCTCTGAAAAAACATTGGTACATATAGAAGAAGGGGGTATTCGGTGTACCTGCCATATACACACGTTCACCAGGTTGGCAGGGCTCAATCCGGATGAGCTTGTTGATGGACAACTTAAAGATCCTATGTGATTTCCACATCGCATTTACATCAAGAAACGACCTGAACACGCTCTCAAACTCCCCAACATCCCCCCCGACCCACTCATACCCAGGAAATGGTGACAATGTCCATCAACTCCTTAAGTGGACTCTATTATAACAAGATGATAGGGAATACTTCAACCCTTTTTGCCAATATAGTCACTATAGGTGAAAGGGTCAAATAAGGACTGAAGAAAGGGAAGATAGGGAAGGCCCCAACAAGCTATGACACTAAGAAGTCCTATGGGAAGAAAAAGGAAGAAGGGGTCAACGATGTCACTATCGAGACTGACCATCCTAAAAAGTAATTCATGCCGCAGGCTGAGCCAAGGAAGGATAAGGTGATCAATAGAATCCCCATTACCTATGTAGAATTGTTACCTCAACTTTTGGAAACCTCGATGTTGGTACGACTTCCACCATTAAGGAGACTTGACCCTCCTTACCCCACAAGGTATAGACTAGAAGAGCGGTGTGATTATCATTCAGGTTCCCTTGGACATTCAATGGAACATTGTAAGGCTTTGCATGGGCTTATAGATGCTAGGTGGTTAAAGTTTGACACCAATACACCTAGCATCGACAAGGAACCGCTCCTTAAGCATAAGGAACAATGACCGTGAGGTGGTGTTGTTGAAAGGCTGCTAGAGTAGGGGACCGTTAGAGGTCTATTTTATTTTGTTTATTTGCCACTTATTTTACCCAAGACTTCTACCCAAGGTCGTAAGTTTCCACAATAAAAGGGCATGTAATTAATTTTTGTTTTTAATAAAGCATGTCATTTTTACAATTCTTGTCTATCTTTCACTTCTTTTCTTACATACATTAAAGCTCTAAAATCCAAACATAGAACCTAAAGAAAGCAAATATGACTAAAAAAAACAAAAATGAACAAAATCCGAATGTTTGCGATGCATCACTTGAAGTCGAAGAAGATCTGTCCTCTGAAATACAAAGATTAGAGGACCAAGAAGCTCGAATAATCCAACCTTACCAAAAGGAAACCGAGAAAATCAATTTGGGACACGGAGAAGATAAAAAGGAAGTATTGATCAGCACAAGGATCAAGGATAAAGTCAACGATCAATGATCAGCCTTTTGAGAGAATATGTTGACATTTTTGCTTGGTCTTACCACAACATGTCAGGACTAGACCCTAAAATTATTGACCATAAACTGCCCATAAAAGATGGGATTCATCCCGTGAAACAAAAGCTTCAAAGAGTCAAACCTGAATGGTCCCTCAAGATAAAGGAGGAGATTCAAAAGTAATTGGATGCTGGATTCTTGACTATATCCCGTATCCCGAATGGCTTTCGAATATAGTGCCTGTGTTGAAGAAAAATGGGAAGGTGCGAGTCTGTGTAGACTATCGAGACCTAAATCGAGCAAGTCTTAAGGACGACTTCCCATTTTTCAACATACTTGTGGATAATACATCTACAAATAATATTTTCTCATTTATGGATGGATATTTGGGATATAATTAAATCAATATGGCTATTGAGGATCGTGGGAAGACTTCTTTCATCACTCCCCAGGGCACATTCTGTTACAAAGTAATGCCATTTGGTTTGAAAAATGCTGGAATAACTTATCAGAGGGCTATGGTAATTGTATTTCACGACATGATCCATAAAGAAATTAAGGTGTACGTAGATGACATGATCGCTAAGTACCAACTAAAGCTAAACCCTACTAAATGTACTTTCAGAGTGCGATCAAGAAAACTCCTTGGATTCATTGTTAGTGAAAAAGGGATAAAAGTATATCCAATTAAGGCCAAAGCCATCATAGATATGGCACCCCCAAAGACGAAAAATGAAGTCAAAGGATTCCTTGGAAGGGTAAATTGCATAGCTCATTTCATATCCCAGTTGACCGATACATGCACCCTCATCTTCAAACTACTCTAAAAGAATCAACCAATGGAGTGGAATGAGGAATGCCAAACCGCCTTTAATAGGATCAAGCAATGTCTCACAAATCCACCAATATTGATGCCCCCTATCCAAGGGATACCTTTGATTTTGTATCTTACAGTATTGGAGGGCTCCATGGGATGTATGTTAGGTCAGCAAAGTGAAAACAACAATCAAGAATGAGTTATCTATTACTGAGCAAGAAATTCACAAACTATGAAACACGATATTCACCTTTGGGAAAGACCTGTTGTGCCTTGGTATGGGTCGTGCAACGATTAAGACAATATATGTTGAGACATACCACCCAGTTGGTATCAAAATGGACCCCATCAAGTATCTACTTAAGAAGCCCGTACTCACTAGGAAGGTCGCCAGATGGCAAGTACTGTTATCATAATACGATATCCTCTATATCTCGCAAAAAACAATCAAAGGAAGGGTTTTGGCCGACTACCTAGCAAATGGATCGACCAATGAAGGACGTGCAATAAAGGATGACTTCCCAGACGAAGAAATTTTGGCCTTGGGAAACGATGAAGAAGGACAAGCTAAGAAGGAATCCTGGTCCATGTTCTTCGACGGTGCCTCAAATTTGATGGGACATGGGATAGGCGCCATACTAATGTCATCCCAAGGAAAACATATCCCGATGAAAGCAAGATTAGATTTTGATTGTACCAATAACATGGCCAAATACGAAGCCTACATATTGGGTTTACATCAATTAAGGGATGAATGGGAAACAAAGGATCAAAATTAATTCCTTACTGGAATATATACAAAGTTTGATACCACAATTTGAATCAATCAACTTTGCACATACCCCAAGAGAAGGAAATCAGTTGGCAGATGCCTTAGCCACATTGTCCTCCATGTTTGCCATAAAAGAAGGATGTGAAATGTCTGTCATTAGAATCAAATGACATGAGGTACGAGCTCATTGTTGCACGTTGGAAGAAAAGGACGACGGCGATCCATGGTATTTTGACATCCAATAATACATCGAAGGAGGAAAATACCCAATTGGGGCATCTAACAATGATAAGAAAATGATCAGGCTTAGAGTTATCGGATTCTCATTGCATGGGGGCATCCTATACAAGAAAATCTTTGATTAAGTCTGATGAGTCAATATTTTCCCCTATTTTCTTAACTTTCTGTACTTATTTTAATCTCTAATTTGCGCTTAATTGTTGATTATATGCATTGTTTTCCATTTGGGCTTTAATTGGACCGGTAATTCACATTTTAACTAATTTGAATTTTCTGGATCTAATTATTCCATATTTTTATTTTCAGGGCAGTTTAATAATTAATTGAGCTTGGAATTAATTTTTGGACTTCAAGAGGAGCTGCCACGTCATCTGCCATGTCATGCTGCACCATTTTCCACCTCAACATTCATTTTTAGTTTTTAGGCTATTTTATTGTTATTGGGTCAGACATGTAATTGTTTTGGGGCCCAATCTCATTTTAAGTCATTTTAGGTTTAGGCTAGGGCTGACTTGGCAGCCACTAGAGGAGGGGTCTGATGTGACCACGTGAACAGTGCCTCCTTCATATTTTTGGGCAGACGTTTTGCTCTCTTGTAGCCTAGCTTCACGTTTTGTTCTCTTGGAGCTGCCATTTTCGTTTTACTCTCTTCTTCTCCTCTTATATGCATTTTGTATCTGAACTGAACCTTTACATTTGAAATACAGATTGTCATTTTCGTTTCCTTCTCTGCCTTGCATTTTCGTTTTCTGTTTTCATTTTAATATGGAAGGCTAAATAAACCCCTGGGTTGGGTTCTTGTTGTGGATTGTAATCTCTCTTTGAGGTTGGGTATGTTTGTATGTCTCTGTTCTGCTTGTTCTTCTCCATTTAACCTCTCTGTCCATGCTTAATGGGCTGTGCTCCAAGCCACAGTTGCTTAATCTGTGAAGAGGTTGATGTTGTATACGTTTGCTTAATTCGTGTAGGGAAATCTTGAGTTAATCTTCGCTTAGTTGGTTAACTCGGATGGAACAAGGATTAAGTGGTTAATAGAGTAATGTTTGAGAACCAGGGATAAAAGAGTTACAATCCGAATAAGGAGCCAATTCATTTTTACTTGTTGTTTTATTTCGTTTTATTGTGTTAACCTGAAAGCAAACCCCCCTACTGTGTGTTTAAGCCTTTAACAGTAAACGATGGTCCTTGGGAGACGACCTAGGAGTCACTTCCTAGTACTACATTTAATTGTATTTATTTGACCGGATACGGCTCCGATCAAAGTCCTTTTAAGATGCATCGACCATAAGCAAGCTCGATCCCTAATGAAGGAAATCCATGGGGGAACCTTTGATACCCACATGACAGGATAAGTCATGGTTAGGAAAATCATGAGGGCAAGATATTTCTAGTTGACCATGGAAAAGGATTGTATCTCGTATACAAGAAGATGTTAGAAGTGGCAAGTATATGCTGATAACATTCAAGTCCCACCCAACGAGCTCAATGTAATGACGTTACCTTGGCCTTTCTCGATGTGGGGCATGGATGTCATCAGACTCATTGAATCCAAAGCTTCAAATGGCCATAGATTCATTCTTGTAGCCGTCGACTACTTCACTAAATGGGTTGAAGCCATGTCATATGCACATGTAACTCGTAAAGTGGTGGTCAATTTTATCAGGAAAAACATAATATGTCGATATGGAATGCCTGAGAAAATTATAACAGATAATGGGTCCAACCTCAACAATAAGATGATGACCGAATTGTGTAGCTCCTTCAAAATTCAACATCATAATTCCTCCTCGTATAGACCAAAAATGAATGGGGCGGTTGAAGCAGCCAACAAGATGGTCGTTACCTATAAAGATTGGCATGAAATGTTACCGTTCGCTTTGCATGGGTATAGGACATCCGTTCGTACACCAACAAGCGCTACACCTTTTTCCTTGATATACGAGATGGAGGTAGTCCTACCTATAGAAGTGGAAATTCCTTCTTTAAGACTACTCATGGAAGCAAAACTCCCCGAGGCCGAGTGGGTGCAAATCAGATTTGATCAGCTGAATCTCATAGAAGAGAAAATATTAGACACTATCTGTCATGGACAAACTTATCAAAAGAGAATCAAGAGGGCTTTCAACAAAAAAGTTCACCCTCAACACTTTTAAGAGGGTGATCTAGTGCTCAAAAAGCTCCTACTAGCTCAAAAGGATAAGATAGGGAAATGGACACCAAACTATGAAGGTCCGTATATAGTCAAGTGGGCTTTTTCCGGCGGGGAATTGATCCTTACTACCATGGATGGTTTAGAAACTTCCCATCCAATCAACTCTAATGTCGTAAAGAAATTCTACGCTTGAATACAACTACTTGCAAAAAAAAATTGGGAAAAACGAAAAACAAGAAACTAACATCTAAATCGAATGGCGAAGAGCGATCTAGATGCCCTACCAGCCCTTTGGAGAATCTGGTCAAAGGTCCAAGCGATGCTGGTAAGAAAACTAGGAGGACGTTTAGCTTTGTTTCCCAATGACATGTTTGCTTGAGCCTAAACAATGGCTTACCTTAGTTACCCCTTCTTACTAAATCCCTTTTGTAATCCTTTCTTGCAGATTTTAATAAATATACCACTTTTCTTTCATTTCTCTTTACCTATATGTTCAAATGACGTGCTTTATTATTAAATAAAACGGATCTAGCTCAATAAAAGAAAAGTAAGTGAAAAAAAATAGTATTGCACGAACTTCTAACAAGCAAAAATTAAAGCAAACGGTCCCACAAAAAAAAAAAAGTAATGAAATGTCACTTGATAATGATAAATATCTAAAGGGTTTATTATGTGTATATGATGTACATTGTCGCAACCCAAAAATTTCCGATCTCGCAACCTATGGTTTAGACATCCTTTTAAAAGTCTCATTAATTAAGGAATTCCTAGATACCAGACTAATGCTTAATTAATGGTTTTAAAAAAAATAGGTTCATGGAGTCGCCACCAATATTTTACTCAAAACATTGGAAAAAGAAAAGGTTTTTCTTAAAAAAGAATCCAATAATGGCCTTGATAACTAGAATTGGGTTCGGGGGTCGGTTACGTGTAGGGAAGGTATTAAGCACCCCTACAGCGCCTTCAATCGGTACCCTATGATGAAGTTAACGTGATAAAAATTAATAAATTAAATATTAAATTCCCTTTATTAATAACTATTTACATGCTTGAAATTTAAATTATACAATTAACCCTAAAATGTCTACATGATTATTTTTTATTATAACAATATTATTATAGATAAGAAATAAAAAAAGAGAGAAAAAGATTAACTGAAATACCTCTTGAATGAGCACTATTGAATCTTCAAAATAGGGAGATTTTAGGTGCTTTGTGACAACCTTTCACACTACAATATGCCTCACAAAATCTCAAGAAATACAAAAGAGAGAGAGAGAAAAAAATAGAGAAATTTTGAGCCCTAAGGAGTCTGAACAAAATTTGGAGCCTTGAGAACTGTGCCCAAGCTGTCTATTTATAGGCATCAGAAAGGATCCATAACGGTCCATTCCAAAATCAGAACGGCCCGCTCTGGATCTGGCCGTTCTGAAACTAGAACGGCCAATTCCAGAGATAAGATTAACACACAATTTGGTAGACTGGAACGGGTGTTCCAAACAATAGATTTTAGGCCATTTTAATATCTCGGAACGGCCCGTTCCGGTTAAGGGTTTTAACCCTTTTTTAGGGGCTTGGAATGGCCCATTCCATTTTTGGAACGGCCCGTTCTAGACCAATATTTTTAAGCCTTTTGCCTGGTTTGGAACGGTCCATTCTGGTTTTGGAACGGCCCGTTCCAGACTAGGTTTTTAGGCCTTTTTTGTGGTTTGGAACGACCCATTCCAATTTTGGAACGGCCCATTCCAATTTTGGAACAGCCCATTCTAGGCTACTAAAACCAATGGATTTGGGCTTTAGGCCTTCTGATGTCCTATCCTGTTGTTTGCATGCTTGGGAGCTCTAATTCTTTGATGATAGACGTCGATTTCATAACTTTTGTTGGTCCGGATGAAATTGGGTGTCTACAGCTTCCCCTCTTTACTTGTCCTTTAGAATATCTATCTGTTACTTTTCCAAAGGCAAGTAAAGACGTAGACATTTCGTCCGGGTCTTTTCTTCGTCTCTTTGGTGCTAGTGCTTCTACGTTGCTTCCCTTGGATAGGTGTATTTGCTCGTATCCTCACCCTTTAGAGCAGTTGAGTGTTGGTTACGTACTCTATTGGGTAATAAGGCTGACAAATTGTACACCTAATCTTTAGTCTTCGAGTATAAGCTCTATTGTTTCTCTTGTGATAGTGAGGTGGGATCTTCACTCTTGTTTTGACAATAAATGCCTTCACGTTGTTTCCTTCGGGTAGACGGTGTTCCCTATATCCTTGCCCCTCGGAGCAACTGAGTGTTGGATTGTATGCTCTATTAGGTGTCAAGGATGGTGAACCGAAACATCTAGGCTTCAAGATCCATGTGAGTGCCCTATGTCACTTGCTATGCCCGAATCTTCTCCTTTACTTCAACAGTGTAGATGCCCCCACACCATTTCCTTCGGTAGATGGTGTTTACCTAAATCCTTGTCCCTAAGAGCAACTGAGTGTTGGTTTATATGCTCCGTCGGGTGATAAGGATGGTAAACCGAAACATCTAGGCTTCTGGTATTGATGTAGATGCTTCCTACTGCTTCTACTTGTCTCATGGTAGTGTGTTTCTTTATTTGTAGCTTGTTAAAAAGGGAGTATATTCTGAGCTCAGCCTCTCCAAGCTGGACTGATATTTAGGGCTTCAGCCGACCCAATGCTAGTTTTAGGGTCTAGCAACCCTTACCGATTTTGTACTAGTTTTGGGGATCTAGCAACCTTTACCGATCTTGTACTAGTTTTGGGGATCTAGAAACCCTTACTGATCTTGTACGGGATCTAGCAACCCTTACCGATCTTGTACTAGTTTTAGGGATCTAGCAACCCTTACCGATCTTGTACTAGTTTTGGGGATCTAGCAACCCTTTCCGATCTTGTACTAGTTTTGGGGATCTAGCAACCCTTTCCGATCTTGTACTTGATGTCTTCTCATTGGTGTTGTTGGATGAAAAATTGCTGCTCGAAGGAGGATGGGCAGGAGACGCTTGATGTGCCCTTGTGTTGGTGAGCAGAAATAGATGGATGACAGGGATTCTGGTGTTGCCCCTGCCATGCGAGTATTGTAATGCCTCTCTAGGCGTCTGCTTATAATAGGATTTTTTTCTAAATTTTGTTTTCTTAGCTTTGGATTTTTCAACTTGTACAAAGCTTGCCTTTTTCTGTTTTATTTTTCTAAATGCTTCGGCTTTTTCATCATGTACGAAACTTGCCTTTTTCTATTTTATTTTTCTAAATGCTTCAACTTTTTCAACATCTACGAAGCTTTCCTTCTTTGATTTTATATTTCGGTGTCATCATTGGTGGAGGGATCACATCCCATGATGATGTTATTTGCTGAATCTTTATTGATGAGTATTATTTTGGAAGCCACTCCTGGCTTTGGTTAGGAAGTTATTCCTGGTCTTGGCATTCTCTTGGATCATCCTTCATTCAATTGAGGAGTAGGGCGCGATGGCCTCTTGTCGCCACCGGCCCGAAACGGGCTTTCGGCGTTCGCGAAGGATGGTTGGACTCTTTTATTTGTTTGAAAATATGGATTGCTAGAATGACTTATTCTCAAACTGAGACCTTGTCAAACGAGCAATTTTATTAAAAGGCTCACCAATCCATGTTAATCCCAAGCGGGACCCTCCATGGATTAGCGGTTTTCATAAAAAGGAAGGGTTCGTGGAGTCGCCACCAATGTTTTACTCAAAACATTGGAAAAAGAAGTTTAGGGCAATCGATTCAAAAATCGACTTCGGCCATTACAACCAGAGTCGGGTAAGGGAGTCGGTTACGCGTGGGGAAGGTGTTAGCACCCCACAGCGCCCCTTTCGGGTTCCCTATGACAGATTTATTTCTAAAAATAATAGTGCGAAATTACTAAATTACCCCTATTTATTCTAAACAATTATAACTTAAATATCTACATGATGACAGTTAAATATACACACAGAAAGCAGTAAAAGGAAGGTCTTAAGAAGAAACCTTTGAAGCGTGCTTTTATATTCAAGTAAAACTGGGAAGCTTTTTGGCGTTCCCTCGCTCTACAAGCCCGCTCGCTCCCTCCTAGAAAATTTTAACTATGGAAATCCGGAGGATTTCCCTTCGACTCAGTTCGAGACTCAAGCAAAAATCTCAGAACTCGAGAACTTTGTCGGATCAAATCTCCGAGTGATTTCTAGGCAGAGCACTGCTCAAAAAAACCCAGAATACTCAAGAAGAGGGTTAAAACTCAGTGTAAAAGTGTAGAATGACGTCCCATTGACGTCATATTTATAGGGATGAGGCTCAATACGGTCTCTGGGGGTCAATACGGTCCGTATTGAAGTTTTGAACTACAATACGGCCGTATTGAATTCAATACGGCCGTATTGAAGTTCAAAAACCTCAATACGGCCGTATTGAAGTTCAGTGCAGCCGTATTGAAGTTCAGTGCAGCCGTATTAAATTCAATGCAGCCGTATTGAAGTTCAGAAACTTCAATACGGCCGTATTGAGTTCAGTGCGGCCGTATTGTAGTTCAAAATGTGCAGTACGGCCGTACTGAACTCCAAGGAGGCCGTATTGAGCTCCAAACCTCCCACTTTCTTATTTTTGGCTACTCTAAGACCTCTAAACCTACAGATAGTCATCCTATGGTCTTCTGGGAGTCCTTCTGGCTGACTTTCCTTCGATCTTTGAGAGTCTTCGAGTCTTATTTCCGACCCGGACAATTTTAGGGGTCTACAGCTGCCCCCCCTTTACTTAGTCAAACGGCCTTTTAGTGTACCGGTTGATAAGTAAAGGAGTTGACCCAATTGTCCGGGGAATAAGGCCATCCTTCCGACTTGTAGTGTCTTCCGGTGGAAAATTTGCTGAGTAGCCTCTCCAGGTTTTGCTTCGCTCGTCGTCCGAGCCGGAAGCTGCATACCTCCGTGCTTCTGAACACTCTGGTAGCGTGAGTACCGCCTCTCCAGGCTCAACTTCACTCGACGCCCGAGCTGGAAGTTGTGAGTATCGCCTCTCCAGGCTTAGCTTCGCTTGCCGCCCAAGCTGGAAGCTGTGAGTACCCGCCTCTCCAGGCTCTGCTTCGGTGCTTCTGACATCCTAGGCAGTTGAGTTTGCCCTCTCCAGGGTTTGCGGTTTGCCCTCCCCAGGGTTAGCTTCGCTTGCCGCCCAAGCTGGAAGCTGTGAGTACCGCCTCTCCAGGCTCAACTTCACTCGACGCCCGAGCTGGAAGTTGTGAGTACCGCCTCTCCAGGCTTTGCTTCGCTCGCCGCCCGAGCCGGAAGCTACATACCTCCGTGCTTCTGTACACTTTGGTAGCGTGAGTACCGCCTCTCCAGGCTCTGCTTTGGTGTTTCTGACAACCTAGGCAGTTGAGTTTGCCCTCTCCAGGGTCTGCGGTTTGCCCTCCCCAGGGTCTGCCTCTGTGTTTTTGACGACATTGGCAATGTGAGTTTGCCCTCTCCAGGGATCTGTGATGGTTTTGTCTCCACAGTCCACGATGCTGCTTTGACAATTTGTTTTTGATTTTGGTACCGCTGAGGGCTGGATAACGCAGGGATCCGTCTAGGGGATGTGCAGTTACTCATAGGTTCTTGTGCCCCAACTTGCATTTGCATAGTTGGTACCCATGGGGAATTTCTGTTTCCTTGGGGTGTAGACACGAAGATGCTCTTTCTGATGTGAGCGATGCCTTATGATTGGCTGACGTCCTTTGACGTTGTGGAGTATCCCGATTATCCTTATTCGGGTGACTCTTTTGGATTTTCTGATTTTTGCTGCCTCTGTGTAGGCTGTTATCCGCTGGGGATTCTATATGTTGATTTTTGATTAGCCTCTTCTGTTAGGCGGATCATCTTGACGCTTGATTTTTGGCTGAAAGCCGATTTCCACTTGGGGAATGGTTTATTGATTTTCTTTTTTGGATTTTCCTTTTTGTAGGAATGCCTCTTGAGTAGGCGACTGGGGATTTAGGGATCTTATGTATCCCAGAGTATTATTTAGGAAGCCTCTACAGGCTTAGACTCACTCAATGCCTGAGTTGGAGAGCTATCTTCCACTGAGGAAGTTTTGACTGAATATTTTGCTTTGGATGATCGCGCTTCTATTGGGGATTTTCGCTGATCTTGGTTTGATAGCTTTCACTGGGGAATTTGGCCCGTGAGTGGAAGCTGGGATATCTCTGGGGAGTATTATTTCTGCGAGCCTCTCCAGGCTCAATTATTCTATATGATGAATTGGTTTTTTGTTCAGCCCGGGAATGCGAGCTGAGACGTCTTTTGGAGAGTATTATTTCGGCAAGCCTCTCCAGGCTTAATTATTCTGTGGGAGTATTATTTCAGCAAGCCTCTCCAGGCTCAATTATTTTGTGAGAGTATTATTTTGGCAAGCCTCTCCAGGCTCAAGTATTCTGTATGGTGAGAGAATATTGTTTCGGCGAGCCTCTCCAGGCTCAGTTATTCTGAGAGTATTATTTCGGCAAGCCTCTCCAGGCTCAGTTATTCTGTATAATTTGTTGGATTTTCTGTATTTTGCCTTTTTGTTGATTTTGGCTTTTTCTGTGTTTTTGCCTTTTTTGATTTTGGCTTTTTTCTGTATTTTGCCCTTTTTTGTTGATTTTGGCTTTTGTTGTACAGAAATAAAAGTGTTAAAAGATTTAGACTCAAAGAGTGAAAAAATTTCATTCATTAAATAAACATGAAATTTTGTACAAGGGAAATGATGGGACGCAGCCCATTCAAACAAATACATAAAAATAGGAAAAAGAAAGCCGGTCTTCATTCTTCTGCCGGCGGGTCCTGTGAAGGAGCGGGGAACTGGCGGTGCATCCAGACCGAGAGGTTGTCGAACCCCTGCACCAAAGTGTCCAGTCGAGTATCGGTGCTCTGCTGCCACGCGCCGATACTGTGCTGAAAAGCATCGAATTGAGTATCGATGCTTTGCTGTAAAGCATCAAAGCGGGCATCAAAGTAGGCCCTATCCGACTGTGAGGTGCCGGTCTCTGGCTGTGGGCTGCCGTCGCCCTGAAGATCAACGTCATTGAAGAGCTCGGCGAAGGCGTCGGGGCCGTCCGCTCGTACATACCTCCCTCCTGACCTCGCTATGATCTTCATACTGATCAAGGTGGAGGCATTAATTGGCTTCGGTGCCAATGGCCCTGGCTCTACGTCGTCTGGGCATCCCCAAGTCTCCGCAAGCCGTGAGAGGAGTGGGGCAACCAGGATGTATCCCTGCCTAGATCCTCCTTCTCGTGCCCCCAAGTTCTTAACGTGCTCGAGGAAGAAGTATCCGGGGTTGGCCCTCCGACTGGTGGCCATGCAGTGTAATGCTAATAAATCCGGCCGTGTCACCGACTCGGGGCTCTTCCACCTGCCATGGATGGTGCTGGTGAGGATCTTGTGACAGATCCGAAGAGCGGTCGGGAGCCGGGTGCCCTTCACCCCGGCATGATAGTCTTCGTGGCCTGTGATCGCTCTCCACATGTCGACCGGGGTCCACTGATCAGGCCACTCGCATATAGCATCTCGATATGCGAGCTGATCAGTCCTGCTGAAAAATCCTGCCTGGACGTTGAACTCGTCCAACGTCAGTGAGCGGTACCCCTGGTTTATCCAGAAGTCAACTGAGCAGACAGCCTCCCCAAAACTGTTTGTCGACTCAGTAACGCCGACAGTGGCCAGAAACTCCTTCGTCGCCGTCAAGTACAGGTGAGAAGGGGGATCAAGGAGGAATCCCCATCCTATACTGTCGAAGTAGCCTCGGACTTCATCCTCCAAGCCCACTGTACGGAGAATATCGAAGTCGAGCGCCCTCGACGGCTCGAAGGTGAATGACTCTATGAGCTGCAGCCGTTCCTGATGTCTGTCTGTCATCTCACGTCGAGCTGGCGCCCTCTGCCTCTTTCTAGATGATTCTGCCATTTCTGAGGTTTCTTCTTGGGGTTCACTCACAAGCAGGATGCAGAGGAATGAAGATTGGAATGCAAAAATGAGAAGGAAAACGCTTATTTATAGACAAATTTTCGCCAATACGTCCCGTATTGATTCAATACGGCCGTATTGGTGTAGCCGTTATTGGGCAATTTTGGCAACCAATACGGCCCGTATTGAATTTAATACGGGCGTATTGGAGGTCAATACGGGCGTATTGGATTTAATACACCCGTATTGAAGCTGAAAGGTTGCTTCAACGGTCGTCTTAATACGGCCGTATTGAATTCAATACGGGCGTATTAAATTTTTTTTTTTTTTTTTTTTTTAAGATAAACAGAGAATAAGTGATCTTCTAGTACACCTATCATCTGTATGCATGTATGCAGTATGATGCACCTAATTCTATTTGATTCATTTTTCAAAAGAATTAATCGATGCGTTTTTTGCTTGGATTGTGCCATTCCTCCAGACGGACTGTGTGCTGCCGACTTTTATGACCAAGGAATGATGCATATTTGTTTTTTGTGTCATCAACCCAATGATCTTTCCCTTCCTTTAGAAGATGTGTCAACCCTCCTATTGACCACTATATCTCCATGTTTCCACTAGATTATTAAAAAATCGCTGGGACAAGAGAGAAAAGAAGGAAAGGATATATTTTCAAAAGTTTGTGTTTTAGAGGGGATTATTTATTTTTTGAAAAATGGATTTTGTAAGAATGGCTTGGCCAATGGTAGGCTTAAGTGTTTAGGCTTGTTTGATTAAACACTTATGAAGTTAAGCACGTCTTGGTTATTAACATTTGTGATTTGACAACTTGGATAGCTTTTCTTGAGCCCCTTTGTTGAATTCAGTTGGTGGTACCATCATGGATTTATTCTGTTTTTCGATTGTCCTTATTTTTGCCTAAAACACCCTTTTGTGGCGTTTTAGCGGACCTTTGTTTTTTGTTTATTTTTGCAACCCTAATTTTTGCCTAGGTCACCCTTTTGTGGGATTCCTAGCGGGTCTTTTGCTCTTATTTTTGCGCAGTCCCCCTTTTGAGTTTCCTACCGAGCTTCTTTTATCTTGAAAGATTTCTTTTTACCCATGATGGCACTTGTCAAGGCCAAGGGAAGGTGCTCCAAGTTGTCACACACACCTCCATATAAAAATGATGTGGGTTTATTATTATTAAGATGATTTTAATCCTCATTCATGTTTATTCAAACAGGGTTAAATAATGTGGTCTAGAATTTTATTGTAAGCAAGAAAAGAAGCAACAAGAAATAATGAAGAATGATTTTATTATAATCATAGTGGAAACATGTGCCCTATCGAGGCTCGGGGGTCGGGCTGTCCCCGAGGAGTAATCTCTAATAGTCATCAGGTCTATACATCCCTATTGGAAGGAGAAGAACACTTGATGACGACGACCGGCCTTGACGTTTGTGAACCGGCCTTCCTAAAGATCTGGCTTAAAGAACGTCGAGAAGGATCTTGATTCCTCTTCGTTCTTTGATCTTTAACAGGGTTGTATCCTAACCCTTGTTTCCCCGGATTATCCTTGATGATGGGTAGCTCCGGAATTCCTTGGGAATCCTTGCCAAGTCCTTGTCCCGGCAAGTATCCATTCTTGGTGAGCATATGGGCTACCTTCTTCATTTCTCGAGGAAATGTCTCAACATTGGCGATCTCCAATGCTTGGAAGGCGGTTTCTAAAGCTTCCTCTGCTGCATCCACATAAGGTATGTTGGATGGCTTGCTGATGAGTATGTCATCTTCAGCTTGTACGGTCACCAGTTTGTCACCCACTATGAACTTGACTTTCTGGTGGAGCGTAGAGGGTACAGCTTTCGCATCATGAATCCAAGGTCGGCCGAGGAGACAGCTGTATGCAGGAGTGATATCCATTACTTGGAATTCGACATTAAAGATAGTGGGCCCAATTTGGATTGGAAGACTGATTTCTCCCACCACTTCTCTTTTAGATCCGTCGAAAGCTCGAACGATCATGTTGCTCGGGCGCATTTGGACTCCTTTGATTGTCATTTGGTCGAACGTTCTCTTTGGCATTACGTTCAGGGAAGATCCATTATCCACCAAGACCTTTGCGATGTGATACTCCTTGCACTTTACAGAGATGTGCAAGGGCGTGTTGTGGTTTGGTCCCTCAGTGGGGATCTCTTCATCGGTGAAAGAGAGGTGATCATTAGCCATGATGTGACTAACAATCCCCTCAAATTTGTCTTGGGAGATAGTATGCGACACATATGCCTCGTTCAAGACTTTCAACAGAGCTTGCCGATGCGGTTCGGAGCTTAGGATCAACGACAACAAAGTGATCTTTGCTGGTGTTTTGTGAAGTTGATCCACAATGGAATACTCGCTTTGTTTGATGATTTTTAACAGCTCATCAGTCTCCTCCTCGGATTCTCTATCTTCCTCGGTTTTCTCCTTTTCTTTTCCTTTATTCTTGGGAGCTTTGTCGTGCAGATCTTCGGGAGTGTAGATCCTTCCACTCCTAGTCATGCCCCCAAGTCCAGCGATGTTGGAGATATCGCTGTCGGCAGAAGAATGGATGTCGTATATCCACGGCACAGCCTTATTTGATTCGTAGGGGAAAGGCCTTGGAGCGATGATCCTTAACGGTGTCGGACCTTTCCCTTTGTCTGTCTTGATTACCAACAACGGAGTCGCCGTGTGCTTGCTTGGTGCAGTTGTTGGTTTGCATTTAATTACCAATGGCGTGCGATCCATTCTGAACATACGCATCGATTAATTCTTTCTTTTTATTAATATTTATTATTAAATTACCGGGAGAGATAAATGCAAATGAATGACTAATGAGATGCAAAGGCAATAAATCTCAAAAATACAATTTTTATTAATTGAAGAAAGTGTACAACTTTTATACAATGCTTTGAAGCAACTTTTTACAAAAAGAGAAAAGCCGGTAAAAACCCACAGGCGGGTTCATATGTCTTTGCCATTCATCTTCGGCTTCCTCCACATGGCGGCCCATTGCTTCAATCTGAGTATGGACCGCTTGGCTCATATCATCACTGATTTTCTGAGCATCTTTCGCTTTTTGTATATGATAGTTGATCATGGCCTGCAGCTCATTAAGCTCATCCTCGGCCCGATCCTTCTCCTCTTGGAGTTTGGCCATTTGTGCCAATCCTTCCCTTTCCTTTTTGCGGAAGTCGGAAAGGTTTGCGGCTTGTCGTTGAACAACTTCCCGCCATTGTTGCGCATCGGATCGAGTCGAAAGCAGATCGTTTTGCATATCCTTGATCAACTGTGCCTGCTTTGAATACTCGGCCTCAAGGTGTGCTATCTTCATGTTGACTTCTTGGAGTTGACTACTCGGTTCAACCTTTGGCATTTTGGGTGCCCAAGTAGCCTCCTCATTGAGGTTAGCACACTCATCCTTGAGCCGCTCTATCTCGTGGTCTTTCTTCTTGCATTGCCTTTGAAGACCATCAATAGTGAAACTGGATTCTTCATTTTTCTCTTCAAGAACTCTCATCTGAGCTCCCATGATTTCCAGTTTCTTGGTCAAGGCGTCGACTTGCTCTTGCAACACCTTCCTTGTTGCTGTGGTTGCACAAGAAGTGGATGGTTGAGGCACCCCCCTCTCGTTCCTCCATTTCTCATAATCGATGGAGACGGATACCCGAGGCTTTCCAAGCTCGAGATCTCCCTCATAGGTTGGTCTCTCCCACGCTCTCATGACAGCGTGCATGTCCTTCTGATGCTCGGAATCGAAGGAGAAACACAACCCTCCAAGCTCCTCTATAGTAGGAATGGTCTGAGTCCTCATCAGTTGCCTCATAACCAATCTAGGTGAGTAGGCTATACAACCTCTGAGGCCCATCAATGGTATGCTTGGATAACTGCCGCATCTCATCAATACATGGCTTGGACGGAACCAAGGGCAAACCCACGTGAAGTGCTCGATACTCCACTGTTCCATCTCTTCCTTCCACTCAGAAGCATATCGGCGGCGTACGGGAATTTTCGAAAAACTCCTCAAAGGGTCGGGCAAGGTCCCCATATGACTAGAGGCATAGAAATGAGTGATGCTCCACACATACAGCAAGGAGGTGCAGCATCGGATGATTTTTCCTTGCTTCTGTTGAGACAGATGAACAGAGAGCAAGGTGTCGGCGAGAATAGCAGGCACGGGACTCTTCATGTGTACGTCCCAAGCGAAGAAAGCGTCCATCGCAGCATGGTCCACTGTGTTAGCGTGAAAGGGAAATAGGATCATCCCAAACACAGCTAACGCTAGAGTCTTGTTGAAAGCTAACCAATCTCCCTCACCAGCCAAGGAAGAAAGGTGGTCCTCAATCATAGCAAGCTTCCAACCTTTAATACTGCCGTTCCCCACTAAGGCAGCTGATCGTGATGGTAATTTGACCTGAGTGGCAACTCTCTCCGCGGCCACATGGTTGTCATGAAAGATATAGACCCCGGCTGATTTGGGCCATCGTAGCATGAGCTCGTACTCCTCGAGAGTAGGAACTAGGTCAAACTGGGGGAACTTGAAGCAGTGCAAATCGAGACTCCAGAAGTGAACCAGTGCTCTCAGAAATGCTGGATCCACACAGATCTTCATCAAGTCGAGGACTCGTCCATATGATTTCTCAAACTTGACGCGAGCCTCTCTTGGCATCAAAGTACAGAGGTGATCCAACCTCTCAGCACGGTATAACAAGAAGTCTACTTTCTTCAACTGCCCATGCATCTCCTTAGACCTCTCCATATTCTACAATACAATGCATGATATGAGATGATGGAGATGAATATGCATGCATAGTGTTTATTCAACTAAGCATTATCATGTTTTGGGATTTTCCTAAGATGATGCATGATATTGCTTGGTTTGGATAAATGCATATTTTTTCTTTTGGATATTTTGTATTTTTTTGTATTTTTTGGGTGAAAAGGGAAACTACCTATATGAATGCAATGAAGGTAGATGTTAACACCATGTACTAGAAGATCTTTATTTCTATTTATTCTTATTATTTAAAAAAAGAATGTTGTATGTTTAAAGAAATGCAATGTATGCTCAAACAATTTCACATAATCAATGCACAAACAATTCACTCATCCACGAACAGTCACGAGCGAATCACGAGGTAGGGGTATCCTGCAGAAAAGTGCATATTCAAGGTGGTTCTAACTGTTCTCACCGGTCTGAGGCCCCCAAGGTGCCCCCATTATAGGGACCCAATTCCTCTCGTCGTAAGTCGATGGAAAGCTCCAACGCACTGTCAGACTCGAGTTCATGGTTATCACCTTGAGTGATGCTTTCCGACAACGGTCTACGGGCACCTATAGACCCATTCGACAACCGGCCGTACTAACATCCACTCCCTATGGCTTACCACTCATGCCCCCGGGTATAGAGGGAACTGTTGTGTGCAAAGGTTTGTGTGCAGTTTTTATTTCAAACAATTGCGGAAATTTAAACAAACAACAGTTATTAAAAGCCAAATAGGTAAAACGTGTTATCATACAAGCAAGGGGTAATAAAGTAATTTTAACTTTTATTTGTTAAAAATAATCTGTCACTAAATGGGACTGACTCTCGAGGCTTCCCCAGTGGAGTCGCCATCTGTCGCCACCGGCCCGAAACGGGCTTTCGGCATTCGCGAAGGATGGTTGGACTCTTTTATTTGTTTAAAAATATGGATTGCTAGAATGACTTATTCTCAAACTGAGACCTTGTCAAACGAGCAATTTTATTAAAAGGCTCACCAATCCATGTTAATCCCAAGCGGGACCCTCCATAGATTAGCGGTTTTCATAAAAAGGAAGGGTTCATGGAGTCGCCACCAATGTTTTACTCAAAACATTGGAAAAAGAAGTTTAAGGCAATCGATTCAAAAATCGACTTCGGCCATTACAACCAGAGTCGGGTAAGGGAGTCGGTTACGCGTGGGGAAGGTGTTAGCACCCCACAGCGCCCCTTTCGGGTTCCCTATGACAGATTATTTAAAAATAATAGTGCAAAATTACTAAATTACCCCTATTTATTCTAAGCAATTATAAATTAACTATCTACATGATGACAGTTTAAATATGTACACACAGAAAGCGGTAAAAGAAGGGACTTTAAAGAGATAAACCTTTGAAGCGTGCTTTCTTATATATCTTGACAGAAATTGGGAAGCGTTTTGGCGTTCCCTCCCTCTACAAGACCGCTCGCTCCCTTCTATAAAATTTTAACTATGGAAATCCAGAGGATTTCCCTTCGACTAGGTTCGAGACTCAAGCAAATGGCTCGTGACTCAAGAACTTCGTCGGATCAACTCTCCGAGTGATTTCTAGGCAGAGCACTGCTCAAAAAAACCCAGAATACTCAAGAAGAGGGTTAAAATTCAGTGTGAAAGTGTAGAATGACGTCCCATTGACGTCATATTTATAGGGATGAGGCTCAATACGGTCTCTGGGGGTCAATACGGTCCGTATTGAAGTTTTGAACTACAATACGGCCGTATTGAATTCAATACGGCCGTATTGAAGTTAAAAAACCTCAATACGGCCGTATTGAAGTTCAGTGCAGCCGTATTGAAGTTCAGTGCAGCCGTATTGAAGTTCAGTGCAGCCGTATTGAATTCAATGCAGCCGTATTGAAGTTCAATGCAGCCGTATTAAATTCAATACAGCCGTATTGAAGTTCAGAAACTTCAATACGGCCGTATTGAGTTCAGTGCGGCCGTATTGTAGTTCAAAATGTGCAGTACGGCCGTACTGAACTCCAAGGAGGCCGTATTGAGCTCGAAACCTCCCACTTTCTTATTTTTGGCTACTCTAAGACCTCTAAACCTAAAGATAGTCATCCTATGGTCTTCTGGGAGTCCTTCTGGCTGACTTTCCTTCGATCTTTGAGAGTCTTCGAGTCTTATTTCCGACCCGGACAATTTTAGGGGTCTACATGAACTACCTTGAAAAAAATTTCCAAGTTTTATGCTTAACCATTGAAATGAGAAAAAAATATGACATGCATGCCATGTGTTTGATGAATTGACCGTGACTTATATGTGCTTTAGAGAAGTCAATCATGCATGCTAATTAGTTCTAGCATGTTCTACATTCCTAAAATATCATGTGTGGTTACATTCTTTGCACATCTTTGCCTTGAAATTTTTGGCCAAATTTGAAGTGTCTCCTAGTGCACTTGTATGCCTATATATTGTTTGATATTTTGAGCATGAGAGTGAATTTTATGTGCACATTTTACTGCTGGACATTTGCACACTAAAAATTTTAAAATTCATTCAAGTTGTTGTCTCATTAAGCCATCACAAAATATTATAAAGAATACTCCTAAAATTATTGCTAAACCATTTGTTGGACACAAGTGTAAAACCCAAGAAAAGGAAGGATTATAGTACAAAAAAAAAAGGAATAGTGGCTGGACTTTGAACATCAAAACCGAGACTTGGACATGCACAAAAAGAACAAAAGAAACAAAAAAAAGGAACCTTGCTAGACTTGTGGACATTGGGACAAAAAAAATTCCTGCCTTAGCAATGGAGTTATTCTTGGACCTTTGAACAAACTAGTGTATGGCTATATGAAACATTAAATCAAACATATTAAGTGCATCATTCCATTTTAAGCCTACTTGCTAAATTATATTCTAGTACCATTCTAGGAACTATTCTCTTGTGTGCTTACCTTTCTTTAAATGTGCCTTAATTTTAGTTTTTGAGTCTTTCTTCTATTCTTAAGTTTGTTT
The DNA here is from genome assembly GCF_000230855.2 of Cajanus cajan. Lineage (NCBI taxonomy): Eukaryota > Viridiplantae > Streptophyta > Magnoliopsida > Fabales > Fabaceae > Cajanus > Cajanus cajan. Next base: position 27,671,127 of record NC_138521.1, read on the forward strand.
CATCAATCTCCACTTGAGTTTAGCCTTTTTAATTGTGCCTTTTTAGTTTTTATTCCTTGCCTCTTGTACTCTTGGTTTGGTTTATTCTTGGCTTAGGTGAGGAAAACTTCTAAACACCACACATTCTCTTGGTGGATTGAGTGGAGGGGCTGTCCGAATTGGTGTCCAGGGTGCTTTGGAGGATCAAAAAACACTAAGAGAGCAAACACCAAGGGGAGGACTAACTTGGGTGTTTATTGTGAAGGAAAGCAAGTTGGAGACTTGAAGACTTGATTTTTTTTTCAAAAATTGCTTTTCTCTTGTGCAATTTTTGGCCACTTGTATTTTTGGCCTTTGTTTTCATTGATTTTGGTTTGTAATTGGCCTCTTTAAACCATGTAATTTTTAGGGTAATTCGAGTAATGCTTGTGGGAGTGGCTTGAATAACACTAAGGTCACTTGAAGCTCCCACCCTAGGGAATCCGACTAGCACATGCTTTAGTTGCTTTCTTTGCATGCTTTAGTACTTCGGTATTATAAATGTTTAGGTCTTTTACTTTAATTGTTTTCATTTTAGAAGGCTTCAATTTGCCTACTAGGGGGCCGTGCACACACACACACCTAACTTTAGTACAAAAAATTGTTTTCTAAGAAAAGTGTGAAAGGGCTTAGTGATTCCTACTTGATAAGGCTTGGTTATTAAGTGATTCCTAGTAGTCCACCTCCCTTTGATAGTTCACTTTTTACACTTAGGCCTTTTCCTACCTATCTTGCACCTTAAAACCCTTTTGTGAAAACCTTTTTATCACTCATTCTTTGTGAAAACCTTTTTCAACCTTTTTGAAAACAACTTTGTGAAAACCTTTTTGATCAAAGATGAGTGATCATTCTAGTGTACATGGTCAAAACTCTTGAACTACTAAGTCTAGTGTTACGGATGAACTTAGGCAATTGAAAGAGTACCTAAGAAAAAAGAAGAAGAAAATATAAAAAGAGAGGAAGAGTTAAGAAAAAGAGAAAAAGAAATTGAGAAAAATAATGAAGAAATAAAAAGGTTGCTTGCTAGGTTAGTTGTGCGAGGAGAGGCTAGTGGTTCAAGACCAAGAGTCTCTTCCTCTAAATCCTCAAAGGGCAAGGGGCATATGATACCTTCAATTATTCATGAAGAGGAAGGGCATCATACCCAACCTCCAAGTGAAATATTCTACAGTAGTCATCACAATGATGATTACTGTCAAAGACCCCCAAGGCAACATAGACACACGGAGTCCTCCAATAAGGAACCTAACATCACTCTTCCCCCATTTCATGGCAAGGATAATGTTGAAAATTATTTAGATTGGAAAATGAAAGTTGAACAACTTTTCTCTTGCCATGGAGTGAGTGAAGATAGGAAGGTTTCTTTAGCAACCCTTAGCTTCCAAGGGCATGCTATGTATTGGTGGACCTCCTTAGAAAAAGAAAGGATAATAAACCATGATCCCCCAATCCAATATTGGAATGAGCTCCTTAGTGCCTTAAGAAGGAGGCATATTCCTCCAAACTATGATCGAGAGCTTATGGATAAGCTTCAAAGATTGAAACAATGATCCTCTAGTGTGGAAGAATATACGCAATCTATGGAGTTTCTAATGATGAGGGCTGGGATTAGGGAGGAAGAGAGGACCACAATATCTAGATTTCAAAGTGGTCTTAATCTTGAGAAAAGAGACAAAGTTGAACTTTTTCCTTATAGGGATTTGAATGAACTTGTTCAACTTTGTTCAAGGGTGGAGCAACAACTTAAAAGAAAATCTTTTCAAAAAGACTCCACTCCCTCTTATCCCAAGAGTTTTAAGAAGGAGGGCCACTCTTCCCAACCTTCTGCCAAGGAATAAAAAGAAAAAGAAAATTCATCTTTTAAGGCATCTTCCAAAGACACTAAAACAAGTGACATCAAGTGTTTCAAGTGTCTTGGTCGTGGGAACATTGCTTCACAATGTCCCACCAAGAAAACCATATTTTTAAAGGGCCAAGATCACTATAATAGCCTTGGTGAAGCTACTTCCTCATCTTCAAGTGATGAAGAAGAAGTTTTAGAATCCGTGGAAGAAATCTTACCTTGTGAAGGAGACTTGTTGTTGGTTAGAAGGCTCCTTAACAATCAATCTAGTGAAATTGACCAATCACAAAGAGAGAATTTGTTTCAAACAAAATGCAAGGTCTTAGAAAGCACTTGTTCTCTCATTGTAGATAGTGGGTCTACTTCTAATTGTTGTAGTACTAGATTGGTTGATAAGTTAGCCTTGTTTACAAAACCTCATCCTAAGCCTTATAGAATGCAATGGATCAATGAGGAAAGAGGTACTGTAGTGAACCAACAAGCAAGCATACCAATCTCTATTGGCCAATATAAATAAGAAGTTTTGTGTGACATAGTGCCATTAGAGGTTAGTCATGTCTAGCTTGGGAGGCCATGGCAATTTGACAAGCAAACAATCCATGATGGCCTCACAAATAAAATAAGTTTCCAACACTTAGGAAAGAAGTTTGTATGGTGTCCGGTATCACACTTTCAAGTGAATGAGGACCAACTCAAATTAAAAGCTAAGAAAGATCAAGAAGAGAAAAACAAAAATAAAAACAAAAAGAAAATAAAAGAAAAAAAGAATTTTTCCTTTGAAGATAAAGGACTAGGTTCAAGAGAACCTTAACCCTTGTGCCATACTCATTCTTTTGGTGCCAAATAAAGATGGAAATAGAGGATGTGCACCAATTTAGAAAGCCATCAATAAAATTCTAGGCACCCAATCCCTAAGATAGACAATTTGATGAATGAATTACATGGGGTCACCACAACTTTTGAAAATTTTCTTATATGGTTATGCCTTTTGGCTTCCTCAATGACCCTAACACTTTCATTCAACAAATTGTGTACTTAAGGATTATATAGCTAAAGTTTTAAGTAGTTTTTTTCCCTAATTGTTGTTTAACATCTCTTGAAGGAACCAATGGAATGATTGAGCTTGACGATTTGTGGTCAAATCCTTCTCAAGAAGGAGGAGATGATGGAGGACCATCCATGGAGCTTCATGTGGGACCCATCACTAGGCCAATGGCTATGAGATTGAAGAGGAGGAGGGAGCTCACACACCAAGGGACACTTTCCTCATGATTATAGAGTATTAATACTCTCCTAAACTTCATTAGTATAGGGTTTATTTCATTTGCCAATTTTACCCTTATATTTTGGGGTGTTTAGGACTTTTATTTTCCTTATATTTCCTATTTTTCCCTTGTATCTTGGGGAACCTAGAAATTAGGGCTTTATTTTCCTAAGTATTTTTAAGTGCTAGGCCGTGGCAATAATGGATCTTTTGGGCTAAGGTGAGCTTTGGCCCAAGTGGAATTTGACCTGAGTGGTCCTCAATCATAGCAAGCTTCCAACCTTTAATACTGCCGTTCCCCACTAAGGCAGCTGATCGTGATGGTAATTTGACCTGAGTGGCAATTCTCTCCACGACCACATGGTTGTCATGAAAGATATAGACCCCGGCTGATTTGGGCCATCGTAGCATGAGCTCGTACTCCTCGAGAGTAGGAACTAGGTCAAACTGGGGGAACTTGAAGCAGTGCAAATCGAGACTCCAGAAGTGAACCAGTGCTCTCAGAAATGCTGGATCCACACAGATCTTCATCAAGTCGAGGACTCGTCCATATGATTTCTCAAACTTGACGCGAGCCTCTCTTGGCATCAAAGTACAGAGGTGATCCAACCTCTCAGCACGGTATAACAAGAAGTCTACTTTCTTCAACTGCCCATGCATCTCCTTAGACCTCTCCATATTCTACAATACAATGCATGATATGAGATGATGGAGATGAATATGCATGCATAGTGTTTATTCAACTAAGCATTATCATGTTTTGGGATTTTCCTAAGATGATGCATGATATTGCTTGGTTTGGATAAATGCATATTTTTTCTTTTGGATATTTTGTATTTTTTTTGTATTTTTTGGGTGAAAAGGGAAACTACCTATATGAATGCAATGAAGGTAGATGTTAACACCATGTACTAGAAGATCTTTATTTCTATTTATTCTTATTATTTAAAAAAAGAATGTTGTATGTTTAAAGAAATGCAATGTATGCTCAAGCAATTTCACATAATCAATGCACAAACAATTCACTCATCCACGAACAGTCACGAGCGAATCACGAGGTAGGGGTATCCTGCAGAAAAGTGCATATTCAAGGAGGTTCTAACTGTTCTCACCAGTCCAAGGCCCCCAAGGTGCCCCCATTATAGGGACCCAATTCCTCTCGTCGTAAGTCGATGGAAAGCTCCAACGCACTGTCGGACTCGAGTTCATGGTTATCACCTTGAGTGACGCTTTCCGACAACGGTCTACGGGCACCTATAGACCCATTCGACAACCGGCCGTACTAACATCCACTCCCTATGGTTTACCACTCATGCCCCCGGGTATAGAGGGAACTGTTGTGTGCAAAGGTTTGTGTGCAGTTTGTATTTCAAACAATTGCAGAAAATTAAACAAACAACAGTTATTTAAAGCCAAATAGATAAAACATATTATCATACAAACAAGGGGTAATAAAGTAATTTTAACTATTTTTTGTTAAAAATAATCTGTCACTAAATGGGACTGACTCTCTAGACTTCCCCAGTGAAGTCGCCATCTGTCGCCACCGGCCCGAAACGGGCTTTCGGCATTCGCGAAGGATGGTTGGACTCTTTTATTTGTTTGAAAATATGGATTGCTAGAATGACTTATTCTCAAACTGAGACCTTGTCAAACGAGCAATTTTATTAAAAGGCTCACCAATCCATGTCCAAGCGGGACCCTCCATGGATTAGCGGTTTTCATAAAAAGGAAGGGTTCGTGGAGTCGCCACCAATGTTTTACTCAAAACATTGGAAAAAGAAGTTTAGGGCAATCGATTCAAAAATCGACTTCGGCCATTACAACCAGAGTCGGGTAAGGGAGTCGGTTACGCGTGGGGAAGGTGTTAGCACCCCACAGCGCCCCTTTCGGGTTCCCTATGACAGATTTATTTCTAAAAATAATAGTGCGAAATTACTAAATTACCCCTATTTATTCTAAACAATTATAACTTAAATATCTACATGATGACAGTTAAATATACACACAGAAAGCAGTAAAAGGAAGGTCTTAAGAAGAAACCTTTGAAGCGTGCTTTTATATTCAAGTAAAACTGGGAAGCTTTTTGGCGTTCCCTCGCTCTACAAGCCCGCTCGCTCCCTCCTAGAAAATTTTAACTATGGAAATCTGGAGGATTTCCCTTCGACTCAGTTCGAGACTCAAGCAAAAAGCTCAGAACTCGAGAACTTTGTCGGATCAACTCTCCGAGTGATTTCTAGGCAGAGCACTGCTCAAAAAAACCCAGAATACTCAAGAAGAGGGTTAAAACTCAGTGTAAAAGTGTAGAATGACGTCCCATTGACGTCATATTTATAGGGATGAGGCTCAATACGGTCTCTGGGGGTCAATACGGTCCGTATTGAAGTTTTGAACTACAATACGGCCGTATTGAATTCAATACGGCCGTATTGAAGTTCAAAAACCTCAATACGGCCGTATTGAAGTTCAGTGCAGCCGTATTGAAGTTCAGTGCAGCCGTATTAAATTCAATGCAGCCGTATTGAAGTTCAGAAACTTCAATACGGCCGTATTGAGTTCAGTGCGGCCGTATTGTAGTTCAAAATGTGCAGTACGGCCGTACTAAACTCCAAGGAGGCCGTATTGAGCTCCAAACCTCCCACTTTCTTATTTTTGGCTACTCTAAGACCTCTAAACCTACAGATAGTCATCCTATGGTCTTCTGGGAGTCCTTCTGGCTGACTTTCCTTCGATCTTTGAGAGTCTTCGAGTCTTATTTCCGACCCGGACAATTTTAGGGGTCTACACCTCTTAATGCTTACAGACTTACTTGTTTGGTCGATTCTATTCTATTCCACTGTTGATATGTCTTTGTTTAGTGGGCACATAGAATCACTTGGAGTTGCCGTTTGCCACTGCTTGGCTCATGGTTGGCTATTGAGCTTTTACGAGCGTTTTGTCCTGATGAGTCCTTCTAACCCATAGCAAGTAGAATGCATGGATGCAATGAAAGTGCAAGACAGGAATGATTCTTTTATTTATTCCATTTTTTTTGTGTAACGCCCTTCCATATGCCCCTACCTCATATGCATACGATGCAGTTTATGCTCATGTGTTTAGTCCTAAACATGCAATTCAATTTTTTTTTAATGTCGGGAAATTAACCTGTGCGCGTTAAGGTTAATGTTGACAATTCCTTTTTATCCATGCTGTTTGTGATTATCGCCGGGATATGTTCTTTTGAACTCAAGGTTTCAGTCGACGTGTTGCCAAGTGTCTCCCAATTCCGTTCGGGGACATCTCGATCTTTCCTCTATGAGTATTCATTGTGCATTCTCCGTGTATATTTTCGATACCATTTTAATGCCATAAGGGTCAAGAGGAAAGAAAGAAGGGATGTTTGTATTTTTTCAGAAGGGTTGTTAGAATGGATGTTTTTCCAAAAGGGTTTTTTAGAAGAATGGATGTTTGTATTTTTTTAGAAGGGTTGTTAGAATGGATGTTTTTTCCAAAAGGGTCTTTTAGAAAAATGGACGACCAAGGTGGGCTATGGTGTTTAGGGTCATTAAACAAAGCATATTTGCTATAAAGAAGCTATCATTGTGTTTTAGCCTTTATAGAAAGTGGAGTGATGACTTGGGGTCACGCTCTGATTAAATGATCCCTCCTGAGCCGCCTTTTGGTTTTTGACTCAGATCGCTGCTTTAACGTCCTAACTTTTGCCTAGGTCACTTTGGATGTGTTTCCTAACAAATTTTTCTTTTGATCCTTACTTTTTCCTAGGTTGCCCTTTTCGAATGTGAGCCCCTAGCGGATCTTGCCCTAATTTTGCGTAGCCCCCCTGGCTTTCATTTTTGCAACGTTTGTATGGGACGCCCAGTCATGTTTGGACTCCTAATTGTTCCTTTGTTATCCTTTTCATGCTATTATTGAGTAACATCTTTGTCACAAATACATCTTGTTTATTAAGGGTTAATGGATGAGGCCTAGAGTGAATATTTAAAGGGAGAAGAGAAATGAAAGAATGTTATGGCATTTAAAACAATATTTCCAATTTACACGTGCCCCTTTAGCAAAGCTCGGAGGCTCGGGCATGCCCCGAGTTCGTGATTCGTACACAGAGAGATTAACCGAGGTTGCCCCCTAGAAAGGCATGGTTGACAATTGGTTGAACTACGTTAGGAACGCATTCCCACTTGCTTGAATGTGGGTGTTTCGACTTCGGAGTGAAACCTTTATGAATTCTTGCTTTCTAAAGGGAATACTCAAGCTGTCTTTCGGTTTTCAACTAGAGCAGACATTGCTTTTATATATATATATCCCTGACTTTTGCGTAGGATGTATCCTATCGGGATTTTGATTCCTTTATCCTAATTTTTGCCTAGGATGCCTTCTACAGGTTTTCGTCCTAACGGGTTTTTGTCATGCAATGCCTTTATTCTTCAATTGAGTTTTGTTGTAATTCCCTAGAAGCAAGGATTCATTCATTCTTGATCATTCCTCATATCCCAACAGTTGTCATTTCCGCATGGGGAACTCTTGGTGTTTGAATCGTCAATTTGGGTGTGTTATGCCCCCCAGTCTTCTTGCACAATTATTGGTTTTTAAGTGCTTCCAATTTGATGTATCGAGTTTGTACTTGATTACCAGTGATCTCATTATTTGATTAACACGCACATATTAGGTTTCCCTTTTTATTCTTATTTATTATTTACCAGGAAGACATGTTATCTATATGAGGTGCAAAATAGAATGCAAAGATGATTGAGAAATTCAACAAATATCATTCTCATTGATTTGTTTGTTTAGAGAACATTCTTTGTACAGATCTTTCAGTGCACTTTGATGATGTTGTTGCAAGCTATAGAAGCTCAGCTTGAATGATGTCCCTATAGACATGCTTTCTTGTTCGTTGATTTGCAATTAGTCTTCGTTTCTTCTCAGATTCTCTTCTTGCTATTCCCATTAGAAGTAACCATCAATAGGATCTTCGGGTTCACCACTATTTTGGTGATTGCCAAAATTTTCATCTTTATTGACGAGGTTGATGAGTCAGAGAAGAAAGATGCAGTTTGGAGTGATTTGATAACGAATTGGAGGTGTAAGGGAGCTTATCATCAATTTTTTTTAAACTCCCTAGGTTCATGCTTTCTTATTCATCAGCGGAGTTTTCTTTAGCTTCCCAAACTATGTTCTTTTGAGGCAAATTCTTTCTCTTTTTTCTTTTTTTTTCTTCAATTTCCTTTTTTGCGTGCCTCCTTTTTGAAATTTCAAATAATCTCCTATTTGGGTTGAGGAATGAAATCTTTCTAAATTGAAAGAAGTCTGAGAAGATGTAGACTTTGCCTTTTGTTGAAAGGATGACGAGAGTCCAAAGTCTAGTAGGCCTCCTTAGTATAAGGGCACACGATTCTTGTACTTTAGAATGTTTTCCTTTTCTCAAAAATCGTTACATACTATATGCCTTCCATTTTCTAATGAATGTATATGCTAAACTAAAAGATGCATGATATTTGTTTTCTACCTAAATTTTATCATTTTATTTTACTAAAGGGGAATGAATGCATGATTTTTGCTATATATTTATTTGTTTTTTTTGTTTTTTTTTTAAATAAACTATCCTATATGATGCTTTGAGATTTGGATATATAGAAGGGAGTTAAAATTTTTATCATATTTTTTTATTAATATCTATTTGTTTGTAATTCTTATCCATTTGAATTAAATAAACACAAACAAATGCAACACACATATGCTCAAACAAATGTACACCCGCGAACAGTCACGTTTAAATCCTCGGTCTGTGGTCCCTACAAGAAAAGTGCATTGTATAGGATAGTTCTAATTTCACTGGTCTTAAGGCCCCCAAGGTGCCCCCATTATAGGGACCCAGTTTCTCTATCGCCATCACGGGCAAACTCTAAGGTCTGTCGTAGTATTTCAGGCTAAAGTAACCGGTTATCACCTTGAGTGTGATTTCCGACAAGGCTCGCAGGCTCCAAGGCCAAACTTGGGTCGGTCGTATGTCAACCACTCCCTATGTTTAATACCCTCATGCCCCCGGGTGTAGGGGAAACTGTTGTGTGCAAAGGTTTGTGTAAAATTTTATTTCAAACAAGTGCGGAATTTAAATAAGCAAACAGATATCAAAGCCAAACAAAGAAAACAGACAAGATAAAGGGGAAAATATTTAAATTATTATTTTTATTTTATTAACTTCATCAATTAAATGGATCTAACCCTCTTTAAACGTCCCCAGTGGAGTCGCCATCTGTCTAACCCGAAAATTTATGATCTCGCGACCTATGGTTTAGACATCCTTTTAAAAGTCTCATTAATTAAGGAATGCCCGGATACCAGACTAATCCTTAATTAATAGTTTTAAAAAAATAGGTTCATGGAGTGGCTACCAATATTTTACTCAAAACATTGGAAAAAGAAAAGGTTTTTCTTAAAAAAAGAATCCAATAATGGCCTTGATAACCAGAATTGGGTTCGGGGGTCGGTTACGTGTAGGGAAGGTATTAAGCACCCCTACAGCGCCCTCAATCGGTACCCTATGATGAAGTTAACGTGATAAAAATTAATAAATTAAATATTAAATTCCCTTTATTAATAACTATTTACATGCTTGAAATTTAAATTATACAATTAACCCTAAAATGTCTACATGATTATTTTTTTTTATTATAACAATATTTATTATAGATAAGAAATAAAAAAAGAGAGAAAGAGATTAACTAAAATACCTCTTGAATGAGCTCTATTGAATCTTCAAAATAAGGAGATTTTAGGTGCTTTGTGGCATCCTTTCACACTACAATATGCCTCACAAAATCTCAAGAAATACAAAAGAGAGAGAGAAAAAAAGAGAGAAATTTCGAGCTCTAAGGAGTCTGGATGAAATTTGGAGCCCTGAGAACTGTGCCCAAGCTATCTATTTATAGGCATCATAAAGGGTCCAGAACGTCCCGTTCTAAAATTAGAACGGCCCGTTCTGGATCTGGCCGTTATGTGTTAATTTCGTAACTAGAACGGCCCGTTCTGAAACTGGAATGGCCCGTTCCAGAGATAAGATTAACACACAACTTGGTAGACTGGAACGGGCATTCCAAACAATAGATTTTAGGCCATTTTAATATCTCGGAACGGCCCGTTCCAGTTTAGGAACGGCCCGTTCCGGTTAAGAGTTTTAACCCTCTTTTAGGAGCTTGGAACGGCCCGTTCCAATCTTGGAACGACCCGTTCCAGACCAATATTTTTAGGCCTTTTGCCTAGTTTGGAACGGTTCGTTCTGGTTTTGGAACGGCCCGTTCCAGACTAGGTTTTTAGGCCTTTTTTGTGGGTTAGAACGACTCATTCTAATTTTGGAAAAGCTCGTTCTGGGCCACTAAAACCAATGGATTTGGGCTTTAGGCCTTCTGATGTCCTATCCTGTTGTTTGCATGCTTGGGAGCTCCAATTTTTTGATGATAGACGTCGATTTCATAGCTTTTGTTGGTCCGGAAGAAATTGGGTGTCTACATACGTAAGATGCATATTCAAAAAAACAACTTTTAAGGGGAATTATCTAAAATAAACAATGAAATGTATCTTTCAAGTATGCATCCACCATCCAAAATAATAATAATAATAATAATAATAATAATAATAATAATAATATAATATATATATATATATATGAATAAAGAAAAAGGCAAAGCCCTCATACCAAAAATCCAGGGCCAATAAAAATAAAAAATAAGCAAAAAGGACACTAGGAAGTCCTCAGCCCAAGGAATCATCTACAAACAAGGGGCAGGTCCCCCTTAGGACAAGGATCAAATTAGACAATTCAACAAGGCCAAGCAAGTCCATACTTGCCCATCAACACCATAATCCAGTCATTCATCCACTCCTCTTCCCATCAACACAAGGGCGCATCAAGCACCCCCTGCCTGTCATCCTTAAGATAGTTTCTATTACAAGTCAAGCAAACAAACAAGAACATCACTAGAAATATCCAACACAAAGAGCAAAAGGTTACTGGACCCTCAAAACTAGTACAAAGAGCGAAAGGTTATTGGACCCTTAAAACCTGTACAAAGAGCAAAAGGTTACTGGACCCTTAAAACCAGTACAAAGAGAAAAGGTTACTAGACCCTTAAAACCAGTACAAAGAGAGGAAATGGGTCGGCTGAAACCCTAAATATCAGTCCAGCCTGGAGAGGTTGAGCTTAAAACATACTTCGTCTTCAGCGAGATATGAATAAAGATCACACTACCATAAGACAAGCAGAAGCAGTAGAAAGCATCTACACCAAACCAGAAGCCTAGATGGCGTAGTCTACCACCCTTGACACCCAACGAAGCATACAATCCAACACTTAGGGGCAAGGATAAAGGTAACCACCATCTACCCAAAGGAAACAACGTAGAGCCATCTACTGTCAAAACAAAAGTAAAGATCTGGATTGTCACCTCACAATCATTGGAAAAAACAAATAGAGCAAATAGCATGGAGCATTTACTTGAAGACAGAAGATTATGTGTATAGTTTGCCACCCTTGTTACCTAACGGAATACGTAATCCAACACTCAACAATTTTGAAAGGTAAGGATACAGGTAAACCCACCTATTCAAAGGAAACGACGTGGAAGCACCAACCTGAAGAGATAGAGAAGACCTGAACGAAATGTCTACGTCTTTAATTGTCTTTGGAAAAACAATATCTAGTTATCCCAAAGGACAAGTAAAGAGGGGCATCTGTAGACACCTAATTTCGTCCATGGCATAGCACAATGACAAGGAAATGGATATCTAGCATGAAGAGAAGGAGTTCTTGAAAGCCTAGAAGTGACACGATAAGACATCAGGAGGCCCAAAGCCCAATAAGGGTGAATTAGGAGCCTGGAACGGGTCATTCCCAAGCTATGTAGACCCCTAAAATTGTCCGGGTCGGAAATAAAGCTCAAAGACTTTCGAAGACCGAAGGAAAGTCAGCCGGAAGAACTCCTGGAAGACCCTAGGATGATTCTTTGTAGGTCTAGAAGTCTTAGAGTAGCTTAGAATAAGGGTGTGCGAGGATTGGAGCTCAATACACCCTCCCAGAGGTTCAGTACGGCCGTACTGAGCCATTTGAACTGCAATACGGCCGTAGTGAACTCAATACGGCCGTACTGAAGTTTTTGAACTTTAGTACGGCCGTACCAAATTCAATACGGCCGTACTGTAGTTCAAAAAACTTCAGTACGGCCGTACCAAATTCAATACGGCCGTACTGTAGTTCAAAAACCCAGTACGGGCCGTATTGACCTCCCAGGCCGTATTGCGCCTCAATCCTATAAATAGGACGTCATTGGCACGTCCTCCCACACTTTTTCCAGACTTCTGGACCCTCTGGCTGAGTATTCTGGGGTTTTTGAGCAGTGTTCTGCCCTAGAAATCTCTCCGAGAGCCGATCCGACGAAGTTCTTGAGTTCTGAGCATTTAGCTTGAGGATTCGAACTAGTCGAAGGGAAATCTCTTTGATTTCCGGAGTAAAAATTATTTTTAGGGAAGGAACGAGCGAGCGTGTAGTGGGAAGGAGCGCCAAAAAGCCTCCTAACGTCTGTTTAAATATATAAAAGCACGCTTCAAAGGTTTCTTTTCCAAATCCCTTCTTTTACCGCTTTCTGATTGTTGCATTGCATATTTAGAATTCTCATCATGTAAATATTCCGCTTATAATCGTTTCTAATAAATAGGGGTAATTTAGTAATTTTACACTGTTATTTATGAAATAATCCGTCATAGGGAACCCGAAAGGGGCGTTGTGGGGTGCTAACACCTTCCCCGCACGTAACCGACTCCCTTACCCAACTCTGGTTGTAATGGCCAAGGTTGATTTGCGAAAATCAATTGCCTTATCCCTTTTTCCAATGTTTTGAGTAAAACATTGGTGGCGACTCCAAGAACCCTTCCTTTTGCGAAAACCACTAATCCATGGAGGGTCCCGCTTGGGATTAACATGGATTGGTGAAAGTCATTTAAACAAAATTGTTAGCTCGATGAGGTCTCAGTTTGAGAATAAGTCGTTCTAACAATCCATCATTTTTCAAAAACTTAAAAAGAGTCCAACCATCGTCGCGAATGCCAAGGTCCGTTTCGGCGGGTGGCGACAGATGGCGACTCCACTGGGGAAGCCTCGAGAGTCAGTCCCATTTAGTGATGGATTGTTTCTAAAAAATAATAGTTTAAAATTACTTCATTACCCCTCACTTGTATGATAACATGTTTTACCTATTTGGCTTTAATAACTGTTGTATGTTTAAAATTTCCGCAATTGTTTGAAATATTAACTGCACACAAACCTTTGCACACAACAGTTCCCTTTATACCCGGGGGCATGAGTGGAAAGCCATAGGGAGTGGATGTTAGTACGGCGTTGTCGAATGGGTCTATAGGTGCCCGTAGACCGTTGTCGGAAAGCATCACTCAAGGTGAAAACCATGAACTCAAGTCCGACAGTGCGTTGGAACTTTCCATCGACTTACGACGAGAGGAATTGGGTCCCTATAATGGGGGCACCTTGGGGGCCTTAGACCGGTGAGAACAGTTAGAACCTCCTTGAATATGCACTTTTCTGCAGGATACCCCTACCTCGTTATTCACTCGTGACTGTTCGTGGATGAGTGAATTGTTTGTGCATTGTTTATGTGACATTGTTTGAGCATACATTGCATTCTTTAAACATACAACATTCCTTTTTAAAATAAGAATAAATAGGAATAAGAATCTTCCATTACATGGTGTTAACATCTACCTTCATCACATTCATATAGGTAGTTTCCCTTTTCACCCAAAAAAATACAAAAAACAAAATATCCAAAAAAAAAAGATATTTATCCAAACCAAGCAATATCATGCATCATCTTAGGAGCATCCCGAAAACATGATAATGCTTAGTTGAATAAACACAATGCATGCATATTCAACGTCATCATCTCATATCATGCATTCTTATCAAAGATCATGGAGGGATCTAGGTTTGCATTTCATACATCCCTCCTAGTAATTCATTAATAAACATTAATAAAAAGAAAGGATTAATCGATGCGTATGTTCAGAATGGATCGCACGCCATTTGTTATTAAGTGTAAGCCAACAACCGCGCCAAGTGAGCGCACATCAACTCCGTTGTTGGTAATCAAGACGACTAAAGGGGAAGGTCCGACACCGTTAAGGATCACTGCTCCAAGACCTTTCCCCTACGAATCAAATAAGGTTGTGCCGTGGATATACGACATCCATTCTTCTGCCGACAGCGATATCTCTAACATCGCTGGACTTGGGGGCATGACTAGGAGTGGCAGGATCTACACTCCCGAAGATCTTCATGATAAAGCTCCCAAGAATAAAGAAAAGGAAAAAGAAAAAGAGAAAACCGAGGAAAATAAAGAATCCGAGGAGGAGACTGACGAGCTGTTAAAATACATCCGACAGAGCGAGTACTCCATCGTGGATCAACTTCATAGGACGCCAGCAAAGATTACTCTGTTGTCGTTGATCCTAAGCTCTGAACCGCATCGGCAAGCTCTGTTGAAAGTCTTGAACGAGGCATACGTGTCGCACACTATCTCCCAAGACAAATTTGAGGGGATTGTTAGTCACATCATGGCTAATGATCACCTCACTTTCACCGATGAAGAAATCCCCGCTGAGGGACCAAACCACAATAAGCCCTTGCACATCTCTGTAAAGTGCAAGGAATACCACATCGCTAAAGTCTTGGTGGATAACGGATCTTCCTTGAATGTGATGCCAAAAAGAACGTTTGATCAAATGGCAATCAAGGGAATCCAAATGCGCCCGAGCAATATGATCGTCCGAGCTTTCGACGGTTCTAAAAGAGAAGTGGTGGGAGAAGTCAATCTTCCAATCCAAATTGGACCCACCATCTTCAACGTCGAATTTCAAGTGATGGACATTACTCCCGCATACAGTTGTCTCCTCGGCCGACCTTGGATTCATGATGCGAAAGCTGTTCCCTCTACGCTCCACCAGAAAGTCAAATTCATAGTGGATGACAAGCTGGTGACCGTACAAGCTGAAGATGACATACTCATCAGCAAGCCATCTGCCATACCTTATGTGGATGCAGCAGAGGAAGCTCTAGAAACCGCCTTCCAAGCATTGGAGATTGCCAATGTTGAAACGTTTCCCCGAGAAATGAAGAAGGTAGCCCATATGCTCACCAAGAATGGATACTTGCCCGGACAAGGACTTGGCAAGGATTCCCAAGGGATTCCTGAGCTACCCATTATCAAGGATAATCCGGGGAAACAAGGGCTACGATACAACCCTAATAAAGATCAAAGGACGAAGAGGAATCAAGATCCTTCTCGACGTTCTTTAAGCCAGATCTTTAGGAAGGCCGGTTCACAAGCGTTAAGGCCGGTCGTCGTCGTCAAGTGTTTTTCTCCTTCCGATAGGGATGTATAGACCTGATGACTATTAGAGATTACTCCTCGGGGACAGCCCGACCCCCGAGCCTCGATATGGCACATGTTTCCTCTAGAATTATAATAAAATCATTCTTTATTATTTCTTATTGCTTCTTTTCTTGCTTGCAATAAATTTCTAGACCACATTATTTTAACCCTGTTTGAATAAGCATGAATGAGGTTAAAATTGTCTTAATAACAATAAACCCGCATCATTTTTATGTGGAAGTGTGTGTGACAACTTGGAGCACCATTCCTTGGCCTCGACAAGTGCCATCATGGATAAAAAAGAAATCCTTTAAAAACAAAAATCATAAAAACAAAAAAAGCTCGACAGGAAACCCAAAAAAGGGGGCTGCGCAAAAATAAGAGCAAAGAACCCGCTAGGAATCCCACGAAAGGGTGACCTAGGCAAAAGTTAGGGTTGCAAAAATGAACAAAAACAAAGGTCCGCTGAGACGCCACAAAAGGGTGTTTTAGGCAAAAAATAAGGACAATCAAAAAAGCAAAAGAAATCCATGATGGTACCATGAGCAGAATTCAAAAAGAAAGGTTCAAGGGAAGCTATCTAAGTTGTCAAATCACAACGTCAATAACAGGACTTTCTTAACTTCATAAGTGTTTAATCAAACAAGCCTAAACACATGAGCCTACCTTGGCCAGCCATTCTTACAAAAACCGCTTTCAAAACAATAAATAATCCCCTCTAAAACACAAACTTTTGAACAAAAATATCTTTCCTTTCTTTTCTCTTGTCCCAAACGATTTTAGAATAATCTAGTGGAAACATGGAGATATAGTGGTCAATAGGAAGGTTAATACATCTTCTAAAGGAAGGGAATGATCACTGGGTCGATGACACCAATCTCGATATAACACGCATCATTCCTCGGTTACAGAAATCGGCAGCGCACAGCCCGTCTAAGAGGAATGGCAAAATCCAAGCAAAGAAACGCATCGGTTAATTCTTTTGAAAAATAAATCAAATAGAATTAGGTGCATCATACCGCATACATGCATACAGATGATAGGTGTACTAGAAGATCACTTATTCTCTGTTTATTGAAAAAACAAACAAAAAACAAAAAAAACAAAAAAAGCAAAACTTCAGAAAAAACAAAGCGCCCGTACCATGTTCAGTACACCCGTGCTAAAATTAGGGTTATGAACAAATTTTCAACTCAAATACGGGCGTACTGAAATGAATACGGCAGCATTGGCCATAACGTCCACACCAATACGGGCGTATTGAATTCAATACGGCCCGTATTGGCCCATTCTTTTGTACATCAACAACATCTTCATTCCTCTGCATACTTTATCTGTGAGTGTGTTTGAGATCCTTCCGTACAGAAAAAGCCAAAAATCGACAAAAAAGGCAAAAATTCAGAAAATCCAACAATCAAACAGAATAACTGAGCCTGGAGAGGCTTGCCGAAATAATACTCCCCAGAGACATCTCAACTTGCACTCTTGGGCCGAATTCCCAGTGAAAGCTATTAGAGCAAGATCAGCAAGATTCCCCAATGGAAGCATGATCATCCAAACAAAATATCCAAGTCAAAAGACTTAGACTTCCTCAGTGGAAGATAGCTTTCCAACTCAAGCGACGAGTGAAGCTAAGCCTGAAGAGGCTTTCTAAATAATACTCTGGGATACATAAGATCCTCAATCCCCATTCGCCTACTCATAGGCACTCCTTCAAAAAAGAGAAAATCCAACAATCATACAGAATAACTAAGCCTGGAGAGGCTTGCCGAAATAATACTCCCCAGAGACATCTCAGCTTGCACTCTTGGGCCGAATTCCCAGTGAAAGCTATCAGAGCAAGATCAGCAAGATTCCCCAATGGAAGCATGATCATCCAAAGAAAATATCCGAGTCAAAGGACTCAGACTTCCTCAGTGGAAGATAGCTTTCCAACTCGAGCGACGAGTGAAGCTAAGCCTGCAAAGGCTTTCTAAATAATACTCTAGGATACATAAGATCCTCAATCCCCATTCGCCTACTCAGAGGCACTCCTCCAAAAAAAAAAAAAAAAGGAAAATCCAAAAAGATCAATACCCATTCCCCAAGCGGAATTCGGTATTCAACCAAACACCGAACGTCAAGATAATCCGCCTAACAGAAGAGGCCAATCAAGATCAACACGACAGAATCCCCAAGCGGATAACAGCCTACACAGAGGCAACAAAATCAGAAAATCAAAAGAGTCACCTGAATAAGGATAACCGGGATACTCCACCAACGTCGAAAGGACGTCAGCCAATCATAAGGCATCGCTCACCTCAGAAAGAGCATCTTTGTGTCTGCATCCCCAAGGAATCAGAATTTCCCCAGTGGGCACCAACTACGCAATAGAGAGTTGGGACACAAGAACCTATGAGTAACTGCACATCCCCTAGACGGATCCCTGCGTTATCCAGCCCTCAGCGGCATCAAAATCAAAAACAACCGTCGAAGCAGCATCGTGGACTGTGGAGACAAAATCATCACAATAGAATCCCCCAGCGGATAACAGCCTACGCAGAGGCAATAAAACCAGAAAATCAAAAAGAGTCACCCGAATAAGGATAACCGGGATACTCCACCAACGTCGAAAGGACGTCAGCCAATCATAAGGCATCGCTCACCTCAGAAAGAGCATCTTTGTGTCTGCATCCCCAAGGAATCAGAATTTCCCCAGTGGGCACCAACTACGCAATAGAGAGTTGGGACACAAGAACCTATGAGTAACTGCACATCCCCTAGACGGATCCCTGCGTTATCCAGCCCTCAGCGGCATCAAAATCAAAAACAACTGTCGAAGCAGCATCGTGGACTGTGGAGACAAAATCATCACAACAGAATCCCCCAGCGGATAACAGCCTATGCAGAGGCAACAAAACCAGAAAATCAAAAGAGTCACCCGAATAAGGATAACCGGGATACTCCACCACCGTCGAAAGGACGTCAGCAAACCATAAGGCACTGCTCACATCAGAAAGAGCATCTTTGTGTCTACATCCCCAAGGAATCAGAATTTCCCCAGTGGGCACCAACTACGCAATGGAAAGTTGGGACACAAGAACTTGTGAGTAACTGCACATCCCCTAGACGGATCCATGCGCTATCCAGCCCTCAGCGGCACTAAAATAAAAAACAACCGTCGAAGCAGCATCGTGGACTGTGGAGACAAAATCATCACAAATCCCTGGAGAGGGCAAACTCACGCTACCAAAGTGACCAGAAGCACGGAGGTATGCAACCTTGGGGAGGGCAAACCGCAGACCCTGGAGAGGGCAAACTCACGCTACCGAGGTTGTCAGAAACACCGAGGTATGCACGAGCCTGGAGAGGCGACGACTAATACTCAGCTACCCCGTCGTCAGAAACACGGAGGTATGCAGCTACCGAGGTTGTCAGAAACACCGAGGTATCACGAGCCTGGAGAGGCGGTACTCAGCTACCCCGTCGTCAGAAACACGGAGGTATGCAGCTATCGAGGTTGTCAGAAACACCGAGGTATGCACAAGCTTGGAGAGGCGGTACTCAGCTACCCCGTCGTCAGAAACACGGAGGTATGCAGCTACCGAGGTTGTCAGAAACACCGAGGTATGCACGAGCCTGGAGAGGCGACGACTAATACTCAGCTACCCCGTCGTCAGAAACACGGAGGTATGCAGCTACCGAGGTTGTCAGAAACACCGAGGTATGCACGAGCCTGGAGAGGCGGTACTCAGCTACCCCGTCGTCAGAAACACGGAGGTATGCAGCTACCGAGGTTGTCAGAAACACCGAGGTATGCACGAGCCTGGAGAGGCGGTACTCAGCTACCCCGTCGTCAGAAACACGGAGGTATGCACGAGCCTGGAGAGGCGACGACTAATACTCAACCTGGAGAGGCCACTCAACAATTTTCCCACCGGAAGACACTACAAGTCGGAAGGATGGCTTACTCCCCGGACAATTGGGTCAACTCCTTTACTTGTCAACCGGTACACCAAAAAGCCGTTCGACTAAGTAAAGGGGGGGCAGCTGTAGACCCCTAAAATTGTCCGGGTCGGAAATAAAGCTCAAAGACTTTCGAAGACCGAAGGAAAGTCAGCCGGAAGGACTCTTGGAAGACCCTAGGATGATTCTTTGTAGGTCTAGAAGTCTTAGAGTAGCTTAGAATAAGGGTGTGCGAGGATTGGAGCTCAATACACCCTCCCAGAGGTTCAGTACGGCCGTACTGAGCCATTTGAACTGCAATACGGCCGTAGTGAACTCAATACGGCCGTACTGAAGTTTTTGAACTTCAGTACGGCCGTACCAAATTCAATACGGCTGTACTGTAGTTCAAAAACCCAGTACGGGCCGTATTGACCTCCCAGGCCGTATTGCGCCTCAATCCTATAAATAGGACGTCATTGGCACGTCCTCCCACACTTTTTCCAGTCTTCTGGACCCTCTGGCTGAGTATTCTGGGGTTTTTGAGCAGTGTTCTGCCCTAGAAATCTCTCCGAGAGCCGATCCGACGAAGTTCTTGAGTTCTGAGCATATAGCTTGAGGATTCGAACTAGTCGAAGGGAAATCTCTTTGATTTCCGGAGTAAAAATTATTTTTAGGTAAGGAACGAGTGAGCGTGTAGTGGGAAGGAGCGCCAAAAAGCCTCCTAACGTCTGTTTAAATATATAAAAGCACGCTTCAAAGGTTTCTTTTCCAAATCCCTTCTTTTACCGCTTTCTGATTGTTGCATTGCATATTTAGAATTCTCATCATGTAAATATTCCGCTTATAATCGTTTCTAATAAATAGGGGTAATTTAGTAATTTTACACTGTTATTTATGAAATAATCCGTCATAGGGAACCCGAAAGGGGCGTTGTGGGGTGCTAACACCTTCCCCGCACGTAACCGACTCCCTTACCCAACTCTGGTTGTAATGGCCAAGGTTGATTTGCGAAAATCAATTGCCTTATCCCTTTTTCCAATGTTTTGAGTAAAACATTGGTGGCGACTCCAAGAACCCTTCTTTTTGCGAAAACCACTAATCCATGGAGGGTCCCGCTTGGGATTAACACGGATTGGTGAAAGTCATTTAAACAAAATTGTTAGCTCGATGAGGTCTCAGTTTGAGAATAAGTCGTTCTAACAATCCATCATTTTTCAAAAACTTAAAAAGAGTCCAACCATCATCGCGAATGCCAAGGTCCGTTTCGGCGGGTGGCGACAAGCTAGAATAGGGCGTTCCAACCTCCTCAAAGGGCCTAGAAACCTTATGTTAGAGCAGGTTGTACCCAATCTAGTACAGGCCATTCTAATATAGGTTGTTACGAGTAAAATTCAAATCCAGAACGGGCTATTCCGGTTTTGGAATGGGTCATTCCAAATTCAAATTTTACTCGTAATAGAATGACCTAGAACAGGCCGTTACAAAACCGGAACGGGGCATTCTGGTCAATTTTGACGTCTATAAATAACTGCGTCAGGCATTGTTCAAGGGAACAGAAAAATTATTTGAGAAAGTCCCATAAAGCTCGAAATCTCTGTCTCCCTCTTATTGTATTTCTTGAGATTTTGTGAGGAAATCTGTAGTGTGAAGGGAAGCCAAAGAGCACCTAAAAGTCTCCATACTTGAAGATCCAATAAAGTTCAAGAAAGAGGTATTTTCAGTCAATATCTTTCTCCTTTCCCTACTTCATCATCTTTAATAAACACTATTATAAACCAAAGAAGTAATCATGTAGACGTCTTACGGTAAATCATGTAATTTAAAATTCACATATGTAAACAATCGTCAATAAAGGGGAACCAATATTTAAACTATTAATCTTTATTATGCTAACTTCGTCGTAGGGTGCCGATTTAGGGCGTTGTGGGGTGCTTAATACCTTCCCTACACGTAATCGACCCTCGAACCCAATTTTGGTTATCATGGCCAATATTGGATTTTCAAAAGTCTTTTCTTTTTCCAATGTTTTGAGTAAAACATTGTTGGCAACTCCAAGAATCTATTTTCAAAATCATTAATTAGGGATTAGTCTGGTCTCCAGACTTTATTTTATCAATGAAATTTTTAAAAATTGTAGTCTAAACCATTAGTTGTAACCTCGAAATTTTTTGGGTTGCGACAATCACTCTTTGAGGCTGAAAACACAACCCAAGTTGATGGAAACTTGAGTAGAAACCGGATTATGGTTGATTCCTCTTCAAGCTTCTCCCTAGACCTTTGGCTCCTTAGTTCTCGTTAAGCTTCTCCAAAGCCTCCAATGGTGGATGAAGCTTTGGAATTCACCAAAAATGGTGAACAACACTCTCAAGTGGCGTCACTCCTTGGAGGAAGATTAGCCACTTCATTCCTCACCAAACTCTTGTATGAAGAGGATAAGAGAATTGGATTGAAATCAAATAGGTTTGAGACTTTTGGAAGAGAGAAAATTAAGAGGAAATTTCAAAATTCTCTCATACAATATATCAAAAGTGTTTACAAAGTGAAGAAAAAGACTTATATAGTGAGGAGGTGGCTTTTGGTGCAAGCTAGGCTAACTATGGTTCAAGGAGAACCATGGTTAGCCTTCTTACACTCAAGCTAACCAGTCTAGTAACTTGGAAGCTTGTGGAACAAGATAAGCTTCAAAGCTTGTGGAGCAAGCCAAGCTAAAAGCTTGTAGCACAAGCTAACCAAGTGTGTGGGAAAAGCTAAAAGAGCTAGGCGACCCATCTTGTTTTCCTTCACTTAATCCAATCAAAAATGTTGAAATTGGTTTAGTTAGGTCCACCTAATAAGGGTGAGACCTAGCTAAATCAATTCTTTGGATTAAATGGAGCAAAACAAGCCTAATATGTAAAAATTAGCCTAGGCCTACTATAGGCCCAATTGCTAGCTTCACCTACACACTTTACTATTTGTCACCCTATTTCTACTACTAAAAATATTAAAATCAATGACCCTTAATACAAGGTCAAATGGAGCAAAAGTTTCCAAACAATATACCCTAAATTCCTAAAGGGATGACCTATAAGAAAAAGAAAAGGTGCCTTACAAATACAATGGCAAAATACACCTATATAAGTATCTACTATATACAAGGTACAAGAACTGAAATAATACAAGGTATGAACAATAGAAACTATGAGACTAGAAAGAGGAATCATACTTATTGCTCATATTGAGCATAGGTCTATGAAGCACCTCCTCTGTAAAAGCCTCCTCTAGCATCCTAACCATGAACCTAGTTAAAGGCCTAATAGTCTTCAAGTGTGAGCTCTCCTATGGATCAACCTTCACCCTTCTTGGTCTTACCTCTTCTAAATGGATCCTTGGGGATTAGATTTCCATCACAAGTGAATCTAGAATAATCATCAACCATTACCAAATAATAATAGTTTCCACCATTATTCATGGTTCTAGAAGGATCAAATAAGTCCACATGAATTAATTGTAAAGGCCTTGAGGTTGAAATAATGTTTTAACTTTTAAAAGTAGCCTTTACTTGCTTTCCTTTTTGAGAAGCATCACATAGTTTGTCCTTATAGAACTTGAGTTCAGGAAGTCCTATTACTAACTTTTTTTCTCACAAGTTTGTTTAAGTGATCCATGTGTATGTGTCCAGCTCTCCTGATGGAAGCCTTAAGAGAGACTTGATTGATAAAGTTTCTCCTTAAAGCTTCTTAGACGAATCTTTAACTTCTTGCACTCATTCAAGCTCCCTCAATGGCTTTCACTAATGTTAGAAGCAATTTATAACACACATGGAAAGGTAGGATCTCCCTTAGGTGACGCCATATTCTTGAAGAGTGATAACTCTGTTCAAATTCTCATCATACTCAAGAAAGGATAAGATAAAAGGAAGAATTTTCAAAGGGAGAGAATTTGGTGAGAAATTTTTCCCAAATCATGTATATTACCTAAAACTAGTACAAAATATGTACAAAGATATAATATATAGAGTTTAATTGGCTTAAGATGCAAGCTAGATTAACCATGGTTAAATGTAAGCATGGTTAGCTATCTTGTACTTAAGCTAACTAACTCAAGTTAAATGTCTACAAGTCTAGTTAGTTGTTTAGAAGCTTATGGAGCAAGCTAAGCTAATTCTAGTTTAATAATATTCTAAATTATCTTAATTTAACTCCAACAACCTAGACTAATCATTACAACTACTAAACTAATGATTACTTTTAACAAGTTTGTTGAGATGTCACTATCAAAGCCATGTGACTTAATTTGTAGCTTGGATGGCAACCTTGGCTTGGTTTTGATGTCCAAACTACTTGCATAAGCAAGTGGACATCCAAACCTATGGACCATAAAAAGATTTGGGCCATCCAAGCCCAAATAAGTCTAACAAGACTTTGTTAGTTACATCTCTTCTAATATACTAATTACACCCTTAAGTAATACAAAGACACAATTACCTACATTATTTGACCCAAAATACAAGGCTAAAACATCCTAATACAATCACTACTAAAATGAATTGCAAGTAAGAAAAATGTATAACAATAGTAGGATTCCTTTAAGATAGGATAGGACTATAAAAGTAGGTTACCTTACAAAATATGGGTAAGTGCCCTACAATTCTTCAAACCTAACTTTATCAACCTTCACCCTTCTTAGACTTATCTCTTCCAAAGGGATTTTTGGGAAGTAGGATTCCATCACCTCTTATGCCATAACCATGTATTTTCTTCTTTAGACAACAAACATTTAATGTGTGTGTGCAAATACAAAATTCAAGTTAAGCATACGGATGTTATCTATTCTTCTACCTATGAATTTGATTTCATTTGTTGACTTATCACTTATTAAAAACAATCATTGTCAAATACAATTTTAAAACCTTTATCACATAGCTAACTTATACTTAGCAAATTATGTTTAAGTCATTTAACAAGCAAAACATTTTCAATTAGAGTAGAAGAAGTGTTACCAGCATTACCACAACCAAGTATCTTGCCTTTGTTGGTGTCCCTATAAGTCAGACAGACTTCATGCTTCATCTTGAGCCTTGAGAATTTAGAAGGATCTCTAGTCATTTGCTTTGAGCAACCACTATACAAATACCACATTAAGCTTTTGACTCTCAAGCATTCCTACAACAACATTCAAAAACAAATTTAGGTACCCATGTGCTGGGTCTTCACGTGTTAGTACTCAACACTTGGCTTTTAGCTATCCAAACATATTTACCTCTACAAACACCATATTTCCTTGTATAGCAATTTTTAATTCTATGACCTCTCTTGCAACAATAAAAACATGTAATGGATGGTTTAGTTTATTTCTTAACAAAGTTGGTGATTTTTTTTTTAAAACCATTTTTTTATATTAAATCCTATCCCAGCTTTATCATAGATATACCTTCTCTTTCCTAATAACATGTTTAAATTTTTTTTACCATATGTGAACCTTGCTAATGTAGTTTTTAAATCAAAAAAAAATTTTCTTAAAATTAAGCAAGTTTCACAAATAAATTTTATGAGAGGGGAAGATGTTGTACAAGAGTATTCACTGATTTTGTAAATTGTCTCAAGAGCTTTATGCTCTAATTTTAAATTCTATAACTTTTGTTCAGCTTTTATTGATGTGTTCTCATGCCAACTAAGTTTGTTTTCCAACTTGCTATTTAAGGCTCCTTTTTTTTTTTTTTTGAAACAGCAAATTTTATTTAATTTGTGGCACTGGGGGTGCCTCAAACCCTAAGGCTCCTACTCTTAATGTTTATTTATGTACTTGAATAAATGCTTCTTATAATTGATCATAATCCGGAATAGATTTAGAATCATAATTACTTATAATACTTGTTGATCCACTCCATCCATTAAGCATAAGTTAACTTTTTTATTTTCAAAAATTTCACTTGAAGAGCTTGAGTCATTTTCATCTCATGCTATGTAAGCTTTCTTTCCCTTATTTTGCTTTTAGACTTTTTTTTCCTCTTGTGATTTCGTAAGGTAGATAGGATAATCAGCTTTGATATGTCCTTATTATCCACACTCAAAGCAAGTGAATTGTATGGAATTTTCTTCATCTTTTTTGTTTTTTATTTTAAAACCTTGACTTGCTCTCTTCTTCCTCCTCAAGAATTTGCTGAATTTTCTCACCATGAGATTAAATTATTCCAAATCCAAGTCTTCGAAGTTTCATTCTTTAACAATCTATTTTCCTTTTCGAGAGGTTGACACCTTTAAAAAAGCTCCTCTTCCTTTCTTATCCAGTTGCTCATTTTCTTAAAACATATGCAATTTTTGCTCGTGTTTTCTTAACTTACCAAAGAATGTGGCCAATGTCATTGAGGTCAAGTCCTTTGATTTTTCAATAGCTATCATCATGGCTTGCCATGATTTATCTAGATACTGTAATACTTTGAGATTTAGCTCCTCTTTCTCAAATCTCTTGTCGAGGTCCATGAGGTGATTAATAAGATGTGAAAATCATTTTTGAAATTCATATATTCTTTCACCTTGTTCCATTCTAAACAATGACGGATCCACGTACATCCGTGTGGGGGCAGTTGCCCCCACTAACTTTTCAGTTTTTCCTTTTTAATATATATAATATTATATTATCTTTATTTAAAATTTAAAAATAGAAATAAAAAATTAAAAAAAATTATAAAATTACAACTGAATTTGAGTCTTGTTACACTTATCTTTGTGTGAGAAAAAATATTTAAAATAATATATTTTAATATATTATAAAAATTAATAATAAATTACATTTTTCAAAAAAAAAAGTTGTTATACATTTAAATTGTAAATCAAGATAAAAAAAATTATAAATTAATAATGTATGTATTTTAAGTAAAAAAATATTGTAAGTAGTTATTAATTTCTTTTTGAATATTTTATATCTTTTTTCTATTTTATTTTTACTTTTTTCAATTCTATTCATATTTTGAAATTTCTCTCTACCTCTAACATATTTTAAAGTGTAGAGGAGTGAAATTGAAAAATAAAAAATAAAAACAAACAAACTTCTTCGTCCATCTCTACTCCTTCATGTTTCAATAGATAAACTATATATTTAAAATGATCTTTGGGGTTAGTGTATTTAAAGTTATTATTTTTATATTACTTTATTTGAATTATTTTTTATTTTCAATGAGAAATTCAGTATTTTAATTTTTATTTACTCATTCTATTTTTATGTTTAGAAGAAACATTGTATGTTATGAACATTACATTAATTAAAATTATATTACTTTTAGTTATAGTAATAAAAAGGTATTTTAAAAGAAAATCATCTTCAGAGCAACCATCTTCTCCTCGAATACATGTTGAAAAAGAAGTCAAATTGGGTCCATCAAGCAAAAAGAGATTTTTAGAATGTGATTTGGAAAGACTTCCTGATGATCCTTGTCTAAGGTCAAAAATTTCAAATTATCATCCAAGTGATAGAGATGAAGTTAGAAAGGATTGGTGATCTTTCTATGAAGCTTGTGAAGACAAGAAAATATGTTGTATATTCATTGGTATATTTGCTTTTAAAGCTAGCCTTGATACTACTAGTGACAACTGCATCAGTTGAAAGAGCTTTTTCTGCTATGAATATCATCAAGAATCGGATGCGAAATCTTATGGGAGATGAATGATTAAATGATTGTTTAGTTACTTATATAGAGAGAGAGGTTTTTGATAGTATTGAAAATGAGCAAATTATTCAATATTTTCAAACTATGAAAACTCGTAAAGAACAATTATGATATGTATTTGTCTTTATAGAAATTTTATTTTATATTTTGAAAATTTTATATATTTAAATATTGCCTCCGCTACTTAAATTTTCTGGATCCGTCACTGATTCTAAACAACTCATACTCTCTAACAAGTGTATATTTTCTAGGCATTTTTACATTGTTTGTACCCTCATATGTAACTTATAATGTTTCCCACATCTCTTTAGATGATTTGCATTGAGATGTTCTAAAAAACTTATCGAGTTAATGTAGATATAATGATGCTTTTGGCCCTATAATCATATTATGTTCTTTTCTTTTTATCATCACTCCACTCACTCTAATATTTTTCTATCTTCTCTCCTTTTTCTTCACTCATAGGAATGTATGGACCATTTTCAATAGCATCCCATATAGCTATGTCAATTGCTTCTATGAAAATTTTCATTCTAATTTTCTAGTACACATAATTTTCACCATTGAAAATATGAGGTTTATGTATTAAGACTCCCTCATTATATGAAAGATTACTACTAGCCATTTTGAAAACTCTTTATTAATTTTCAAGAACCAGCTCTAGATACCAATTGTTAGAAAAGATGGCCTAACCAAAGGGGGTTGAATTGATTGATTAAAAAATTTCTTGCACAACTATCTTGATTTTGAAAAACTTTTATAATTTTTTCCAAAGAAGTGTTTTGATCTATAGCTGTATATAGGATACTTAGTTCAAATTCAATGCAATTCTAAATTCACTCAAGTCTTTATGCAATGTTTATGCCTCATAACACATATCAACAAGTATAGAAATGGAAATGCAAAAATGTAAGGTTAAGTATAAGGAGAGAGAGAAAAAAATGTACATCCAAATTTATATTAGTTCATCCACATCCACTTGTGATTTACATCCAATCCCCAACAACCTGATTGAGATTTTCTGGTAACCTTTAATATCATAATTTTTACAATCACAATACCACATGCAATACACTTCTACAATATTAAAGATACCACTTCTTACACCCCATGAAGCACTCTCTTGTAGCACCCAACTACAAGATTCTCCCTTCTTAAGAAACCTATTTAAGAAAATAATCAATATAGAAGTTTAAATACCGAATTCACCTGATGCATAGAACATATTATAGTAGGTGAATAAATCAAGTAGCTTATCCTTTCACTCCATGAACATGATGATCAATTCAATTCTTGAAAACTTTCTTAAGGTTACCACAATGGTTAAAGAACCTCTTTTTACAAAGAAAAATGAATCTCAAGGAGTATTTTCGACAAAAATATCACAAAGAATTAAGTCTCTCTATTCAAAGTGTAAGAATGATATATATATATATATATATATATATATATATATGTGTGTGTGTGTGTGTGTGTATATATATATATATATAAGTTTCCTTACTAAAATAATCGATTACTTAAATAAATAATTGATTATTTTGTTCTTAACAATTTTGGAAATCAACTAAGAACAATTTAATTGATTATTTTGAGTAATAATTGATTATTCCATAAACCAATTTCTGATACTTGAAATAATCGATCCTTTTAAGTGAAAACTTAATATTTCAATTTTCATACAATTTCTTTTTACAATTCAATTCTAACACATATCTAAATCATCATTCATCATCTAGATAGAGATAAAAGGTTAAGTTACTTACCAAACACAAAGCACACAAATAACAAAGCTTAAAAACACACAAAATAAGATACAATTTGCACTCTTATTTGTCAAGAGGCTCAAAACACAAAACAAACTACAAGTTTCACTCTTATCTATCAAGAGACTCATTTGCAATCATCAAAATCAACTAAGATTATATCTTCATCTTGAGATTGATCAATAGAAAGGACGGAAGAGAGAAAAGCTATTCCTTGATGTAACACTCCTTTGTTTATCCCATTTCTCAACACAACACTTTACAATTCTCATTCCATAATCATTGTAGCGCATTTAATAGCAATTAATGTGAAGATATCCTTTGAGAAAGACAATATGTGAAAGAACATATATTAAAAATAAAATAAAAAAAATGAGTTAGATTAATGAATCATCAACATGTTCCACGTAAGCATAAGATGATGCAAGTCAAACGAAATCAAAAATAAAATGATAAATTCTTAGTCTAATAGACATCTCAAATATAAACCTAAACCCTAAACCTTAAAGCATAGGAAACATTATTGCCAAGAGCTTTGTCTATCTTTTTAGGTTTAGTGACAGATACCAAAGCATAGGAAACATTGTCCTTAAGAGTAAACCTTGTTTTGACACCTTCGGTCATATCTCCAAGAATCTGATCTTGTGGATGATAATTGGCAAACTTTCAATCATTGTCAGATATGATTCACTAATACAAAAATGACTTTTAAAATCAGTTTTAAAATCGGTCATAAGGCAGCCGATTTTAAAAGTGGTGCGGTGGCAATTTTGTAAATAATGGCATTAGTTTTAAAATCGGCTATCTTCTGACCGATTTTAAAAGTCTCTGATCAAGAGCCGATTTTAAAAGTAGCACTTTTAAAATCGGCTATTGAAGAGCCGATTTTAAAAGTAGGATCAGAGGTTTATTCTGCTCTCCACGGTCATTCTATCCCTTCCCCTCCATTCTCTCATCTTTGCCTCCATATTTTCTCTAGATTAAGCTACAAATATATTCTTCATTTTACTCCGTTGGGCTCTCATCTCTCATCTAAAGTGTCTAGCTTGATATATTCTTCTTGGAAGGTAACATTGTCTTCTCATGTATGTTATTTCGTTGTTGCTGGGCGACTTTTTAAACTGGAACGGCCCGTTCTGCAAGAAGAACGGCCCGTACTGCAAGTAGAACAGGCCGTTCTAAGCCCGTTTGTAGAACGGGCCGTTCCGCTTACAGAACGGGCCGTTTCGCTTGCAGAACGGGTCGTTCTGCTTGCAGAACAGGCCGTTCCGTGGCCGTTCCAGACTAAAGTTTTAGGTATTTTTCAGATTCCGGAACGGCCTGTTCCAGTTTAGGAACGGCCCGTTCCAAAGTGGGCTCCTTTATAATTTCTTTTTTGACTCACCATTGCTTTATATAGACAAATTAGGTACCCAACTTAGAAAATTAGACACCTTGTATGTATGTGTTATATATTTGTATTTTATTAATAATTTGTGATATAATTAATGTCTACCTAGTAATTTAGTGTTTAGAAAAATTAAGTGCTTTATTTGATTTTTATAAATTAATATGATGTTATATTTATGCACATATTGAGTGAACCTTAGTTTCCCATTTGAAATTTAATATAAATGATTAAAATAGTGAGATTAACATTCACATGGTCTATGTTTTTTTTTTATGAAGAACAGAAGTTATGGATAAAAGTTGGTTATTAAATCGAAGTTGGATACATGCATCACATATAAGTGATGAGTATGAGACTGGAGTAGAATATTTTATTGAATATGTTATACGAAATGCTAATGATGATATGAATGGAAGGTTTTTTTGTCCTTGTGTTAATTGTTGTAATGCGACTCGCCTAGAACTTGATGTTATAAGAGAACATCTTTTGTGTGATGGATTTCTTAAGAATTATACACGTTGGATATGGCATGGTGAAAATGTTGACATTCAAAGTGTATCAGTCGAAACTCAAACTCAAACATTTACACAAGAGATAGATATGGATGATCGGTTAGAGGAGATGCTTCGTGATGTGGGTCCAGAATCATTCAAGTGTGCACATATGTATGAAACTATGTGCAACGATTTGGAGAAGCCGTTGTATCCAAACTGTACAAAATTCACAAGACTTTCATCGATATTAAGATTGTTCAATTTGAAGGCAAGAAATGGATGGAGTGATAAAAGCTTCACAGAATTGTTAGAGCTACTGAAAGAAATGCTTCCAGAGGGTAACACATTGCCTAATCGTAACTACGAGGCAAAAAAGGTGTTGTGTCCTATGGGTTTGGAATATAAGAAGATACATGCGTGCCCAAATGATTGTATGTTATATCATGGTGAGTTTGAAGGGTTGCATCAATGTCCAAGATGTGGGTTGTCACGATATAAAAAGAAACAAGATGATTCTGATTATGATGTGAGCACTAAGGGTCCTCCAGCGAAGGTTTTATTGTATTTTCCAATTGTTCCGAGATTAAAACATTTGTTTGCTAATGCGGATGACGCAAAGCTAATGAGATGGCATGAAGATGAAAGGAAGTGTGATGGAAGTCTTAGGCATCCAACAGATTGTTTGTAATGGAAAAAAATTGATTCTATGTTTCCAAATTTTGGCAAGGAGCCAAGAAATGTGAGGCTTGGACTAGCTACGGATGGAATTAATCCGTTTGGTAACTTGAGTACTAAGCATAGTTCATGGCCTGTTTTGTTGACAATTTACAATTTACCTCCGTGGTTGTGCATGAAACGCAAATATTTAATGCTATCTATGATGATTTCTGGTCCAAGGCAACCAGGAAACAACATTGATGTTTATTTAAGTCCATTGGTGGAAGACTTAAAGATGTTGTGGGAAGAGGGAATTGATGTGTTTGACGAGTATTCAGGTGAATTGTTCAGGTTGCGTGCCATGTTGTTCTACACAATCAATGACTTTCCAGCATATGGAAACTTGTGCGGCTACAGTGTTAATAAGGGGCATAAAGCTTGTCCTATATGTGAAGAGGACACTTGTTACCATCAACTACTTAATTGGAAGAAGACAGTTTACCTTGGTCATCGAAGATTTCTTAAACCTAATCATCCATATCGAAGGTTAAAAAAAGCTTTTAATGGATTTCAAGAATATGACAGTGCTCCTACTGCATTAACTGGTGAGCAAGTTTATGAACGGGTGAAGAATTTAAATATGACACTTGGAAAGAAGGGAAAACAACCCAAAGAAAGAAGCATATGGAAGAAGAGGTCGATATTATTTCATCTTCCATACTAGAAAGTTCTTGATGTTAGACATTGCATTGATGTCATGCATGTTGAGAAAAATGTATGTGATAGTGTAATTGCCACACTTCTCAATATTCAAGGCAAGACAAAAGATGGACTCAACTCTCGTCTAGATTTGCAACTCATGGGAATACGACAACAATTGTATCCACAACCTAAGGGTAAGCGAACATATTTTCCCCTAGCATGTCACACATTGTCAAAAAAGGAGAAAACAAGTTTTTGTGAGTGCTTACATGGTGTCAAAGTGCCGCATGGTTACTCTTCTAATGTAAAAAGACTAGTATCAATGAAAGATTTGAAATTAGTTGGCTTGAGGTCTCAATATTTAAGTATATGGAAGGATACCATATACTTAAAGGTTCAAAGTTGAAGAAAAAAATGCTTTGGGTCTCTTTTAAAGTAAGTTATTTTATTTTAGTAATGATATATTTTTTCTAAGGTATTTTCTTTTGAATTACCATTACTACTAAAATTGGTTTTTATATTCTTTTTGTAGTCTCATAAGCAAAAAGGAAACTATGAGTGCGGATACTATGTAATGAAGGCAATGCATACTATTGTTGATTCACAAATAGTATCTGGGTGGACTGAAGTACGTTTTAGAATTTTGAAATTTTTTATTTTAAGTTTACATTTTATCATGTTTTAAGAGTTTCTTCTAATTGTTCTAAATTTTCTTAACAAATATTTATAGATTGATCACCATTGTCGCTAGAAGATATAAACACCATTAGGAAGCAATGGGCTACATTAGGAAGCGATACAAAGCCACCCCGGGCACACGCTGAGCGACGTCAGCCCGGTATTTGGGGCCCGGTATTTGGGCAGATCATTCCCGAACCCGGGGATCTCGTCCCAGATCAGAACCGCCCTCCAATTATATCATATCATATCTCATCATATCGTATCATATCATATCATATGATATCTTATCATATCATATCATATGATATCTTATCATATCATATCATATGATATCTTATCATATCATGTCTTATCTCAGGCCCAAGGCCCAAGACAACCCTAATTCACACAAAGGTATGTGCATTATTTATATGAGACTCATACTCCCACAAACACTAACTTTAGCATCGGAGTCTCTTTTGCAGGTACCACCCCCATCTTGGAGCACCAGCGTACCAGTGAAGGAGGCTCGCCGATCTTACCCGGCGGATCAGCTCTACAGCAGATTTCCGGTAAGAACATCATTTAAAAATATTACTTAGTATATAAAACTATTTTAGGTAAATTGCATTTTCTGTTCTATTTTGAAATAAAGACATTTAGGGGATGTATTGGATTAGGATTTTAAAGAACTTTTTTAGTTAAAAATAATCCTGCGGATTTTAAAAGACTTTGCAGGATTTTTATGACTTTTAAGATTTTGCAGGATTCTACAAGACTTAAAATCAGGATTTTAATGGATTCTGCAAGACTTTTAAATCAAGATTTTAATGGATTATGTGAGATTTTGTAGAATTTTCGTGAATTTTTTAATTTGATAATATTTCAAAAAAAAAATTCATACATTCAAATTTAAAAAGAGTCAAAGAAAAAAATAATATAAAAAAAAATAATGTCTAGATAAATAATAATAATAATAATTCTCCATAATATTCTATCCTCTTAAATAACATTCACCCACATATCCATAGCTATACTAGTCCTCTAAGCATTAGCGTCTTTTCGCTCTTGCTCTTGAGATTGAATAATAGGCTTAAAAGTATGATCTTCATTAACTGGTAACATTGAAGATGAAGGTTCATTCACCGCTTCAATTGGAAATTCATCGGAACGACATTCTTTACGTAGAAAGTTATGTAGTGATGCACATACTAACACAAATTCCACTTGTGTCTTAAATAAAAATGGAGGTGCTGACTTAAAAATTGTGAACCTTGATTTAAAAATACCAAATATTCTCTCGATCACATTCTTTAAAGACGCATGCCGAAGATTGAACAATTTTTTCTCATTTTCAGGATCATTACCCTGACCTGCAAAATCTTGTAGATGATATCTTACACCTTGAAATGGAGCTAAAAATTAGTGTCGATTAAGAAATCCACAATCCACCAAAAAATATTTACCTAATTACATATGCAATATATATAATATTAGTATAATAATAATAATTATTATAATTATTATTATTATTTAAAGAATAAGAATTTAGATATAGAGAATATATATATATATATATATATATATATATATATATTATTTTAGTTATATATTTTTAACGATATTTATAAATGTAAATTATTCTAACAAATATTTTAACAATATTTTCTTTTTTAAAAAATAAGCTAATGAAGGCATAAATCCTAAACCTTAAGAAATTAGATAATGCAATGTCTTATGTTAATTTTCTTTTTTTAAAATATTAAAAAGTCCTAATTTCACAATATAAAAATTAAAAAAATTTCATAGTAAAAAAAAATAATTGTTAAGTCATAAAAGGAGGAAGGATAAAAGTAACAAACTTAAGAGAAGAAGAGAGATCGCAACTTTTATGCTAAGAGGGTTCTTCCCCCAACTAAGATCCATTTTCATCTCATTCTACTCACAAAAACCCTAACAAATTCATATTTTATATATATATATATATATATATATATATTGTAGAGATTATGATATCAATTTCATCTTTCACTTTTTCTTTTCTTGACGTGTGTAATAAAAAAATACCACTTAAAAACTGAAATTTCAAGCATTTTTTTGTGTTATATAAAGGAACAAATTCAACTACATAGAAAAAAAATAAAGCAAGTCAATTAAAGAGAACAAACAGAAAAATAAAGCAAGTCAATGATACTACCATTTACATATCGGAGTTTCACAAAATATAGGGGAATGAGATGAGAACAGTATTACAATATTATATATGAGCAATGAACAATAGTGCAGTATTATTAACAGAGAAAAAATGGAGAAGACAAAAGCATAAAAAAAAGATGAAAAACTCACTTGAAAATTCTTGAAAAGTCACTTCAAACAATCCTTCAAAATCCGATGGGTTTGGATGGGATTGTTTTATGAATTTGGTATTTATATATAACACTAGAAAGTCCTTCAAAATCCCTCTCACACAACAATCCTTTAAAATCCTTATATTTTTGAATACCAATGGATTGTTTTTAAATTATAAAAAATCTCAAATGAATACCAATGGATTTTAATAGACTCTTTAAAAAATCTTGAAAATCCAGATTGAATATCACTGGATTGTTTTTAAGTGACATAAAATCCTGATTGAATACCAATGAACTTTTTTACTCAAAAGAAATCTTTTAAAATCCTATGAAATCCTAAACCAATGCACCCCCTTAGTCTCTCAAATTTTAAAAATATAAAATTTTGATTCTTCTATCAATTTAACATCTACTAATTATTAAATTTTAATATTTATTCATACCCAAATAATATAATAATTAGTAACATGATATTTAGAATTAAATTTTTAAAAAAAAATATACAAATAAAAATTTTATTAATAAAACAAATATAAATCACTCGTAAAAATAAATACATATAAATATTTTTAAATTTTATCATTAT
The DNA here is from genome assembly GCF_000230855.2 of Cajanus cajan. Classification (NCBI taxonomy): domain Eukaryota; kingdom Viridiplantae; phylum Streptophyta; class Magnoliopsida; order Fabales; family Fabaceae; genus Cajanus; species Cajanus cajan. The sequence goes on from NC_138521.1 coordinate 27,706,862, forward strand.
ATATATTATTATATATTATAGATCATCAAATAAAATCAAAATTTAATAATTATATATAATAAAAAAAATCAAATTGATAAAGGAATAGAATTTTACATTTAAAAAAATAATTAAAATAGTATAACTAAAACTCCCTATAAAAAAAGAATAAAGAAAAAAATGATAGCCAAACATTTTTGGTATCTAAGTTAACTTTTTGTCCGTATTGTGGCAGGGGGAAGCGGTGCTGGATTGGAGAGAGATGATGACATACTTTTCGTATCCAATCAGATAGAGGGACTATTCGGGGTGGCCAGACACGCCGGAAGGGTGGAAAACGGTGACTATGGAATACAGCGAGAAGCTCATGCGTTTGGCATGCAAGCTGTTGGAGGTGTTATCGGAAGCTATGGGGTTCGAGAAGGAGGTTCTCACCAAAGCCTGTGTTGAAATGGACCAGAAAATTGTGATTAATTATTACCCAAAATGCCCTCAACCTGACCTCACTCTTGGGCTCAAGCGCCACACTGACCCTGGCACCATCACGCTTCTTCTTCAGGACCTAGTCGGTGGACTTCAGGCCACTAGAGACAATGGCAAAACGTGGATAACCGTTCAGCCTGTGGAGGGTGCTTTCGTCGTTAATCTCGGAGACCATGGTCATGTCAGTACTATTATGCAATATAATCTTTGTGTCTTTTTCATATCATGCAATCACTCCTCATAAACCAAAAGAAATCTTTATTATTCATACTTAAAATTTAGGGCTACTGATTTGCATTTAGTATCAACGATTATGTAATCATTTTAATGATTTGTTATTTATTAAAAAGTTAAGCATCTGTTATAAGTATAATTCAACCGCAGATAATAATATTAATTATGTTATTGTGACACTTGTAAATGTTTTTTTATAATTATAAAAATAAATGTTATTTATCATAATTGGTAGAGACAAAAAAATAGTGTCCATAAAATTTAGATTGACAAAAATTAAAAGAAAAAATATTTTATAAAAATTAAAATTTGTTTATTTTACAATATGATAAAAGATAACGTTTACAAATTTTAGAGAAACAATTAAATTAATAAAACTTAAAATCAAAACTCATTTATTTAATAAAAATTAAAATTTTATTTTATTTTATTATCAGATAGTTTAAATTCGGATGGAATTATGAATGTGATTTTACATATTATCTAACGATATGATGAGATGATTTTATACAATTATTTATTATAATTAAAAGTTTTGAAATATTGTCTTAAGTTAATGAATGATTGTATATTTGACTAATTTTGGGGCGTGTATTTTTATTTTCATAATTTGTTTAATATTTTGTGGTGGGTGTATGCAGTATTTGAGCAATGGAAGGTTCAAGAATGCTGATCACCAAGCGGTGGTGAACTCGAACCATAGTCGTTTGTCCATAGCGACGTTTCAGAACCCAGCACCAAATGCAACTGTGTACCCTTTGAAGATCAGAGAGGGTGAGAAACCTTTGCTTGAGGAACCAATCACTTTTGTTGAAATGTACGAGAGGAAGATGAGCAAGGACCTTGAGATTGCTATGAAGAAGAAACTCGCTAAGGAAAAAGCAATTGCAACAGGACCTTGAGAAGCCAAATTAACTCGACAACATGTCTTTGAATGAGATTCTTGCATAGTCTGTCTTCGGAAATATATACCACTTCTATTAATAATAAACAGATACCACAAGAAACTTTGATCCTAGTAGTTAGATACAAATAAATATTAAAAAATCATAATTATTCATAAAAAAAAAAATATAAAAAAAAATTATATTTGAAGAATATAATAATTTATTAAAAAATAAAGATAAAAAATAATTATATATCTTAATATTTTCTTTATAATAGGTATAGGTTAGACTTATTTTAAGACAGATATAATTTTTTTTAAAAAAAAAACCTCAAAATAAGTAATTTAAAAAAATCGAAATTGAGTATTTTTTATGTAAGTCTTGTTTTACAAACATAACTTTTACTTTTTTTTCTTATGAAAATAGTGTTTATAAAACAAGGCTAAGTTGTGTGTATAAAGCACAACCTGCCTTAATTTTTTTTAGACATTAAAATAATATTTGTTTACGTAAAATTAACACAAAAAAAAAAAAACACAGATATTGTGTTTTGAAAAAGATGTAGCTTCGTAAGTTTTACGATGAAGAACGCACTTAACGCAACAGTCAACACTGAAATATATTTAGGTTAGGTTAGATTAAGTTATGAAAATGTATAGCAGAGCAGCGAGAGCTTACCAACGTCAATGTCATGGTTGAAGTCTTGAAGACGCTAAAGAATGAAAAGTAAGGTTCAATCCATGTTGTAACTGTGGTTTTTTTTTTTTTTTTTTTTTTCCTCATGTGTGCTGTGTTGGTATGTATTTTTGGTACATTTTTTACATTATTTTTTGTAAAAGAAAAAAAATAATAGTATAAAATTATATTATAAGAGTATTTTTAACAAATATATATATATATATATATATATATATATATATATATATATATATATATTAGGAGAGTATATTTTAATATACAAAAATATTTTGTACATACGCAACATTACAGAATTTTTATAAAATGTAAGTTTTATTTATCTTAACCAAATTATAATTTTTAGAAAATAAATAAAGATTTTAAAATTTGGTAGAATTTTAAAATTTATTCAATTTAAAAAAAAAATATTTTTTGTTATTATTTTTAAATTACAATATGTAAAAATATTTTTATAATTAATATTTTAGTTTGTACAATGCACTTGATAAATATCTTTTGTTAAATTATTTGAGGTTTATTTTAGTCATTCAAAACACAAAAATCTTTAGTTTTCATTAAAAAAACAGTGAATTATATTAATTTTATTACTATGTTATTGATTAAACTTAATATAGCAAAATATTAATAAAAGTTATTTATGAATTATTTATTCTTATTACTAATATTTTAATTTTAATTTTAATTTTTTAATTTTTTCTATTTTATTTTATTTTTTAATTAATATAATTATTTGTTAAAATTTTAAAATATAATATATAGAAATAAAAATATGCTCTAAAAATTTATAATTATTATTTACGAAATATTTATAATAATATTAATATTAAATTTTAAATAAAAACATTCATTATATTTGAGTTAGAGACCAAAATATGAGTCTCCAATTATATTTCAGTTATAGAAACCAAAAACTTTTTCTTCAAATTGAGTTATTGTGACAAACATATTAGTCTTTAATATGAGTTCAGTTAGAGATTTAGTAATTGATTTTTATTAGAGAAGAACTGTAATTAGTCACTAAAATAATTTATTAACAATCAAAATAATAGTTTTTAATTATATTTCAAGTAGTGAACCAATAAAGGATTATATAAATAATGAAAATTTGGTTTCTAATTACATATAAGTTGGAGTCTAAATAATCGACTTCTAAATTAATAAATTATTTTGATAATGACTTAAGAGACTAGTGTAGACACAACAAAATATCAATCTATAACTTGATCTTTAAATGGGTCTCCATTATGATTGATCACTTAGTCTCAAAATCGATCTCTATTCAAAGAATTTCTTGTAGTGAAATCACTACAGATAAAGAATATGCATAACTCCCCGTTTATGACTCTACAAAGAGGTCTCCGTATTTAAACATGAAGGAGTACTTGCAAATGTGCTACCACGAAGAGAAACCAATCACCATTCATCCTAAAACCTACACAATCATTGAAATTAGACCTCTTAATATGTATGGTCAACATGGTTTTGATGTTCAAACACTAAGGGTCATCAATCAACAATGCCATGAACTTGAAGATGAATGTCATTCTAGAGTTATTTTGGAGTTAAGTTATGAGCAAACTCATCATAATCTTCCTCTGATGATTGGTGGACTAAGAAGACCATGCATGATCCAACCTTGGACTAATTTCTTCCTAACTAAGTATAGGACCAACGGTTGGGCAACACTTTGTCTGCAAAAGGCAAAGAGAAGAAGGCTAGTTATCTCAAGGATGTCAAGAAGATGAGGATTGCTCGATGTCATCAGTTTAGTGTTTCTAGCATAGATAAGGACTATCCTCTATATGCCATAAAGTTGCTACCAACAGACTCCACCTCCTCTTGCCACTCTGTCCTCTGATAATAATGTTCTTTATTAATCACATTGCACATTCCATTATCCTTTTATTTTTAATATTCAATTTTTCTTTGTTTGCCTGTAGATATTATTTTTATTTATTCTCACCTTAAAGCAACCTCAACTTCTCTTTCTCCAATTGCATTTGAACCAAAACAACCTGCTACAAGTCCTTTTGACATGCCTTGTGAAAATACTTTTTTCTTCTAAAACTATCCTTATACTACTTTTCTTTCCTAATTAATATTCATATTTTTAAATCAATTATAGAACATGTGATATACTATTTATTTCTTATAATTGATAATCATATTTTTTTAATCAATTAAAATACATGATTTTTACAAAATTTATAATTAATACACTTTATCAAATTAAAACAACATATTTTAATTAAGATTATTTTAATTTAACAATAATTAATATTTAAAACAATATAAGTTAAGTGTTATATTAAAAAAAGAAGTAGTTATTTTAAGTTAGACCGTTAAGTTAAATCTAATAAATAAAAGCGGAAGAAGTATAAAATTGGCATGTTTATTTTCTCCTATTGTATCATAGGCACTTGGAATCAGTGTTTTAAAAATCAGATCGGACCGGTCAGTCAGACTGGTTGAACTGGGAACCGGTGATTTAGCCGGTCCGAATCTTGAATTGGATCGGTACTTTATGCATTCAACCCATTTTAAAATGAAGTGAACCTGTCAGTTTTTTGGTTCAACCAGTAGGTCGAACCGGTCGGTCAAACTAGTTCAACAAAAAAAAATTTAAATTTTTTTATGTATTTCTTTAGATAAAATAAAAATAAAGATAATTTTAAATAAGATGAAAGTTGAAATTTAAGATAGGATATAAATTTATTAAAATTTATAAATATAAAATATATTTAACATGAATATTTTTCAAAAAAATTATAAAAATCAAGTCATACAATTTAATTAATGACTCACTGATTTAATCTTTGACTCATTTACTTAGTATCATAAACGATTTGATGAGGGATGCAGTTTTTAAAACTATGCTAATTGACAATTTCTCTCGCTGCAAGTGGAATGACAGTTGCATCTAATGACACTTTTATTCTTACTTTTCTCTTTAAAATAAATTGTTGATTTCTTCCATACTTTGCCTTTTCTCTACGAAATTTAAGGATGGACTTTTTTCGATGCATCTATATGGTAAACCATTGGACAATAAGTAATTCATCTTTAAAATTCTCAATTATTTATTATTCAATTTATAAACATGTGCAAAATAATGTATGACATAAAGGTATAATTAACAAAATAATAATTATAACTTTTAATTGTGAAAATTACAAATAAAAATGAACAATTTTTTTTACTTCTCAATTATTTATTATTCAATTTATAAAAAATGTGTAAAGTAATGATTGACACAAGAGTATAATTAAAACATGATAATTAAAATAACCTTAAATTGTGAAAATTATAAATAAAAATGAACAAATTTTCTCAGAAAAAATTAGACACTAAAAAAGAAACGGAATACAAAATATAACATAAAATTAAAAATTCAATTCATTAATATTTATTAATATATATTAATTAAAATAATCAAGTTAACATTAAATATAAATGCGTATTATAGAGGTAAATTCAATTATAATGGAAGAAAATTACCCACCACACCTTCAAAGAAAAGTACCTAAATTCTCTCCTATTTTTGTTTTTTTTTTTCCTAGCAAATAAAAATGTTGGTAGAACTGTAGAAGCTGACTTGTTGGCACAGAAGAAAGACGCTGAGAGTTAGGTAACAACGTGAGTTCGACATTTAATAGATGAGGCGAAAGATTCGGATACGAAAGACGTATGGGTAGTAAGTAGGAGCTACCACTTCTTTGGCCACGCTATAAAACGCTGACATCCCTCGTTCGCTTACCCATCCTTCAAACATTAAACACTGCACATTGCTCATTGCACTCCGTTTCTTCTAGATACACGCACTCGATCCACACTCTCACCCAAATGGCACCAACGGCCAAGACTCTGACCTACCTGGCGAAGGAAAAGACTCTGGAGTCGAGCTTCGTCCGCGACGAGGACGAGCGCCCCAAGGTGGCCTACAACCACTTCAGCAACGAGGTTCCCGTGATCTCGCTGGCCGGAATCGACGAGGTGGATGGCCGCAGAGGCGAGATTTGCAAGAAGATCGTGGAGGCTTGCGAGAGTTGGGGTATCTTCCAGGTGGTGGATCACGGTGTCGACGTAAAACTCGTCTCCGAGATGACGCGTCTCGCCAGAGAGTTCTTCGCTTTGCCACCGGAGGAGAAGCTTCGCTTCGACATGTCCGGTGGCAAGAAAGGTGGTTTCATCGTCTCCAGCCATCTCCAAGTAATTTTCCCTCTTACTCATTCTCAACACTAACATTTTTTTTTATTTAAATAATTTAAATTTAACATTATTTCATTTTATTTCCTATCCTTATGATGTTGGTTTCCTTTAAATTTTATAATCTCAAAGATTTTAACTTTTAATCTTTATTAAAATTAGCGAGACTAAAGGAAAAAAAAAAAAGTATAAAGAATAAAATAACTAATATTAAACGTATAAATCTTTTTCTTTGTGCTTGTTAGTCTTGTAAAGATGACCCAGTTAATTAAGTATGTTTATTTTTATTAATTAAGACTTGAGATAATATTCTTCTTCCCTTGATGTTGCGTGTAGTAACTGAAAAAAGTAATTAAACTACTATTTTTAAATTACATTTTTTCATTTTTTTAACCACGTTATTTTTAAATTTTTAATTTTTTTTTCTTGATATATCTCTTGATTTTATTTTAATTTATTTTTATTGTGAGATTAATGTTTAGATTTTTCCCCCTTTTTTCTTGCCTCTTTACTTTGTTATACCACTTATTTCTTTTTGTCCTTATTGTAAGTCATATATTACAAAATGATACATTCGAACCAATATAAGTAGTTGACTTTATTAATTTTATAAAACAAAATTATAATATATCAATTTTATCTTTTGTTTTATCATTAATATGTTATAGGAAAAGTTAAAATATTACTTCATATCAAAACTTATACGTATACCAATATTAATAAATTTTGCTAACAATTTACTTATCAAATTATCTTCTAATTATTCAACAACAAGAAATATATAATCTCAAATTTTTTAATAAGAATAAAGACGAAAACTAAAATTAATATTTTATAGACATTGTAAAACTTCTTATAAAAGATATTACAATTTTATTTTAAGTTGTGTTTTATAATATAGGAAAGAAAAAGTATTACGAATTACAATGTACCATCACGAATATAATTCGAGATGATTTTACCAAGAAGGATCCAACAAAATGATTTGTACAAATCTCTTCATCTTTTCATCTTTTAGATTTGGGATTGGTAGGCATGGATACTATCCCGGATATTATTGGGGATGGTCATGTTGAGAAAGGTTTATCAAGATGATTTATGCCATCCTAAATATAACTTGATATGAGATTTCAAGAACGATAAAGATTAGTAATAAGATATTTATACAAGTCAAATTAAAACTGGTCTCTTTGACTTATCATATAACCAACTAATCATTCTCAAGAAGGGTGAAAATTATTCTGATCTAATAAATACATATCAAATCTAATCTTTAATAATTAAGATATAAAGTCAATATATGACACCTAAATTATCTTATAAATCTCGAAATTTTTAAAGCTCATAAACACATAATAATAAAGTATAAAGGTCTTAATATCGTAGAGTAAAGAGGAGGATTACACATTTGAATATTTGAGTGACTCAAAACTCTAGGCAATCTCCTGACCAAAACATATGCATTTGTATTTTTTTTTTTTCACTTTCTTTCATTTATGTTCCTTGCATGAAAGAACACGTGACAATAGAAAAATCACTTCTTTAAGCGCCTGACGGACGAAATGACAGACTTTTTTATTTTCTATTATAAAAAATTAAAAACAAATCTCTACCTAATTAACAGAAGTTTCTAAATATATTAGTATTAAACTAACACAATTTACTGTACAATAAGAAGTCTCTCTCAGATCCAGATTACTGTACTGTGTTCTTTATTTTTTTCTGAACGTTGAAAATATCATGAAAAATATCTTCCCCAGTAAAAAAACAAAAAAATCAGAAATCGGGATCAAGGATCGATTTTTCACTTGCATAGTAGAATGTGCCAATTTGGAAAATATTTAAAAACTTGTGTTGATATAGTGCAGTACATAACTACGTATTTAATTTTTTATAATATAAAATAAAATAAAAATGTTAAAGGACAAAAAAGATAGTCACTGAATAATGGTGTTTGAACGACGTAGTTCAGTTTTCATTTTGTTTCCTTCATTAGTTTTTTATTTTGTTGTTAAGTAATAAAAAATAATTCTAAATCTTCCAATTCTTCATTGGGTTTTACGGTAAGTATTGATTTGTATTATATTTTTAAGACATTAAAGATATTTATTTTTCATTTGAATATTGGCCTAAAAATAATAAGAGAATTTGTAAGAAAATAAAGTTGGAGTTGGAGGATATAATCAACTTTCTAATTAATAAAAAATGATGTTTTAGTACGACTTTTAATAGACGAATTTATGCAAGAAGTATCTTAGAAGATTTCCGTTAATTTTCCTAATTTTATACTGTACACATTTTTAAAATTCCATGATTATCCGATTAAAAAGAGACAACTGATTCTCAGTTTTTGACGAGAAGTTCTCCTACAAAATATATATTATTAAGAATATAAATAAAAAAGAAGTAATTAATGCTGCATTAAAAAGTGTCTTATCATAAACTCTTTCATAATAATCTCTTAACATCAGTTCCGTTAAGTGGTGGAATTTGCAACAACAAAGAATGCGAAGTCTTGCATAATTATTGGCCTTATTTTTGGTCGTATCGTGCAGCTATGGAGAGCTAGCCACACATGAATTCGCCATCGTCATTTAATTACACACCATTATATGGTGATTACATGTTTAATTAACAAAAACATTGAATTAATTACTAATGAGGTGGGGTATTGGTGCAGGGGGAAGCAGTGCAGGATTGGAGAGAGATTGTGACGTACTTTTCGTACCCAATCAGAGAGAGGGACTATTCACGGTGGCCAAACACGCCGGAGGGGTGGAAAGCGGTGACTGAGGAATACAGCGAGAAACTCATGGGTTTGGCATGCAAGCTGTTGGAGGTGTTATCGGAAGCTATGGGGTTAGAGAAAGAGGCTCTGACCAAAGCGTGCGTTGATATGGACCAGAAAGTTGTGGTTAATTATTACCCAAAATGCCCTCAACCTGACCTCACTCTTGGGCTCAAGCGCCACACTGACCCTGGCACCATCACGCTCCTTCTTCAGGACCAAGTCGGTGGCCTTCAGGCCACCAGGGACAACGGCAAAACGTGGATAACCGTTCAGCCTGTGGAGGGTGCTTTCGTCGTTAATCTCGGAGATCATGGTCATGTGAGTATTATCGATTCTTCTATCTTTTTCTTGTCATGTCATGTGTCCCTATCATTGCATGTCCTATATATGCATGGACCCTGCTGCAGTCACGAGTCTCGCTTTCTCTCTCCCTACACGCATTATTTATTTTTCTATTTTATTTTTGGGCAAAGACAATCAAGGGTTGAGAGTGTGAAAGAAACAAATATAATACATATGTTAACGTGGAATTCTCCACTGCATGGACCCTACAGTTTATACTATTAAGAATAAGAAGAAAACATGTTAGATTCATTTTAGAAGTTGATAAAAAATAAGTAAAAACTACATTTTTCATAATAAAATAATTTAGATGATCATATATATATATAAAATTGAGGATGTATGACATTGGAAGAATTATTAGATGGTTTACGAACTGTTCAATTACTTTTTAAATAATATGAGTGCTATTGTTAGTATTATTATTATAAACATGTATATATGATTATATATATATATATATATATATATATATATTATTAGCATGTAGATATTGTTTGATGCTATGAACATGATACTATGACGTACGTGATTTTCCTAAGTTAGTGATATTATTATATATCATAAAGACTAAAAATGTAGATACTGGTTGATACTATATGAAGATGCGTGATTATCGTGTTACCTAATGATATATATTGTTTTTTACACTTTGACTTAATACTCAATGACAGGATACGATTATATTTGTTTAACTATTGGGCGTGTACTTTTGGGTTGAAATTTGTTTAATATTTTGTGGCCTGGTGTGTGTATGCAGTATTTGAGCAATGGAAGGTTCAAGAATGCTGATCACCAAGCGGTGGTGAACTCGAACCATAGTCGTTTGTCCATAGCGACGTTTCAGAACCCAGCACCAAATGCAACTGTGTACCCTTTGAAGATCAGAGAGGGTGAGAAACCTGTGCTTGAGGAACCAATCACTTTTGCTGAAATGTACAAGAGGAAGATGAGCAGGGACCTTGAAATTGCAAGAATGAAGAAGCTCGCTAAGGAAAAGCAATTGCAACAAGACATTGAGAAGGAAAAGCAATTGCAGCAAGACATTGAGAAGGAAAAGCAATTGAAGGAACTTGAAAAGCCAAAACTTGATGCCAAGCCTTTGAATGAGATTCTTGCTTAGTCTGTCTTCAAAGACATATATATACTCGCTACGATCATTGCCCCCCTAGCTTGATGTTTTTAAAAGTTTTTGAAGGGTCTTTAATATTTTACTTTGTGCTTCTTTCTTCGTTTGAACTATGTTATCATCTGTGGAAATGTGTTGTTCATTTGATTATGTCTTAGGACCCAACGGGGTTTCTGTAAACCTAATATTCACCAGTTATTATAAATGAAAATAAGTGGCTCTAGCTGCCTTATTTGCTGCATGCTCTATCGTTAAAGTCGGCGCGCTTATGTGCATTTAGACAACATTATCACGCGAAAAATCATTAATTTGTAATCGTATCAAAGAAAATGAATTTGATCAAAGGTTTTATTTTTTTTTTATTTTTTTTTAAGTAACCACCCAATTTGATCTCTAAAAGATAATAGAGGTGATCGATAAATTTTTAGAATTTTTTTTTGTGACATGAATCCCTAAATTTGAATTTTGATATATAAGTTAATTATTTTATTATATTCAATTACTAACTCTATTAAATTATTGAACACTTAACATTTATTCATTTTGCTAATCCCAAATTCAGTAATCTAGAATTTACAATATTAAAGGCTAGAATAGATGAAGAAATTAAGAATGTCCGAGGTAGAAAAATCTAACAATTAGAAATCCTATGAAACCCAACAACCTTTCATTTTAATTAGAAAACTTATGGCCAAAATATTTAAACATGATAAAATATTCGTTACTTATTGAAAAGTATTAAAATCTTGCATTGTGGTTTATATTGGGTGATTAGGAAAGAGAATCATCTTTAAGAAAGGATATATTGTCAACTTGAAAATTAACTATTGATCATAAGACTGCCATAGTTAATAACTAATTATCATGGAGGGATTAACTTGTATAATGAAATTAAAATTTGGGGATTCAAATATCACAAAAAATCTTTCATAAAATTATCTATAATCTTTACCATCTTTTAAAGACTAAATCAAGTGTTTACTCATTTTATTCTTTATTAAGAAAAGACCCCTCGGTGCTAAGTTCATTGTCGTTTTAGCATTAAAATAATATCTTATTATTAAATTAATATTAATTAAAATTTTAAATTTATTTCTTTATAATATTTAATGTAAGACTAAGGGAGTACTTATTCTATTTTGATAGCAATTTTAAGTTTTAAAAAGGGGAGGGATCCATTAACTCGTAAGTTCTAGTAAAGTTATTTCAATTAATAACTCATATTTTATATTAAATTTTAACAATTTTATTAATTAAAAGTTTTTAATGAATAAATAAAGTTGGTCAATTTTTACAAGATTTAATTTTTTTTTATACTTCATTACATTTCAAATGGACATATATTCTTAAAAGCACATTATATGTTAATTTGAATTTATATAATAAAATATCATATGATTTAAAATTTTGTAGACTTGATCTATTCATTAAGAATGTTTAATTGAATGATTGGATATTTGCAATTCAATGTAGAATATATGAGTTATTGAATAAGCTTTGGGAGTAAGTGAATCCCATCTTTTTAAAAAAAATATTTCAAAATAACTAAAGTTGTTTCTTTTCAATGTAATATTAGTTAATTTCTTTTTTCTAATTTGCTCCTTCGTAAATTATTCAACCACCTACAATTTAAAACAATTTTACATTGTATTAGAAAAAAATCTAACTCTTACTTCGATCAGAGATAAGATAATTAGAGAATATATAAATGACGGGTAATTCTCATTTTACAAGTCAATTTTATAGAGTTGAATAAGGTTCAAAACCACTTTCTCAATATAAATCCACTCTAAAATGGTCACTCACTATTGATATACACCATGTTCAATAGTGCTAGATGTAAAGGAGTGTATTGAAAAAAATCTAAGTCCTGCTTATCCTAAATATTTAAAAAGGATTACTCATCATTATCAATCTAAATAGAGATAACTTTTACCTTACAAGTTTATATTGTAAAATTGAATTATACTGAAACCCATTATCTAAGACACTACCAACCAATTATAATTTACATATATGATAAGTTTATTAAATATTATAATTAACTTCCATATGTTAAATACAAACTTCTATCTTATGTGAGAGTGATTTTAAAGGAGTTTTTATTTGAAGAGAGGATTTTAAGAATTTTTTTAACTTTTTATCTATTTCGATTTTTATTTATCATAATTATTTGTGAATTAAATTATAATATAATAAATTATCAATAAGTAAAAAATAATATTATAATACAATATAGTTTATTTGTCATAAATTTAAAATATAATTTATATACTTAAATATTTATATTTATAAATTTTCTTAAATATAATTTATATACTCAAACATAGTATTCATTTATATGTATAATTTATTATAAATTTTAATTATATATAATAAGTATTTAACTTTTGCATCATAAAGTCATATAAGTTGGGCTTGTCCTTATAATTCTCTTTTAAACTACTCTTTCTTGTTAAGTCAGTCGAAGCAATTCCCAGTGAAGTTCTGAATATGACAAATATAATACACATTGTTATTACTAACCTATGTAGTAGTGTACCTATGTAGTAGTGTTTCAGATATATAGATAAGAACATACAAAACTAAAGCATGAAGTATGGTCGAACAAAACAAGGATTAGATAAATCAAGCCAAATGATAGAAGAATCATGATTTGTGCACCAGACGATAACAAATATAAAATGAAGATATGTCAAGGACAACCCAGAGTGCAACATAAGAAATCAGAAACAAGAGCAAAACTAGATCAAGACAAAGTTGGTTTAGCACCAAATAAACATCAGATAAAGCTCAATGGTCAACTACACAAGGGTCAACAAAACAAGTATTAGTCGTTGGATAACACAAGACGAAGAAATATTCCAAAAGGAATAAAAGTCATCCATCTTCACAACTAATCAGACGAGATGAAAAAGTCAAAGTCTAACTCTTAAACGGAGACTCAAATCTTCAAACGCAAACGAAGCATGTTGAAAAGCGTCTGAAGTCCACTAATCACATCGAAGAAGATCATATATCGTCTCCATTCATAATAAGAAAAACGCATGGAGTTATCAAAGATATGAAAAGAAAGAGAAAAAATTGAAGAGCGCGAATTCATAAGTCAAAGCTGTGTGTGTCAGGGCAAGTACATCTACTTTTTAGAAAAAAACAATGCCTCCGCAACTACAATGACGGAAAAAGGACAAACATACCTATGTCATGATTGAACTTAGAAATAAAAGGGAACAAAATTACGCAAAGGACTTCACGTAACACAGATTCAGCAAGCAAACATTTAATGCAAGAACAAACGCATTAAATGATCAGAAAGATCTATGTAGCCATGAACGATCGATCATCTGCATCAACGGGAAGCTTCGCCTCAATGGACACATTCAAATTCAAATAACGGGCAGATTTATCACAAGGCTATAAATATCAAGACTTGAGAAGAAAAGAAGTGCAAAGAGAAGAAAAACAAGTGTCAAAACAAACTCACATCTCTTCTTGTTCAGATTTGAATATCAGTGTAAAACGAAGATAGTTTATCTTAGTGAGTGTAGAAACTATCACATCCTCTTTACGAGAGTTATATACATACTCTAAAACACATATCCTTGTAAAACTAAGGTTGAAAACCTTAGCGAGTGTAGAAACCATACTAACCTCTTTGTGAGAGTCGCACACACACTCAAGGCATCCATTGGTTGTAAAGCCTGAAGAGGCTAGTGAAAGAATACTTGGAGAACTAGAAGTGGTTTAAGAATACTAACGTCCACAAGTGAAGTTGACGAACCAGGAGTGGTTGAGAATACTTGGAGAACCAAAAGTGGTTTAAGAATACTAGCGTCGACGAGTGAAGTTGACGAACCAAAAGTGGTTAAGAGTACTTGTAATTCGTTGTGATTAGTGAAACCCTTCAGTTGAAGGAGACTGGACGTAGCTCAGGATGAGTGAACCAGTATAAAACTTTGCATTATTATTTGTTTTCCAAACGCAGTTTTATTTATATTAATATATCACACTGAAAAACTTCTTCTACTACTTATTTTTCTAAACAATACTTGGACAAAATTATTTTTGCTTAACTTAAGAAACTATTTGTGAGTAGACGATAGATCTTCAGACGCAGAGTTTCTCTTAACCAATCTTGCACAATCTCTAAGTGCTTGAAACACTGATTTTAGACAGAAAAAAGCCCTTTGCAAAAATATTTTTAAAATCCTTTGTTCACACACATTCAAACCCCTTCTAAGTGTTTTCTGCTAAACTTCATTTCTTTATTATCCTTATAATTACACTTACTCAAAATTTTATTATTATTGATTCAATTTTTTTAATAGATAAAAACATGATTTTTTTTTGTTATGCTAGTACCTATATCAATTTTTATTACTAACTAGTAGGATGAAAGGTAGTCCGTGCCTTCAAGAGAATAACAATATTTTTTAATAGTTAACTAATGAGTAATTTTTTTAAGTCATGCATAATATTTTTAGGGTAGTTAATAAAGGGATAAAATTAGAAAATAAATTGTGGACACTAACATGTGATATCCTGTTATTATTAATCTAGGTAGATATATATTGGTTGTCATTATTCTCTACATAATTTTTAAATTATTTTATTCTTAAAATTTTAAATAATAAAAAATAATATTAAAGATTAATCATTCTTATCAATCCAAAAGTTGAATTTAAAGATTTGAAGATTAAGCACAATACTGATCAATTCAATAAATATTAATATTTTTTTAACACCTTTAAACAAATATAAAGATACAAAATGTCTCGATCTCACTAATAATTTTAAATACAATTAAGATCATACTAGGTAGCAATAAAAAATAAGAACATCTAATTTATCCCTCCATTTCCTGTAATAATTAAGTTATAAAAATTGAATTAACAAATCGAAAACAAAATAAATCTAGGTAAATTAATGAGTTCATTTTTTTTTAATTGACCTTAAAAAATAAAAAATCAAATACATATAGCTTTTTATTAATGAAATTGTCATATTATTAAAAGAAAGTTAACGACACATTTTTCTAAATACACTTTCTAATTAATTCAAATTTATTATTATCTTTATTAATATATATACAATTGTTCACCAATATTAATATATATAAAATTCAAATACCTAGTTCACCAATATTAATAAAAATCTGAAGAGGTACAATTAATTTTTAGATTTTTTTTCTTCTTTTATCTGTCTTTTTACTTTGTTATATCACTTATTCCTTCTTGTACTTATCATAAAATATGTACAACAAAATAATACATATGAACCAATATAAATACTAAATAGTTTATTTTATTAATTACATAAAACAAAATTATAATATACTAATTTTACTTATTTATTTATCATTAAATTGTCATAAAAGAGATCAAAATATAACTTCATATTAAAATTTATACATCAATATTAATAAATTTTGATAAAAATTTATTTTTATCAAATTATATTATAATTATTCAACAAAAAAAAAGTATATAATTAAATTTTCAATAACAATATAAATGAAAAATAAAGTTAATATTTTATAAAAGTTGTGAATGTCTTTATAAAAGATATTACAATTTTATTATGAATTGTGTCTTATATTGAAGAGAAAATATGTGAGACCCGTAGCCCTACTCTATCTTTCCTCATCTCTCTTCCCCACACTCTCACTTTTCTCATCTCCCTTCCCCATTCACTCTCATTTCCTACCATTCTTCTCACTCTCTCCTTCCCACTCTCTTTTCCTTGTTCAGATTCTCAATCTATTGGTGTTGTAGGTGCTGAGTAAAAGTGTTGGGAACTAGCTAAATGGGTTTAGGAACTCATGAAATACTTGAATTCAGGAGATTGATGGTCGAATTTGAGGAGATTGCGTTTTTGGGGTTTCGAGAAAAATTGGGATTTTTAAGGTGTTTGATGGTTGCATGTTGAAAAGGAGTTGATTTCTGAGTCGTATGCTGAAAATGTGGTTCATTTGATGGATTGCATGTGTTTGAGCTGGTTGATTTTGTAGGTTTTGGGTGAAAATTTTGAAGTTTGAGGGTTGCTGTTTGAAATTATGTCGGGCGTAGTTCTTGGCACCGGGCGTGTGTCCATCAGAGAGCTCCATTGTTCAAGCACGCCCGGCACAAGGCTAGTTGCGCCGGGCGAGCTTGGGAATGGAAGCCCCTGGATGGCTCACGCCGGGCGTGAGAGAATCGCACTAGGCGTGATATCAGATAGGGACTCAAGTAGTTGGGTTACTGGTGTGGCACCGAGCGTGATTAGATCTCGCCGGGCGTTGAGACTCCTTGGGGGTCTCTGCCAGGAGTGGCGCCGAGCGCAGAATGAGCGCACCGGGCGTGAGACCTTGGGGAGGTCTCTACCTTACTTGCGCCGAGCGCGGGTTTGATACGCCGGGCTTGTGAGACTCCTGGGAGTCTTTGCCTTCTATTGCGCCGGGCACAATTGGTATGGCGCTGGGCGCGTAAGAGCTTAGAGCTCTCTGGTTGGTTTAGGCCGGGCGCAAATTCTATTGCTTCGGGCGCGAAGGTGTTGACTTTATAATTCTGATAATTCTGTATGATGTTTATGCTGGATGATGTAAAGTTGAGCTGTGCTGTATGATGATCATGCTGATTATTATTGTTAAGCCGAGCTGTGTTGTATGCTGTCTAAGCTGTTAATGCCGCTATGCTGAGCTGTGCTGAATGCTGAATATGCTGTTTTAAATAGTTGAGCTGTGTTGTTGAATATGAGTTGTGTAAGCTGTAATGCTGAGCTGTTGATCACTAAGACTAGAGGAAATGTTTTTTGAAGATGCTCATCCCATTGTTTGGATTGAGGAAGCTGTGGTGCTCTTAGAGCCCAATTTGTTGAAAACCCTCCTTAGGAAGTTGTCCCTTGGAGTGGTCATTGTGTTGTTCTCCTCTAAGTACTTAGTTGGTCCCGTATGTGAGCAAGGTCGAGGCATATGTGTACAACGCGACCACGGTATAGGGGTCAGGTCGAGCTATACCTATTACAAGCGGCCAATCGAGTAAAGTACAAAGTCGGGAACTTGGTTCCTAACTGAGTATCAGAAGGTTGTGGTATTTGGAGGATAGTCGGTAGGCTAATTCCATAGGTGGCTTAGTTAAGCTAGCTAATGTCGTGGTAAGCCTAAAACCCTGCAGTTCTATCCTGACATAATACCATACTTCCTTGTTTAAGTGACAAAGTCAGAGAAATCGTGAAGTTGTGGATTGATATCCAAATTGCTGTTTACCTAGCAAACCAAAAAGGTTCTTTACTGTCGGTTCGGTAGGACTTAGCCACTTAAGCTACTCACCCATGTTGTAGGAGATCTCCGAGTTGAAATGCGTGACGACGCATAAGCTGTTAGGTGTTGATTTTGTTGAATGACATAAGCAGTATGTGTGCAGTGTGTGGTGAAGATGAGATGTAGATGTATGCTGTTATGTGTTGTATGTAAAATTAGTTGAGATTGATGATGTGCTGTTAAGTTGAAGCTGTTTATAATTTTATTTTTATGCTGATTCTTTTCACTAGCTTACTCTTGCCTGTTTCCATGTGGATTGGACTGCAATGATCATACTATGTATGAGAGCAGAGCATGGATAGGATGAAGTGTAGTAACAGGACTACAGCTGGCAGCTGGAGCTGATTTTGTTGTTCATGGCTACTTGGTGTAGCTATCTTTGTAGTTTTATATTTTGACTTGTTGAGCCCCAGACTAGACTTATATATATATATATATATATATATATATATATATATATATATATATATATATATATTCTCTTTTATATGCATACTCTATTCTATGTGGTGGTGTTTGTTGTGCGATGGCTAGGCGGGTCGTTACAAAAGAAAGAATTATAGATTTGTTTTTTTTTGTCATTATCTTTTATTTTTGTTTCTTGCTCGAAAGAACACCCGACAATAGAAACTTCTTTAAGCGTCCGAGACGGACGAAATGAGACTTTATACTTTCTATTATAAAATAAAATTCTGTACCAAATTAAAACAACTACACAAGTTGCTAAATATATTAGTATTATACTAACAAAAATTACTGTACAATAAGAAATCTCTCTCAGATCCCGATTTCTGCACTGTGTTCTTTGTTGTTTTCTCAACGTTGATATCATGAGGAATACCTTCCCCCGGATACCTCCTTGCCAATTTATTATAAAGTGTAAGAGACTTGAAAGCAAAGCAACCACAGATTATTATTATAAATTTTAAACAAAAAAATTATGGTTCTCACACTGTCGACTAAAATATAACCACGCGTTCAACGCCTAATACAAAAAAGTAGCAAAAACCAAAACACACAACAGAAATCGGGATTAAGGGAGCGATTTCTCACTTGGATAGTAGAACGTGCCAATTTGGACAACATTTAGAAACGTGTGTTAATATGATACAGTACACATTGAATTTTTTATAATATAAAATAAATAAAAATAATGCAACACAACAAATTTTAAAAAAAAATATATTATTATGAATATAAATATAAAAAATACTTAATATTATATTAAAATTTAAAATATACTTATTTTTAGGTTTTCTTTTTAGATAAACTCTTGCAAATAATCTATTAAAATCAATTCCGTACGCAAACAATTATGATGCTTAGTGTAACATTCCATTTTTCCAAGAATAAATTAACAAAATATTTTAATTTAATTAATTGGATTTTTTTTGATAATGAAAAATATTGATAAAAAAAATATTTTTAATTAATTATTATAGATAATTATTTGAATCTAAAAAATATTTAATAGTTGATTGATAAACTTTAACGCTCACGTTTTTGTAATATGAAAAGGAGGGAGAACCGGAGGTAGCAAAAGACAACCTTGGAGATCCCTATCATTAGTTTGGCATCCATTAAGATAAGGGAGAGTGAGAACCTCGTTATTGGTATGGGTTATCTGCGAGATAGAGAAATTGATCACCAATTCTATTATTGTGTTTAAATGTATGAGGGATTAAACCCAAACTTGATTATGATTGTAATGTGTGTTTGTTGTTCCCTTACCTTTTGATTATGTTGTGTTATGCTATAATTACATTCTTGATCTACGATGTTGTCCTTGTTTGTGAAATACAAGTGTTTGTGGGTTCTAGGAAAACCCTAAGGATTAAATACAAAGCAAATTATTAGAGAAATAAATGTGTATGAGAAACTAATGAGTAGAACAAATAATTATGTAGTAGATCCCCTTAATATCACATAAATTCATAGAACCATAATTATAAGTGTGTCATTTGTAATTCATAAATTATGCAAAAAAATCCTTACTAATATTGCGTTGGACGCCACATGAAGCCATCGCGCGTGAAGTAATAGAGAGCTTTGTGTGATAATCATGTCGGGCATGGGGCGGTCCATGCTGAGCGTGAGAGCCACAAAGTACTCTCGGTGACAATAACACAAGGCATGAGGGTTCTAACGCAAAGTGTGAGGGTTTTGACGCTGGGCACAAGAGCTCCAAGGGATCTCTATTGTGAAATTCGCCAGGTGCATGGTATCCTTAGCCGAGCATCGCCTTGTGCCTTCACCTGAAATACATAATTTTATTTAATAAATTGTATAGCTATAGAATAAGTGAACTTTGTGAATAATTCATTGTGATAAGTAAAATATATGAATTGAGGATATGATGTGGAATCTTGATGAGTAAATGTATGTGTTTTGGAGACAAGTGAAATGTGTTCAATGTGAGAAACTTATCATAAATCATGTGACCAAGCCTAAGTCTAACTTAGCAGTGTGAAAGTCTGGGTGATTGGCCTAATAAGGATGTGACTAATGTGATATGAAATTGTGTATATGTAAATTGTGAACTTGATTAATATAACCATGCATAGAGTCTGTATGACATGTATCACATTATTTTTGTGATACGATGTGAAATATGTTGTTAGGAAAGGTTCCCCTTTATAAAAGCTTAAGGATTTATGACCTTAGGGATAGTTAGGTTTGGCAGCCCCAATCCCACTCATCATGTGCATGGGGTAAAACTTGGCTAACATAGCTATCCCGACGCACCACACATGTGTATTTTGTCCTAGTGTAGAGTGTTATGATGTCTTGATCCAACATGTTTTCTTAGATACTCATGCCTTTGGGTCGATATAATGTGATTTTACCAATGCCACATGCATATAGTTTAAGAGAGTTTTGTCCTTGCATAAAAATAACATACTCATTGTGTTTTGTGACACCCTTACTACCCCAACACATATATTGTAATAATGTAAATAAAACTAACGAATAATTTTTTTTTAACGTTGGTAAAAAGGGTTTCACATAAAATCTTCATAGTTGTTGTTCAATATCCAAAATAATTGAAAATAAAACCTAAGAGTTTACAAATTATTTTCAAAATAATAAGTACAACTCCAAATACATATAAAAATCTATGTCCTAGAAATCCTCTGCCTCAATGTCACAATATCAGAGCACACACACAACTTAACTATTGGTATTCTGGATGCCACTCATAGCCGGATCTTCTTCACCTAAAACATCCACATTGTATGGTGAGAAAAGAAAACATCTATATGTAAAGCACACAAGGAAAAACCACAACATAATCTCATCATAACTCATTACTTAATGAAATATTTACAACCATTTCTATATATCCTAATTCTATCAATCATGCATCATCTTCACATCACAATTCACAATCACACCAATCCATCATATCATATAATTTGTACAATGTTAAGCTCATGCCACCCTTATAGCATCTCGTGCCCAAGGTCGTGCCACGCCAACATAAATACTAATTGCCACACATAAATCTTGCAATTAACACTATGCCACTCACGCCACCCCTATAGCATTTCTTGCCCAAGGTCGTGCCTTGTCGACATACGTGTTAATTGCATCACACATCCCACACTATGCCAGGCTCACGCCACCCCTGTAGCATCTCTTGCCCAAGGTCGTGCCACGCCGACATAGTGTGAGGAAACACAATCATATCATATTCACATTCAACACAACATCTCATTTCATGCCAACATACTCACATCATAATTAATTGAACAATTAAACCATAACATACCATTTCGCCACATGATCCTCAATACTAAAACAGTAGATACAATATGTATGCATTTGTGCTAAGACATCAACAACAATCCATAACTCAATTCCACATCACATACACAATATGGATAAGTCCACACAAAACAATGGTTCACATACCCCTCAAGCAATTCACCATGAATCCACATATTATCATTATACATATATGTACTAACTCTACAACCTAGTATATACTACTTTAAACAACTTTTCAATTCACATGATAACACCTTAGAACATCAAACAACATGCATCTCCCTTTGACAACTGTCAAAGAAAACAACACACAGAGAGTTATACTCATCCAAAGAAGCTCAAACCTATCTCAAAAGAAACATAAGAGGATAATCTACAACTCTTATGAAGACATGAAATTCTAAAAACATCATCTAATTAGCTAAAAATGTCAGAAACCGAAACAGATATAATCCACGCTGACAGCTTGACCCCTATTCACTAAAATAGTCATATTTAGAGTTTTAGACATCATTTTTGAGTGATTATAAATCCATTAAAAACCTAACACCCAAATATACAACTTTTATGAAAAACACGAAGCCTAAAAAGTCTTTAAGATCACCTCGCATGGCTGACTACACGAAACTTAATATTTTGCGCATTGGAATGGAGACTGAACTTATAACTTGCATAAATCAATCAATTGTTAAAATTTTTACACGATTCCAGAGTCTAAATTATAGCCCTAAGTGTCTACTTTCTTCCCCAACAAATGAAAGTTGATTTGGTTAATCACACAGAAAGATACCACAAAAATACTAAGGTACGTCCATAAGGAAAAATCCCTCAATTACTCATCAATTCATATAATTAAGGGTGCTCATCAATCTACAAGAACCATAACTTGTAGAGCACATCCCAATGAATCCAATTATCATCTAGATCATCAATTTTACCAAATAATATAACAATAACATTTATAAATCAATATATAACCTTACTGAATCATGAATTTCATAGAATCTTAACTCAAATAGTAAAACCCCCAATATTTTCCAAACCTAACTCACAAGCACTTTTCTACAATTTCTTTCTCTCTCCCAGATCATCATTTTTACAAATTGTTTGCATATTCATAATCCTCAATACATGAAAAATTTAATGAGATCATCAATTTCTAACAGAAATAATTATAAAATTACCCATAATCTTATGAGATTCCTCTGCTACCCAATTCTCTCATGTAACTTTGCATACAAATAATCCCTTTTCTCCCATACCTCGATAAGCAGTAGCTGAAACTAAAGCAGGATCTGGTTGGTCTCCTCCTCTAGGTTCCCCTTGGTCTTCAGAGAGCGTAGAAGAAAAAGAAGTCAGAAGTGAAAAATGTTCTTTTGGGAGTGTTAGAGTGTGCTATTTATAAACATCAAGAGTGGCCAGAACGGCCCATTTTGGATCCGGAATGGCCCGTTCTGGACTCATTCGTTATGTATAAAATTCACATCTGGAACGCCCCATTCTTAAACCAGACCGGCCCGTTCTGAGATTGATTTTAACTCATAACGGTCATGTTTAGAACGACATGTTCTTAAACTAGAACGACCCATTCCCAACTAGGGTTATAGGTCATTTTAGTAATTTGGAACGACCCATTCCAGTTTAGGAACGGCCCGTTTTGGGCTACTAAAATTCAAAATATTTAATAAAACTCATTTACTTAATTATAATAATTATAAGAAAATAATCTCCATAAATATAAAAATAAATAATAATAACTATTATATTAGTAGAAAATTCAGGATGTTACATGTTTGAATTATGAGATTGATATATACATAGATGTGATGCATCATAATTCTATAGAATATGACTTGATGAATATTGCCTTGATTAATATAAGCAATGGATGGAATAATTGCTGATAAGTCATATATATGTTCAACATTATGTTTACTGTATGTGTGTGGTTACTCAATCGTTTCCTACATCGATAGTCAGAATAATATTTTTTACTCTCTTTTTCTTTTAATTTTTTTGTTTTGTCAATTTTGGCACCCATCACGGGGCTTCAGGAAAACTCTTTTTACGACCACTACAATTGCAACCTTCGACCTTGTGATTAAACTCTAGTTTTGCCACTAGATACCGCTTGATCTTAACACATTTACTCGGTCAACAAACGTGAAATAAAAGGAAAATAAGCATCCAATTTCATCTCTCATTTTTCTTAATGTTAGATTTTATTTTACCAGAACATATATATATATATATATATCCAAACTTAAAAAATGCGTCACTATATATAATATTAATTACTTTTTGATAATTTTATTTATTTGTAAATCATGCTAAACCTAGTCAATTGATGATGTACACAATGAGATCTTACATATTTAGATGAGATTTAATTCATGTAACCTATGCTATTATTGTTTATTTAAATATTATATTCTAATTTCATTGTTATTTAAACATATAAGTTAATTTAGCAATATTTAATCTAAAGAATTTGGTGTTCCTTTAAAAAAAATATTGAAATTCAAAAAACAAAAATATCATTGTTGTCAAATAAAACATATTTTCTTATTTGAAAATAAGAGTATAACTGTACATTTTAATTGCTTATTAAACCTCCAAAAAATTTATTGTCTATATAGAAATCATAAGGATTGCCTCCAATAGAAAAAAGAAGAAGTTTCTCTACTCAAAATCTTTTTAACCTCTTTGTATCTTATACCTGTATTTAAACTTACATATCTTTTCAGAAAATTTTCTAGTAACTTGTGTATCTTTTACTTATTTTTTTCATTTATTTGCACGATCTTATTTTTTTTAATTAAATGCTTTTTCATTCATTTATTTGATTTCTCATTTATTTCATGTATTGGTGTGATTATTCTTGTATAATTGCTAATTTTGATATTAATTATGTTCGCATATATACGAATCTTAGGCTTTTGAAAATTGTATATATAATATTGATTAATATTATTCGTGGACATGCATATTATTTTATAACAAAATTATTACAAGACAAAATAATAATTAAATCATTTGTAGTAGAAAAATTAAAGTAATTATATATATGTAAATGATAAAAATTTAGAACTTAAATTTAGAATATCAATAAATAAATAGGATAATACCGGGTGAACTTTTAAAATTGACTATAAAGAGATAATGTTAATATGGTAAAAATGATGTGTAAAAGTATTTGTTGATTATCTATTGGTCATTATTTTTTTCATCAAAATTATTGATTTTGTTAGGCTCGCATATTCAGAGATTTATTAAACTTTGATTTTCAACAATTAATCAAAGACAATGGAGACATGTGACTTGAATCGATTGTACACCGATAAGCATGATATGACTTGAATCGGACATTAGATCAAGAAATTTCCAAAATAATCGTATCATGTTAATTTTGTATATATTTCATGATTTCAATTATTAGTCAACTATTATGACTACAATTTTTTGTTTGTTTGTTTGGTTTATTTCAAATTAAATAACAAGCATAAAGACATGCTCATCTCAAATTCTATATGCATTAACTTAAAAAAATCCTTACATAGAAATTTACTAGCAACAAAAAAAATTATATCATCCACAAATATTTGAATGACAATGAAATTTGTTCCAAACTCTTTTCTAAAAAGAGTCGTGTTAACTTTACCTCTCACAAAACCATGGTTAAGTAAAAAATTACTTAGTCTATCATACTAAACTCTAGGAGCTTGTTTCAAACCATAAAAAGTCTTTTTGAGTTTGAAAACAAGTTCTCTAAAATTAAGATTTTCAAAACCCAAAGGCTGTTTGACATATACTTCCTCCTCAATTATTCCATTTAAAAATGTGCTCTTTACATCCATTTTTTTTAGTGACCTGCAAAAGATAACATGATCCTAATAGCTTCAAGTCTAGAAAAAGAAGCAAAGGTTTTAGTGAAATCAATATCTTCTTTCTAATTGTAGCCTTGAGCCACCAATCTAGCCTTATTCCTTACCATTTTACTTTGTTCGTTTAACTTATTTATGAATACCCATCTAGTTCCAATCACACTTTGGTGTTTAGGCTTTGGAACTAGGGTAAAGACATTATTTCTTTCAAATTGATGAAACTCATCCTCCTTGACAATGATCCAGTAATTGTCTCTTGATGCTTCGACTATGTTCTTTGGTTATATTTCAAAAACCAGAGTACATGAAGCATTATTTCTGAGAGCAAACCTAGTCTTGATGCCTTCACTCTTATCTCCTAAGTTTTGATCTTAAAGATGATAGTTGATGAACTTCTAGTCTTTATAAGGTTTGGTGGATTCATCTAATTGATTGGTCGTCTGTTCTTTAGGAGAGTCTATCATCTGATTTGTAGCGTCTGGTTCTTTCATTTGATCTCCTCCAATTTGTAAATTTGCAAAGTCTTCTTCTAAATATGATAGTTTCCTATTAGTCCTTAATGCATCATTAATCCTTACATGGATAGATTCTTTTACCATAGAGTTTCTAGAATTGTAAACTCTATAGGCCTTTGAGGTATTAAAATATCCAAGAAAGATACCCTTCCCAGTTGATCCTAGTGTTTAGGATATAACATTCACATCTAAAACAATGGAAGTATGATATTTTGGGTCTTTCCCCCCTCCACAATTCATAGGGAGTCTTGTTTAGTAATGGTCTTATCATTATTCTATCTTGAATGAAAGATGTTGTGTTCACTACTTTTGCCCATAAATGTTTTGGAAAATTATTTTCACAAAGAATGTTCTTGTTGTGACACCCTCTACCCCGCATACCATAACACATAATAATAAAATTTGAATAACATAAAATTTCATAATTAAAATATCAAATGTGTTCAGATAAAGAGTACCACATCCATAACTTAACAAAATCAGCGGAAATTATAAAGAAATAAAACTAAAGTTTCCAAAATAATTTAATAAAAACATCTTAATCTAATCCTATCTATGCCCGATGTCACATGTCCTATCACCTGTAAGTCAGTCAAGGAAAAACGACACAAGAAAAGGGAGTGAGAAACATCTTACTCTGGCTCACAGTGTAGGAATATACACCAGGTAGTTAAACACAAACAAAACATATATAACACAGATAAATTAATAATAATATCACATTTTACTCATTCAAGACATAAAAATATCAATTTATCATATAACATTAAAATGCACATGGATGGACACAGACTTCATTTTATCATGCATGTGGTGCTAGTAACATATCACATGGCATATTGCCGCTAGCAATACACGAAGAGTAGTCTAGGACTACATGCCGGGTCACACCCTCTGCGCACTCTCACTAGAAGGACATACTACCAGAGTCTCGTCGGGATAGCTAAGCCGCGCAAGATACATCCAATGCACACAATGGGCGAGACTGGGACTTACAAACCGAGCTATCCCCAAGGACTAATCCCCAAAGCTTTTACACTTGGGAGCCTTCTCTGGCGGTGTATTCCATATCGTGCCCTTAAAAAAATTTATGTACATGATGCATGTCAATCAAGACTCGATGCTTTTCTTATATCATATTATCATGTCTCATTCTCATATCACATCGTCATGTCTCATTATCATATCTCATCGTCATGTCATTCACAATTTTCACAGAGAACTTTAATCCATATTAAAACTTGTCTATTTTCAAAATTAAACACATATTTACACTCCATAAACATCAAGGAACACAACAGAAAACTCAAAAGATAAAACAGATAACATTTAAAATTTGCCTCTTTCTCATAAGGTTTTCACAGGAACCCACAGAGCACTCTAATTCATACCAAAACTTGTTTATTTTCAAAACTAAACACATATTCATTCATCTCATTCAACAAGGAACACAATAGAGCAATCAGAAAGCAAAACAGAAAATGTTCACATTTTGTTTGTTACAATTACAAATTCATTCCCTTAGGGTTTTCCATAGGAACCCATAGAGATCTCAAAATTATACATTTATATTTAAATAACATTTAAAAAGTTGTCTACTTCTCATAGGGTTTCCCGTAGGAACCCACAGAAATATCAAATCATACAATTTCAATTTTAAAACTGAAATTAATCATTCATTCAAGCAATTCATACAATTAATTACATACAAGAGGAACAGTAGATGAAATAGATACAATTGGGGAAAATCCCTCATACATGAGCATACAACAAACACAGGATTGGAGGCCAATCCCACTACCCAACATACATTCCCACACCCAGAGCAAGGTTTCTCACTCCCCCCTTA
Organism: Cajanus cajan; assembly: GCF_000230855.2. Lineage (NCBI taxonomy): Eukaryota > Viridiplantae > Streptophyta > Magnoliopsida > Fabales > Fabaceae > Cajanus > Cajanus cajan. The sequence goes on from NC_138521.1 coordinate 27,734,928, forward strand.
CCTCGATAGGCAAGAGCTGAAACCAAAACAAGACCTTGCTAATCTCTTCATCTGAGTTCCCCTTGGTCTTCAGAGAGTATAGAAGAAAAGAGGTCAAAAGTGAAAAAATGCATTTTTGGAGTGTCAGAACGTTCTATTTATAGGCATAGATGTGGCCAGAACGGCCTGTTCTCAATCCAGAACAGCCCGTTCTGGGATTACACTTAACCCACAACGTCCACTTCTGGAACGATGCGTTCTGGTTTGCATATTACTCATAAAATTGTGTGTTGGAACGACCCGTTCCAACCTAGTCTTTTTAGGCCATTTTACTAGTCTAGAACAGCCTGTTCTAGTTTAAGAACGGTCTGTTCTGGGCTACTAAAAATCAAAATATCACAAAAATAATTTTCATATTATCAAAATACTAATAATTATTAAAAACCTTTAAAACATTCTATAAAACCCATTAAAATAACTATAAGAACATAATCTCCACAAATATAAAATAAATAATAATTAAATATTTACCAATAGAAAATTCGGGATGCTACAATTCTCCCCTCCTTTTTGAAATTTCCTCCCCGAAATTTACATGCAAAGAATGACATCAGTACTCTCGCATCTGACTCTCAAATTCCTGGGTCGCACTCTCCTCGGTTGCCTATTAGAAACTATAAATCCAAGTAACCTCACTACCTCATTGATGTACAACTCTATCATCCTCACTAAAGAATATCTAATATCAACAAGGATAAGGTGAACCACCTTGGTGAGTCTATCCACTAACCAAATAAGATCAAATTTCTTAAGCATCCCAAGAAAACTACAACTAAGTCCATAGATATAAAATCTCACTTCCATACTAGGACGTCTAAGGGCTATAAAAATCCTAAAATCTTTTAGTGTTCCTACCTTAGACTTCCGGCATACTACACATGAGTACATAAATTCCTCTACTCTTCTCTTCACCTTAGGTCACCACGCTTACGCTGCGCCACTTTGATAAATCTTAGTAGCTCCTAAATGAATGTTAAGAGTACTCTTATGTCCTCCCTCCAAGATCATCTTCCTAAATTCAAGATTACTAGGCACATAGATCATATCATTAAACTCGAAAACACCATCAACTTCCACTCATAAATGGCTATCTATACCTCTACCAATCCTCTCCACTTGGTTCACTAAGAAAAGATCTAACTCTTGGGCTTCTCTAATCTCATCCATTAATTCACGAGTCACTTTCAACACACTAAATTCAATGCTCCTAAGGGTAGGCTCACACATCATGATTAAGTCTCTAAGTTCTTCAATCCAACCCTTAAATCATCAAAGATGGTAGGTGAATGGTCATCCTACTCAAGGCATCTGCCACAATATTAGCTTTTCTTCTATGACCCTCTCTAAAAATCAACCACCTAAGCATAAGTTCATTAGGTACACATACTCGGTCTCCAAGTCTTACCACTTCATCTATACCCAAGGCAAACTTCTCTCAATTACCTCGTCCTATAGCCTCATATCTTGTAACCAAAATGAATCAACTAATTGTGCTGCCCCGATTCTCCTTTGATAATTCACTAGTTACTCGAGTCATACCTAGTCTCACACTACTAAGGGTAACCTCATAAGTCAAGCTTAAATCCTTAATTTGAACTAAAAGATCCATCTCTCTAATCATAAGGAAAGGAAAATATAAAGGTTTCCTACTCAAAGCATCGATCACCACATTGGCTTTACCTAGATAAGAACTAAGATTAAAATCCTAGTCTTTCAGAAATTCCAACTATCTCCCTTGATCAAAAGATATTTAAGGCCCTAACGATCACTAAATACCTCAAGCTTAGAATCATATAGGTAGTGTCTCCAAATCTTCATATAAATATTACAACTGTTAACTTAAAGTCATGGGTAAGGTAATTCCTCTCATGATTTCTCAATTTCCTAGAAGCATAAGCTACTACCATTCCTTCTTGCATCAACACTATGCCCAAACCTATCTTAGAAGCACTACTATATACCATAAAAGGCTTACTAAAATCCAGTAATATTAGCACTAGCCAACCTTTCCTTAAGAGGTTGGAAGCTACTCTCATACTTGCCATCCCAGACAAAGGCAACTCCTCTTCCTCGTCAATCTAGTCTAAGGTAATGTTATCTTAGGAATTTCCTCAATAACTCTTCTATAATAATAAGCTTATCTAAGAAAACTCTTAACTTCACTAATTGACTTAGCTATCTTAGATAGACTTACGTTAAATGATCTCAAACTTATCTCAAAAGAAAGCTAAGAGAATAAGCTACAACTCCTATGAAGACATAAGATTCTAAAAAGATCATCTTCTTAGCTAAAATTACAAAAACCGCAGCAGATATATTCAGCGCTTACAACTAGACCTTTGATCACCAAAGTAGCTATAACTGGAGTTATAGACCTCCATTTTACCTTATTCCAGTTCCATTGGAAAGATAACGTCCAAGGCTACAACTTTTGTGAAGATTATAAAATCTAAATCTGTCAATACGGTACTCATACTGGCACAACAAAACCACAGCGAAAATATCCTCTACACCAAACAACAATAATGTATCAATATATCTAAGGCCACAAAAATACCTCAACCCTTCCAAACTCACACCTCAACTTCATATTCAAGCTTCCCACTACAATCCTAAACCAAAACAACTCACATATTTAGCATAACAGACTTAGAAAATAAAACTCACACGCTACCTAAACCATAAACTGTTAACATGCCAGCACCAACACTCAAGGGCATTATCAACATTTCAATCTCTCATCAAGGATACCAAAATTCCAATTCTCAGATACAACCTCCTTGGATTCAATCGCCACAACTATAGATTCCAGAAACTTCATTAACCGTAAACTCTCGACAAATCAATGTCTCACCCAAATCTAAGGTCCCAATAGTTTCTAGTTGATTAGCACAATATCTCATCTACTACTACTCGCACATATGTTTGCAACACAAGTGATAGCATGCAACCGCTACTTCTTACGTAAGCAAGAAGTATCAAACAATTCAGCACTCATAAGAATGAAAAAGAGTAGTCATAATGATATTAGCTAACACTATCTATCATTCCTCTAATTAAAATATAATCTAATAGTATAAAACTCAACAATATCAGCACAAGGAGAACATCATCATCATCATTATGAAAGCAAAGCATCATCAAAGTATACAACAAACAAAACACTGTCAGAGTACACAACAGAATCATGATAAGTACATAACTCACGGCCGATTGGATCGACCTGCTCTGATACCACTTAATGTGACACCCTCTACCCCACAAACCATAACACATAATAATAAAATTTGAATAACATAACATTTCATAATTAAAATATCAAACGTGTTCAGATAGAGAGTACCACATCCATAACTTAACAAAATCAGCGGAAATTACAAAGTAAGGCAGTCAAGGAAAAACAACACAAGATAAGGGAGTGAGAAACATCTCACTCTGGCTAACAGTGTAGGAATATACACTGGATAGCCAAACACAAACAAAACATATATAACACAGATAAATTAATAATAATATCACATCTCACTCATTCAAGACATAAAAATATCAATTTATCATATAACATTAAGATGCACATGGATGGACACAGACTATATTTTATCATGCATGTGGCGCTAGTAACATATCACATGGCATATTGCCGCTAGCAATACACAAAAAGTAGTCTAGGACTACATGCCGGGTCACACCCTCTGCGCACTCTCACTAGAAGGACATACTACCAGAGTCTCACCGGGATAGCTAAGCTGCACAAGATACATCCCATGCACACAATGGGCGAGACTGGGACTTACAAACTAAGCTATCCCCAAGGACTAATCCCCAAAGCTTTTTCACTAGGGGGTCTTCTCTGGCGGTGTATTCCATATCGTACCCTTAAAAACATTTATGCACATGATGCATGTCAATCAAGACTCAATGCTTTTCTCATATCATATTATCATGTCTCATTCTCATATCACATCGTCATGTCTCATTATTATATCACATCGTCATGTCATTCACAATTTTCACAGAACACTTTAATCCATATTAAAACTTGTCTATTTTCAAAATTAAACACATATTTACACTCCATAAACATCAAGGAACACAATATAAAACTCAAAAGATAAAACAGAAAACATTTAAAATCTTAGGGTTTTCAAAACCCACAAAGCACTCTAATTATTATCAAAACTTGTTTATTTTCAAAACTAAACACATGTTCATTCATCTCATTCAACAAGCAACACAATAGAGCAATCAGAAAGCAAATCAGAAAATGTTCACATTTGGTATGTTACAATTACAAATTCATTCCCTTAGAGTTTCCCATAGGAACCCATAGAGATCTCAAAATTATACATTTATATTTAAATAAAATTTAAAAAGTTGTCTACTTCTCATAGAGTTTCCCGTAGGAACCCACATAAATCTCAAATCATACAATTACAATTTTAAAACTGAAATTCATCATTCATTCAAGCAATTCATACAATTAATTATATAAAGAGGAACAATAGATGAAACAGATACAATTGGGGGAAACCCCTCATATATGAGCATACAACAAACACAGGATTGGAGGCCAATCCCACTACCCAACATACATTCCCACACCCAGAGCAAGGTTTCTCATTCCCCCTTACCTCGAAAAGCAGGAGCTGAAACAAAAACAAGACCTTGCTAATCTCCTCCTCTAAGTTCCCCTTGGTCTTCAGAGAGTATAGAAGAAAAGAGGTCAAAAGTGAAAAAATGCGTTTTTGGAGTGTTAGAACGTTCTATTTATAGGCTTCAGATGTGGCCAGCACGGCCCGTTCTGGACTCATTTGTCCTACGCAAATTTCATATCCAGAACGGCTCGTTCTCAATCCAGAACGGCCCGTTCTGGGATTACACTTAACCCACAACGTCCACTTCTGGAACGACGCGTTATGGGTTTGCATATTACTCATAAAATCGTGTGTTGGAACGGCCCGTTCCAACCTAGTCTTTTTAGGCCATTTTAGTAGTCTGGAACGACCCGTTCCAGTTTGAGAACGGCCTGTTCCAGGCTACTAAAAATCAAAATATTGCAAAAATAATTTTCATATTATCAAAATACTAATAATTATCAAAAACCTTTAAATCATTCTATAAAACCCATTAAAATAACTATAGGAACATAATATCCACAAATATAAAATAAATAATAATTAACTATTTACCAATAAAAATTTCGGGATGTTACAATTCTCCCCTCCTTTTTGAAATTTCATCCCCAAAATTTACATGCAAATAATGACATCAGTACTCTCGCATCTGACTCTCAAATTCCTAGGTCGCACTTTTCTCGGTTGCCTATTAGAAACTATACCAGTAGGTAAATCCAAGCAACCTCACTACCTCATTGATGTACAACTCTATCAACCTCTCTAAAGAACATCTAATATCAACAAGGATAAGGTGAACCACCTTGGTGAGTGTATCCACTAACCAAATAAGATCAAATTTCTTAAGCATGCCAAGAAAACTACAACTAAGTCCATAGATATAAAATCTCACTTCCAAACTAGGACGTCTAAGGGCTAAAAAAATCCTAAAAACTTTTAGTGTTCGCACCTTAGACTTTTGGCATACTACACATGAGTACACAAATTCCTCTACTCCTCTCTTCACCTTAGGTCACCACGCTTCCGCTGCGCCACTCTGATACATCTTAATAGCTCCTAAATGAATGTTAAAAGTACTCTTATGTCCTCCCTCTAAGATTATCTTCCTAAATTCAAGATTACTAGGCATATAGATCGTATCATTAAACCCGAAAACACCATCAACTTCCACTCACAAATGGCTATCTATACCTCTACCAATCCTCTCCACTTGGTTCACTAAGAAAATATCTAACTTTTGGGCTTCTCTAATCTCATCCATTAATTCACTAGTCACTTTCAACATACTAAATTCAATGCTCCTAAGGGTAGGCTCACACATCACGCTTAAGTCTCTAAGTTCTTCAATCTAATCCAACCCTTAAATCATCAAAGATGGTAGGCGAATGGTCATCCTACTCAAGGCATCTGCCACAATATTAGCTTTTCTTCTATGACCCTCTCTAAAGATCAACCACCTAAGCATAAGTTCATTACGTACACATACTCGGTCTCCAAGTCTTACCACTTCATCTATACCCAAGGCAAACTTCTCTCCATTACCTCGTCCTATAACCTCATATCTTGTCACCAAAATGAATCAACTAATTGTGCTCCCTCGATTCTCCTTTGATAATTCACTAGTTACTCGAGTCATACCTAGTCTCACACTACTAAGGGTAACCTCATAAGTCAAGCTTAAATCCTTAATTTGAACTAAAAGATGCATCTCTCTAATCATAAGGAAAGGAAAATATAAAGGTTTCCTACTCAAAGCATCAATCACCACATTGGCTTTACCTAGATAACAACTAAGATTAAAATCCTAGTCTTTAAGAAATTCCAACTATCTCCATTGATCAAAAGATATTTAAGGCCCTAACGATCACTAAATACCTCAAGCTTAGAATCATATAGGTAGTATCTCCAAATCTTAGTATAAATATTACAACCGCTAACTTAAAGTTATGGGTAAGGTAATTCCTTTCATGATTTCTCAATTTCCTAGAGGCATAAGCTACTACCGTTCCTTCTTGCATCAACACTCCGCCCAAACCTATCTTAGAAGCACTACTATATACCATAAAAGGCTTACTAAAATCCAGTAATATTAGCACTAGCCAACCTTTCTTTAAGAGTTTGGAAGCTACTCTCATACTTGCCATCCCACACAAAGGCAACTCCTCTTCCTTGTCAATCTAGTCTAAGGTAATGTTATCTTAGAAATTTCCTCAATAACTCTCCTATAATAATAAGCTTATCTAAGAAAACTCTTAACTTCACTAATTGACTTAGGTATCACCCACTTAAGCACAACTTCTATCTTAGATAGACTTACGTTATACCTTTTGATGGAAATCTAATCCCCAAGAATCCCTTTGGAAGAGGTAAGACCAAGAAGGGTGAAGGTTGATCTAAGGAGTTTCCATTGTACATACATTATATAGTTTGTTTTCTTGTACCTTGTATAGTAGATACTTGTATAGGTGTATTTTTGCCTTTGTATTTGAGAGGCACTTTATTTCCTTTTAGTAACTATTGTATATTGTTTCTAGGGTAGGTTACTTGGGCACTTTGACTCCATTTAACCTAATCTAGAAATATACTTTTTTTTCTTCTTATTTTTCTAGTAGTAGGATTGGGAGTGGCATTAACAAGCTAGAGAGTGTGACTAGCAAGCTAGAGAGTGTTACTAGCAATTGGACCAAGAGATGGGCCTAGGCTAAATTTTACATATTTGACTCATTTTACTCCTAATTTTTCATAGATTTGATTTAGCTAGGTTCCATTCCCATTGGATGAACCTAACTAAACCAAATCAACATTTTTCAAAACTGGTTGGAATAAAATGAAGTCCATGAGCCGCCCACCTTGCCTTGTGTTCACATGGCTGGTTTGCTTGTTCTCTCTCAAGCTTAGAAGCTTGAAGCATAAGCTTCTCCTTAGCTTGCTTACCAAGCAAGCTAAGTGAGTAGCTTGCTCTCCAAGCCTCTAGACCATGGACGGTTAGCTAGACCTTACCATGGTTCCTAGTGAACCATGGTTAAGGCTAGCTTGCTCTCTAAGCTTCCTACTCCTATATATTTGTTTTCCTTTCATTCTAAGACACTTTTTGAGATATTGAGAATTATTTTATGAAGATTACTCAGATTTCTCTCTTCTAATAGTCCCTAAACCTCTTTGATATTCATCCAATTCTCTTATCCCTTCACTAGAAGAGTGTGGTGAGAATTGAAGAGACTTATCTCTTCATCAAGGAGTGGCATCTCTTGGGAGAGTTCTCCACCAAACCGTGGTGGCTCTAAGGTCTCCTCCTCCATTGGAGACCTTAGCAAAGCTTAAGAAGAATCAAGGAGCCAAAGATCTAGGGAGGAACTTGAAGAGGATTCAACATCAATCCGGATTTTCCAACAAGTTTTCCATCATTTGGTATCAAGAGCTAGGTCTCCTTGGTAAATTCGTTCTTGATCTTTTGTCTTCTAATTTTGTTCAGTCAAAATCATGTAAAAATGTGTCTAAACTGTTCCTACATGTATTTCCTTTTATTGTCTTGTGTTTGTGTGCCTTGATTTGTCTTGTGTCACATATATAAATCTATAGAACACACTCACTTTGTCTTGCTTGTTCTTGATTCATGTTCTAAATTCTTGTGAATCAATCTTTGTGTGTGCCTCAGGTATTCTTTGTATGTATTTTTGAATGTTTTAGGATTGCTTTATCTTTCATTGGACTCCTATTATATTCGGTCTAAAAAGAAACTCCTAAAAAGAAACAAGAATATAAACATTTTTCATTTCTTAATCTTCTAGTTTTGTCTTAGAGTCATGTGTAGTTGTTTTTCTTGTCATTAAATCCTTGTTGTGCCTTTTTATTTTTGAATCTATATGAATTGATCTCTGTTCTTGTATGGTGTCATTGCTGGCTGAACATTAATAAATCTTAGAGTGCTCATAAAATGATTCCAATGCATGTTATTTGTCCTAACATGTTCTAGAGTCAATTTTTTTTGTGAACTTCATTTGCTATTAGTTTCTTAGCAATTTGTGGCCAGAAATTCCTTGTGTGTCTTGTGCTTGTTTTAAAAAAAATAAAACAGAGTTATAAGTGTGTTAAAAACGAAAATCAAAGTGTACAAAAGATAAGAACAAACTAGTACCAAAACTAGTAACATTTTGTGGTTGAAAATTTTGACTAGTACACTTACACTTCTTACTCTCTTTACTTCTCTTTTCTCCACCACTTGGAAACCTCTTTATTAATTGTTTGGCCTCTGTTTTAAGTGATTATACTCTGTATTCAAATAAAAGAAAGAAAATAAAGGGACAAAAATACAAGAAAAAGAAAAGAAAAAAAAAAGAGAAAAACCTAGAAAAAGAAAAGTGAAAACAAAACACTAATAGTAGCACTTGGCCTTGAATTTTTGTGTGAATTTTCTTGAGGTTTTCTTGCTGTCCAGTGGTTGGAAAAAGACTTTCAAATACTCAAAATCATAGCACAATTTTTTTTTGTTTTTATAATCCATTCTAGGGCTATTCCTAGGGTTATTTTTTTGTGTGCTAGCTTTGAAATAAACCCTTAATTGTTGCTTTGTGTCTTCTTAGCTTTCTTTGTTTTGTCACATCAATTACTATAAGAGTGTAGCCTATTCTAATTGTGCATTTTCAGTTTTAATTTCTTGGCCTATACTCTCTCTTGTTGATTGTTAAGCCTTGGTGGGATATAACTCTTGTTCAAGCCATTACACTTGGAAGGAAGAGTTAATTGAGACACATTGGATTAATCTCAAAGGGGTCAACACTTGAAGAAGATTGAGGTACAGATTTCTTGAGTGAAACACCTTGGAAAGGCTCACTTGTTTGTTCCTTTTTGCAGCCAAGACTTGTTCCTAATCTTAGGTCAAATTTGGAGACAGATTTCGGAAGGAAATTACAGACGGATTTGAAGAACTAGTGACGGATTTGGAGGCTTAGAGACGGATTTGTGAAGACCAATTTTCCACCTTCAAATTGGCCATTCAACTTGACTCCAAGGCTGTTCCAAGCTTGTTACCAACCTCCCTTGGTGGAAGTTCTTCAAGTATTCTTGATTTGTATTGCTTCCATTGTTGTAACTCCTTAACCCTACCTTGGGTTAACTTTTTAATTTCCTTTTTGTTAAAACAAACTTACATTTAGGAGTGGTTGTTTGGGAAAACTTTTTGATTAAGTCCCACCACTTCCTAAATAGTTCTAAATAAAGATTCCTAGACACGTTTAGTACTTGTGGAAGGGTCCCCAAAAGACTTCAACTGTCATTTGGGCTTCCACTAGGAGACGCCTAGTTACTTGCTTTCATAATACGTTTAGGACTTGTGAAAGTGTCCCAAAAGGATTCAAGTGTCACTTGGACTTCCACCCTAGGACCATACAACTAGTGTATGCTTTACTTGCTTTCCTTTAACTTTTTTTAATTCTAAGCTCGTTTAGAAGGCTTCCTTTGCCTAATAGGGGTTGCGTGCACACACACACAACTACTTGACTTGTTTGTGTGAAAAGTTGTTTTGTGAGAAAAGTATAAGGGGGTTTAGTAATTTCCACTTGAAAAGGCTTGGTTATTAAGTTGCTACTTGTAGCTCACCTCCCTTGATAGTGAAACTTGTATACTTAGACCTCCAAGTACTTAGTCTCACACCTAAAAGAGAAAACCTTTTGGGAAAAAAACCTTATCATTCAATTTTCAAAATTCTTTAAGATTTGTGAAAACCTTTCCCTTGCAAAAATGAGTGATCATTCTCATGAAAGTAGTGTGCATGGTCATCATTCTCCTAAGAGTCATAGAAGTACTAAAAATGAGCTTAGAGAAATTAGGGAATATATTAGAAGAAAAGACATACAAAATGAAAAAAAACAATGCAACAATAAGAGAGTTGTTGAATAAACTTGTGGTGGGGGTGAGACTAGCAAACCCCATGCCAATGAGGGTCATGGGCTTCCTAGGCCCAAAAGACATGATGGTGAAGGGCCTTCTAGGCCCCATAAAAACAAACATGAGGAAGAACCATCAAGGCCCAAAAGCCAACATTCACACACTCACTATTCTACAAGTGAAGGGTTTTATAGTAGTCACCATGATGATGGCTACTATCAAAGACCCCCTAGGCAACATAGGCCTAAGCATGAAACAACCTCTCTTAGAGAACCTAAAGTTGACCTTCCTCCCTTCCATGGAAAAGATAATGTTGATGACTACTTAGATTGGGAGATGAAGGTTGAACAACTCTTCACTTGCCACAATGTGAGTGAAGAGAGAAGGGTTTCTATGGCTGCCCTAAGTTTTCAAGGGAGTGCCATGCATTGGTGGACTTCCCTAATGAGAGAAAAATAAATTATGAGAGAGCCCTCAATTAAATATTGGAATGAACTTAGGAATGCCTTAAGGAAAAGGCACATTCCTCCCTATTATGAGAAAGAGTTAATGGACAAGCTCCAAAGGCTCCAACAAAGAAATCAAAGTGTGGAGGAATATAGGCAACAAATGGAATTGCTTATGCTAAGGGCTGGAATTAGGGAAGAGGAGAGAACCACCATTGCTAGGTTTCAAAGTGGCCTAAACCTAGAGATTAGGGACAAGGTTGAACTACTACCCTATAGAGACCTTAATGAATTAGTTCAACTTTGTGTGAGAGTAGAACAACAAATTAGGAGAAAGCCTACCCTTAGGAAGAAATCTACCTCATACCCTAAAAAGGACTTCAAGAAGGAGGGTCAACCCTCCTATTCAAAAGAAAGGCCACTAAATGAAAAATCAAAAGAAAAACCTTCCGATGAGCCTAGAACTAGTTCAATTAAGTGCTTTAAGTTCTTAGGGAGGGGACACATAGCTTCCCAATGACCCACAAAAAAGACCATGATCATTAGGGGCAATGAGATCCTAAATGAGGAAAGCACTTCATCTTCTTCATCATCCTCAAGTGAAGAAGATCCTAGTCTTAGCTCTAGTGAGGAAGCACCATGTGAAGGTGACCTATTCATTGCTCAAAGGTTACTTACCAACCAACCCAATGATCAAGACCAATCATAAAGAGAGAACCTTTTCCATTCTAGATGCAAAATTTTTAAGAAAACTTGTTCTCTCATTGTTGATAGTGGATCTTGTAATAACTTTGTAAGCCAAAGGTTGGTTGATAAGCTTAACCTAACTACTATAGCCCATCCTAAATCTTATAAACTTCAATGGCTTAATGAGGATGGACCTATAGAAGTTAAGGATCAAGTAAATGTTCCTTTTTCCATTGGAAAATATAAAGATGAAATTTTATGTGATATAATTCCAATGGATGCAAGCCACATTTTACTTGGAAGGCCTTGGCAACATGATAGGAAGGCCATTCATGACGGTGTTACAAACAAAATTCGCCTAGTCCACCTAGGCAAGAAACACACCTTGACTCCTCTTTCACCTTCACAAGTGTTGGAGGATCAAGTATTTATGAAATCAAAAAAAGAAAAGAGGAGAAAAAGAAGGTTCTAGAGTTGGAGGGTAGTGTCTCCTCCAAGGAAGTTGTTCCTAGAAGTCAATTTTTAATAAAACATTCTATTAAAAAATGTCTTCTAGTTGAACAACCTCTTTACCTTCTTAATACTAAAAAGAAAGGATCTAAAGTTCTTAGTCTTGTGAAGAAGAAGTGGACTTCACCTAGTTCTACTTCTTATGCTACTACTTTGGTGGTGCCCAAAGTAGACAGCCATTGTCTATTTAGGACTTCTTCTACTTTAGTTGTTCTAATAAAGCACCCAACCTTTGGTTTATATTGTTTATAAGATACATCTCACAATGTCTTATTTTCTATTTTTGATCTTAAGGGAAGTTCAAACTTCTTTGAACTTAACTTTACTACTTCCCTTCAAGACCAAATTAGACTCTATGACTCTTTTAAAATCTTTACATCCTCTTCCATGTTGTATCTAACAAATAATATGATCAAGGGTTGTCTAGGTAGTTTCCTTATTATATTCACTTTGTTTTCTTATAGAAGCCTAGGTTACTACATAGGGTACTTTAGGCAAGATATCTTAGTATGTAGGACTACTTCATTAGTTTCTTATAGTTTTAGCACTTTCACATTTTTAGGATTTAGTTTTACACTTAGAATACACTATAGTGAGGATCCTATTCTTATTCATAGAGAACCCATCCTTCCTAGTCTAAGGACCCTTGCTAGGACTATAGAAGGAATTCCTCATAGGGTGCACTTTCCACATATGTTATATGAATATGTCATCCCTAATGCTTTGTTTCTTGTTTTCATTGTAGGTGATGCTATCTTTCTGGAAGGACCACTGGATTTGAGGACAAATCCTTTCGAAGGGGGAGGGTATGATGGAAATCTAATCCCCAAGAATCCCTTTGGAAGAGGTAAGACCAAGAAGGGTGAAGGTTGATCTAAGGAGTTTCCATTGTACATACATTGTATAGTTTGTTTTCTTGTACCTTGTATATAGTAGATACTTGTATAGGTGTATTTTTGCCTTTGTATTTGAGAGGCACTTTATTTCCTTTTAGTAGCTATTGTATATTATTTCTAGGGTAGGTTACTTTGGAACTTTGACTCCATTTAACCTAATCTAGAAATATACTTTTTTTCTTATTTTTCTAGCAGTAGGATTGGGAGTGGCATTAGCAAGCTAGAGAGTGTGACTAGCAAGTTAGAGAGTGTTACTAGCAATTGGACCAAGAGATGGACCTAGGCTAAATTTTACATATTTCAAAACCGGTTGGAGTAAAATGAAGTCCATGAGCCGCCCATCTTGCCTTGTGTTCACATGGCCGATTTGCTTATTCTCTCTCAAGCTTAGAAGCTTGAAGCACAAGCTTCTCCTTAGCTTGCTTAACAAGCAAGCTAAGTGAGTAGCTTTCTCTCCAAGCCTCTTGACCATGGACGGTTAGCTAGACCTTACCATGGCTCCTAGTGAAAAATGGTTAAGGCTAGCTTGCTCTCCAAGCTTCCTACTCCTATATATTTGTTTTCCTTTCATTGTAAGACACTTTTTGAGATATTGAGAATTATTTTCTGTAGATTACTCAGATTTCTCTCTTCTAAAAGTCCCCAAACCTCTTTGATATTCATCCAATTCTCTTATCCCTTCACTAGAAGAGTGTGGTGAGAATTGAAGAGACTTATCTCTTCATCAAGGAGTGACGTCTCTTGGGAGAGTTCTCCACCAAACCGTGGTGGCTCTAAGGTCTTCTCCTCCATTGGAGACCTTAGCAAAGCTTAAGAAGAATTAAGGAGCCGAAGATCTAGGGAGGAACTTGAAGAGGATTCAACATCAATCCGGATTCTGCAACAAGTTTTCCATCACCTTTGCTAGAAATTACAGAACCTAGAAAACTCGTCTTATACAATCAAAAATCATACTTAGATAATTTAGCCTGAAACAGTCTAGGATAAATCCTCACTCTCAACTCTAGTTTGATGATATCACACCTTGAGGTCAACCTTACTAAACGCCCGCTAATTGATCCATAAGGTCATCTATCCTCATATCAACATACATGCATATCAAATCATATTAGAATACCTACTTCAAACAATCGATATATATCATTCTTAAGCATGTACAAATCAATCACCATTTACTCCATATAGCATGTACATGAACCAACTTTACCACATAACATCATACAACTTTAAACAACCTCTCAATCCACATGACATCTTAGAATCATGATAAAAATCAATTTTTATCCTTGCATTGCCTAACGATTCAAAAATATCATGACACCATACATATCCCTTCAACAACGATCAAAGAAAATGATACCTAGAGAGTTATACTCATCCAAATGATCTCAAACCTATCTCAAAAGAAAGCTAAGAGAATAAGCTACAACTCCTATGAAGATATAAGATTCTAAAAAGATCATCTTCATAGCTAAATATTTCAAAAACCGCAGCAGATATATTCAGCACTTACAGCTATACCTTTGATCACCAAAGTAGCTATAACTGGAGTTATAGACCTCCGTTTTACCTGATTCTAGTTCCATTGGAAATATAACGTCCAAGGCTACAACTTTTGTGAAGATCATAAAATCTAAATCTGTCAATAAGGTACTCATACTGGCACAACAAAACTACAGCGAAAACATCCTCTACACCAAACAGCAATAGTGTATGAATATATCTAAGGCCACAAAAATACCTCAACCCTTCCAAACTCACACCTGAACTTCATATTCAAGCTTCCCACTACAATCCTAAACCAAAACAACTTACATATTTAGCACAACAGACTTAGAAAATAAAAGTCACATGCTACCTAAACCATAAACGGTTAACATGTCAGCACCAACACTCTAGGGAATTACCAACATTTCAATCTCTCATCAAGGATACCAAAACTCCAATTCTCATATACAACCTCCTTGGATTCAATCGCCACAACTATAGATTCCAGAAACTCTATTAACTGCAAACTCTCGACAACTCAATGTCTCACCCAAATCTAAGGTCCCAATAGTTTCTAGTTGATTAGCACAATATCTCGTCTACTACTACTTGCACATATGCTTGCAACACAAGCGATACCACCCAACCACTACTTCTTAAGTAAGGAAGAAGTATCAAACAATTCAACACTCATAAGAATGAAGAAGATTAGTCATAATGATATTAGCTAACACTATCTATCATTCCTCTAATTAAAATATAATCTAACAGTATAAAACTCAACAATATCAGCACAAGGAGAACATCATCATCATCATTATCAAAGGAAAGCATCATCAAAGTATACAACAAACAAAAAACTGTTAGAGTACATGATGAGTCATTATTTTCCCTTATTTTCTTACCTTTCTGTACTTATTTTAATCTCTGATTTGTGCTTAATTGTTGATATTCTGCACTATTTTCTATTTGGGCTTTAATTGGACCGGTAATTCATATTTTAACTAATTTGAGTTTTCTGAATCTAATTATTCCATTTTTTATTTTCAGGGCAATTTAATAATTATCTGGGCTTAGAATTAATTTCTGGACTTCAAGAGGAGCTGCCACATCATCTACCACATCAGCATTTTGTTTTATTTTATTTTATATTTATTTTATGTATTTTCGGGTCAAACCTGACTTGGGGGCCCATGTTGACTCTTTTAGGGTTTTTTTAGGGTCCTAGGGCAGCCAAAAAGAAAGGCATCTGATGTGACCACGTGGGAGGACTCTTCCTTCTGTTTTTGTTTTACGTTTTTCTCTCTTGTAGCTGGAGTTTTATGTTTTGGCTCTCCTCTCCTCTTATATGCATTTTACGTTTTGTATTTGAATCCTTGAAGAATACAGATGATCCATTTTCGTTCAGATTATCCATTTTCGTTTTGGTCTCCTCTCCTTGCATTTTCGTTTCTGTATCTGCTTTTGTTTTAATGGAAGGCTAAAACCCCAGGGTTGGGCCCTTGGCAGATTGCAACCCTCTGATGGAGGTTCTCTATGCGTTGCATTTCTGTTCCGTTTGATTCTCCCTTGTGAGGTCTCTGTTCTGAGGCGTTCAACATCTGAGTCATGCTTAATGACTCTGGGTTGTTTGCGTTTAGTATCTCAGGTTGCTTAATCTTGAGGAAGGAGGTGACAAGGTTCACGTTTGCTTAATTTGTGTAGTGAGGTCTCAGGTTAATCTTTGCTTAGGTGGTTAATCTGGACTGAACAGGATTAAGTTCGGACAGATTATCTTTCGTGAACCGAGGATATCAGAGGTGCATTATGTTCAAGGGTCTAACCTATTTTAATTATTTCAATTAATTCATATCTGCTCTATGTTTTATTTAATTTTGATAATCTGCTCAAACCCCCCCCCCCCACTGCATGTTTAAGCCTTTGACAGAGAAAAATGGTCCTTGGGAGACGACCTAGGACAACTTCCTAGTACTGCATTTAATTGTTTTTATTTGACCAGATACGACTTTGATCAGTACACAACATAATCATGATAAGTACATAACTCACGACCGATTGGATCGACCTGCTCTGATACCACTTAATGTGACACCCTCTACCCCGCATACCATAACACATAATAATAAAATTTGAATAACACAGAAATCAGCAGAAATAAAACTAAAGTTTCCAAAATAATTTAATAAAAACATCTTAATCTAATCCTATCTACGCCTGATGTCACATGTCCTAGCAGAGCAAATCCCAATATAGAAGCCTAAGCTTCATCACCAACATCTTCAACCTCATGCTGATAATAACCTGTAAGGTAGTCAAGGAAAAACAACACAAGATAAGGGAGTGAGAAACATCTCACTCTGGCTCACAGTGTAGGAATATACACCAGATAGCCAAACACAAACAACATATATAACACAGATAAATTAATAATAATATCACATCTTACTCATTCAAGACATAAAAATATCAATTTATCATATAACATTAAAATGCACATGGATGGACACGGACTACATTTTATCATGCATGTGGCGTCAATACATATCACATGGCATATTGCCGCTAGCTATACACGAAGAGTAGTCTAGGAGTACATGCCGGGTCACACCCTCTACGCACTCTCACTAGAAGGACATATTACCAGAGTCTCGTCGGGATAACTAAGCCGCGCAAGATACATCCCATGCACACAATGGGCGAGACTGAGACTTACAAATCGAGCTATCCCCAAGGACTAATCCCCAAAGCTTTTACACTAGGGGGCCTTCTCTGGCAGTGTATTCCATATCGTATCCTTAAAATCATTTATGCATATGATGCATGTCAATCGAGACTCGATGCTTTTCTCATATCATATTATCATGTCTCATTCTCATATCATATCGTCATGTCTCATTATCATATACATCGTCATGTCATTCACAATTTTCACAAAGCACTTTAATGCATATTAAAACTTGTCTATTTTCAAAATTAAACACATATTTATGCTCCATAAACATCAAGGAACACAACAGAAAACTCAGAAGATAAAATTGAAAACATTTAAAATTTGCCTCTTTCTCATAGGGTTTTCACAAGAACTCACATAGCACTCTAATTCATATCAAAACTTGTTTATTTTCAAAAATAAACACATATTCATTCATCTCATTCAACAAGGAACACAATAGAGCAATTAGAAAGAAAAACAGAAAATGTTCACATTTTTTCTATTACAATTAAAAATTCATTCCCTTAGGGTTTCCCATAGGAACCCATAGAGATCTCAAAATTGTACGTTTATATTTAAATAACATTTAAAAATTTGTCTACTTATCATAGGGTTTCCCGTAGGAACCCACAAAAATATCAAATCATACAATTACAATTTTAAAACTGAAATTAATCATTAATTCAAGCAATTCATACAATTAATTACATACAAGAGGAACAATAGATGAAACAAATACAATTGGGGAAAACTCCTCATACATGAGCATACAACAAACACAGGATTGGAGACCAATCCCACTACCCAACATACATTCCCATACCCAGAAAAAGGTTTCTCACTCCCCCCTTTATCTCGATAAGCAGGAGCTGAAACCAAAACAAGACCTTGCTAATCTCCTCCTCCGAGTTCCCCTTGGTCTTCAGAGAGTATAGAAGAAAAGAGGTCAAAAGTGAAAAAATGCATTTTTGGAGTGTGAGAACATTCTATTTATAGTCATCAGATGTGGCCAGAATGGCCCGTTTCGAATCTGAAATTGCCTATTCTGGACTCATTCGTCCTACGCAAATTTCATATCCAGAACGGTCCGTTCTCAAACTAGAACGGCCCGTTCTGGGATTACACTTAACCCACAACATCCACTTCTAGAATGGCGTGTTCTGGGTTCGCATATTACTCATAAAATCGTGTGTTGGAACAGCCTGTTCCAACCTAGTCTTTTTAGGCCATTTTAGTAGTCTGGAACGACTCGTTCCATTTCGAGAACGGCCCATTCTGGGCTACTAAAAATCAAAATATTACAAAAATAATTTTCATAAATGTTCATTATGAAAATACTAATAATTATTAAAAATCTTTAAAACATTCTATAAAACCCATTAAAATAACTATAAGAACATAATCTCCACAAATATAAAATAAATAATAATTAACTATTTACCAATAGAAAATTCGGGATGTTACACTTGCCATTTCTTGTAAAGTCTAATTTTTTCTTTCAACTATCGTATTTTGTTGAGGTGTTTTCGGCAAGGAGAAATTGTGAAAGACACCATATTTCTTACAAAAGCTTTTGAAATCAAAATTTTCAAACTTAGTTCTATGATCTACTCTAATGACAACAATGCAAAAACCTTTTTCTGTTTGAACACACTTAAAAAATATTTCAAAGACTTAAGTAACTTGCATTTGTGGCCTAGGAAGTATATCCATGTATATATAGACTTGTCATCTACAATGCCAAATCCATACTTTTTACCTCCTAGACTGAATGTCCTAGTTAGACTAAATAAATCCATATGTAATGTAACACCTTGATTTTTCATACTTTATATAAATAATATTTTTGAAATTATTTTGATATTTAATATAGTTATTTTAGAATTTTGATATTATTTAATTAATTATATGAGCTCTATTTTATTTATGAGACATGATATATAAAGATTATTTTGATTAGTGATATATATGTAACTTTTATGAAATGTATTTTATTAATAATATGTTTATATTTATTTAATGTTTTAATGTGTTTATTAGAAGGATTTTTAATATTATCTATCTATTTTGTGTGAGTTCTATTTTAATACAAAACATGATTTTTAATTAATATTTCGATTATTTGTTGTAAGACTTTTTTTTTTTTTTTATGAAAATATGTATTATCAAGAATTATGTTTATGTTATTTATTAAAAGGAGGAGATATGTTTAATTATTTTAATTATTTTGTAAGAGGAAATGAAGGACATCTTGAACATTTATTAAATTGTATTTTTTAATTATTCTTAATTTATTAATTGAGAAGGGGGAATTAGGAGAAGTTACATGGGAGTTAATTTTAATTTTGAGTTTGGATATGTTTTAATATGGATTAGAGTGCTTTATGGGTTCTTTTGGGAAACCCTATGAGAAACAGACAAATTTTAAATGTTTTTTATTTTGACTTTTGAGTTTTCTGTTGTGTTCCTTGATGTTTGCTAAGTGTGAATATGTGTTTAATTTTAAAAATAGATAAGTTTTGATATGAATTAGAGTGCTCTGTGGGTTCCTGTGAGAAACCCTATGAAGTGAAAATTAGGGATATGATCTTTGGATGAATTTTAAGGCATTATATGTAAAAATGATGATGGATTCATGTTTTGGATAATATTTGAAGTGTTTTGACCAATTGAAATATTATATTAACTAGTTGGTTGTAGAAAATGCATGAAATCATGAAGTTGAGTCTATGACCTTTATGCTTCGTATGTTATGAATTGTGAATTGAATGCGTATGATGTTGGATAATTTCTTGGTATGGTTTATGTGCTATTCTAATGGATATGACTATGAGAAGTTCCTTGTATGAGACTATGTGAATATGATGTGAAAATGTGAAAAGTGAACATGTAATCTGTGACGTGATATTATGGGATAATGTGACATAAGATATGATGAGACATGATAAGTAAAATGTTGAGTCAATGAAATAGTGAATGTGTGACATGCATCATGTGCATATATGACTTTAGATGTGCCGCTTAGGCTGCATGCCAGTGATGTATTGAGCTATTCCAGGTGTGCCGCTAAGGCCGCACGTCAGTGATGGATTGAGTTATTTCAGGTGTACCTTGGGTCACCAGTGATGTATTGAGCTATTTTAGGTGTGCCGCTTAGGCCGCATGCAAGAGATGTATTGAGCTATTATAGGTGTATCATTGCTCACTAGTGATGTAATTATAAATGAATGTTCCCCTAGGTAGTTGCTATAGCAGCATACCAGAGATGAGACATGCGCAACTTTTGCATGGCGCCACATGCATGCATTTATGAGTCGAGTCCATGACATTATTACATGATAAGTCAAAGTGTATGTATTCTAATGTATCTATAACTTGAGAGTTGTGTTTGGTTATGTGTAACTTGTGTGGTGTTTGTTATGATTCACTACAAGAAAAACTGTTATTATCTACGAAATATTACCTACGGAATTTTTTCTGTAGATAATTTTTAGCTATTTATAGAATATTACCTACAAAATTTTTTCTATAGATAATGTTTAGTTATCTACGGAATATTACCTACGGAATTTTTTCTGTAGATAATTTTTAGTTATTTACAGAATATTACCTATGAATTTTTTTCTGTATATAATGTTTAGTTATCTACGAAATATTACCTACGAAATTTTTTCTCTAGACAATGTTTAGTTATCTACGGAATATTACCTACGAAATTTTTTCTGTAGATAATTTTTATCTATCTACGAAAATTTTCAATAAATAACATATGGTGAGTGGTAATAAAAAATTTAGATTACCTACGAATTTTTCGTTGATAACCTTGGCGGGATGTAGGACAAAATTTTTTATGCTCCAAGTGATGTAAAGAATATTTGGTAAAAACTAAATATTATTAAAAATTATCATTTTAAATTTTTTATTTTTATAAATTAATGATAATAAAAAATAACATACTAATATCTGGTTTTAAATTTGATATGAAAATATTATGATATAATTATATAAGATTTTAAATTAGTATTTTATTAATGGTTGATAATTAGAAAATAAAATAAGAATAAATACATTTTTTAAATTTTATATCTTAGATTTATGATGAATAAATATATTAAGTTAATTAATAATTTATTTAAAAGGTTAAAATTTAATTTATAAAAATAATATTTTAAAAGAGAAAGATTATAATAACACCGGTGTAACTTTTACTAAGTATTACACCGCTCAATAACTTTATATTAGATGTGAATTTTATAAATTCAACTGTTAGATTGAAAGCTTTTTACTCTTAGCTCATATATACAAAATTTTATATTAATTCAAAATGATTTGATACTTCATTCTTGTAAAACAAAATTGACGTAATATATACATTTCAAAATATACTAAAATATGAACACTTTGATTACCTTCAAGTTGTTGTTTAATTTTCACAAAATTTGATATGAACATATAGTGATATGAACTTTCAATCTAACAGTTGGATTTACGAAATTCACATTTAGTATAAAGTTATTGAGAATAAAAGTTACACCAGTGTTATTATATCCCTTATCATTTTAAAATATATAAATTATTATTTAAACTTTTAAATTTATAATAAATAATTTAAATTGTATCATAATATTAATTTTAAATAGAAATAAGTACATTGCTAATTATAAAAGTAAGTATATAAATAAATAAAGATTAATTAAATATAATATAATTATTATTGGTAATATAATTATTATATATATTTTTATATTTTTATAGTGGTCCGAACACACCAAAATGAGAGAGATCCAAATATAGTATAAGTATATATGAGATTGTATAGTTGAGGATGACTTAAATGAATTAATTTGTACTACTTATGCTAACAACATGCATATGCTTTTTGGTAGTTTATCTCATTAGAACTCCACAGTTAAGCGTGCTTGACTTGGAGTAATATAGGAATAGGTGACTTTCTAGGATGTTTCCTAGAAATTGTGTAGTAAGGATAGAAAGTTTATCCGTAGATAACGTTATCTATAGATAAATTTTCTGTAGATAATGTTAACTATGGATAAAATTTCTGTAGATAACGTTATCTACGACCTTATTACCTACAGATTTTTGGCTATACATAATCTATAGATAATTAAGACTTATCTAAGGATTTTCATGCTTATCTACGAATTTTTTTCGTAAATAATCCTGATTTTTCTTGTAGTGATTGTGTGTGTGTTTCCTAACATTTATTTCTACAATCTGAATCAGAGTGAGACGTTTCTCACTCCCTTGTTTCTCTATGTTTATTTTTATTGTGTTGTAGGTGATCATCAAGGTAAGGATGTTGGTGATGAGGTTTAAGTCTCATTGTGGGTTGTACTCTGATAGGACATGTGACATCGGGACTTAGTTAGGATTAACATAGGACTTTCATTACTATTATTGTGTTTTGGAAAGACTAATGTTTTATTTTTTTCACCATTTCTGCGTTGGACTACAATTTGTGAAGTATGAATGTGAATTCTCTATCTATGTGGTTTGGAATCTCGTTTCAATTAAGAAATTTTTATTTACTCAGGAAATGTACTTTAAATTTATTGTGTAATATGTATGTGGGGTAGAGGGTGTCACATGTAACAACTGTTGAGATTAATGGATGGTGAATCAAGTACTGAAGTGTTTTGATGATAAAAAAGGAGAAGATTGAAGATCATGAATGTATTTGAGAGTGTAAAGTGTAATAGGAGTAATTTATGTGTTGTGTTGCTTAGTTATTCAATTATGTTATTCTATGCATGTTCATGTTAGTGTTATGCTTTGTGCATAAGTCAAATCTCAATCCTAATTGTCTAAGAGTGAGTATGATGATGATTGAGAACAACTTAGAAAGTTTTTGGATGTGTGAAATCGAATTTTTAGAACTAACTCAAAATAATCGATTATTACTAACTATAATCGATTATTTCTGCTTTTTTTTTCAATGAATGAGAAACCTTGTTGTAATAATCAATTATCTGTGAAATAATCGATTATCCCAAAATGTACTCTTTGGAATAATCGATTATCTTGCAAAATAATTGATTATTCTATTCTTGAGTGATTTTCAGAATCATGAAGAACAAAATAATTGATTATCCTTAAAAATAATTGATTATCTAGGTTTGAAAACTTTATAAAAATGATTTTCTCATTCAGAAACTCAAGCAAGTGATTTTGAGTGAAACTTTGTGAACTTTTTGATCTTTGTGATCTTCTTGGAGTGTTTTCTTTGTGAAATCTAAGAACTTAACATCTTTGTGAATGAATTTGAAAGATCATCATCATCATCTACATTCTTGACAAGAGGAACAAAGACTTAACATGAATTCATCCTTTCAGAGTATAGGTGAATTTGTTCCTTAATCTTTTGTGATGTATGGTAAAGTACTTGAGTAGGTTTCTCAAGTGGTAAGAGTTCATGTAGTGGGTTTTGTAGACACCCAATTTCGTCCACGGGCATACAAACAAGGAAATGGACTTCCATTATTGAAGGAAAGAAGCTCCCGAAGCATGGAAACAACAAGACATGACATCGGAAAGCCTAAAGCCCAAATAAGCTAGTTTTAGTAGCCCGGAACAGGCTGTTCCCAATTCAGAAGGGGCTGTTCCCAATTCAGAAGGGGCTGTTCCAATTTACAAAAAGGGCCTAAAACCTTAAATTGGAATGGGCCGTTCTAAAATCCTAAAAAAAGCCTAAAACCTTAATTGGAACGGGTCGTTCCCATAACTGGAACGGGCCGTTCCTAAGCCGAAATGGGTCGTTCCAAGTTATTAAAAATGCCTAAAAACCCTTGTTTGGAACGACCGTTCCAGCCTAAACAGTTATGTGTTGATCTCATCTTTGGAACGGGCTGTTCCAGTTATAAAATTAACATAGAACGGTCAGATCCCTAAACCCTAAACATTGTTATAATAAAAGGAATCATGTAAACATTTTAGAATCAATTGTGTAATTTAAATTTATAGTATGTAAATAAATATTAATAAAGGGGATCTAATATTTAATTTATTAATTCTTATTAAGTTAACTTCATCATAGGGTACCGATTGAGGGCGCTGTAGGGGTGCTTAATATTTTCCCTACACGTAACCGACCCCCGAACCCAATTCTGGCTATCAAGGCCATTATTGATCTTTAAAAACCTTTTCTTTTCCAATGTTTTGAGTAAAATATTGGTGGCGACTCCATGAACTCATTTTTCAAAACCATTAATTAAGGATTAGTCTGGTGTCCAGACATTCCTTAATTGATGAGATCTTTAAAAGGATGTCTAAACCATAGGTCGCAAGATCGGAAATTTTTGGGTTGCGATAGATGGTGACTCCACTAGGGACCTTTAAAGAGGGTCAGGTCCATTTAATTGATGAAGTTAATAAAATAAAAATAAAAATTTAAATATTTTCCCCTTTACTTTGTTTGTTTTATTTGTTTGGCTTTAATATCTATTTTCCTGTTTAAATTTCGCATCTGTTTGAATAAAAATTGTACACAAACCTTTGAACACAACAATCCCCCTACACCCAGGGGCGTGAGGGTATTAAACATAGGGAGTGGTTGACGTACGACCGACCCAAGTTTGGCCTTGGAGCCTGCGAGCCTTGTCGAAAATCACACTCAAGGTGATAACCGGTTACTCTAGCCCGAAATACTGCGTCAGACCTTAGAGTTTGCCAGGTGACGGCGATAGAGATACTGGGTCCCTATAATGGGGGCACCTTGGGAGCCTTGAGAACCAGTGAGATTAGAACCGTCATATACAATGCACTTTTCTTATAGAGACCACAGACCAAGGATTTGAATAGGATCGTTCGCGGGTGTATGTTGATTGAGCATGTGTGTATGCATTTATTTGTATTATTTCTTCTAATAAGAGTGGATTGGAATTTTAAAATAAACAAACAGATAATAAAATGATAATAATAATAATAATAATTTTATACCCCTTTGTACATTCTTAGGTCAACATTCCATTAACATCATATAGGTAGTTTCTTTTTTGGAAAAAAAAATGAATAAAAGAAATCTCATCTTTACCATGCATCATTCCCCTTTAGATAATAGAAACATGATAAAGATTAGTAAAAAAAATAACATGCATTCTAGATTAGCTCATTAATTTCATTCATTTTATTTTAATAGCTAAGGAGGATTAGGTTACGGTATGTATAGAAAGTTAAGAAAAATGAATGCTCTAATATACAACAGTATCTGCGCTTTAAAGAAAAACCCAAATCATCTTTAAAATACTATGGTTTGACCCTTGCTTTATATGTTTGTTGAAGTAAGTCTTCTTAGAATCTAATATAGATTCTCGCTTAATACTGTCAAAATCTATTTGAGCATTCATAGATAAACAAATCAATGAGACTGATATTTATTATTCTTAACTTTCTCTACATTCTGCATTACATTCATTTAGAACATATACCTCCTTGTAAAAGAATAAATAAGAATAAAAAGGGAAATTAACCTATGTGCGTTAGTCGAAAGTAATGGAAAGCAAGCCATGCATAAAGAGTTTAGGGTAAAGAACTTCACAATCATTAAGACGCCAACTCTTGCCCCAAGAGGATAAAGTCGTGTCGCGCAACCGTGAAATCCAAGCAGAATGGGAAAAATGACTAGGAATGGATGGATTCACACTCCTAACAAGTTGCAAGCTAACAAAGGGAACCTGAGGAGGACGAACCCCTCAAACATTAAGGCAAAGTGAATAGAACTTTCTCGAAAGGTGATTTCAACAAGAGAAAAGAATTGCTTGTTAAGAAGCTGCTAGAATGAAAACCCGCAAAGGGCATTCTAGGCGAAAAAAAGAGCAATGTTTGTTTGAGCTGAAAATTGAGAGACAACTTGAATGTTCGTCTTGAAAAGAAAGACTTCATCGAAAACTCTATCATTGCTTCTACCCATTCCTACTTCTTAGGAAAGTCTCAGGATATGGGTTGACAACACCTTCATGAGAGAAGAAGCCAAAGGACCTCCCTCTACACGAGATCTTCTGAAGTGCCACATCCAAGCAAGTGTAAGACTAGCCCTACAGTCAGACAACCTAGGCCTCTCTAACGAGAAACCTCCCTCTACTTCTCTATGTATGAATCACGAACTCGGGGCATGCCCGAGCCCTCTAGCTACATTAAATGGGCACGTGTAAATTGAAAATTCTATTTTAATGCCATACACTTTTCTACTTCATTTCTCTTCTCCATTTTATCTACTCTAAGCCTCTTCAACAAACCTTAAATGAACAAGTACATTTGAAATAAGGACTTCATTAGAAATAATGGCTTAATACGCAATAAAAAACACATAAAGATCAATCAGATTGGACATGACTTGTGGATAAAAGTCCAAACAAAACCAATGCAAGGGGCATCCCTCTTTAATGAAGGAATGAAAGATGATCACAAATACTGCAAAGACAAAAGCTCGACAAGAAATCCACTAAGATGGCAACCTAAAAATTAGGGCAAGGTCCGCTAGGAGACCCACAAACAAAAAGGGTAGCCTAGGCAAAAATAAGGATCAAAAAAGAAAATGTGTGCTAGGGAACACACCTCAAGTAACCTTGGCAAAAGTTAGGACAAAGCAGCATCCCGAGTTGAAAACCGAAAGGCAGCTCGAGAAGATCATTTAATCAATATGCAATCCCAAGTCATCGCTTAACTTTGAAGGAAATAATGAGCTAACTCAGAAAATGATTTCCTCACTTTGAATGTGCTTGTTCATCAGCCTAAACCACTAGCCTATCTCGACCAGCCATTCTTCTAAAAACCATTTTTGAAAAAAATCATTTCTAACAAAACTTTTACAAAAAATATATGTATATATGCCCTTCTTCTCTTTCCTCTTGACCTATATGGCATTAAGATAAATTTGAGAGATACACGGAGTATGAACAGTGAACACTCACAAGGAAAAGATGGAGTTGTCCTAGAACAGAGTCTAGGGACACCTGATCTAAGGGCTAACATATCATATCCGGTACAAGCGAGAGGGTCAAACTACACAAACCTCAGGCTCAAGAAGCAACACTGAATTCAACAAGGCTAAAGGCTAACAATCCTTGTCATTGATCAATGCGCATAGATTAATTTCTTGAAAGTAAAAATAAATTTTCATTTTAAGCATTATCATAGAAGCATCATTGCATAACATGCATATGGAACAAGTGTGCACAAAAGGGTATAAGTTTAAAAAAAAATTGAAAATGTAATCCATTCCTGCTTTGCATTTTCTTTTGCATTCTTGCATTCTTTGTGTGTGTCTATCCATCACTTGTCGGAGGAAACAAGAGGCCGAAATACTCGTAAAAAAGATCAACAGCTAGACAGTGCCTTAAGGGCTAAGATCATGTCAAAAAGCATAGCCCCAACTAGGGCATTCTATACAAGTAGTTTCATATATCCACCAAGAAAAAAAAGACACATCAACAACAAGACGGGATAGAACCGAAATCGACCGAATAAGCAAGCCTATAAGCATGAAGAGGCCATCGTGCCCTACTCCTCAATCGAATGATGGAAGATCCATGAAAATGCCAAGATCAAGAATGTTTTCCTACCAAAGCCAGGAGTGGCTTCCAAAATAACACTCATCAATAAAGATTGAGCAAATAACATCATCATTGGAATAGATCCCTCCACCAATGATGACAATAAAGAGCAAAAGCAACAACATGATAAAAAGGCAAGCTTCATAAATGTTGAAAAAGCCGAAGCATTTCGAAAATAGCAGAAAAAGGCAAGCTTTAAACATGAAAGAGCCAAAGCTAAACAAAAATGAAATTTAGAAAAGACCCTACCACAAGTAGAAGCCTGGAGAGGCATCACAATACTCACATGGCAGGGGCAACACTAGAATCCCTGTCACCCATCAACTCCTCTACCCACCAGCACAAGGTACCACCTACTAGCAATCCTCGTCTTCATCAGACGTCCTTGCCAAAGAAAAGGGGGCAATTAAATCACAATATCAACAACTAGCTTGGAGAGGCCAGCATAATAATAGTCACCATCAACAGGCGGCCTGGAGAGGCCGACACAATAATACTCACCATCAACAGGTAGCCTGAAGAGGCAGGCACAACAATACTCACAACATCAGCAAGCGACCTAGAGAGGCCGACACAACAATACACACCATCAACAGGCGGCCTAAAGAGGCTGGCACAACAATACTCACCACATCAGCAGGCGGCTTAGAGAGACTGGCACAATAATACTCACAATATCAGCAGGCGGCCTGGAGAGGTCGGCACAACAATACTCACAATATCAGCAGGTGGCCGGGAGAGGCCGGCACAACAATACTCACCATATCAGCAAGCGACTTGGAGAGGCCAACGTAACAATACTCACCATCAGCAACTAGCCTGGAGAGGCTGGCACAACAATACTCACCATTAGCAACCGGCTTGGAGAGGCCAGCACAACAAAACTCACCATCAGCAACTGGCCTGGAGAGGCCGACACAACAATACTCACCATCAACAACCAGCCTGGAGAGGCCGACACAACAATACTCAACATCAGCAGGCTAAAGAACCAGATCTCCACCTCACTATCGCAAGAGAAGCAAATAGAGCAATGGCATGGAGCATCTACTCAAAGACTGAAGATCAGGTGTATAGTTTGTCACCCTTATTACCCAATAGAGTACGCAACCCAACACTCAATTTCTCTAAGTGGTGAGGATACAAAAAAATACACCTATCTAAGGAAAGCAACGCAGAAGTGCCAACACAAAGAGACTAGGAGAAGAACCGGACGAAATGTCTACGCCTTTACTTGCCTCCGAAAAAGCAACACATAGCTATTCCAAAGGACAAGTAAAAAGGGCAAGTTGTAGACACCCAATTTCATCCATGGGCATACAAACAAGGAAATGGACTTCCATTATTGAAGGAAAGAAGCTCCCGAAGCATGGAAACAACAAGACATGACATCGGAAAGCCTAAAGCCCAAATAAGCTGGTTTTAGTAGCCCAGAATGGGCTGTTCCCAATTCGGAACGGGTCGTTCCAATTTATAAAAAGGACCTAAAACCTTAATTTGGAATGGGTCATTCCTAAATTGGAACGGGCCATTCCTAAATTGGAACGGACCATTCCAAGCTCCTAAAAAAGGCCTAAAACCTTAATTGGAACGGGTCGTTGCCATAACTGGAACAAGTCGTTCCTAAACCAGAACGGGGCATTCCAAGTTATTAAAAAGGCCTAAAAACCCTTGTTTGGAACGGCCGTTCCAGCCTAAAAAATTATGTGTTAATCTCATCTCTAGAACGGGCCGTTCTAGTTTTAGAACGGGTCGTTCCAGTTACAAAAATAACACAAAACGGTCAGATCCAGAACGGGCTGTTCCGATTTTAGAACGGGTCGTTCTGGCAACTTTTTGATGTCTATAAATAGACAGCACGAGCACAATTCTCAAGGCCAAAAAATTTTGTCCAAGACTCCTTAGAGCTCGAAATTTCTCTCTCTCTCCCTCCTATTGTATTTCTTGAGTTTTGTGAGGCATATTATAGTGTGAAAGGTTGCTATAAAGCACCTAAAAATCTCCATATTTGTAGATTCAATAGAAGCTCGTTCATGAGGTATTTCAATCAATCTTCTTCTCTCTTTTTTATTTCTTATCTTTGATAAACATTGTTATAATAAAAGCAATCATGTAGACATTTTAGAGTCAATTGTGTAATTTAAATTTATAGTATGTAAATAAATATTAATAAAGGGGATCTAATATTTAATTTATTAATTCTTATTACGTTAACTTCATCATAGGGTACCGATTGAGGGCGCTGTAGGGGTGCTTAATACCTTCCCTACACATAACCGACCCCCGAACCCAATTCTGGCTATCAAGACCATTATTGGATCTTTAAAAACCTTTTCTTTTTTCAATATTTTGAGTAAAATATTGGTGGCGACTCCATGAACTCATTTTTCAAAATCATTAATTAAGGATTAGTCTGGTGTCCAGGCATTCCTTAATTGATGAGATCTTTAAAAAGATGTCTAAACCATAGGTCGCGAGATCGAAAATTTTCGGGTTGCGACAGGTTTCTACAAGGAGTACTTTCTTGGGTGCAAGAAAGGGTCTATCTTGTTTATTAAAGAGTTTGCATGTGTGGTATGTTTGTAAAACTTCTTCATTGAGATAGTGGAACAAATCTTGATCATGTTATGATTGAGGACTGGATGTACGTCACATGTGGAGTGGCTGAACCAGGATAAATAACTTTGCATTCCTCTTTCATCCTTATCTTTTACTTTAAGCAATCTTTAATTGAATGTTAAAATGTCTACTTATGATTAATATTCTTGCATGATTAAAATGGTTTAAATCAAAATATAAGCATTGCATGTTAACTTGTTTTTAAACTAATTCAATAAAGATTAATCAAGAAATCATATAGGAGTCATTCTCATATACTAAGAGGTTTAATATATTTCATTGGAAATTGGTTTTAGAAAATTTTTACAAATTAAGAACCTAAACTCTGATAAAAGTATCAATAAATCCAATTCACCCCCCTCTTGGATTGAGCCATTCTTTTCTAACAACAACTCTAGTGGTCTATAAGTTGAAACAATTTTCTTGGCTTTGAAAGATGTTTTAATTTATTTCCCTTTCTAACATGCTTTGTAGAGAAGATGACTTTGTTGAGCTTAGGAGAGCTAGAATCTTAAAGGAGTTTTGATGATCACAACAAGTATACAACAACAACTTGGAGCACAAAAACAAAGTCAAGGAAGAGTCAAGAAAATGCTATGAAATGGAGCTATGTAATAGAGCTTAGGAAATAAATTGTTTTGAATGTGTTTTTATATTTTTTGTGCTTTGTATGCTTTGTGCATAAGCAAATCTATATCTAAACTAAGTAGAGAGTATATGATGATGAATTAAAAAGATTGGAAACTTATTTTGAGGTATAAAATGAAGTTTTAAAAACTAACTCAAAATAATCGATTATCATTAAAAATAATCGATTATTCCAGCTAATAGGCTAAGTGGAATGCCTTGCTGTAATAATCGATTATTCGCCAAAATAATCGATTATCCCAGGAACAACTCTCTGGAATAATCGATTATCCAGCTAAATAATCGATTATATTGTTCTTGGTTGATTTCCAGAAAATCTGAAGAACAAAATAATCGATTATTCTTTAAAATAATCGATTATCTGTGTCTGAAACTTTTATAAATAGTTTGAACTTTGAGAAACTTAAAACAAGGAGTTAGAACTGATAATCAATTTGTGAAAAACGTTTTTGTGAGTCTTTGTGACATCTTGGAGAGTTTTCTTTGTGAAATCCAAGAGTGAAAACGTTTGTGAAAAGCTTTGTTAGAAGATCATCATCATCATATTCTTGAAAGGGGAAGATAAAGATTTGTTCAAGAATTTCAGGTGAATTCGTTCCTTTTATTCTTTGTGAATCTTTGTGGAAAATCTTGAGAAGGGTTTCTCAAGTGGTAAGGTTTCTTGTAGTGGGTTCTACAAGGGGTGCTTTCTTGGGGTCAAGAAAGTGGTTATCTTTTAGTATTGAAGTATATGCATGTGTGTGTGCCTGTAAACCTTCTTGCTTAAAGATAGTGGAACAAATCTTAATCAGGTGTTGATTAAGGACTGGATGTAGGTCACAAGTGGAGTGGCTGAACCAGTATAAAAGACTTATGCAATCTTCTTCTACCTTATCTTTTACTTTGTGTAATTTCTTGGTTAAACTTTAAAGAAGATAAAACTTGATTAACAAGTGTATGTGAATCTTGATGGTTTAAATCTGTAATTGAACATTATTGTTGAACCTCATTATGTTGTAATCAAGTGAGCATATTGCATTCATATTTTTGTAACAAGTCTTTAGAAGAGGTTCATTTGGAAATTCTATCATAGAAAAGTTTTGATTGAAATTAAGATCCAAAATACTCTGATAAATTTTTAAAGGGTCATTGAATCCAATTCACCCCCCTCTTGGATTGTGCCATTCTTTTCTATCAATTGGTATCTAGAGCAAGGTTCTTGAGAGTTATTCAAGATTTTAAAAATGGCCAACAACAACTTACCCTATGGTGAGGGTGTGTCTATTCATAGACCTCCTGTTTTCAATGGTGAGAACTATGTCTATTGGAAAATTAGGATGAGAATTTTCATTGAAGCTATTGATATTGCTGTATGGGATGCTATAGAAAATGGACCCTATATTCCTATGAAAAAAGATGATGATGGTGAGCTTAAGGAAAAACATTGGAGTGAGTGGAGTGATGAGGAAAAGAAAAGAGCCCAACATGATAAGAGAGCCAAAAACATTATAACATCTGCATTGTCTATTGATGAATTTTTTAGAATTTCACAATGCATATCTGCTAAAGAAATGTGGGATACTTTACAAGTGACTCATGAAGAAACAAGTGATGTAAAGAGATCAAGAAAGCATACTCTCATAAGAGAATATGAGCTGTTTAGAATGCAAAATGGTGAATCTATTTTTGATTTTCAAAAGAAATTTACACACTTGATAAATCACCTTGTTGACCTTGGCAGGAAATTTGAGAAGGAAGAGCTGAATTTAAAAGTGCTGCAATGCTTGGACAGATCATGGCAAGCATAGGTGACAGCCATTGGAGAATCAAAGGATTTGACCTCCTTGACATTAGCTACTCTCTTTGGGAAGTTGAGGGAGCATGAGCAAAAGCTGCACATATTTGATGAACATGAGCAGCAAGATAAGAAAGGCAAAGGAGTGTCATTGAAAGCCTTGAAATCTGCGAAAGGTAAAGAGGTGTGTGAAGAAACAAGCTCCGATGATTCCGAAACCGAGAACTTCAATCTGCTGGTAAAGAAGTTCAGAAAGTTCATGAGAAGAAAGAAGAATTCCCCCTACAAATTCAATAAAAAGACAAACAAGAAAGAGGAAGCAAGCACATCCTCCTTTAACTGCTTTGAATGTGGAAAACCGGGACACATGAAAGCTGAGTGTCCAAATCTCTTGAAGAAGCAAAAAGAGGAGAAGAAGTTTAAGAAAAAGGGAAAAGGAAAAAGGGCCTATATTGCTTGGGAAGACAATGACTCACGCACAACAAGTGAAGAATCTGAAAGTGAGGAGAACAACCTGTGTTTGATGGCTGGAACTGACCATGACACAATTGTAAGTGACTCTGACCTTGAATCCAATCCGGATTATGATCAGCTCCAAGAAGCTTTTATACAAATTCATGAAGAAGCTGTCAAATTAGGAGCCTTAAATTCAAAGCTGAAAAACAAGCTGAAATGGTATGAAAATGCTTTAATTGAAGCTGGACAAGAGCTTGAAGATTTGAAGCATGAGCATGAAAATCTTCAAACTATGTTTAACTTTAGTGAAGCTCACTCCTCAAAAGATGTTTGTGAACATTGCAAAATTTTTGAAAAAGAAAATGCTGATTTAAAATCTACACTTGCAAGGTTCACTAATGGAAATGAAAACTTGAACATTCTTTTGGGAAAACAAAGAAACACTTTTGATAGGAGTGGACTTGGTTTTAACCAAAGTATGAGCATGCCATCTAAGTCAAAGAAAGAAGCTTTTGTGAAAAATCAAAATTTTAGAAAATTCAAAAGTAACTTTTCTAGACAAACAACTTGTTTTTATTGCTGCAAAAGAGGCCATACAATTAGGAACTGCTATTCTAGGAAATATGGAGTTCCAAATGGAGAAATGATTTGGGTTGAGAAGAGTCAAAGACTGAGAACTAACCTACAAGGACCCTACACATGGGTACCTAAATTTTTCCTCTGATTTTTTTGTTGTAGGAATGCTTGAGGGCCAAAAATCTACATTGGTATCTTGATAGTGGCTGCTCAAGGCATATGACTGGGGATCCTTCAAAATTCACAAATCTGAAATTGAAGAATGAAGGGTATGTTACCTATGGTGACAACAATAAGGGAAAAATTCTTGGCCATGGCAATGTTGGTAATCCCTCCTCTCAAACATTGATTGAAAATGTTTTGCTTGTTGATGGCTTGAAACATAATTTGCTGAGTATTAGTCAATTGAGTGATAAAGGCTTTAAAATTGAATTTGATGATACATGTTGCTTGATATGTGATAAAAAGAGTAAAGAAATCAGATTCATTGGTAAAAGAATTGATAATATATACATGCTTGACTTAGAACACTCTATAACAATGTCAAACACTAAGTGTCTAATAACTCAAGAAGAAAACATATGGCTTTGGCATAGGAGAGCTGCACATATTCACATGGACCATTTGAATAAATTGAGTAGGAAAGAATTAGTGGTTGGTCTACCTAAACTCAAGTTTGGAAAAGACAAATTATGTGATGCTTGTCAAAAGGGCAAGCAAGTGAAGGCTAGCTTTAAAAGCAAAAATCAGATTTCCACATCTAGACCTTTGCAATTAATTCACATTGATTTGTTTGGTCCTTCAAGAACCATGAGCTTAGGCGGAAACTACTATGGCTTAGTAATTGTTGATGACTATTCTAGATACACATGGGTTATGTTTCTTGCAAATAAAAATGATGCTTTTAATGCCTTTAGAAAATTTGCCAAACTTGTTCAAAATGAGAAGTGCTCAAACATCACCTCTATAAGAAGTGACCATGGAGGTGAGTTTCAAAACATGATGTTTCAAAAATTCTGTGAGGAACATGGTATAAACCATAATTTCTCAGCACCTAGGACACCTCAACAAAATGGGGTTGTTGAGAGAAAGAATAGGTCCTTAGAAAAACTTGCTAGAACAATGTTGAATGAAACAAACTTGCCAAAATATTTTTGGGCTGATGCTATTAACACTGCTTGTCATGTGTTAAACAAAGTTCTGATTCGGCCTATATTAAAGAAAACACCCTATGAAATTTACAAAGGTAAGAAGCCTAACATTTCATATTTTAGAGTGTTTGGGTGTAAGTGCTATGTGCTGAACAATGGGAAAGAGAAACTTGGGAAGTTTGATGCAAAGGCCGATGAAGCAATATTTCTAGGATACTCTACAAATAGTAAGGCTTATAGAATTTATAATAAGAGAACTCTAGTTGTAGAAGAATCTGTCCATGTGGTATTTGATGAGTCAAATAAGCAAGAGACTAGGCAAACTAAAATTGAAGATTTAAATGAGTTGGTTGATCAATCCCTATTGGAGAATGAACCTAATGAAGTGCCTAAGGAGAGTGAATCACATGAAAAAGCAAAGGAAACAAGTGAACAACTGCCTAAGGAATGGAAAACCACTAGAGACTTATCAATGGACAACATAATTGGAAGCATTGGTAAGGGTGTCTCAACTAGGAGTGCTATTAAAAATATTTGCAATACTATGGAATTTGTGTCACAAGTTGAACCTAAGAACATTGATGAAGCACTTAAAGATGAGCATTGGTTAATGGCCATGCAAGAGGAACTAAATCAGTTTGAAAGAAATGAAGTGTGGGATTTAGTGCCATTACCAAAAGATCATCCAATTATTGGAACCAAGTGGGTTTTCAGAAATAAGCTTGATGAATCTGGAATAATTCTTAGAAATAAGGCAAGACTAGTGGCTAAGGGGTATAATCAAGAAGAGGGAATTGACTATGATGAGACTTTTGCCCCGGTAGCAAGGATAGAAGCCATTAGATTACTTCTTGCTTATTCCTCTATAAAGAATTTCAAGCTTTATCAAATGGATGTGAAAAGTGCTTTCCTCAATGGGTTTATACAAGAGGAAGTATATGTGGAACAACCACCTGGCTTTGTGGACTACAAGAATCCTAATCATGTGTACAAGCTCAAAAAGGCACTCTATGGCTTGAAGCAAGCTCCTAGATCTTGGTATGATAGGCTGAGCAAATTTCTAATTGAGAGTGATTATGAAAGAGGAAAGGTGGATAATACATTGTTTGTCAAGAAATTTAAAAATGATACAATGTATGTACAAATATATGTGGATGACATTGTGTTTGGATCTACAAATACCTCTCTATGTAAAGAATTTGCTAAAATCATGCAAAGAGAATTTGAAATGTCAATGATGGGAGAGCTTACATTCTTTTTAGGATTGCAAGTTAAACAAATGCATGATGGAATTTTCATAAGTCAAAGCAAGTATTGCAATGAACTTCTGAAAAAGTTTGGTATGGAAGGGTGTAAGGAGGCTGCCACACCAATATCAAACAATTGCAATCTTGACTTAGATGAGAAAGGAATTGTTGTTGATAGTTCAAAGTATAGAGGCATTATAGGATCACTCTTGTACTTGACAGCAAGTAGGCTTGACATAATGTTTGCTATGTGCCTATGTGCAAGATTCCAAGCTAATCCTAAAGAATCTCATATGAAGAGTGTGAAGAGAATTCTTAAGTATTTGAAAGGTACAACAAATGTGGGGTTGTGGTATCCAAAGGGAGTCTCACTAAGTCTGATAGGTTAGTCAGATTCAGACTATGCTGGGTGTAGACTAGATAGAAAGAGCACAAGTGGAACTTGTCACTTGCTAGGTAGTGCACTTGTTTCATGGCATAGCAAAAAGCAAGCTTGTGTTGCTCTGAGTACAGCTGGGGCTGAATATATAGCTGTTGGAAGTTGTTGTGCTCAAATTCTTTGGATGAAACAACAACTAAGAGATTATGGAGTTGAGTTGAACAAAATTCCTTTGAGGTGTGACAATACTAGTGCAATAAATTTGACCAAGAATCCTGTGTTGCACTCAAGAACAAAAAATATTGAAATAAGACACCACTTTTTGAGAGATCATGTTCAAAGGAATGATTGTGTTGTAGAGTTTGTGGAAACAAGCAAGCAATTAGCTGATATTTTTACAAAACCTCTACCAAGAGAAAGATTCAACCAATTGAGAATTGAATTAGGAATAATCAATGAATCAAGTTTGAATTGATTATGCTTTGAGAATGGAAGTAAGATATGTGTGGAAGACAGTATCAGTGACAAATAAGACTTGGTAAAATTTGACAAATGTTAAAATTTCTGAGAAGCAAAACTTCTCTGGAATAATCGATTATCTTAAGATATAATCGATTATCTTAAGTAATTCATGGAAATAATCGATTATCTTGGGTAATAATCGATTATCTGGAACATGAAGAATTTCAAGAGTCTCTGAAATAATCGATTATTTGGGTAATAATCGATTATCTGGTAAGAAGGAACTCAAGAGTCACTGTAATAATCGATTATCTGAGTAGTGGAATCTGAAAGGCCACTGGAATAATCGATTATTCTGTAAATAATCGATTATCTGGGTTGTGTTAGGAGAAAATACCCTCTGTAATAATTGATTATCTTGAAAATAATCGATTATCCATATCAGATTTCGTTTTTAAGAGATTTTTACTGATGCAAATAATCGATTATTTGCATAAATAATCGATTATCTGGACCGTTTGAGAAGTTCCTGAAGTGTTTTTAAATGGTTATCTACGCGCCAACTCTTAAAACCACCCATTACTCTTATACCCAGAATGTGCTACGGCATAAAACACTTCTCCCAACCTCTCTTCTCTCATTCTCTCATTTTCTTTCAACCCTCAAAATCCTAACCCTCTCAAATCCTCTCAAAATCTCTCTTCTTCTTCATTTTCTTCAAGACCCATCCATGGCATCTTCATCCAAAAGACCAAAGAAGCTTGAAGTGAGGGGGAGCAAGCGTCCTCTTCCCTCTGAGCAGCTGATCACAAAGTGGTTTACGGATGAGAAAGCTCAAGAATACTATTTTGAGTGGTACGCCGGTTGGAGAATCATTCCTCCGAAGACCCTAAAGCTTGATTGGTTCAAGAACGAAGGTTTTAGTTTTCCAACCCTTTTAGAGCATCAAGGGCTGAAGAAATTTTTAGAGTTGGAAGGTCCCTATTATCCTGAGTTGATTAGGCTTTTCCTCTGCTTTGCCTCAACAAATGAAGGGGTTATGCAATCGGTGGTAAAAGGGAAAATGATTCGGCTGGACGGACCGACATTGGCGGCTGCTGCGGGTCTGAGCGGCACTGGAAAGGAGAAACCCCAACCCTTCAACTTTGGGGATTTTGAAGAGCTGACCACATTCCGGGATTGCCAAAGGAACCCGTTGAACACCAATTACGAGAAATTCTTAGCGGGAGGTATGAAAAAGAACTCTCGTTTAATTTCTTTTATTATTGCTTGGATGTTAAAACCCAGGTTACACAACCATGCTTAGATATCAAGAGATGACATTCTGTTGATGCATGTGATTAAGAAGAAAATAAAGATCGATTGGGTATCGGTTGTGAACGATTGTATATGGAAAGCAAGGAGAAAGGAAGATGGTCCGATTCCATATGCTCTTTTGCTATCTAAAATTTTTGAGAATGTTGGAGTAGATTTGACAGGTGAAAGAAAAATTGTGTTGCATGCTTCGAATAAAATAGAGAAGTCTTCTTTGCATCACATGGGGATGCTCAAGCAAGAAGACAAGTGGGTGTTTAAAGGCGATGTACCCCCTACACCGGAGCCGACAACTGATGAAGACGGTGTTCCGTCTCAAGATGAGGATCAGCCACCACAGGTGGAAGCTGAGCCTGGAAGGGAGTCTGAACCGGAACTGAAGCCATTCTCACCATTTGAGCAAATAATGATCAACAAAATGGATGCAATGATGGAAATGTCAAGGAGACATGAGTCTTTATTTTCTGGTATACTTGACAGATTTGATGATTTGGATCGTGAAGTGAGGCTGATCAAGACCCAACTTGGGATACCGGAGGATGAGGATTGATCCGTGTTCTGTTTTTTTTATTAGTTTTAATTAGGATTTTTAATTCTGTTTTGGAACACTTTAGTTCAATATGGTTGTAATAGTTTAAGTTTTTGAACAATTTTAATGCTTTGTGGTGTTGAACAATTTGAATTCTGATGAAGTTTGGATTTTATTTTGCTGATTTGGATGTGATATCATGTTATGGTTTGCTTGACAGATGCAAAAGTGCTCTGTTTTGTGAGCATATGAGTTGTTATTTTGGTTTTGATTGGAATACTCTGTTTTTGATATTGTGGACATGTTTTTCTTGACTTGATTTGGTCTGAACTGTGGCTAAATGGTGCACATATGATTGATTTGGTTTGCTAAATCAAAGTTTTATTTTGGTTATTGCTGGACATACTCTATACATGGCATATATTTGAGAAACTTGGCTTACTTTGTTTTTGATAATGCTAGAGGGGGAGAAATGGTATGGTTAAATGGTATGGTGGTATGGTGTGTGTATAGTTGTTTTTGCAGGTATTGTGCTTGTGTGTGTGTATTGTGAAGGTTGGAATGAATTGAAGGCACAATGGCTGAAAATTTTTGAAGCACAATAGCATTGGGTTGATACAATATGAATCATGGGTTGTCATCATCAAAAAGGGGGAGATTGTTGAGCTTAGGAGACCTTGAATCTTAAAGGAGTTTTGATGATCACAACAAGTATACAACAACAACTTGGAGCACAAAAACAAAGTCAAGGAAGAGTCAAGAAAATGCTATGAAATGGAGCTATGTAATAGAGCTTAGGAAATAAATTGTTTTGAATGTGTTTTTATATTTTTTGTGCTTTGTATGCTTTGTGCATAAGCAAATCTATATCTAAACTAAGTAGAGAGTATATGATGATGAATTAAAAAGATTGGAAACATATTTTGAGGTATAAAATGAAGTTTTAAAAACTAACTCAAAATAATCGATTATCATTAAAAATAATCGATTATTCCAGCTAATAGGCTAAGTGGAATGCCTTGCTGTAATAATCGATTATTCGCCAAAATAATCGATTATCCCAGGAACAACTCTATGGAATAATCGATTATCCAGCTAAATAATCGATTATATTGTTCTTGGTTGATTTCCAGAAAATCTGAAGAACAAAATAATCGATTATTCTTTAAAATAATCAATTATCTGTGTCTGAAACTTTTATAAATAGTTTGAACTTTGAGAAACTTAAAACAAGGAGTTAGAACTGATAATCAATTTGTGAAAAACGTTTTTGTGAGTCTTTGTGACATCTTGGAGAGTTTTCTTTGTGAAATCCAAGAGTGAAAACGTTTGTGAAAAGCTTTGTTAGAAGATCATCATCATCATATTCTTGAAAGGGGAAGATAAAGATTTGTTCAAGAATTCCAGGTGAATTCGTTCCTTTTATTCTTTGTGAATCTTTGTGGAAAATCTTGAGAAGGGTTTCTCAAGTGGTAAG
Organism: Cajanus cajan; assembly: GCF_000230855.2. Classification (NCBI taxonomy): domain Eukaryota; kingdom Viridiplantae; phylum Streptophyta; class Magnoliopsida; order Fabales; family Fabaceae; genus Cajanus; species Cajanus cajan. The sequence continues at coordinate 27,775,424 of NC_138521.1, forward strand.
GTTTCTTGTAGTGGGTTCTACAAGGGGTGCTTTCTTGGGGTCAAGAAAGTGGTTATCTTTTAGTATTGAAGTATATGCATGTGTGTGTGCCTGTAAACCTTCTTGCTTAAAGATAGTGGAACAAATCTTAATCAGGTGTTGATTAAGGACTGGATGTAGGTCACAAGTGGAGTGGCTGAACCAGTATAAAAGACTTGTGCAATCTTCTTCTACCTTATCTTTTACTTTGTGTAATTTCTTGGTTAAACTTTAAAGAAGATAAAACTTGATTAACAAGTGTATGTGAATCTTGATGGTTTAAATTTGTAATTGAACATTATTGTTGAACCTCATTATGTTGTAATCAAGTGAGCATATTGCATTCATATTTTTGTAACAAGTCTTTAGAAGAGCTTCATTTGGAAATTCTGTCATAGAAAAGTTTTGATTGAAATTAAGATCCAAAATACTCTGATAAGTTTTTAAAGGGTCATTGAATCCAATTCACCCTCCTCTTGGATTGTGCCATTCTTTTCTATCAGACTTTTCCAAGATATTTCAAGCAATCTTTTTCACTAAACCCTTTTTTTGGTTATTTTTGAAATGTTTCATATTCACATGCCTAAGCTTTTTGTGCCAAATCCATTTTTCATCTTTTCTAGATATTAGACATGTTACATTTTGTTTGCTTAAACTAGTCAGATTAATCTCATAGATATTATTCTTTCTTTGAGCAGTAAAAATCACAAATTCATCATCTTGCTTGACTATGCATACATCTTTGTCAAAGACTACTATATACCCAATATCACAAAATTGATTTATGTTAAGTATGTTATACTCTAAACCTTTAACATATAGAACATCATTCACAGTAGGTATAAAGTTTATACCTATCTTACTTATACCTTTGATTTTTCCTTTTCCACTCCAAAAAGAGACTAAACCTTAATGTGGTTGGAGGTCTAGGAATATAGGCCTTTCTACTATCATGTTTCGTGAGTAGTCACTATCCAAGTACTTTCTTCTTCCCATTAAAGATATCTAAAACAAAGATTATTTAAGATTTTGGTACCAAGATTTTCTTAGGTCTTTTTTTGTTAGTCCCCATGCCCTTGGTCTTACTTTTTTGTCTGCCTGGAGTTTTATTCCAATTTCCGCTAGCTTTATAAAAAGAAACCTTGGGTTTGACTTGAGATGTCCCTAAACTAGGGTTTGTCGAAACCCGAAAGATTCCGACCTTACCTACACATGGTTTGAACTTCCATTTGAAAATCTCATCGGTTAGGGAATGTTTTGAGACTAGACTAATTCCTAACCAACAATTTTTGAAAAAGGTTCGAAGGATTCGCCATCAATGTTTTACTCAAAACATTAGAAAAAGAAAAGGTTTTTAAAATTGCAATAATGACCTTCATAGCTAGAATTGGGTTGGGAGGTCGGTTACATGTAGGAAAGGTGTTAGGCAACTTACAATGCCTTAATTCGGTACCTTGTTACGAATTTAGCATAATAATAAGTAATAATTTAAATCTTTACCCTTTTTATTAATTATTTACAAGATTAAAATACCTATTATCTACATGATTATTTATTTTCATATAAGAATTATAAATAAAATAATAAATAAAGAAAATAAATAAAATAACAAATAAAAAATAAATGAAATAATAAATAAAATAATAAACAAAATAATAATTAAAATAAGTAAAAACAATTGATAAAAGAGAACAATTTAGAACATCTGAAGCAAGCCTTTTATAAGGTAATCTTCCCAAATGAGTGCGGGACGCATTTTGGCAGCTTTTGGCTCTATAAAAATTTTACTATCACTCAAAGATTTACATAGAGAGGAGGGGGTGGGGGGAAGCTATGCAGCTTGAGGTGTGTTTCATCCCTTAGCCAAAGTATATAGCCATCTAGGAGGCAAAAGCATAAGAGAATTGTTCGATGTGGAACTAAATCTTACAACAAATATAATCTTTTTGTAGGCACCATGTAGAACCTCTAGAGAACTTGTTAACCGTCAGATCATGTTGGTTCTTTTATGGTACCCTAAAAATATATTGATATTCAAATTCAACAGCCGGATCATTGAAATTAGGTCTGTAACAAGAGATACTATCAGAACAAAAATGTTGTCTGGTATAAGACTCTTGTTTCTTAGCTATAGTGCGACGCCTCTACAGAATTTGTTAACCATTGGATCATGCAAAAATTTTGATGATATCTTCTCAATAAATTTGTCTTTAACTTCAATGGTCGGATCGTCAAAATTAGGTTTGTAGTGAGAGATGTTATCAAAACAAAAACATTTCCAAACGTGAAGCTTTTCTGGAAAGACCATGAAGGGTGAAGGTTGATCCACAGGAGAGCTCAAACTTGAAGACCATTGGGCCTTTAACCAGGTCCATGGTTAGGAGGCTTTTATAGAGGAGGTGCTTCTTAGACCTATGCTCAATGTGAGCATTGAGTATGATTCCTCTTTTTAGTCTCATAGTCTCTATTGTACATACTTTGTATAGCTTGAATTCTTGTACGTTGTATATAGTAGATACTTGTATAGGTATATTTTGCCTTTGTATTTGTAAGACACCTTTTCCTTTTCTTATAGGTCATCCCTTTAGGATTTTAGGGTATGTTGTTTGGAGACTTTTGTTCCATTTGAACTTGTATTAAGGGTAATCGATTTTTATATTTTTAGTAGTAAAAGTTGGGTAACAAATAGTTAGGTGTGTAGGTGTAACTAGTAATTGAGGCAGAAATGGGCCTAGGCTAAATTTTACATATTAGGCTTGTTTTTCTCCATTTTTTACAAGGAATTGATTTAGCTAGGTCTCAACATCATATGGTGAACCTAACTAAACTAATTCCAAGATTTTTGGATTGGACTAAGTGAAGGAAAGAACCCTTGGCCGCCTAGCTCTCTCTCGTGGCCGAAAATTACATAGCTTCCTCTACACACTTGGATAGCTTGTGCTACAAGCTTCTAACCTAGCTTGCTCTCCAGGTTTCTAAGTTAGAAGCTTGTTCCATAAGCCTCTTAGATAAATAGACTAGTTATCTTGAGTGCAAGAAGACTAACCATGATTAATTGAACCATAGTTAGTATAGCTTGCACCACAAGCTTCTTCCTCACTATACAAGTCTTTTCCTTGACTTTGTAAACAATTTTGATGATATATTTGAGTGAATTCTGAAATTTTCTCAGAAATTCTCTCTTCCAAAAGTCTCTAACCTCTTTGATATTCATCAAATTCTCTTATCCTCTTTAAGCAATAGTGTGGTGAGGATTGAAGTGGCTTATCTCTTCCAAGAAATGGAGCCTCTTGAAGAGTGTTTCTTCACTAGTCCTTGGTGAAATCTGAAGCTATTCCATCATTGGAGGCTTTGGAAACGCTTGAGAAGAATCAAGGAGCCAAAGGTCTAGGAGAAACTTGAACAGGAGTCAACATCAATCCGGTTCCAAAGCAAGTTTCCATAACCTCCAACTTCTCCCTATGAGTATTCACCATGCATTGTCGGAACCCAAAAAATTCTAAAATAATAAATAAAATAATAAACAAAATAATAAATAAAATAAATAAAAACAATAAATAAGAAAGAAGCATTTAGAACCTCCGAAGCAAGTCTTTTATAAGGGAATCTTCCCAAATGCGTGCGGGGCGCGTTTTGGCAGCCATTCGCTCTACAAAATTTTCACTATCACTTAAAGATTTATAAAGAGAGGGGGGGAGAAGCTATGCATCTTTTCTTTTCAATCCCTTGGCTAGAGGGTTTCTTATATAGTCAACTAGGAGACAGAAGTATAAGAGAGTTGTCTGATATGGGACTAAATTTTATAAAAAATATAATCTTTTTCTAGGCACCATGCAGGATGTCTATAGAACTCGTTAACTGTCAGATCATGCTGGTTTTTTGATGGTACGCTCACAATATATTGATATTCAACTTCAACAGTTGGATCGTTGAAATTAGGTTTGTGGTGAGAGATACTATTATAACAAAAATGTTGTCTCGTATAAGACACATATTTTTTAGCTTCAATGCAAGGCTTCTAGAGAAATCATTAACCGTTCGATCATGCTAAAAATTTGATGATATCTTCTTAATACATTTATCTTTAACTTCAATGGTCGGATCGTGAAAATAAGATCTTTAGCAAGAGATATTATCAGACTAGAAACGCTGGCCAATGCAAAATTTTCTGAAAAGGGGAACAGGCCGTTCTGGTTTTGAACAGGCCGTTCCAGTTTTGAATGGGCCATTCCAACATTCAAAACGACCCGTTCCAATTTGGGAATGGTTTGTTCTATGCCCCAGATCAGTTTTTTGAGTTTTCTGGGCCTTCTAGAGCCATCTTGGCCCGTTTAGGTGCTTTATTGGGCCCTTAGAAGCCATACATGCTGCTGTTTCTAGCTGTAGTGCGAGGCTTCTAGAGAACTCGTTAACCATTAGATCATGTTGAAAGTTTGATGATATATTCTCAATACATTAATCGTTAACCTCAAGGGTTGTTTGTCTCGCTCTAGTAGACCTTTGTCCTTGGTTTGGGTACCTCGGACGAAATTTGCTGTTTACAACTTCCCCTCTTTACTTGTATTTTTGATGGCTAAATGTTTCTTTTCCAAAGGCAAGTAAAGATGTAGACATTTCATCTAGGTCTTCTCTTTGCTTGTTTGTCTAGGTGCTTCCACATTGCTTCCTTTAGATAAATGGGTTTGCCCGTATCCTTACTCTTTGGAGTAGCTGAGTGTTGGGTTGGATGCTCCATTGGGGAATAAGGATGTCAAACTATACACCTGATCTTCTATCTTTGAGTAGATGCTCCATGCCATTTTCTCTAGTTACTCCTTTTGTTGCTAGTGAGGTGAAGATTTGCCACTTTACTCTCACTTTGACAATAGCTGCCTCCACATTGTTTCCCTCGAATAAATGGTGTTTACCTGTATTGTTGCCCTTTGGAGCAACTAAGTGTCGAGTTGTGTGCTCCGTTGGGTGTCAAGGATGGTAAACTGTACCATATAGGCTTCGGGATCTATGTGAATGTTCCATGTTGCTTCTTTTGTTGCTACGTCCGAATCTTCCCTTTCCCATCAACTGCGTAGATGCCTTTACATTATTTCCCTCAGGTAGATGGTGTTTACTTGTTTCCTCTCCTATTGGAGTAACTAAGTGTTGGGTTGTGTGCTCCGTTGGGTGACAAGGATGGTAAACTATACCATCTAGGCTTTCAACTTGATGTAGATATCCCATGCTTCTTCTTCTTATTTTGTGATAGTGTGATCCTTATTCGTAGCTCGCTGAAGATGGAGTATGTTCTGAGCTTAGCCTCTCCAGGCTAGATTGATATTGAGGCTTCAACTAACCTATTCCAAGTCGTGTACTGGTTTTGAAGATCCACTGAACCTTTTTCAAGCTTGTACTGGTTTTGAGGGTCCAACAACCTTTTCTAAGCTTGTACTGGTTTTGAGGTTCCAACAACCTTGTTCGAGCTTGTACTAGTTTTGAGGGTCCAACAACCTTTTTCAAGCTTGTACTAGTTTTGAGGGTCCAACAACCTTTTCTAAGCTTGTACTGGTTTTGAGGGTCTAGCAACCTTTTTCAAGCTTGTACTAGTTTTGAGGGTCCAACAACCTTTTTCGAGCTTGTACCCGTTTTGAGGGTCCAACAACCTTTTCCAAGCTTGTATTGGTTTTGAGGGTCCAACAACCTTTTCCAAGCTTGTACTTGTTTTGATGGTCCAATAAGATTTTCGGAGCTTGATGTTGAGTATTTCTGCGTGGCTTCTCCAAGCCTACAAAGGTGAGTATTGTGATGTCAGCCTTTCTAGGCCGTCTGGTTGGTGTTGGTGTGATTGCCTCTTTTCTTTGGCAAGGATGTCTGATGAAGATGATGATCGCTTATAGGTAATGCCCGTGTGCTAATGGGAAATGGGTTATCTTTCTTGCGAGATGATGTCATGAGTATTCTTTGAAGCCACTCTAGGTTGAGGGTCGATGCTTGAACCTGATTGCTTGCATGTGTTTTGTCGAAAATGCCCCTACATCGGTGGACTGAGGAGTTTTCTAAAGTATTGTGGCTTGTGATTTTGTCCTTTCTTCAATTGAAGAGTTTGTTGGTGGAGTGCTTTGTGTTTGATGAATTGTGCCCTTGAGATGTCGGGAAAGAAAGATGTGACACCCTTACTACCCCAACACATATATAATATAATTTAATTAAGAAGAATAAACTTTCAAAGGGTTCGTAAAAGGGTTCACATAAAACTTCAAAACTGTTCTTTCTTCAATATAAGAAAATGACTGAAAAATAAAACTTGATAGGTAAAATTTAAGAGTTTACAATTTTAAAATCATTTATTACAATACCAAATCCATATAAATATTCTGTCCTAGAAATCCTCTGCCCCGATGTCACATTATCAGAGCATTCCCATAATTTAACTGTTGACATTCTAGATGTCACTCATAGCCGGATCTTCTTCACCTAAAATATCAACAGTTTATACGGTGAGAAAAGAAAATATCTATATGCAAAGTACATACAAACACATCACAATATAATCTCATCATAATTCATTATTTAATAAATATATATATATATATATATATATATATATATATATATATCAATCATTCATCATCTTCACATCTCAATTCACATTTAACATATCTCATTTCACATACATATCTCAATCCATCATAATCCACACCAATTATACAATTTACAACATCATTTCCATATTCATGTCAGTCTTACAATTAACAATATCATTTTCACATCCATAATTCACACCAATCTTACAATTAACAATATCATTTCCACATCCATAATTCACACCAATCTTACAATTAACACTATGCCAAGACCTCGCCACATCTGACACAAGTGATACAGGTTAATTGCCTCCCACACCAAACCAGGGTCACGCCCTCCCTGTAGCATCACTTACCCAGGGGTCGTGCCATCCCTAGTCATTAAGGAGTACGCTCGTCCCTGAAGCATCACCTACCCAGGGTTCGTATCATCCCTGATCATCCGGGAGTACGGTCGTCCCTGAAACATCAACTACCAGGGTTCGTATCATCCTTGATCCTTTAGTGTGAGGAACCACAATCAAATTACAATCCATACAGTCTCTTGCAATTAACCCTATGTCAGGGCTGCCATAATCGACATAAGTGGTGTGTGTTAATTGTCTTACTCATTCCACACCATGTTAGGGTCACGCCCTCCCTGTAGCACCACTTACCCAGGGGCCATGCCATCCCTAGTCATTGATGTGAGGCACCACAATCACAATCATAATCACATCCATACAACATCTCATTTCATATCTCAATTCCATGCACAATTCCATATCACATACACAACAGACAAGTCCAACAAAATAAGGGTTTACACACCCCTCAAGCAATTCACATCTAGATCATCAATTCTTATCAAATAATATACCAATAACATTCATAAATTAATATTATAATCAATGAAATTATCAAATTAATATAATTTTAACGTAAACAGTAAAACCCCCAATTATTTCAAAACCTAGCCCACAAGCACTTTTCTACAGTTTCGTTCTCCCTCTCAGATCATCATTCTTACAAATTAAATATATATTTCTAATCCTCAACACATACAGAATCTAATGGGATCCTCAATTTCTCAATTAGAAATAGTCCAATTTTTCTAAAACCTAACTTACAGGCACTTTTGATGGAATCATGCCTAGGAAGGCAAGAGGTGACATATTGAAGGAGCCAAGAGGAGTTGGCTAGACATGAAGGTTTGGGCCAGTCAGGGCCCAATGGGCCTGATGGGCCTGGGAAGGCCCAAGTTGAACTTTTCATGGGCCATATTTTGTTATAGCTATTTTCATATGCTTTGTATACATCATGTTAGTATAGGTATCATATATTTTGGTCTTGTATTTTGGACCACATAGAGTAGCATTTTAGGTTTTAGGCTTGTTGGGCCTAGTTTTGGGCTTCATGGGCCTTTGGGCTTTTGGTACCCAATATTGGGCTCATTTTCATTCTTGTAATTTTTCCTTTCCATTGTATTTGCTTGACCATTGTATTTAGGTCATTAGATTAGGAAAATACAAGGAATACTAAAGTAGGCTAATTAGGTTAAATTAGGTTTAATTTGGAAGCCATTTAAGTTACATTTGAGTCACATGTTTTGCACCTTTGGTGGCTGAACATGTGACCTCAAATTAACCCTAAATGACACTCCAAATTACACTTAGATGCACCTTAGGTACCTGAATTTTCGGAGTAGCACATGGGAGCCAAAATTTGAATTCAAATTTCAAATTTGAATTCAAATTTTGGGCGCCACATGTCACCTTTTGATTTAGGCGCCCAAAGTGTGCAAAACCATGCTTACTTAAGTGTTTCCTTCACCATTTTGTATTCACTTTGAATATTCAGAAATTTGAGAGCCATTGAGCCAAGTTTCTCCCTCAAAGTCACCGAAATTCCAAGAGAGAAAGTCTTAGAGAGTGCCTTCAAAATACCCTAGGAAAACCTATTTTCCTTCTCTTTGAAGTGTGCAATCCCTTGAGGCTTAAGCTTGGATGCTTCCTTCTATGGATTAGGAATCCTAATCCGCAGGTTCTACATCTTCTAGAGGTGTTCTACATTCGGTTTATCTCCATTGAAGTTGATCCGTGCATTAGGAGAGCTAAGGAGAAGAACATTCATCACTCCTCCTTACCATTTCCATCATTTTTGGTATCAAGAGCAAGGTTCTTCTTGGAGATAAGTTATCTTGTGTTTTGTCCGATTATTTTGCTGTTTGTGTACTCTTGTATGTCTTCTTTGAGTTTCTATTCGGATCTAATTGTTTTGAATCAAATTTGTTCCATAGATCCATTGTTTGATTGTTCTTGATTTCTTCCACAATCAAATGTTTAGGAACTTTTTGCTTGTGCTATTTTGATTTTATTTTGAGTCTCTCCATTCCTTGTATGTGTCCGTGATTGGACCTCATGCATTGCATTTAGATTTTGGTTTTGAATCTATGTTTTGTCTTAGAAGTTTGTGTTTAATCCTTATATGTTGCAAATTCCTTGAATAGCATGTTTAACCTTGTTTTTGTTTTGAATTTTGTCTCATATTTTGCTCTCGGATTTGTGTCTCTTTTGCCTCCTATATGTGCTTTTTCTTTTACCTTATTGTGTTCATGATTTGCTATTAGTCCTAACAAGTTTCCTTAGAGTTAGGTTTCCATTGTGTTCTTTAAGTTTTCAAATCACATTCTCTTGAAAATCTTCTAAACATTTTGTGACTCAAAATTTCAAGTGTAATCCTACTTCTAGTGCACTCTTCTTGTGGATTCAATTTAAAAAAAAAATGATGATTAAGAGGCTGGAAAACAGAGTTTAAAACAGAGCCTAAAAGACCTAAAAGTTGAAAAGCAAAATAGTTCAAAAAGAATCCAAACCAAAACCTAAAACTAGTGCACTAGTTTATCATTCTCACTTGAAATTTGACCTAATTTTTGGCTGATTTGTATTCTCGTTTTCTATAGCTTGGAACCTTAGAAAAATTTGAAATAAAAGGCAAAAACACTCTCTGGAATCTTAATTTGATACTGGAAAAAGAAAGAATTAAAAAAAATATATATATATAAGACAATTTAAAATACAAAAGCCGAGAGGTGTACATTGGTGAAAATTCATTTGGTTCCTTGTTATTTTTTTGGCTACTACTTTTGCTATACTTGTCCAATTGCTTTCAAATTTTTTTTGTTTTCTTCATCTACTCTAGTACCTATCTAGGATTCATTCTAACTGAGTGCTAGCTTCATTTTGGAGTCTTAATTTTCCAGTTTTACTTGTTGAACTTCTTTGAGTCTTGTCATATACACATATTACTCTTAATTTTGGTATAAGCTTTCCAAATTGTGCTTTGTTGCTTGTCTAGTTTTCTTTCAATAATTTCCTGTGCTGGAAGTGGCCTTAAATCCCTGCTCAAGGATCAAGCATTGCTCAACAAAGAGTAGGAAAAATTTTGGACACTATAATCACCAAATTTGACCTAATTTAGTGACCAAAATCCTCCTAAATTTCCTTCACTTGAGTGACCAATCCCTTCACCTTGTGAGGCAGCCACTTTAACCTCTTTGTTGTGTTTCTTTTGCAGGTCCAGGAGCATCATATTGAAGAATTAGTGGCGGATTAAACACTTGGTTAAGTGTTGGAAAATTTGCACAACAATCCGTCACTAATTGGTCACTAAAGCCATCATTTACTTGTTTTCCTAGGCTAGTTTACATTTTCGTCAAAACTCTTGTATTTTAAATCAATTTGTAAAGCTTGGAGGGAGTATTAAGAAGCTGGTCAGGTATATCTACATCCTTGATAGCATCTTACGTGTAGTACTAGTGGAAGTGGCTTGGAAATTTCATATGTTTCAAGCTTCCACTTAGGGTTATCCGACTAGCTACTGTTCTTGCTTCCTTTAAGTTTCTTGTCCTTAATTGTTTAATTTTGCTGCCTTGAAACGTCTAGAATTGTGTAGTTTATTTGTTCACGCTTAGTTTAAGTGTCAAAAGAAACAATTTGTGAAAAAGCATTCAAAATTTTTGTGAAAAGTTTTGGGGAATTGGAAATACCACAAAGGAGTTTAGTGATTTCCACTTGAAAAGGCTTGGTTATTAAGTGGCTCTTTGTAGCTCACCTCCCTTGATAGTGCAACTTGTACACTTAGACTTCCAAGTGCTATTTTCATTCCTAGAAATACCAAAAACATTTTATAACTTTTTGCATAGCATATACAAAAAAAATTCTTTTGTTTAATCATGAGAAAATATTTCTCAAGTGGTAGTGAATTAAGCTCTCCAAAAGGTTTTTCACATTCTACTCAAAGGCTTAAATCACTAACACCTTGGACAAAGCAAGAAGCTTTACAAAAAGAAAAAGAAAAACTTGAAAAAAAAGCACAAATTGCAATTTTAGAGGAAGAAATTCACATTATTAAACAAAAGAGAGAAAAACTTTTAGCAAAAGAAAAATTGAGAAAAACAAGAGAAAAAGAAAGAAAAAAGGCATTGCTCTTAGGGAAGAGTAAGGAGGAAAATAATTCCTCTAAAGGACTTGTGAGTGAAGAGAGTTGTTCTACCACTAAAAATCATTTACAAAATACTCTCTTCATAAATAAAGACCTTAACTCTTACCCTAATCTTACCACTAGTCATGAAGTAGAGATTCAAGAACAAATCATTCTAAAGAAAAATGAATCTCAACTTCAAGATGTAGTGAAGAAGGAGTGGACTACATTTAGTTCCACTTCTTGTGCTACTTCCTTGGAGGTGCCCAAGGAAGATAGCCTTCCTCTCTTTAGGAATCCTTCTACCATAGTTGTTCTAATAAAGCACCCAAATTTTGGAATATATTGTTTGATAGATACATCTTGTCATATTTCATATTCTATTTTTGATCTTATGGGAAGTTCATCTTTATTTGAACTTAATTTGCACCCTTCCCTACAAGACAAAAATAGTTTATATGAGTTTTCAAGATTTTCCAAGACATTTTATCTACCAAACAATATGATTCAAAATTGTTTAGGACGTTTTCTAGTATTCTTTTCTTTATATTTTAGGAAAAGCCTAGGCTACCATTTAGGGTATTTTAGGCAAGATATTGTCGTGTTTAAAAATCATTCTTTTCATTGTTTTAGTCATAGTGTTATTACATTCTTAGGTTTTACTTCTAGGTTATGCTTAGGAGAGGAGCCTATTTCTACTTTTAGGGAGTCTAATTTTGATAGTTTATTTTTTCTTAGGCTAGATATAAGGACTCCTCTTAGGATCCATAATCCATTTTCTCATCATAAACATGTCACCTCTTATACATGGTTTGTTGTGTATGTAGGTGATGTTTCTTATTCCATGCATCCTCGTGATTTGAGGACAAATCCTTTTCAAGAGGGAGGGGATGATGGAATCATGCCTAGGAAGGCAAGAGGTGACATATTGAAGGAGCCAAGAGGAGTTGGCTAGACATGAAGGTTTGGGCCAGTCAGGGCCCAATGGGCCTGATGGGCCTGGGAAGGCCCAAGTTGAACTTTTCATGGGCCATATTTTGTTATAGCTATTTTCATATGCTTTGTATACATCATGTTAGTATAGGTATCATATATTTTGGTCTTGTATTTTGGACCACATAGAGTAGCATTTTAGGTTTTAGGCTTGTTGGGCCTAGTTTTGGGCTTCATGGGCCTTTGGGCTTTTGGTACCCAATATTGGGCTCATTTTCATTCTTGTAATTTTTCCTTTCCATTGTATTTGCTTGACCATTGTATTTAGGTCATTAGATTAGGAAAATACAAGGAATACTAAAGTAGGCTAATTAGGTTAAATTAGGTTTAATTTGGAAGCCATTTAAGTTACATTTGAGTCACATGTTTTGCACCTTTGGTGGCTGAACATGTGACCTCAAATTAACCCTAAATGACACTCCAAATTACACTTAGATGCACCTTAGGTACCTGAATTTTCGGAGTAGCACATGGGAGCCAAAATTTGAATTCAAATTTCAAATTTGAATTCAAATTTTGGGCGCCACATGTCACCTTTTGATTTAGGCGCCCAAAGTGTGCAAAACCATGCTTACTTAAGTGTTTCCTTCACCATTTTGTATTCACTTTGAATATTCAGAAATTTGAGAGCCATTGAGCCAAGTTTCTCCCTCAAAGTCACCGAAATTCCAAGAGAGAAAGTCTTAGAGAGTGCCTTCAAAATACCCTAGGAAAACCTATTTTCCTTCTCTTTGAAGTGTGCAATCCCTTGAGGCTTAAGCTTGGATGCTTCCTTCTATGGATTAGGAATCCTAATCCGCAGGTTCTACATCTTCTAGAGGTGTTCTACATTCGGTTTATCTCCATTGAAGTTGATCCGTGCATTAGGAGAGCTAAGGAGAAGAACATTCATCACTCCTCCTTACCATTTCCATCATTTTTGGTATCAAGAGCAAGGTTCTTCTTGGAGATAAGTTATCTTGTGTTTTGTCCGATTATTTTGCTGTTTGTGTACTCTTGTATGTCTTCTTTGAGTTTCTATTCGGATCTAATTGTTTTGAATCAAATTTGTTCCATAGATCCATTGTTTGATTGTTCTTGATTTCTTCCACAATCAAATGTTTAGGAACTTTTTGCTTGTGCTATTTTGATTTTATTTTGAGTCTCTCCATTCCTTGTATGTGTCCGTGATTGGACCTCATGCATTGCATTTAGATTTTGGTTTTGAATCTATGTTTTGTCTTAGAAGTTTGTGTTTAATCCTTATATGTTGCAAATTCCTTGAATAGCATGTTTAACCTTGTTTTTGTTTTGAATTTTGTCTCATATTTTGCTCTCGGATTTGTGTCTCTTTTGCCTCCTATATGTGCTTTTTCTTTTACCTTATTGTGTTCATGATTTGCTATTAGTCCTAACAAGTTTCCTTAGAGTTAGGTTTCCATTGTGTTCTTTAAGTTTTCAAATCACATTCTCTTGAAAATCTTCTAAACATTTTGTGACTCAAAATTTCAAGTGTAATCCTACTTCTAGTGCACTCTTCTTGTGGATTCAATTTAAAAAAAAAAATGATGATTAAGAGGCTGGAAAACAGAGTTTAAAACAGAGCCTAAAAGACCTAAAAGTTGAAAAGCAAAATAGTTCAAAAAGAATCCAAACCAAAACCTAAAACTAGTGCACTAGTTTATCATTCTCACTTGAAATTTGACCTAATTTTTGGCTGATTTGTATTCTCGTTTTCTATAGCTTGGAACCTTAGAAAAATTTGAAATAAAAGGCAAAAACACTCTCTGGAATCTTAATTTGATACTGGAAAAAGAAAGAATTAAAAAAAATATATATATATAAGACAATTTAAAATACAAAAGCCGAGAGGTGTATTAATTATTAGCATGATTTGTTAGCCTTTAGTCGTGTCAAATTCATTCCAGGTGTTGGTTCTTGAACCTGAGGTTTATGTAGTTTAGGCCTCTCGCCTGTACCGGATATGATATGTTAGCCCTTAGATATGGAATACTTAGACTTTGTTTTAGGACACCTCCAACTTCTCTTTATGAGTGTTCACTATGCATACTCCGTGTATCTCTCAACATTACCTTAATGCCATATAGGTCAAGAGGAAAGAAAGGAAGGGGATATACACATATATATTTTTGGCAAAATTTTCGTTAGAAGGGATTTTTTAGAAATGGTTTTTACAAGAATGGTTGGCCGAGGTAGGCTAGTGTTTAGGTTAATAAACAAGGCGTATCCGTTATATGGAAATTGTTGTTGTACTTAGCCTTTCTATTTTTTAGAAATCGAGTGATGACTTGGGGTCGTGCTTTGATTGAATGATCCCCCTAAGCTACCTTTCGATTTTCAACTCAGGTTGTTGCTTTAACGTCCTAACTTTTGCCTAGGTCACTTGAGATGTATTCCCTAGCATACATTTTTCTTTTGATACTTACTTTTTCCTAGGTTACCCTTTTTGCTTGTGGGTCCCTTAGTGGACCTTACCCTAATTTTTGCGCAGCCCCCTTTAGTCGGTTTCCTACCGAGCTTATGTTTTTGTAGCATTCGTTTGAGATATCAAATTCCTTCTTTGTTTTATTAACCCTAGTTGTGTTTAAGTTATGCTTTCAAATTTTATTGTAAGGATATCAACCGAATGATGTCCCTATTCCAGATATGCTTTGATTATTGCGGGTTATTTAATAAGGCCTAGAGTAAAGAGAATGAAAAGAAATGAGATAGATAAATAATATTTTGATTTACACATGCCTTTTTAATGTAGCTCAAGGGCTCGGGCATGCCTCGAGTTCTTGATTCATACATAAAGAAATAGAAGGAAGGTGCCCCTTAGAGAGGCCTAGGTGGTCTAACTACTAGAGCTAGTCTTCTACTTGCTTGGATGTTGGTGCTTCAGAAGATCTTGTGTAAGGGGAGGTCCTTCAGCTTTTTCCCCATGAAGGTATTGTCGACCCATATTCTAAGCCTTTCCTAGGAAGTAACTATAGGTAGAAGCGATAATAATGCTTGGAGTAGAACTTTCATGGAGTCTTGCTTCACAAGAGGAATATTCAGGCTGCCTTTTGATTTTCAGTTTGAACAAACATTACTTTTTCTTTAGCCTTTTTTTAACATAATTCTTGCCTAGAACGCCCTTTGTGGGTTTTCGTTCTAGCGGGTTCTTAATAAGCAATGCTCTTGAGTATAATGTTTCCTCTCTCTATTGAAATTATCTTTGCAAGAAAGCTTTATTCATTTTGCCTTATGTGTTTGAGGGATTTGTCCTCTTCCTCAGGTTCTCTTTATTAGCGTGCAACTCGTTAGGAGTGTGGGTCTGTATATTCCTAGTCATTCATCCTCTCCCACTTGGATTTCACGATCCCATGACATGGATTTATCTTGTCGTTTGGGGAAAGAGTTGGCCTCTTAACAATTAACGGTTGTGACGTTCTTTTCCCTTTACCCATTCAAATCGTAACTAGTTTAACCATTAAGTATGCCCCTCTTTAGAGTGCGAGTTTGATTACCAGTGGCTTACTTCCCATTACTTCTGACTAATGCACATAGGTTAATCTCTCTTTTTATTCTTATTTATTCTTTTACAAGGAAGGATATGTTCCAAATGAATGTAATGCAAGATGCAGAGAAAGTTGAGAATTGATAAATATCAGTCTCATTGATTTGTTTATCGGTGAATGCTTAAATAGATTTTGACAGTATCAAGAATCTAAAGAAATCTTTAAGTGGCTAATGTCTATGTGAAACACATCCTATGAACGCCTAAGTCTGCACTATTTTTTTTTTGTATCAGGACTTTTGTCTTAGTAGACTCATGATTTGCCCCAAAAATTTTATTAATAAAACATTTTTGTTATAGTGGGCTTTTTTCTTTTCTTTTCCTTTTTTTTTTTTTTGCAAAAAGCGCATATTAGATTCTAAGAAGGCTTGCTTCAACAGACATATCAAAGTAAGGGCCCAACCATAATATGTTCAAAATTAATTTGGGTCTTTCTTTAGAGCGTAGATATTGTCCTATATTAGAGCATTCACTTTTCTTAACTTTCTATACATGTTGCTGCCTAATCCTTCCTTAACTAATAAAATAAAATGAATGGAAATTAATGAGCTAATATAGAATGCATGTCATTTTTTGAATAAACTTTATCATGTTTCTATTATCTAAGAGGAGATGATGCATGTTAAAGATATGGATTTTTTTATTCATTTCCTTTAAAATATGAAACTACCTATATGATGTTAATGGGATGATGACCTAAGAATTTACAAAAGGGTATAAATTTGTTTAT
Source organism: Cajanus cajan (assembly GCF_000230855.2). Lineage (NCBI taxonomy): Eukaryota > Viridiplantae > Streptophyta > Magnoliopsida > Fabales > Fabaceae > Cajanus > Cajanus cajan. The sequence goes on from NC_138521.1 coordinate 27,791,727, forward strand.
TGTCTATTTGTTTGTTTTAAAATTCCAATATACTCTTATTGAAACAAATAATAAAAACAAATGCACACACATGCTCAATCAATGTACACCCATGAACGATTACGTTCAAATCCATGGTCTAGGGTCCCTGTCAAAGAAAGTTCTTTGTATAGGAAGGTTCTAATTTTCCTCACTTGTCTTTAAAGGCTCCCAAGGCGCCTCCGTTATAGGGACCCAGTACCTCTGTCACCGTCACCTAGAAAACTCTAAGGTCTGTCGCAGTATTTCAGGCAAGAGTAATCGGTTATCACCTTGACTGTAATTTTTGACAAGGCTAGCAGGCTCTAAGGTTGTTCTTGGGTCGGTCGTATGTCAACCACTCCCTATGTTTACGCTCTCATGCCCTCGGGTATAGAGGGGATTGTTGTGTGCAAGGGTTTGTGTATAGTTGTTATCTCAAACAAGTAGGAGAATTCAAACAAACAATAGATATTAAAGCCACTCTAAAATAGATAAGCATATATTTACAAAGAAGATAAAAGATAAAGATAAAGATAAAGATAAAAAATAAAGGTAAAAGATAAAGATAAAAGATAAAAGATAAAGATGAAGATAAACAAGATAAAGATAAATATTTACAAACATGATGAAAGGGGAAAAATATTTGAAATATTATTCTTATTTTGCTAATTTCATCATTTATTTGGGTCTAACCCTCTTTAAGCTTCCTTAGTGGAGTTGCCATCTGTTGGAACCCGAAAATTTTTTATCTTACTCAGATGGTTTGGACTTTCATTTTGAAAATCTCATCGGTTAGGGAATGCCTAGAGACCAAACTAATCCCTAACCAACAGTTTTTGAAAAAGGTTCAAAGGAATCACCACCAATATTTTACTCAAAACATTGGAAAAAGTAAAGATTTTTTTTAAATCCAATAATGGCCTCAAAAACGAAAATTGGGTTCAGGGTCGGTTACATGTAAGAAAGGTATTAAACACCCTATAATGTCCTAAATCGGTACCCTATGACGAAGCTAACGTAATAAGAATTAATAATTTAAATATTAGATCCCCTTTATTAATGGTTATTTATGTACATGAAATTTAAATTACATGATTTACCCTATGGCATCTACATGATTATTCATAGGCATATAAGACTTATAAATAAAATAATAAATAAATAAATAAGTAAATTAATAAATAAAATAATAAATAAATAAATAAGTAAATTAATAAATAAAATAATAAATGAAATAATAAATAAGACAAAAGAATTTAGAACTTCCAAAGCAAGCCTTTTATAAGGGAATCTTCCCAAATGCGTGTGGGGCGCGTTTTGGCAGCCATTTGCTCTACAAAATCCTCACTATCACTCAGAGATTTATAGAGAGGGGGGAGGAAGCTATGCAACTTTTCTTTTTCAATCCCTTGGCCAGAGGGTTTCTTATATAGCCAACTAGGAGACAGAAACATAAGAGAGTTATCCGATGTGGGACTAAATTTTATAAAAATGCAATCTTTTTTCTAGGCATCATGGAGGACCTCCAAAGAACTTGTTAACTGTCGGATAGGGCTGATGTTTTTATGGTATCCTCAAAATATATTTATCTTCAAATTCAACGGTTAGATCGTTGAAATTAGGTATGTGGTGAGAGATACTATTATAACAAAAATGTTGTCTGGTATAAGACTCATATTTTTCAGCTTCAATGCGAGGCCTCTAGAGAAACCATTAAGCGTTCGATCATGCTAAAAATTTGAAAATATCTTCTTAATACATTTATCTTTAACTTCAACGGTCTGATCATGTAAATTAAGACTTTAGCGATGGATATTATCAGACCAAAAATGCTGCCCAACATAAATTTTTCTGAAAAAGGGGAACGAGACGTTCTCGTTTTGGAACGGTCCGTTCTCGTTAACACACTAGGAACAACCTGTTCTACACTAGGAATGATCCGTTCTGCCCTTTTTTTTAATGCCCTATTGATGCATGTCATGTAGCTCGAGTTTTTTCCTAGAATGTGAATTCATTTTTTACCTTCAGGAAATTAATCTGTGCATGTTTACCTATCGACACGGACAACTTGTCTTTTATTTGTTCCTTCGTTTGGTCGTTTACCAGGACGTCTTCCTCTGTATCACGTCTTGGTCATATCTCGGTTAGATACTTCTAGATCCTTCTTTGGAAATGCCCTAATCCATTTCTTGTGATTATTCACTATACATTCTCCGTGTGCCTCTAGATCTTCTTTTTTAATGCCATGAGAGTCAAGGAAAAAGAAGAGGGACGTACATTTTTGTAAAAAGATTATTTTAAAGGATTTTTTTATAGTGGTTTTTAAAAGCACGGCTGGCTAGGGTAGGCTAGTGTTTAGGTTAATAAGCAAGGCATGTGCCTAGCCCTTTTTCTTTAGAGGTCAAGCGATGAAGGATTATGCCTTTTTTTATTTAATGATTCCCCTTGAGCTACCTTTCAGTATTCAACTTAGATTGTTGTTTTGGTATACTAACTTTTGCCTAGGTTACCATATATGTGTTCCCTAGCGGACATTTTTCTTTAAGTCCTTACTTTTGCCTAGGTTACCTTTGTTGCTTATGAATTTCCAAGTGGACCTTGCCCTAACTTTTTCATAGCCCTCTTAGTGGGTTTCCTGTCGGGCATTTGTTTTTTGCAAAGTTCGTTTTGAAGATGTGAAACTTTTTTTTTATTTGATGTTATCAACCCCAGTCATGCTTTAAATTGTGTACGAGTATTCTTTTGTTATGTTATGCGCGGGACTATTGTTTGAGTAATGTCCCTATTCTGGATATGCCTTGCTTATTTTGGTTGATTAATAGGGTCTAGATTTATAAAGACGGAGAAGAAGTGAGATAGGAATTGTAGACCCCTAAAATTGTCCGGGTAGGAAATAAAGCTTGAAGACTCTTGAGGACTGAAGGAAAGTCAGCCAGAAGGACTCATGGAAGGCCCTAGGAGGATTCTCTGTAGGTCTAGAGGTCTTGTAATAGCTCAAAATAAGGAAGTGGAGGGAATGAAGCCCAATACGGCCTCCCAAAAGTTCAGTACGGCCGTATTGAACATTTTGAACTACAATACGGCCGCACTGAACTCAATACGGCCGTATTGAGGTTTCTTGAACTTCAATACGGCCGCACTGAACTCAATACGGCTGTATTGAGGTTTCTTGAACTTCAATACGGCCGTACTGAATTCAATACGGCCGTATTGTAGTTCAAAACTTCAATACGGGCCGTATTGACTCCAGGGCCCGTATTGCGCCTGTTCCCTATAAATAAGACGTCATTTGGACGTCATTCCACACTTTTACACTGAGTTTTAACCCTCTTCTTGAGTATTCTGGGTTTTTTTGAGCAGTGCTCTGCCTAGAAATCACTCGGAGAGTTGATCCGACAAAGTTCTCGAGTTCTGAGCTTTTTGCTTGAGTCTCGAACTGAGTCGAAGGGAAATCCTCCGGATTTCCATAGTTAAAATTTTCTAGGAGGGAGCGAGCGGGCTTGTAGAGCGAGGGAACGCCAAAAAGCTTCCCAGTTTTACTTGAATATAAAAGCACGCTTCAAAGGTTTCTTCTTAAGTCCTTCCTTTTACTGCTTTCTGTGTGTATATTTAACTGTCATCATGTAGATAGTTAAGTTATAATTGTTTAGAATAAATAGGGGTAATTTAGTAATTTCGCACTATTATTTTTAGAAATAATCTGTCATAGGGAACCCGAAAGGGGCGCTGTGGGGTGCTAACACCTTCCCCACGCGTAACCGACTCCCTTACCCGACTCTGGTTGTCATGGCCGAAGTCGATTTTTGAATCGATTGCCTTAAACTTCTTTTTCCAATGTTTTGAGTAAAACATTGGTGGCGACTCCATGAACCCTTCCTTTTTATGAAAACCGCTAATCCATGGAGGGTCCCGCTTGGGATTAACATGGATTGGTGAGCCTTTTAATAAAATTGCTCGTTTGACGAGGTCTCAGTTTGAGAATAAGTCATTCTAGCAATCCATATTTTTAAACAAATAAAAGAGTCCAACCATCCTTCGCGAATGCCGAAAGCCCGTTTCGGGCCTGTGGCGACAGATGGCGACTCTGCTGGGGAAGCCTCGAGAGTCAGTCCCATTTAGTGACAGATTATTTTTAACAAATAATAGTTAAAATTACTTCATTACCCCTTGATTGTATGATAACATGCTTTATTTATATGGCTTTAATAATTGTTGTATGTTTAATTTTCCGCAATTGTTTGAAATACAAACTGCACACGAACCTTTGCACACAACAGTTCCCTCTATACCTGGGGGCATGAGTGGTAAGCCATAGGGAGTGGATGTTAGTACGGCCGGTTGTCGAATGGGTCTATAGGTGCCCGTAGACCGTTGTCGGAAAACATCACTCAAGGTGATAACCATGAACTCAAGTCCGACAGTGCGTTGGAACTTTCCATCGACTTACGACGAGAGGAATTGGGTCCCTATAATGGGGGCACCTTGGGGGCCTCAGACCAGTGAGAACAGTTAGAACTTCCTTGAATATGCACTTTTCTGCAGGATACCCCTACCTCGTGATTCGCTCGTGACTGTTCGTGGATGAGTGAATTGTTTGTGCATTGATTATGTGACATTGTATGAGCATACATTGCATTTCTTTAAACATACAACATTCCTATTCTTTTAAAATAAGAATAAATAGAAATAAGAATCTTCCATTACATGGTGTTAACATCTACCATCATCACATTCATGTAGGTAGTTTCCCTTTTCACCCAAAAAAATACAAAAAACAAAATACCCAAAAAAAGAAAGAAAAAAAAAAGGGTTATTTATCCAAACCAAGCAATATCATGCATCATCTTAGGGACATCCCAAAACATGATAATGCTTAGTTGAATAAACACAATGCATGCATATTCAACGTCATCATCTCATGTCATGCATTCTTATCAAAGATCATGGAGGGATCTAGGTTTGCATTTCATACATCCCTCCCAATAAATCATTAATAAACATTAATAAAAAGAAAGAAATAATCGATGCGTATGTTCAAGATGGATCGCACGCCATTTGTTATTAAGTGTAAGCCAACAACCGCGCCAAGCGAGCACACATCAACTCCGTTGTTGGTAATCAAGACGAATAAAGGGGAAGGTCCGACACCATTAAGGATCACTGCTCCAAGACCTTTCCCCTACGAATCAAAATAAGGCTGTGCCGTGGATATACGACATCCATTTTTCTACCGACAGCGATTTCTCTAACATCGCTGGACTTGGGGGCATGACTAGGAGTGGGAGGATCTACACTCCCGAAGATCTGCACGACAAAGCTCCCAAGAATAAAGGAAAAGAAAAAGAGAAAACCGAGGAAAACAAAGAATCCGAGGAGGAGACTAATGAGCTGTTAAAATATATCCGACAGAGCGAGTACTCCATCATGGATCAACTTCATAAGACGCCAGCAAAGATTACTCTGTTGTCGTTGATCCTATGCTCCGAACCGCATCGGCAAGCTCTGTTGAAAGTCTTGAACGAGGCATATGTGTCGCACACTATCTCCCAAGACAAATTTGAGGGGATTGTTAGTCACATCACGGCTAATGATCACCTCACTTTCACCGATGAAGAGATCCCCGCTGAGGGACCGAACCACAACAAGCCCTTGCACATCTCTGTAAAGTGCAAGGAGTATCACATCACTAAAGTCTTGGTAGATAATGGACTTCCTTGAATGTGATGCCAAAAAGAACGCTTGATCAAGTGGCAATCAAGGGAGTCCAAATGCGCCCGAGCAACATGATCGTTCGAGCCTTCGACGGTTCTAAAAGAGAAGTGGTGGGAGAAATCAATCTTCCAATCCAAATTGGACCCACTATCTTTAATGTCGAATTCCAAGTGATGGACATTACTCCTGCATACAGCTGTCTCCTCGGCCGACCTTGGATTCATGATGCGAAAGCTGTTCCTTCTACGCTCCACCAGAAAGTCAAGTTCATAGTGGGTGACAAACTGGTGACTGTACAAGCTGAAGATGACATACTCATCAGCAAGCCATCCGCCATACCTTACGTGGATGCAGCGGAGGAAGCTCTACAAACCGCCTTCCAAGCATTGGAGATTGCCAATGTTGAAACGTTTCCCCGAGAAATGAAGAAGGTAGCCCATATGCTCACCAAGAATGGATACTTGCCTGGACAAGGACTTGGCAAGGATTCCCAAGGAATTCCCGAGCTACCCGTTATCAAGGATAATCCGGGGAGACAAGGGTTAGGATACAACCCTAATAAAGATCAAAGGACGAAGAGGAACCAAGATCCTTCTCGACGTTCTTTAAGCCAGATCTTTAGGAAGGCCGGTTCACAAGCGTCAAGGCCGGTCGTCGTCATCAAGTGCTCTTCTCCTTCCAATAGGGATGTATAGACCTGATGACTATTAGAGATTACTCCTCGGGGACAGCCCGACCCCCGAGCCTCGATAGGGCACATGTTTCCATTATGATTATAATAAAATCATTCTTTATTATTTCTTGCTGCTTCTTTTCTTGCTTACAATAAATTTCTAAACCACATTATTTTTAACCCTGTTTGAATAAGCATGAATGAGGTTAAGATTGTCTTAATAACAATAAACCCGCATCATTTTTATGTGGAAGTGTGCGTGACAACTTAGAGCACCTTTCCTTGGCCTCGACAAGTGCCATCATGGATAAAAAGAAAATCCTTTAAAAACAAGAATCATAAAAACAAAAAAAGCTCGGCAGGAAACCCAAAAAGGGGGCTGCGCAAAAATAAGAGCAAAAGACCCGCTAGGAATCCCACGAAAGGGTGACCTAGGCAAAAGTTAGGGTTGCAAAAATGAACAAAAACAAAAGTCCGCTAAAACGCCACAAAAGGGTGTTTTAGGCAAAAATAAGGACAATCAAAAAAACAAAAGAAATCCATGATGGTACCACGAGCCGAATTCAAGAAAGGTTCAAGGGAAGCTATCTAAGTTGTCAAAATCACAACGTCAATAAACAAAGATTTTCTTAACTTCATAAGTGTTTAATCAAACAAGCCTAAACACAATAAGCCTACCTTGGCCAGCCATTCTTACAAAAACCATTTTTCAAAATAAAAATAAAACCCCTCTAAAACACAAACTTCAGAACAAAAAATATCTTTCCTTTCTTTTCTCTCTTGTCCCAAACGATTTTAAGATAATCTAGTGGAAACATGGAGATATAGTGGTCAATAGGAGGGTTGACATGTCTTCTAAAGGAAGGGAAGAATCACTGGGTTGATGACACCCATCTCAATATAACACGCATCATTCCTCGGTTACAGAAGTCGGCAGCGCACAGTCCGTCTTGAGGAATGGCAGAATCCAAACAAAAAACGCATCGGTTAATTCTTTTGAAAGATAAATCAAATATAATTAGGTGCATCATACATCACATACATGCATACAGATGATAGGTGTAATGGAAGATCACTTATTCTCTGTTTATTCAAAAAAAAAAAAAAAAAATCAAACTTCAGAAAAAACAAATGCGCCCGTATCATGTTCAGTACACCCGTACTAAAAATCGGGTTATGAACAAATTTTCAACTCAATACGGGCGTACTGAAATGGATATGGTCGTATTAGCCACAAAGAAATTTTCAAAGACCTCTTCATGAGGCAATTGCATAAAATAGAAAAATAGAAAAATTGCTTGTGTATGACAACAGTCAACAGAAAAAGCCAAAAACATCGATAAAAGGCAAAATACAGAAAAAGTCAAAATTCGACAAAAAAGGCAAAGATTCCGCATCATACAGAATAAATGAGCCTGGAGAGGCTTGCCGAAACAATACTCATACAGAATAACTGAGCCTGGAGAGGCTTGCCAAAATAATACTCTCACAGAATAATTGAGCCTGGAGAGGCTTGCCGAAATAATACTCCCACAGAATAATTGAGCCTGGAGAGGCTTGCCGAAATAATACTCCCTCATCAGAATAACTGAGCCTGGAGAGGCTTGCCGAAATAATACTCTCACAGAATAACTGAGCCTGGAGAGGCTTGCTGAAATAATACTCTCTCAGAATAACTGAGCCTGGAGAGGCTCGCCGAAATAATACCCTCTCAGAATAATTGAGCCTGGAGAGGCTTGCCGAAATAATACTCTCTCAGAATAACTGAGCCTGGAGAGGCTCGCCGAAATAATACTCTCTCAGAATAAATGAGCCTGGAGAGGCTCGCAGAAATAATACTCCCCAGAGAAACCTCAGCTTAAGCTCATGGAACAAATCCCCAGCGAGAGCTATCAAAGCAAGATCGTCAAAATCCCCAATGGAAGCGCGATCATCCAAAACAAAATATTCAGTCAAAGGACTTCAAACTTCCTCAGTAGAAGATAGCTCTCTGACTCAAGCGCTGAGTGAGGCTAAGCCTGCAGAGGCTTCCTAAATAATACTCTGGGATACATAAGATCCCCAAATCCCCAGTCGCCTACCAAGAGGCACCCTTTCAAAAAAGCAAAATCACAAAAGATCAATAAACCATTCCCCAAGTGGAATTCGGCTCTCAGCCAACCACTAAACATCAAGATGATTTGCCTAACAGAAGAGGTCAATCAAAAATCAACATCCAGAATCCCCAGCGGATAACAGCCTACACAGAGGCAGCAAAAATCAGAAAATCCAAAAGAGATACCCGAATAAGGATAACCGGGATACTCCACCAACGTCAAAGGACGTCAGCCAAACATAAGGCATCGCTCAATTCAAGAAGAGCATCTGTGTCTACACCCCAAGGAGTCAGAAATTCCCCATGGGTACCAACTATGCAAATGCAAGTTGGGGCACAAGAACCTATGAATGACTGCACATCCCCTAGACGGATCCCTGCGTTATCCAGCCCTCAGTGGCACAAAATCAGAAAAAACCATCGAAGCAGCATAGTGGACTGTGGAGACAAAAAATCATCTCAAATCCCTGGAGAGGGTAAACTCGCATTGCCGAAGTGATCAGAAGACACGGACGCAGACCCCGGAGAGGGCAAACTCAGTTGCCTAGGTCGTCAGAGACAACCGAAGCAAAGTCTGGAGAGACGGTACTCAAAGTCTGGAGAGACGGTACTCAAAGTCTGGAGAGACGATACTCAAAGTCTGGAGAGACGGTACTCAAAGTCTGGAGAGACGGTACTCAAAGTCTGGAGAGACGGTACTCAGAGTCTGGAGAGACGGTACTCAGAGTCTGGAGAGACGGTACTCAAAGTCTGGAGAGACGGTACTCAGAGTCTGGAGAGACGGTACTCAAAGTCTGGAGAGACGGTACTCAAAGTCTGGAGAGACGGTACTCAAAGTCTGGAGAGACGGTACTCAAAGTCTGGAGAGACGGTACTCAGAGTCTGGAGAGACGGTACTCAGAGTCTGGAGAGACGATACTCAGAGTCTGGAGAGACGGTACTCAAAGTCTGGAGAGACGGTACTCAAAGTCTGGAGAGACGGTACTCAAAGTCTGGAGAGACGGTACTCAAAGTCTGGAGAGACGGTACTCAAAGTCTGGAGAGACGGTACTCAAAGCCTGGAGAGGCGCTACTCAGCTACCCAGTTGTCGAGAGCACCGAGGTATGCACAAGCCTGGAGAGGCGGTTCTCAGCTACCCAGTTGTCGAGAGCACCGAGGTATGCACAAGCCTGGAGAGGCAATACTCAGCTACCCAGTTGTCGAGAGCACCGAGGTATGCACAAGCCTAAGAGGCAATACTCAGCTACCCAGTTGTCGAGAGCACCGAGGTATGCACAAGCCTGGAGAGGCGGTACTCAGCTACCCAGTTGTCGAGAGCACCGAGGTATGCACAAGCCTGGAGAGGCGGTACTCAGCTACCCAGTTGTCGAGAGCACCGACTTATGCAATGAGCCTGGAGAGGCGACGACTAATACTCAACCTGGAGAGGCTACTCAACAATTTTCCACCGGAAGACACTACAAGTCGGAAGGATGGCTTATTCCCCGGACAATTGGGTCAACTCCTTTACTTGTCAATCGATACACCAAAAAGACCATTTGACTAAGTAAAGGGGGGCAGCTGTAGACCCCTAAAATTGTCCGGGTAGGAAATAAAGCTTGAAGACTCTTGAGGACTGAAGGAAAGTCAGCCAGAAGGACTCATGGAAGGCCCTAGGAGGATTCTCTGTAGGTCTAGAGGTCTTGTAATAGCTCAAAATAAGGAAGTGGAGGGAATGAAGCCCAATACGGCCTCCCAAAAGTTCAGTACGGCCGTATTGAACATTTTGAACTACAATACGGCCGCACTGAACTCAATACGGCCGTATTGAGGTTTCTTGAACTTCAATACGGCCGCACTGAACTCAATACGGCTGTATTGAGGTTTCTTGAACTTCAATACGGCCGTACTGAATTCAATACGGCCGTATTGTAGTTCAAAACTTCAATACGGGCCGTATTGACTCCAGGGCCCGTATTGCGCCTGTTCCCTATAAATAAGACGTCATTTGGACGTCATTCCACACTTTTACACTGAGTTTTAACCCTCTTCTTGAGTATTCTGGGTTTTTTTGAGCAGTGCTCTGCCTAGAAATCACTCGGAGAGTTGATCCGACAAAGTTCTCGAGTTCTGAGCTTTTTGCTTGAGTCTCGAACTGAGTCGAAGGGAAATCCTCCGGATTTCCATAGTTAAAATTTTCTAGGAGGGAGCGAGCAGGCTTGTAGAGCGAGGGAACGCCAAAAAGCTTCCCAGTTTTACTTGAATATAAAAGCACGCTTCAAAGGTTTCTTCTTAAGTCCTTCCTTTTACTGCTTTCTGTGTGTATATTTAACTGTCATCATGTAGATAGTTAAGTTATAATTGTTTAGAATAAATAGGGGTAATTTAGTAATTTCGCACTATTATTTTTAGAAATAATCTGTCATAGGGAACCCGAAAGGGGCGCTGTGGGGTGCTAACACCTTCCCCACGCGTAACCGACTCCCTTACCCGACTCTGGTTGTCATGGCCGAAGTCGATTTTTGAATCGATTGCCTTAAACTTCTTTTTCCAATGTTTTGAGTAAAACATTGGTGGCGACTCCATGAACCCTTCCTTTTTATGAAAACCGCTAATCCATGGAGGGTCCCGCTTGGGATTAACATGGATTGGTGAGCCTTTTAATAAAATTGCTCGTTTGACGAGGTCTCAGTTTGAGAATAAGTCATTCTAGCAATCCATATTTTTAAACAAATAAAAGAGTCCAACCATCCTTCGCGAATGCCGAAAGCCCGTTTCGGGCCGGTGGCGACAGGAATCATGGCATTAAGAGAAAACTTCGATTTACATGTGCCTTTTTATTGTAGCTCGTGGGCCCGGGTGTGCCTCGAGTTCATGATTCATACACAAAAATATGGAAAAGATTATTTCCTTAGAAGAGCCTAGTTGATCTAACCACCAAGATTATTCCCCCGCTTTCTTGGATACCGACTCTTCAAAAAATCTCATACAAAGCCAAAACGTTTGACTCTTCCTTTCTGAGGTTTGTTGTCGGTTCATACCCCAAGCCCCGTCACCCTGTATTGCCTATGTAATTTGGAAACCCTTTTATTCCCTAGGTGTCTTTACTGAGCCCTTGTCCTAGTCGGTAGCCATTTTTGAATAAAATCTAGGCTGCTAGATTCATCTTGTTCGAGATTTTCTTAACATGGGCAATCTCTAATGCTTGGAAAGTTGTCTCCAAAGCTTCTTTAGTTGTCTCTACGTATGGGATGGTCAACGGTTTACTGATAATCATGTCTTCTTCTGCTTGCATGACTATCAGCTTATCATCAACTATGAATTTAACCTTCTGATGAAGAGTGGAGAGTACCACCTTTACTTGATGTATCCACGGCCTTCCAAGGAGACAACTATAAGCGGGACCAATATCCATCACTTGGAACTCTACATCGAAAATGGTGGGTCCTACTTGGATAAGTAAGATGACCTCTCCCATTACTTCCCTTCAAGACCCATTGAAAGCTCGGATGATCATGTTGCTTGGTCGCATTTGGGCCTCCTTGACTGTTAGCTTGTTGAAGGTGCTCTTTGGTAGCACGTTCAAGGAAGACCCGTTGTCTACCAAAACCTTGGCGATGAGAAACACCTTACATTTTACAGAGATATGTAAGGGTTTATTATGGTCTACTTGTCCATTTGGTATTTCATTATCAGTGAAGGTCAAGTTATCATTAGTCGTGATGTGGCTTACAATCCTTTCAAAATTGTCTTGGAAAATGTGATGTGCAATGTAGGCTTCATTTAAGACCCTCAATAGGGCCTTTCGATGTGGCTCTAAGTTCATGGTCAACAAAAGTAATGTAATCTTTGTTGGGGTGTGGTTGAGCTGATCAATAGAATATTCACTCTGTCAAATGAATTTGAGGAGTTCATCCTCTTTGTCGAGTTCTTCGCTCCCCTCTTCTTTATCCTTGACTTTGGCGGTCTTATTTTCTGAATCTTTAGGAGTATAGACTCGTCCATCCCTAGCCATTCCCTCAATCCCATTAACATTTGATGAATTTGTTAATGGTAGACTTTGCACATCATAGATCCATGGCACTACTCTATCACTTTCATATGGGAAAGGACTTGGTGCTCGAATTGTCAACTTGGGCGTGCTTCGACCCTCGTCCTTTTACGTGCTTGCTGGTTTTATGTGAAGTGTTCCCCGATTTGATGTGTCGGGCTTGCATTTGATCACCAATAATTTCATTATCTAGTTATCATGCAAAAATTAGATTTCCCTTTTTCATTCTTTATTAATTATGGGGATGGCCTATGTTCTAAATGAAATGCAATATAGGATGAAAAGACAATTGAGGAATTCAAAAATATCATACTTATTGATTTGTTTGTTTAGAGAACATTCTTTATACAATGCTTTTCAATATGCTTTGACAATATCATAGGAGTGAAGTTAGCGGAAAAACACATAGAATGGGGGGGTTGAATATGTGTGTATGTGTGAACAAAGGAATTTTTAAAAACGTTTTCACAAGGAAGTTCTTTTTCGTCCAGTAAAAATATTATTTTGAATGCTTAACAGAAATTGTGCAGAATTGGTTCAATAAAAGATTTTTGCGTTAGAGAGTTTATCGTCTGTACAGAGACAATGCTTCTTAAAAGAAAATCGTTCTTTAAGATAATAAATTAAACAAGTGTGGTTTTCGTCTGAAGATAGTTGTAATGAATGATAAACATTGGACGAAGTTTTCAGTATGGTAAATCAACTAAACAAAATTGCGTTTGAGACATAGAGAAGTAGTGTGCAAGTATTTTTATACTAGTTCGCTCAAACTAAGCTACATCCAGTCTCTTTCAATTGAAGGATTCCACTAGATTTTCAATGAAGTGCAAGTATTATTTGTTCTGCCTCTTCAGGCTAGCAGTGAGTATTCTCGACCACTCCTGGTTGGCTAGCTTCACTCACTAGCTCTAGTATTCTTTGTTCAGCCTCTTCAGGCTCTCAGTGAGTATTATCGACCACCTCCTGGCCTGCTAACTTCACTCATTAGCGCTAGTATTCTTTGTTCAGCCACTTTTGGCTCTCAGTGAGTATTATCGACCACCTCCTGGCCTGCTAACTTCACTCATTAGCGCTAGTATTCTTTGTTCATCCACTTCTGGCTCGTAGTGAGTATTCTTTAACAAGCCTCTCCAGGCTTATACAAGTATTCTTTCCCTAGCCTCTTCAGGCTTTAAAAATGATGGATATATGGTTTGGTTTGAGTGTTTGGTTTACTCTCACAGATAGGATACAAAAGTTTCTACATTCACTAAGGTTCATGTTTCTAAGTTACATTTAGAACTCCTTAGTCTACAAAGATAAATACACTACGGTACATTTGACTCTATAAGCTCTGTCTCTGGTTTCATTACTTCATGGGCTTGATATCACTCTTCGCTCATCTTTGCCAACCTTTTAAGGTTTAAAGTCATGATATATATAGTCTTGCAAAATTTGCCCGTTGCGAGTGTCCGTTGAAGCGGATGTAGTCATTCATGACTAGTTCGATCTTCTCATTTTATGCATTAGATATTTCATTAAATGTTGCTTCCTGTTTATAGACATTGCGTGAAGTCGTCTACATTTGTTAGTTGTTGTCTCTAACTTTAACTAAGACCTAGGAACTTTTTGTCCTTTTCTGGTCATCGTAGCTGTAGAGCGTTGTCCTTATCTGAAAAAGTGATGTACTTTTTCTGATACATGCATGCTTTTATTTTTGGCGTGCTATTCTTCTTCTTCTTCACTTCCTTTAATCACGCAATCATGTTGAGAGCTTTTAAATGATCGTAGACGATGCCTGAATTGTTTTGAGACTTGATTCTTCAAATACTAGTATGGCAGTCTTCGTCTGCATTTGATAATCCATGTGTATTTCAAGTCTTGATCTTCGTCTGAGCATTAGTCATTAATGCTTTGGCTTTCTCGAGTCTGGTTAACATTGTAGATGGACAGACTTTGTTTCCATCTGGAATACTTTTCAGTTTGTGTTGTTCTTCGTTTGATGTGTAGTTGACTTTCTTCTAATCTTTGACCAACCTTCCTCTGAGTCTTTATGTTGTTCTTAAGGTTGTCCTTGACACACCTTCGTCTGATATTTAACTCATCATCGTCTAGTGCACATTTCATATTCTATCACTACTAGAAGGATTGTATTCTAAGTCGGTTATTTTGCCATATCTACATCGGTTTTAAAACCGACTTAGATAAGGCCGACATAGATACTGACTTAGATGTATTTATACATTTAAGTCGATTTTCACAAAACTATCTTAGATGTGCACATAAATACATCTAAGTCAGTTTTTACGTAGAACCGTTATAGATTGTATTTTTTTTAACCAGGTTAATTTTTAAAATAAAACTGATTCAATTATAAATAACTTGCAAAAACTGATTCAATTATCCAATGTAAGAGAAACCAACAGAGACCAATTTGGGATCGTTATCATTATAGAAATGGCTCAATTACATCATTATATAATATATATAATTCTAAAGAAACAATATACTTGGAAACCAAGAGAGGCTAATCTAGTATCCATAAAGAAGAGTTTTTCTCTTACAAGGAGAAGAGAAGCTCAAAAAAATTAGGTCACACTACATTAGACATGCACTGGGTAGCCTAATACTGAAACCATATTCACCTATTTCTAAATTTTACATGTAATACTAGACCTTTCAACGTGATCTATTTCTAAATTTTTCTAAAAACAAATTTCCCCAATGAATCTGAATGTCTTCCAATTTGGTTTCCCCCAATGGTGTATCATCTTCAAAAAGCTACAACATATATACATCATATATTAGTTACATCATAAAAAGCATTAAAAGAAATTAACAATATTTTTAAATGTACCTCACTCCAACCATTTGTTACTCCCCCTTCAATTATTTCTGACATCTAATTCATGACATAATATCCACATTCATAATGTCCTTGTTGTTTATAACTCTAAAACGAACACCAAATAAAGTAGTATAAATAGTTTTGTTTAATTAAGGTAATAAAAGAATTTGTTAGGCATATTGACTTTAATTACGAACCACTTACTTACAATGGGGTAAATCCATTCTAAGTTCTTTGATAGTGCAGTAGATATACCACTCATGACATTATACACAGCCATAACACTAAAGAAAATAAAATGAACGTAAGTTACATAATTAAAATTTTATAATAAAGAGCACAAAAGTAAAAAACGTATTACAAATTAAAGTTTACCTTTTAACTAAATGTTTGACATGTATAGTGGTCTTATGATGCAAAGAATAAAACCATACAACAACATTACTCATAGGACAAAGAACCAACAGCTGCCAATGATTTTTACATTGAGCCAAAATTAGTTAAAGAATATATATATAAATTACATAAATTAAATGCAATAAGAAACATGTACTTACTGATCAATGTAAGGAGCCAAGTAAATTTGCTTCTTGGAGTTCTTTATCCTATCATTTATATAATTTATAGCCTCCTCTTTCTTATTTGGGGCTCCAAAAATCCATACAATTCATCATAGCCATGATCTTCAATTTTTTGATTTAGATAACTAAAATTTATAAAAGAAAAGTAATTTAGAATGAATCATAATTAATTAAATAAATATTGATACTAATAAGAATTGTAGTTACAACATCCAAAATTGTATGATTGAGATGTTAAGCATTTTTCGTTCTATTAATTCACGTATATCATCAAATGTAATATAAAACACAAAATCATTAGCACCAACACCAAATAGACTTCCAGGACATATCACCTGAAATGGTCAAGTTGGATAAGTAACCAACCTAAAACAAAAAAAAATGTTAAATAGTCTTTATATAAGTTGGACAAAGTCACCTTAAATGGGTTGCCATAAGTTAAAGTCAATGATGCCTCACGCAAATCACATATAGGATCATTACTGGGTTTGGACCTATGAACTGTTGGAATATCCTGTGTCTTCTTAGATGATGAAATATGTCTCACAAGACGTCTTGGCCATGAAATGAAAGTCTATAGGGCCTGTGTAACAGCCCAATTTTCACTGGGCCAAAAGCCCAATTAAGGTAGTTTAGTAGCCCGGAACGGGCCGTTCCAAATTACTAAATAGACCTACTTTTGGGAGCCCTGAACGGGCCGTTCCAGATTTCAGAAATGGCCTTTGAACCTTATTTGAGAACGGGTCGTTCTGGTTTCGGAACGAGCCGTTCCAAAATATGACTGTTGAGAGTTTTAATGCAAACCCCAGAACGGGCCGTTCTGGTTTGAGAACTGGCTGTTCTACATGTGAATTTTATACATGACGTGAGATTTCAGAACGGGCCGTTCCGGATTTGAAACGGGCCGTTCCGCGAATCCTGATGCTTATAAATTGAGTGTTCTGGCACTCCTAAAAGGATATTTTTTTCAGTTCTGACTTCTTTCAGTTATGACTTCTTTCTTCTACATTCTCTTCTTTCCCTTCTACACTCTCTGAAGATTGAGGGGCACTTAGAGGAAGAGACCAAGAGATCTCTGTTTTGGTTTCAACTGCTGTTTATCCAGGTACGGGGGAAAATGGAATTATTTATATGTAGAGTTACATGAGGGAATTGGGTAGAGGAAGAGCCCTTAAGATTATGAGTAATTTTATAATTATTTCTGTTTGGAGAATTATTGGTTTTATGTGATTTTGTATGAATTTAGGATTATGAATATATATTTTATTTGTAAAAATGATGCTCTGGGAGAAAGAACTAAATTATAGAAAAGTGTCTGTAAGTTAGGTTTTGGAAAAATTGGATTATTTTTGTTTGAGAAATTGATGATCCCATTAGATTCTGTATGTGTTGAGGATTAAAAATATATATTTAATTTATAAGAATGATGATCTGAGAGGGAGAACGAAACTGTAGAAAAGTGCCTGTGAGCTAGGTTTTGGAACAATTGGGGGTTTTACCGTTATGTTGAAATTATATTAAATTGGTAATTCCGTTGAGTATTATATTAATTTATGAATGTTATTGTTATATTACTTGATAAAAATTGATGATTTAGATGTGAATTGCTTGATGTGTATGAAACCCATTATTTTGGACTTGTTTGATGTGTTTATGGTATTGAGCTGTGAGATGAGATATTGTATGGATGTGATTATGATTGTGGTTCCTCACACTAATGACTAGGGATGGCACGGACCCTGGGTAAGTGATGCTACAGGGAGGGCGTGACCCTGGCATGGTGTGGGATGAGTAAGACAGTTAACACGTATCACTTATGTCAAATATAGCAGCCCTGACATAGGGTTAATTGCAAGAGATTGTGTGGATTGTGATGTGATTGTGGTTCCTCACATTAATGACCAGGAATGGCACGGCCCCTGGGTAAGTGATGCTACAGGTAGGGATGGCAACGGGGCCGGGCGGGTACGGGTTTCATGATACCCGTCCCCGTCCCCGCAACTGAAACCCATACCCGTCCCTGTCCCCATACCCGTCGGGTATGTAAATTTTGTCCCATCCCCGTCCCCGTCGGGTATCGGGTATACCCGTACCCGTACCCTACTCGTAAAAAAAATAATTTTTTTTTAAATTATCCAATGCATCTCTCTGTTGAATCTATAAGATTGGCATGAACACAAACAACATTGAGAAGCAAATAATATAGAAATAGGTACAGGAGGAAATGTCATGGTAGGTTTTTCGTTAAACTAAAAATCAAATAAATAAAAGTTAGAAGTATTCAACAATCTGGATCCTATTCGAAAAGCAAAACCCCAATTGAAGCTGCAAGGATCTTCCTGAACGGCGACGGCCACGCGGGCGAGGTTAGCGTGGCTGCGGTGCACCACGGCGGCGAAGCGTGAGAGGGATGAGAGGCAGAGGTCCGGGTATAGCGTGGTGTTGCATCTTGCTCGGATGAAGTCGATGTCGCCAGAAGCGTCGGGTGCGGCGGTGACGGCGGTGGCGGATGGGGTGAAATGGGAGAAGGTGACTGTGAATGTGAAGAGATTCAAGAACAAATTATTCTAAAGAAAAATGAATCTCAACTTCAAGATGCAGTGAAGAAGGAGTGGACTACATTTAGTTCCACTTCTTGTGCTACTTCCTTGGAGGTGCCCAAGGAAGAAAGCCTTCCCCTCTTTAGGACTCCTTCTACCTTAGTTGTTCTAATAAAGCACCCAATTTTCGGTTTACATTGTTTAGTAGATACAACTTGTAATAATCTATATTCTATGTTTGATCTTATGGAAAGTTCTTACTCTTTTGAACTTAATACGTTTCCTTCCCTACAAGACAAATATAGCTTATATGATTGTGAGTATCTAGTAAACAATCAAATCCAAAATTGTTTAGGGCGTTTTCTAGTGGTATTTTCTTTATATTCTAGGAAAAGCCTAGGTTACCATTTAGGGTACTTTAGGCAAGATGTTGTAATTTTTAAGAAGCATTCTTTTCATTGTCTTAGTCATAGTGTCATTACATTTTTAGGATTTCATTCTAGGTTGTACTTAGAAGAGGATCCAATTTCTACTTTTAGGGAGTCTAATTTTGATAGTTTATTTTTTCTTAGGCTAGATATAAGGACTCCTCTTAGGATCCATAATCCATTTTCTCATCATAAACATGTCACCTCTTATACATGGTTTGTTGTGTATGTAGGTGATGATTCTTATTCCATGCATCCTCGTGATTTGAGGAAAAATCCTTTTCAAGAGGGAGGGGATGATGGAATCATGCCTAGGAAGGCAAGAGGTGACATATTGAAGGAGCTAAGAGGAGTTGGCTAGACATGAAGGTTTGGGCCAGTCAGGGCCCAATGGCCCTGATGGGCCTGGGAAGGCCCAAGTTGAACTTTTCATGGGCCATATTTTGTTATAGCTAATTTCATATGTTTTGTATACATCATGTTAGTATAGGTATCATATATTTTGGTCTTGTATTTTGGACCACATAGAATAGCATTTTAGGTTTTAGGCTAGTTGGGCCTAGTTTTGGGCTTCATGGGCCTTTGGGCTTTTGGTACCCAATAGTGGGCTCATTTTCATTCTTGTAATTTTTCCTTTCCATTGTAATTTTTTGACCAATGTAATTAGGTCATTAGAATAGGAAAATACAAGGAATACTAAAGTATGCTAATTAGGTTAAACTAGGTTTAATTTGGAAGCCATTTAAGTTACATTTGAGTCACATGTTTTGCACCATTGGTGGCTGAACATGTGACACTCAAATTAACCCTAAATGACTCTCAAATCAGACCTAGATGTACATTAGGTACCTAAAATTTTGGAGTAACACATGGGAGCCAAAATTTGAATTTAAATTTCAAATTTGAATTCAAATTTTGGGCGCCACATGTCACCTTTGAGTTAGGCGCCCAAAAGTGTGCAAAACTGGTTGCTACTTAAGCTATTCCTTCACCTATTGTATTCACTTTTGAGAATAATGAAATTTGAGAGCTTATTCAGCCAAATTTCGTTCAAGAGTCACCATGAGAGAAAGCTTCACCTTAGGAACCCTACTAGGTTTTCCTCCTCTTTGAAGTGAGCTTTCCCTTGCACCTTAAGCTTGGATGCTTCCATCCAAGGCTTAAGCCTCTTCTATATCCGAGATTCTTCCTCCATCTAGTGTTCATCTTTGTGGTTTCCATCTCCTTGAAGAAGATCCGAGCAAAGGAGAAGCTAAGGAGAAGTCATCTACCACTCCTCCTAACCTTTTCTATCACTTTGTTATTCTCATGATTACTTAATTGTTTTGGTACTTCTTGCTTATGTAAGAAGTAGTGGTTAGGTGACATCGCTCGTGTTGCAAGCATAGGTGGTAGAAGACAAGGTATCTTGCTAACTAACTAGAACTAGTGGAACCTTGGATGTGGGTGAGAAATTGACTTATCGAATGTATTAAGAGTTTACGATTGGTGGCGTTTCTGAAAGCTATAGTTGTAGTGATTGAATCCAAGAGGTTATGTGTCGAGCATTAGAGCTTTGAGTGTTCTTAATGAAAGGTCAAAGTGTTGGTGATTTCCTTAAGTTTTGTTGCTTGCATATTAATCTTGTTACGGGTTCGGTTGCATGAGGATTTTATTTCAGCTCTAAGTCTTTTGTGGAATAGGTGAGTTATTTTCGTTTAGGGATTGTAGTTGGAAGCTTGGATATGAGTTTAAGGTAGAAAGAAGTAAGTTTGGAAGGGTTGAGGTATTTTGTGGGATGTTAGTGCACTATTGTTGTCTAGTGTAGGAGATGTTTTCGCTGTAGTTTTGTTATGCCAGTAGGAGTACTGTATTAATAGATTTAGATTTTGTGGTCTTCATGAAAGTTGTAGTCTTGGATGTGATCTTTTCAATGGCACTAGAATCAGGTAAAATGAAGGTTTAGAACTCTAGTTATAGTTGGTTTGGTAATCAGAGGCTAGTTGTAAGCGTTAAATATATCTATTGTGATTTTTGAATTGTTAGCTGAGAAGAGGATCTATTCAGAATCTCATGTCTTCATAAGAGTTATAGCTTATTCTTTTATCTTTCTTTTGAGATAGGATTGAGATCATTGGACGAGTGTAACTCTCTAGGTATCATTTCTTGCCAGTTGTTGAAGGGATATGTACAGTGTCATGATGTTTTGAGTTGTTAGGCAATGCAAGGATAAAAAAAAACTGATTTGGTTATGATGTTTTGAGGTGTTTTCATACAAATTGAGAGGTAGTTTAAGGTTGTATGATGCTATGTGGTAAAGTTGGTTCATGTACATGTTGTATGGAGTAAACGATGATGGATTCGTACATGATTAGGTATAGTATATACATGAATGTTTGAATTAGGTGTTTTAATATGATTTGATATGCATGTATATTGATATGAGGATAGATGATCTTATATATCAATTAGTGGGTGTTTGTGTGTTTTGTAAGATTGATCTTAGGATGTGATATCATCAAATTAGAGTTGAGGATGCTAGACAATTTTATGCTAGTTATCTAAGTGTGATTTTTGATTGTATGAGGTGAGTGTTCTTGGCCCTGTAATTTCTAGCGGGGGTATAACGTAGATCTACCTAAGGTAGAAGTTGTGCTTAAGTGGGTGATACTAAAAGTCAATTAGTGAGGTTAATAGTTTTCTTAGGATAATGTATAGGAGATTTACTGAGTAAATTTCTAAGATAGCAGTTCGAGATTTAGGTTGCTCTCATTTCACTCGCCTCTACTACAGGAATCGCTTTTGCTTTCTTTTCCTCTAGCTACTAAGATGTTTCAGTTCACTAAGTTGTCTTTTGCCTACCCATGAATTCAACAGTAGTTCGAAAGGTTAACCTATATCGAGGATCCCCGGACCTATGCTTATTTTCAACTCCCCAAAGCATTTCGTCGCTTACTTCTCTAGGTTGCTTACTATTTGACTAGATTAACTAGGAAAGAGTTGCCTTTGTATGGGATAATAAATGTGAGAGTAGGTTTCAAACTCTTAAGGAAAGATTGGATAATGTTACCGAATTTTAGTAAGTCTTATGTGGTATATAGTGATGCTTCTAAGATGAATTTAGAGGTAGTGTAGATACAAGAAGGAAGGGTAATAGCTTATGTTTCTAAGAAATTGAAAATTAATGAGAGGAATTACCTTACCCATGACATTGAGTGAGCAATCGTGATATTTACACTAAGATTTGGAGACACTACCTATATGATTCTAAGCTGGAGGTATTTAGTGATCATTAGAGCCTCAAATTTTGTTTGACCCGAAGGACTTGAATATGAGACAAAAGAGATAGTTGGAATTTTTGTGGACTATGATTTCAATCTTAGTTGTTATTTGCATAAAGCCAATGTGATGGTTGATGCTTTGAGTAGGAACCCTCTACATTATCCTTTCCTTATGATTAGAGAGATGAATCTTTTTGCTGAAATTAAAGATTTAAGTTTGACTTATGAGATTACTCCGAGTAGTATAAAACTAGGTATAACTTGAGTAACGAGTGAATTGTTGAAGGAAATTGGAGACGTATAATTAATTGATTCATTTTGGTGACAAGATATGAGGCTATAGGATAGGATAAGGTGATGGATAAGAGTTTGACTTGGGTGTAGATGGAGTGGTGAAATTAGAGATCTGGTATGTATACCTAGTGAACTTATGCTTAGGTGCTTGATCTTTGGAGAGGGTCTCATATTGTAGCAGATATCTTGAGTAGGATGACCATTCCCTATCGTCTTTGATGATTTTAAGGTTAGATTTGATTGAAGAGTTTAGAGACTTAAGCTTGGTGCGTAAAATTAGCCTTAAGAGCATTGGATTGAGTATGCTGGAATGGACTAATAGATTAATAGATGAGATTAAAGAAGACCATGAGTTAGATCCTTTCTTGGTGAACCAAGTGGAGAAGTTTACTAGGAGTATGGATAACCCTTTTCGAGTAGGAGCTGACGTTGTTTTGAAATTCAAGAATAAAACTTGGGTGCTTAGTAATCCTGAATCTAGGAAGATGATCTTAGAGGAAAGACATGAGAGTACTCTTAACATTCATTTAGGAGCTACTAAGATGTATCAGGACCTTAGGAGGATGTATCAGAGTAGTGCAGCGGAAGTGTAGTAGACTTAGAATAAGAGAGTAATAGAGTAATTTGTGTACTTGTGTTTAGTATGCTCGAAGTCTTTAGAAATTTTGTAGCCTTTAGACGTCTCATTTTGGAAACGAGACAATGTGTGGATAGGCCTTAGTTGTAGGTTTATCTGAGGTGCTTAAAGAATTGATTCTTTTTTAGTTATACTGGATAGACTCATCAAGTATACTTGCCTTATCCTTGTTGATAATAGATATTCCTTGGAAAAATTGATAGAGTTGCATTTCAATAAGGTAGGGAGGTTGCTTGGGAATTAGGAAACAAAATGCGAGGAGCTTACCTATTTCTGTTTTCAGGTGAATTTCGGGGACGAAATTTCTAAAAGGAGGGGAGAATTGTAACAGCCCAATTTTCACTGGGCCAAGAGCCCAATTAAGGTGGTTTAGTAGCCCAGAACGGGCCGTTCCAAAATTGGAACGAGCCGTTCCAAATTACTAAATAGACCTACTTTTGGGAGCTCGGAACGGGCCGTTCCGAATTTGGAACGGGCCGCTCCAAACCATAAAATTTGTCTATGATTCTTAGTTGGGAACGGGCTGTTCCCAACTGGAACGGACCGTTCCGGATTTCAGAAATGGCCTTTGAACCTTATTTGAGAACGGGCCGTTCCGGTTTCGGAACGGGCCGTTCCAAAATATGACCGTTGAGAGTTTTAATGCAAACCCCAGAACGGGCCGTTCTGGATGTGAATTTTACACATGACGTGAGATTTCAGAACGGGCCGTTCCGAATTTGAAATGGGTCGTTCCGCGAATCCTGATGCCTATAAATTGAGTGTTCTGGCACTCCTAAAAGGATATTTTTTTCAGTTCTGACTTCTTTCAGTTCTGACTTCTTTCTTCTACATTCTCTTCTTTCCCTTCTACACTCTCTGAAGAATGAGGGGCACTTAGAGGAGGAGACCAAGAGATCTTTGTTTTGGTTTCAACTGTTGTTTATCCAGGTACGGGGGAAAATGGAATTATTTATATGTAGAGTTACATGAGGGAATTGGGTAGAGGAAGAGCCCTTAAGATTATGAGTAATTCTATAATTATTTCTGTTTGGAGAATTATTGGTTTTATGTGATTTTGTATGAATTTAGGATTATGAATATATATTTTATTTGTGAAAATGATGCTCTGGGAGAGAGAACGAAATTATAGAAAAGTGTCTGTAAGTTAGGTTTTGGAAAAATTGGATTATTTTTGTTTGAGAAATTGATGATCCCATTAGATTCTGTATGTGTTGAGGATTAAAAATATATATTTAATTTGTAAGAATGATGATCTGAGAGGGAGAACGAAACTGTAGAAAAGTGCCTGTGAGCTAGGTTTTGGAACAATTGGGGGTTTTACCGTTATGTTGAAATTATATTAAATTGGTAATTCCGTTGAGTATTATATTAATTTATGAATGTTATTGTTATATTACTTGATAAAAATTGATGATTTAGATGTCAATTGCTTGATGTGTATGAAACCCATTATTTTGGACTTGTTTGATGTGTATATGGTATTGAGCTATGGGATGAGATGTTGTATGGATGTGATTATGATTGTGGTTCCTCACACTAATGACTAGGGATGGCACGGATCATGGGTAAGTGATGTTACAAGGAGGGCGTGACCCTGGCATGGTGTGGGATGAGTAAGACAGTTAACACGTATCACTTATGTCAAATATGGCAGCCCTAGCATAGGGTTAATTGCAAGAGATTGTGAGGATTGTGATGTTATTGTGGTTCCTCACATCAATGACCAGGGATGGCACGGCCCCTAGGTAAGTGATGCTACAGGGAGGGCGTGACCCTGGCGTGGTGTGGGATGAGTGAGGCAATTAACCCGTATCACTTATGTCCGTTGTGGCGTGGCCTTGGCATAGTGTTAACTGTAAGATTTGTGTGGATTGTGATGAATGATTGATAAATTATGATATATATAAATGCTTGTGAATATTTCATTCAGTAAGGAGTTATGATGGATTATGTTGTGTTTTTCCTTGTGTGCTTTCCATATAGATGTTTTCTTTTCTCACCGTATAATTTGTGGATGTTTTAGGTGAGGAAGATCCGGCTTTGAGTGGCATCTAGAATGCCAACCATTGAGTTATGAGTGTGCTCTGATATTGTGACATCAGGGCAGAGGATTCTAGAATAAATTTTTATATGTATTTAGAGTTATACCTTCTCTTTTGAAAACAATTTGTAAACTCTCAAGTTTTACTTTCTAAATTTCATTTTTAATTATTTTGGTTATTTATGAAGGTTTTATGTGAACCCTTTTTACCATTGTTGAATATTTTATTCTTTAGTTAATTACAAGATTTATTTAAATATGTGTTGGGGTAGTAAGGGTGTCACAGCCTGTCCAACCAGTTGAATCGCTGAAGTAGGCATAGGAACATGAGCATTAAAATCTCGAACAAACTCAACAACCACCTTGACCAAATCAGCTATTAGAGGTACATGGTGTATGGTTGAACTACCCTCATAAACTCTACCAATAGCCACTACACGAGGTGGTATATCATCAATGCATAACTCACATAGATGAGAGATATCAACATGAGGCTTATCCCCTAATGCATTACCAACCGCAACAGTAGCACTTGAAGGAGTTGGACAACTACCTTTACTACTACTAGGGACCAGATCTACTTGAACTAGATGAACATCCTGTGTCTATGTATTACTGATATCATTTTTCTTGAGTTGTTCAACAACTTGTTTTGTGAAGAGTTCCAAATCCTTGGGAATTAATTTAGCTATGGATAATCCATGTGACTGGCGTCGTCCATAGTACTGACTAATAGTAGTACCAACACTAGCTGTACGAACACAACCAGGATGCTCTGGTCGTCCAAGGGCAGTATTCAATATATCTTGATGCCCGTCGGGAACAAAGGAACCATGTGATGCTTGCTCATCCAACTCATTCTACAATAAACAAATTTAGTTTACAATATATCGTAGAATAAAAAATTTGAGCAAATAGGTAATAATAGTTTTATTTTATAAAAAAAGACTTATAATTTTTTTAGCAATTTGGTTAGCTAACTCGGAACTCATTTGTCCTGAACTTTTTGTGCGAGCCATCGCCCATAACTTATGACGTGGAGGAGGAGGTGGACGATCAATAACTACATCCTGACTACCACCAGACTGTATTGCTTCTTCCTTTAGTCTCTTTAGTTCATTTTTAGAATAATTTGTCACTAAGAGACCATAACCCCCACGAGATAATAGGTGAGGGGCATCATTATGTTGCTGGATAGCCTGTGTTTTTTCTCTTATAGTCTACTGTCGCCACCGGCCCGAAACGGGCTTTCGGCATTCGCGAAGGATGGTTGGACTCTTTTATTTGTTTAAAAATATGGATTGCTAGAATGACTTATTCTCAAACTGAGACCTCGTCAAACGAGCAATTTTATTAAAAGGCTCACCAATCCATGTTAATCCCAAGCGGGACCCTCCATGGATTAGCGGTTTTCACAAAAAGGAAGGGTTCATGGAGTCGCCACCAATGTTTTACTCAAAACATTGGAAAAAGAAGATTAAGGCAATCGATTCAAAAATCGACTTCGGCCATTACAACCAGAGTCGGGTAAGGGAGTCGGTTACGCGTGGGGAAGGTGTTAGCACCCCACAGCGCCCCTTTCGGGTTCCCTATGACAGATTATTTAAAAATAATAGTGCGAAATTACTAAATTACCCCTATTTATTCTAAGCAATTATAAATTAACTATCTACATGATGACAGTTTAAATATGTACAATCAGAAAGCAGTAAAAGAAGGGATTTTTAGAAAAGAAACCTCTTGAAGCGTGCTTTTTATATATCAAGTAAAACTGGGAAGCTTTTTGGCGTTCCCTCGCTCTACAAGCCCGCTCACTCCTTCCTAAAAAATTTTAACTATGGAAATCCGGAGGATTTCCCTTCGACTAGGTTCGAGACTCAAGCAAATGGCTCGTGACTCAAAAACTTCGTCGGATCAACTCTCCGAGTGATTTCTAGGCAGAGCACTGCTCAAAAAAACCCAGAATACTCAAGAAAAGGGTTAAAACTCAGTCCAAAAGTGTCAAATGACGTCCCATTGACGTCATATTTATAGGGAAAAGGCTCAATACGGTTTATGAGGGTCAATACGGTCCACATTGAAATTTTGAACTACAATACGGCCGTATTGAATTCAATACGGCCGTATTGAAGTTCAAAAACCTCAATACGGCCGTATTGAAGTTCAGTGCGGCCGTATTGAAGTTCAGTGCAGCTGTATTGAGTTCAGTGCAGCCGTATTGAAGTTCAGTGCAGCCGTATTGAATTCAATGCAGCCGTATTGAAGTTCAGAAACTTCAATACGGCCGTATTGAGTTCAGTGCGGCCGTATTGAAGTTCAAAATGTTCAATACGGCCGTACTGAACCTCTGGGAGGCCGTATTGGGCTTCATTCCTCCCACTTTTCTTATTTTAGCTATCCTAAGACCTCTAGACCTATAGAGAACCCTCCTTGGGCCTTCTGGAAGTCCTTCTGGCTGATCTTCCTTCAGTCTTCGAGAGTCTTCAAGCTTTATTTCCGACCCGGACAATTTTAGGGGTCTACAGCTGCCCCCCCTTTACTTAGTCGGACGGCCTTTTGGTGTACCGGCTGACAAGTAAAGGAGTTGACCCAATTGTCCGGGTGATGTGTCAACCTTCTGACTTGTAGTGTCTTCAGGCGGGAAAATTGTTGAGTAGCCTCTCCAGGTTGAGTTTGCCCTCTCTAGGGTGAGTATTAGTCGTCGCCTCTCCAGGCTCATTGCATACCTCGGTGCTCTCGACAACTGGGTAGCTGAGTACCGCCTCTCCAGGCTTGTGCATACCTCGGTGCTCTCGACAACTGGGTAGCTGAGTATTGCCTCTTAGGCTTGTGCATACCTCGGTGCTCTCGGCAACTGGGTAGCTGAGTATTGCCTCTTAGGCTTGTGCATACCTCGGTGCTCTCGACAACTGGGTAGCTGAGTATTGCCTCTTAGGCTTGTGCATACCTTGGTGCTCTCGACAGCTGAGTATTGCCTCTTAGGCTTGTGCATACCTCGGTGCTCTCGACAACTGGGTAGCTGAGTATTGCCTCTTAGGCTTGTGCATACCTCGGTGCTCTCGACAACTAGGTAGCTGAGTATTGCCTCTTAGGCTTGTGCATACCTCGGTGCTCTCGACAACTGGGTAGCTGAGTATTGCCTCTCCAGGCTTGTGCATACCTCGGTGCTCTCGACAACTGGGTAGCTGAGTACCGCCTCTCAGGCTTGTGCATACCTCGGTGCTCTCGACAACTGGGTAGCTGAGTATTGCCTCTTAGGCTTTGAGATGATTTTGTCTTCACAGTCCACGATGCTGCTTCGACAGTTGTTTTTGATTTTGATGCCACTGAGGGCTGGATAACGCAGGGATCCGTCTAGGGGATGTGCAGTTACTCATAGGTTCTTGTGTCCCAACTTTCCATTGTGTAGTTGGTACCCATTGAGGAATTTCTGTTTCCTTGGGGTGTAGACACGAAGATGCTCTTTCAGAGGTGAGCAGTGCCTTATGATTGGCTGACGTCCTTTCGACGTTGGTGGAGTATCCCGATTATCCTTATTCGGGTGTCTCTTTTTGATTTTCTGGTTTTGTTGCCTCTGTGTAGGCTATTATCCGCTGGGGATTTTGTCACTGATTGTGATTAGCCTCTTCTGTTAGGCATATCATCTTGATGTTCAATGATTGGCTGAAAAGCCAAATTCCGCTTGGGGAATTGTTATTGATCTTTTGGATTTTTTTCTTTTTTTGAAAGAATGCCTCTGAGTAGGCGACTGGGGATTTGGGGATCTTATGTATCCCAGAGTATTATTTAGGAAGCCTCTACAGGCTTAGACTCACTCAACGCCTGAGTTGGAGAGCTATCTTCCACTGAGGAAGTTTTAAGTCCTTTGACTAGATATACTGCTTTGGATGATCGCGCTTCCATTGGGGATTTTGACGATCTTGCTTTGATAGCTCTCGCTGGGGATTTGTTCCATGAGCTTAAGCTGAGGTTTCTCTGGGGAGTATTATTTCTGCGAGCCTCTCCAGGCTCAATTATTTTGTACAGTTGGGGAGTATTATTTCAGCAAGCCTCTCCAGGCTCAATTATTCTGAGAGAGTATTGTTTCGGCAAGCCTCTCCAGGCTCAGTTATTCTGAGAGAGTATTATTTCGGCAAGCCTCTCCAGGCTCAGTTATTCTGAAGGAGTATTATTTCGGCAAGCCTCTCCAGGCTCAGTTATTTCTGTATGAGTATTATTTCGGCAAGCCTCTCCAGGCTCAGTTATTCTGTATGATGAGTTGCTTTTCTTGTTCAGCCCAAGAATGCAAGCTGAGATGTCTTTTGGAGAGTATTATTTTGGCAAGCCTCTCCAGGCTCAGTTATTCTGTATAATTTGTTGGATTTTCTGTATTTTGCCTTTTTGTTGATTTTGGCTTTTTCTGTGTTTTTGCCTTTTTTGTTGATTTTGGCTTTTTCTGTGTTTTTGCCTTTTTTGTTGATTTCGGCTTTTTCTGTATTTTTTGTTGATTTTGGCTTTTTTCTGTATTTTTGCCTTTTTTGTTGGTTTTGGCTTTTTCTATACAGAAATGTCTCTGAGGAGTATTATTTTGGCAAGCCTCTTCAGGCTCAGTTATTCTGAGAGAGTATTATTTCGGCGAGCCTCTCCAGGCTCAATTATTTTGTGGGAGTATTATTTCGGCAAGCCTCTCCAGGCTCAATTATTCTGAGGAAGTATTATTTCGGCGAGCCTCTCCAGGCTCAGTTATTCTGAGAGAGTATTATTTCGGCGAGCCTCTCCAGGCTCATTTATTCTGAAGGAGTATTATTTCGGCAAGCCTCTCCAGGCTCAGTTATTCTGTACAAGCTGAGGAGTATTGTTTGTATCCTTGCCTTTTTTCGTTTTCGGCTTTTGTTGACTGCTGTCATACACAAGCAATTTTCTTATTTTTCTATTTTATGCAATTGCCTCATGAAGAGGTCTTTGAAAATTTCTTTATGGCCAATACGGCCGTATCCATTTCAGTATGCCCGTATTGAATTGAAAATTTGTTCATAACCCTATTTTTAGTACGGGTGTACTGAACATGGTACGGGCGCATTGTTTTTTTGAAGTTTATATATTTTTTTGTTTTTTTTCAATAAACAGAGAATAAGTGATCTTCCATTACACCTATCATCTGTATGCATGTATGCAGTATGATGCACCTAATTCTATTTGATTCACTTTTCAAAAGAATTAACCGATGCGTTTTTTCTGTTTGGATTTTTGCCATTCCTCTAGACGGGCTGTGTGCTGCCGATTTCTGTAACCGAGGAATGATGCATGTTATATTGAGATTTTGGTGCCATCAACCAAATGATTTTCCTTTCCTTTAGAAGATGTGTCAACCCTCCTATTGACTACTATATCTCCATGTTTCCACTAGATTATTCAAAAATCGTTTGGGACAAGAGAGAAAAGAAGGAAAGGATATATTTTTTTCGAAAGTTTGTGTTTTAGAGGGGATTATTTATTTTTTGAAAAATGGATTTTGTAAGAATGGCTTGGCCATGTAGACCCCTAAAATTGTCCGGGTCGGAAATAAGACTCGAAGACTCTCGAAGACTGAAGGAAAGTCAGCCAAAAGGACTCCTAGAAGACCCTGGAAGACTTTAGGATGATTGTCTGTAGGGTTAGAGGTCTTAGAGTAGCTTAAAATAAGAATGTGGGAGGATTGAAGATCAATACGGCCTCCTAGAGGTTCAGTACGGCCGTACTGAACATTTTGAACTACAATACGGCCGTACTGAACTCAATACGGCCGTATTGAAGTTTTTGAACTTCAGTACGGCCGTACCAAATTCAATACGGCCGTACCGTAGTTCAAAATTTCGGTACGGGCCGTATTGATGTCAGAGGCCGTATTGCGCCTCACTCCTATATATAGGACGTCATTTGGACGTTCCACCACACTTTTTTCACTCAGTTTTGACTCCCTCCTTGAGTATTCTGGGGTTTTTGAGCAGTGTTCTGCCCTAGAAATCTCTCTGGGAGTCGATCCGACGAAGTTCTGGAATTCCGAGCACTTAGCTTGGAGATTCGAACCTAGTCGAAGGGAAATCCTCCGGATTTCCGTAGTCAAAATTTTATAGGAGGGAGCGAGCGGGCTTGTAGAGCGAGGGAACGCCAAAAAGCTTCCCAGTTTTACGAAATATATAAAAGCACGCTTCAAAGGTTTTCTTCTTAAAATCCTTCCTTTTACTGCTTTCTGTTTGTATATTTAACTGTCATCATGTAGATAGTTAATTTATAATCGCTTATAATAAATAGGGGTAATTTAGTAATTTTACGCTGTTATTTTAGAAATAATCTGTCATAGGGAACCCGAAAGGGGCGCTGTGGGGTGCTAACACCTTCCCCACGTGTAACCGACTCCCTTACCCGACTCTGGTTGTAATGGCCGAAGTCGATTTTTGAATCGATTGCCTTATCCTTTTTTCCAATGTTTTGAGTAAAACATTGGTGGCGACTCCAAAGAACCCTCCTTTTGCGAAAACCACTAATCCATGGAGGGTCCCGCTTGGGATTAATATGGATTGGTGAATCATTTAATAAAATTGCTCGTTTGACAAGGTCTCAGTTTGAGAATACGTCATTCTAGCAATCCATATTTTTAAACAATTAAACGAGTCCAACCATCCTTCGCGAATGCCGAAAGCCCGTTTGGGCCGGTGGCGACAGATGGCGACTCCACTGGGGAAGCTTCGAGAGTCAGTCCCATTTAGTGACAGATTATTTTTAACAAATAATAGTTAAAATTACTTCATTACCCCTCGCTTGTATTATAACATGCTTTATTACATGGCTTTAATAACTGTTGTTTGTTTAAATTCCGCAATTGTTTGAAATACAAACTGTACACAAACCTTTGCACACAACAGTTCCCTCTATACCCGGGGGCATGAGTGGTAATCCATAGGGAGTGGATGTTAGTACGGCCGGTTGATGGGTTTATAGGAGCCTATGAGACCGTTGTCGGAAAAACATCACTCAAGGTGATAACCATGAACTCGAGTCCGACAGTGCGTTGGAGCTTTCCATCAGCTTACGACGAGAGGAATTGGGTCCCTATAATGGGGGCACCTTGGGGGCCTCAGACCGGTGAGAACAGTTAGATCCACCTTGAATATGCACTTTTCTGCAGGATACCCCCACCTCGTGATTCGCTCGTGACTGTTCGTGGATGAGTGAATTGTTTGTGCATTGTTTATGTGAAATTGTTTGAGCATACATTGCATTTCTTTAAACATACAACATTCCTATTCTTTTAAAATAAAAATAAATAGGAATAAGGATCTTCCATTGCATGGTGTTAACATCTACCTTCATCACATTCATATAGGTAGTTTCCCTTTTCACCCAAAAATACAAAAAATATAATAAATAAAAATACCCAAAAAAAAGAAAAAAGGGTTATTTATCCAAACCAAGCAATATCATGTATCATCTTAGGGACATCCCGAAAACATGATAATGCTTAGTTCAATAAACACAATGCATGCATATTCATCGCCATCATCTCATATCATGCATATAGATCATGGAGGGATCTAGGAGTCATTCATACATCTCTCCTAGTAATCCATTAATAAACATTAATAAAAAGAAAGGATTAGTCGATGCGTATGTTGAAAGAATGGATCGCACGCCGTTCGTGTAAGCCAACAACCGTGCCAATCGAGCGCACATCAACTCCGTTGTTGGTAATCAAGACGAATAAAGGGGAAGGTCCGACACCATTAAGGATCACAGTCCCAAGGCCTTTCCCTTACAAATCAAATAAGGCTGTGCCGTGGATATACGACATCCACTCTTCTGTCGACAGCGATATCTCCAACATCGCTGGACTTGGGGGCATGACTAGGAGTGGCAGGATCTACACTCCCGAAGATCTTCATGACAAAACTCCCAAGAATAAAGGGAAAGAAAAAGAGGAAAAAACCGAGGAAAATAAGGAATCCGAGGAGGAGACAGACAAGCTGTTAAAATATATCCGACAGAGCGAGTATTCCATCATGGATCAACTTCATAAGACGCCAGCAAAGATTACTCTGTTGTCGTTGATCCTATGCTCCGAACCGCATCGGCAAGCTCTGTTGAAAGTCTTGAACGAGGCATACGTGTCGCACACTATCTCCCAAGACAAGTTTGAAGGGATTGTTAGTCATATCACGGCTAATGATCACCTCACCTTCATCGATGAAGAAATCCCCACCGAGGGATCAAACCACAACAAGCCCTTGCACATCTCTATAAAGTGCAAGGAGTATCACATCGCTAAAAGTCTTGGTAGATAATGGATCTTCCTTGGACGTAATGCCAAAAAGAACGCTCAAGCAATTGGCAATCAAGGGAATCCAAATGCGCCCGAGCAACATGATCGTTCGAGTTTTCGACGGTTCTAAAAGAGAAGTGGTGGGAGAGATCAATGTTCCAATCCAAATTGGACCCACTATCTTCAACGTCGAATTTCACGTGATGGACATTACTCCGGCATACAGCTGTCTCCTTGGCCGACCTTGGATTCAGGATGCGAAAGCTGTACCCTCTACGCTCCACCAGAAAGTCAAGTTCATAGTGGGTGACAAACTGGTGACCGAACAAGCTAAAGATGACATACTCATCAGCAAGCCATCCAACATACTTTATGTGGATGCAGCAGAGGAAGCTTTAGAAACCGCCTTCCAAGCATTGGAAATCGCCAATGTTGAAACGTTTCCCCGAGAAATGAAGAAGGTAGCTCATACGCTCACAAAGAACGGATACTTGCCAAGACAAGGATTAGGCAAGGACAAGGATTAGGCAAGGACTCCCAAGGAATCCCGGAGCTACCCATTATCAAGGATAATCCGGGGAAACAAGGGTTAGGATACAACCCTAACAAAGATCAAAGAACGAAGAGGAATCAAGATCCTTCTCGACGTTCTTTAAGCCAGATCTTTAGGAAGGCCGGTTCACAAGCGTCAAGGCCGGTCGTCGTCGTCAAAATGTTTTCCGATAGGGATGTATAGACTCAGTGACTATTAGAGATCACTCCTCGGGGACAGCCCGACCCCCGAGCCTCGATAGGGCACATGTTTCCATCATGATTATAATAAAATCATTCTTCATTATTTCTTATTGCTTCTTTTCTTGCTCGCAATAAAATTCTAAACCACATTATTTAACCCTGTTTGAATGAACATAAGTGAGGTTAAAATCGTCTTAATAATCAATAAACCCGCATCATTTTTATGTGGAAGTGTGCATGACAGCTTGGAGCACCTTTTCTTGGCATCAATAAGTGCCATCCTGGATAAAAGAAATCCTAAAGATAATAAGCTCGGCAGGAAACCCAAAAAGGGGACTGCGCAAAAATAAGAGCAAAAGACCCGCTAGGAATCCCACAAAAGGGTGACCTAGGCAAAAGTTAGGGTTACAAAATGAAGACAAAAACCCGCTAGGAATCCCACGAAAAGGGTGACCTAGGCAAAAGTTAGGGTTACAAAATGAATACAAAAGCCCGCTAAGACATCACAAAAGGGTGTTTTAGGCAAAAGTTAGGGCCGTCAAAAAAAGAAAAAAACAAAATAAATCCATGATGGTACCATCAATTGAATTCAACAAGGGGCTCAAGAAAAGCTATCCAAGTTGTCAAAGCACAATTATTAATAACAAAGATGTGCTTAACCTCATAAGTGTTTAATTGAACAAGCCTAAACACATAAGCCTACCATGGCCAGCCATTCTTACAAAAACCATTTTTCAAAAATAAAATAATCCCCTCTAAAACACAAACTTTTGAAAAATATACCCTTTCCTTCTTTTCTCTCTTGACCCAACGATTTTTGAATAATCTAGTGGAAACATGGAGATATAGTGGTCAATAGGAGGGTTGACACATCTTCTAAAGAAAGGGAAGGATCATTTGGTTGATGACACCAAATCTCAAATATAATACGCATCATTCCTCGGTTACAGAAATCGGCAGAGCATAGTCCGTCTGGAGGAATGGCAAAATCCAAACACAAAAACGCATCGGTTAATTCTTTTGAAAAAAGAATCAAATAGAATTAGGTGCATCATACTGCATACATGCATACAGATGATAGGTGTACTGGAAGATCACTTATTCTCTGTTTATTGAAAAAACAAAAAAAATAATAATAAATTTCAGAAAAAACAATACGCCCGTATCATGTTCAGTACGCCCGTACCAAAATTAGGGTTATGAACAAATTTTCAATTCAATACGGGCATACTGAAATGGATGCGGCCGTATTGGCCATAAAGAAATTTTCAAAGACCTCGTCATGAGGCAACTACATAAAAAAAAAAATAAAAAAAAAAAAGGAAAAATTGCTTGTGTATGACAGCAGCAAACAAAATGCAAAGATTCAGAAAATCAACAGCGTCATACAAAATAACTGAGCCTGGAGAGGCTTGCCGAAAGAATACTCTCAAAATAACTGAGCCTGGAGAGGCTTGCCGAAAGAATACTCTCAAAATAACTGAGCCTGGAGAGGCTCGCCGAAATAATACTCTCTCAGAATAATTGAGCCTGGAGAGGCTCGCCGAAATAATACTCTCTCAGAATAACTGAGACATTTCTATACAGAAAAAGCCAAAACCAACAAAAAAGGCAAAAATACAGAAATCAACAAAAATACAGAAAAAGCCGAACTCAACAAAAAAGGCAAAAACACAGAAAAAGCCAAAATCAACAAAAAAGGCAAAAAACACAGAAAAAGCCAAAATCGAAAAAAGGGCAAAATACAGAAAATCCAACAAATCATACAGAATAACTGAGCCTGGAGAGGCTTGCCGAAAAAAATACTCGTACAGAATAATTGAGCCTGGAGAGGCTCGCCGAAATAATACTCTCTCAGAATAATTGAGCCTGGAGAGGCTCGCAGAAATAATACTCCCTCAGAATAATCGAGCCTGGAGAGGCTCGCAGAAATAATACTCCCCAAAGGGAAACTCAAGCTCACGGAACGAATCCCCAGCGAGAGCTATCAAAGCAAAATCGACGCAATCCCCAATGGAAGTGCGATCATCCAAACAGTATATACAAGTCAAAGGACTTAAACACTTCCTCAGTGGAAGATAACTCTCCGACTCAAAGCGCTGAGTGAGGCTAAGCCTGCAGAGGCTTCCTAAATAATACTCTGGGATACATAAGATCCCTCATTCCCCAATCGCCTACTCAGAGGCATCCCTGCAAAAGGAGAAAAATCAAAAAAATATCAATAAATATTCCCCAAGCGGAATCCGGCACTCAGCCGAACACTGAACCCCAATTCCTCAGTCGCCTACATAAGAGGCACTCCTTTAAAAGGAAAAATCATAAAAAGATCAATAATCATTCCCCAAGTGGAATCCGGCTCTCAGCCTATCATTGAACATCAAGATGATCTGCCTAACAGAAGAGGCCAATCACAAACCAATGACAAAATCCCCTGGCGGATAACAGCCTACACAGAGGCAACAAAATCCAAAAATTAAAAAGAGTTACCCGAATAAGGATAACCGGGATACTCCACCAACGTCCAAAGGACGTCAGCCAATCATAAGGCACTGCTCATCTCAGAAAGAGCATCTTCGTGTCTACACCCCAAGGAAACAGAAATTCCTCAATGGGCGCCAACTACTCAATGGAAAGT
Organism: Cajanus cajan; assembly: GCF_000230855.2. NCBI lineage: Eukaryota > Viridiplantae > Streptophyta > Magnoliopsida > Fabales > Fabaceae > Cajanus > Cajanus cajan. The sequence continues at coordinate 27,828,494 of NC_138521.1, forward strand.
TGGGACACAAGAACCTATGAGTAACTGCACATCCCCTAGACGGATCCCTGCGTTTTCCAGCCCTCAGTGGCACAAAAATCAAAAACAATCGTCGAAACAGCATCGTGGACTGTGGAGACAAAATCAACATCCAGAATCCCCAGCGGATAACAGCCTACACAGAGGCAGCAAAAATCAGAAAATCAAAAAGAGATACCCGAATAAGGATAAACCGGGATACTCCACCAACGTCAAAGGACGTCAGCCAAACATAAGGCATCGCTCAACTCAGAGAGAAAGAGCATCTGTGTCTACACCCCAAGGAGTCAGAAATTCCCCATGGGTACCAACAATGCAATGCAAGTTGGGGCACAGGAACCTGTGAATGACTGCACATCCCCTAGACGGATCCCTGCGTTATCCAGCCCTCAGTGGCACAAAATCAGAAAAAACTGTCGAAGCAGCATCGTGGACTGTGGAGACAAAATCATCTCAAAGCCTAAAAGGCAATACTCAGCTACCCAGTTGTCGAGAGCACCGAGGTATGCACAAGTCTGGAGAGACGGTACTCAAACAAAGTCTGGAGAGACGGTACTCAAACAAGGTCTGGAGAGACGGTACTCAAACAAGGTCTGGAGAGACGGTACTCAAACAAGGTCTGGAGAGACAATACTCAAAGTCTGGAGAGACGGTACTCAAGGTCTGGAGAGACAGTACTCAACCATCAGCGTCGTCAGAGGCACGTCGGTGTTCAACTTCCAGCTCGGGCGTCGAGTGAAGTTGACCCTGGAGAGGGTAAACTTAGCTACCGAGGTTGTCAGAAGCGCCGAGGTATGCAACAACCTGGAGAGGCTACTCAACAATTTTCCACCGGAAGACGCTACAAGTCAGAAGGTTGGCATATTCCCCGGACAATTGGGTCAACTCCTTTACTTATCAACCGGTGCACAAAAAGGCCGTTTGACTAAGTAAAGGGGGGGCAGCTGTAGACCCCTAAAATTGTCCGGGTCGGAAATAAGACTCGAAGACTCTCGAAGACTGAAGGAAAGTCAGCCAAAAGGACTCCTAGAAGACCCTGGAAGACTTTAGGATGATTGTCTGTAGGGTTAGAGGTCTTAGAGTAGCTTAAAATAAGAATGTGGGAGGATTGAAGATCAATACGGCCTCCTAGAGGTTCAGTACGGCCGTACTGAACATTTTGAACTACAATACGGCCGTACTGAACTCAATACGGCCGTATTGAAGTTTTTGAACTTCAGTACGGCCGTACCAAATTCAATACGGCCGTACCGTAGTTCAAAATTTCGGTACGGGCCGTATTGATGTCAGAGGCCGTATTGCGCCTCACTCCTATATATAGGACGTCATTTGGACGTTCCACCACACTTTTTTCACTCAGTTTTGACTCCCTCCTTGAGTATTCTGGGGTTTTTGAGCAGTGTTCTGCCCTAGAAATCTCTCTGGGAGTCGATCCGACGAAGTTCTGGAATTCCGAGCACTTAGCTTGGAGATTCGAACCTAGTCGAAGGGAAATCCTCCGGATTTCCGTAGTCAAAATTTTATAGGAGGGAGCGAGCGGGCTTGTAGAGCGAGGGAACGCCAAAAAGCTTCCCAGTTTTACGAAATATATAAAAGCACGCTTCAAAGGTTTTCTTCTTAAAATCCTTCCTTTTACTGCTTTCTGTTTGTATATTTAACTGTCATCATGTAGATAGTTAATTTATAATCGCTTATAATAAATAGGGGTAATTTAGTAATTTTACGCTGTTATTTTAGAAATAATCTGTCATAGGGAACCCGAAAGGGGCGCTGTGGGGTGCTAACACCTTCCCCACGTGTAACCGACTCCCTTACCCGACTCTGGTTGTAATGGCCGAAGTCGATTTTTGAATCGATTGCCTTATCCTTTTTTCCAATGTTTTGAGTAAAACATTGGTGGCGACTCCAAAGAACCCTCCTTTTGCGAAAACCACTAATCCATGGAGGGTCCCGCTTGGGATTAATATGGATTGGTGAATCATTTAATAAAATTGCTCGTTTGACAAGGTCTCAGTTTGAGAATACGTCATTCTAGCAATCCATATTTTTAAACAATTAAACGAGTCCAACCATCCTTCGCGAATGCCGAAAGCCCGTTTGGGCCGGTGGCGACAGGCCAATGGTAGGCTTAAGTGTTTAGGCTTGTTTGATTAAACACTTATGAAGTTAAGCACGTCTTGGTTATTAACATTTGTGATTTGACAACTTGGATAGCTTTTCTTGAGCCCCTTTGTTGAATTCAGTTGGTGGTACCATCATGGATTTATTCTGTTTTTTGATTGCCCTAACTTTTGCCTAAAACACCCATTTGTGGAGTTTTAGCGGGCTTTTGTTTTTGTTCATTATTTTGTAACCCTAATTTTTGCCTAGGTCACCCTTTTGTGGGATTCCTAGCGGGTCTTTTGCTCTTATTTTTGCGCAGCCCCCTTTTTGGGTTTCCTGCCGAGCTTTTTGTTTTTTAGGATTTTTGTCCTGAATGGATTTCTTTTTATCCATGACGGCACTTATTGAAGCCAAGAAAAGGTGCTCCAAGTTGTCGTGCACACTTCCACACAAAATGATGTGGGTTTATTGATTATTAAGACGATTTTAACCTCACTTATGTTCATTCAAACAGGGTTAAATAATGTGGTTTAGAATTTTATTGCAAGCAAGAAAAGAAGCAATAAGAAATAATGAAGAATGATTTTATTATAATCATAGTGGAAACATGTGCCCTATCGAGGCTCGGGGGTCGGGCTGTCCCCGAGGAGTAATCTCTAACAGTCATCGAGTTTATACATCCCTATCGGAAGAAGAAAAACACTTGATGACGACAGCCGGCCTTGATATTTGTGAACCAGCCTTCCTAAAGATCTGGCTTAAAGAACGTCGAGGAGGATCTTGATTCCTCTTCGTTCTTTGATCTTTAACAGGGTTGTATCCTAACCCTTGTTTCCCCGGATTATCCTTGATGATGGGTAGCTCCGGAATTCCTTGGGAGTCCTTGCCTAATCCTTGTCCTGGCAAGTATCCGTTCTTAGTGAGCATATGGGCTACCTTCTTCATTTCTCAGGGAAACGTTTCAACATTGGCAATCTCCAATGCTTGGAAGGCGGTCTCTAGAGCTTCCTCTGTTGCATCCACGTATGGCGGATGGCTTGCTGATGAGTATGTCATCTTCAGCTTGTACGGTCACCAGCTTGTCACCCACTATGATTTTGACTTTCTGGTGGAGCGTAGAGGGAACAGCTTTCGCATCATGAATCCAAGGTCGGCCGAGGAGACAGCTATATGCGGGAGAAATGTCCATCACTTGAAATTCGACGTTTGAAGATGGTGGGTCCAATTTGGATTGGAAGATTGACTTCTCCCACCACTTCTCTTTTAGAACCGTCGAAAGCTCGGACGATCATGTTGCTCGGGCGCATTTGGATTCCCTTGATTGCCACTTGCTCGAGCGTTCTTTTTGGCATTACGTTTCAAGGAAGATCCATTATCTAACCAGACTTTAGCGATGTGATACTCCTTGCACTTTACAGAGATGTGCAAGGGCTTGTTGTGATTAGGTCCCTCGGCGGGGATCTCTTCATCGGTGAAAGTGAGGTGATCATTAGCCGTGATGTGACTAACAATCCCCTCAAACTTGTCTTGGGAGATAGTGTGCGACACATATGCCTCGTTCAAGACTTTCAACAGAGCTTGCCGATGCGGTTCGGAGCTTAGGATCAACGACAACAGCGTAATCTTTGCTGGCGTCCTATGAAGTTGATCCACGATGGAGTACTCGCTCTGTCGGATAAACTTTAACAGCTTGTCTGTCTCCTCCTCGGATTCTTTTTCCTCGGTTTTCTTTTCTTCTTTTTCTTTATTCTTGGGGGCTTTATCATGAAGATCTTCGGGAATGTAGATCCTGCCACTCCTAGTCATGCCCCCAAGTCCAGCGATGTCGGAGATATCGCTGTCGGCAGAAGAATGGATGTCGTATATCCATGGCACAGCCTTATTTGATTCGTAGGGAAAAGGCCTTGGAGTAGTGATCCTTAACGGTGTTGGACCTTCCCCTTTGTTCGTCTTGATTACCAACAACGGAGTTGACGTGTGTTCGCTTGGCGCGGTTGTTGGCTTACACTTGATAACGAACGGCGTGCGATCCATTCTTTGAACATACGCATCGATTAATTTTTTCTTTTTATTAATGTTATTAATGGATTACTAGGAGAGATGTATGAAATGAATGACTCCTAGATCCCTCCATGATCTATATGCATGATATGAGATGATGATGTTGAATATGCATGCATTGTGTTTTTTGAACTAAGCATTATCATGTTTTCGGGATGTCCCTAAGATGATGCATGATATTGCTTGGTTTGGATAAATATCTTTTTCTTCTTTTTTTTGGGTATTATATATTTTTTGTATATTATTTTTTTGGGTGAAAAGGGAAACTACCTATATGAATGTGATGAAGGTAGATGTTAACACCATGCAATGGAAGATTCTTATTCCTATTTATTCTTATTTTAAAAGAATAGGAATGTTGTATGTTTAAAGAAATGCAATGTATGCTCATACAATGTCACATAATCAATGCACAAACAATTCACTCATCCACGAACAGTCACGAGCAAATCACGAGGTAGGGGTATCCTGCAGAAAAGTGCATATTCAAGGTGGTTCTAACTGTTCTCACCGGTCTGAGGCCCCCAAGGTGCCCCCATTATAGGGACCCAATTCCTCTTGTCGTAAGCCGATGGAAAGCTCCAACGCACTGTCGGACTCGAGTTCATGGTTATCACCTTGAGTGATGCTTTCCGACAACGGTCTACGGGCACCTATAGATCCATTCGACAACCGGCCGTACTAACATCCACTCCCTATGGCTTACCACTCATGCCCCCGGGTATAGAGGGAACTGTTGTGTGCAAAGGTTTGTGTGCAGTTTTTATTTCAAACAATTGCGGAAAATTAAACAAACAACAGTTATTAAAGCCATATAAATAAAGCATGTTATCATACAAGCAAGGGGTAATGAAGTAATTTTAACTATTATTTGTTAAAAATAATCTGTCACTAAATGGGACTGACTCTCGAGGCTTCCCCAGTGGAGTCGCCATCTGTCGCCACCGGCCCGAAACGGGCTTTCGGCATTCGCGAAGGATGGTTGGACTCTTTTATTTGTTTAAAAATATGGATTGCTAGAATGACTTATTCTCAAACTGAGACCTCGTCAAACGAGCAATTTTATTAAAAGGCTCACCAATCCATGTTAATCCCAAGCGGGACCCTCCATGGATTAGCGGTTTTCACAAAAAGGAAGGGTTCATGGAGTCGCCACCAATGTTTTACTCAAAACATTGGAAAAAGAAGATTAAGGCAATCGATTCAAAAATCGACTTCGGCCATTACAACCAGAGTCGGGTAAGGGAGTCGGTTACGCGTGGGGAAGGTGTTAGCACCCCACAGCGCCCCTTTTGGGTTCCCTATGACAGATTATTTAAAAATAATAGTGCGAAATTACTAAATTACCCTTATTTATTCTAAGCAATTATAAATTAACTATCTACATGATGACAGTTTAAATATGTACAATCAGAAAGCAGTAAAAGAAGGGATTTTTAGAAAAGAAACCTCTTGAAGCGTGCTTTTTATATATCAAGTAAAACTGGGAAGCTTTTTGGCGTTCCCTCGCTCTACAAGCCCGCTCACTCCTTCCTAAAAAATTTTAACTATGGAAATCCGGAGGATTTCCCTTCGACTAGGTTCGAGACTCAAGCAAATGGCTCGTGACTCAAAAACTTCGTCGGATCAACTCTCCGAGTGATTTCTAGGCAGAGCACTGCTCAAAAAAACCCAGAATACTCAAGAAGAGGGTTAAAACTCAGTCCAAAAGTGTCAAATGACGTCCCATTGACGTCATATTTATAGGGAAAAGGCTCAATACGGTTTATGAGGGTCAATACGGTCCACATTGAAATTTTGAACTACAATACGGCCGTATTGAATTCAATACGGCCGTATTGAAGTTCAAAAACCTCAATACGGCCGTATTGAAGTTCAGTGCGGCCGTATTGAAGTTCAGTGCAGCTGTATTGAGTTCAGTGCAACCGTATTGAAGTTCAGTGCAGCCGTATTGAATTCAATGCAGTCGTATTGAAGTTCAGAAACTTCAATACGGCCGTATTGAGTTCAGTGCGGCCGTATTGAATTTCAAAATGTTCAATACGGCCGTACTGAACCTCTGGGAGGCCGTATTGGGCTTCATTCCTCCCACTTTTCTTATTTTAGCTATCCTAAGACCTCTAGACCTATAGAGAACCCTCCTTGGGCCTTCTGGAAGTCCTTCTGGCTGATCTTCCTTCAGTCTTCGAGAGTCTTCAAGCTTTATTTCCGACCCGGACAATTTTAGGGGTCTACATCTACAATAATTGAATAACACAAAAAATAATGAGAAAATACCCGTGTTGTATTATAAATTTTAAAAATAATAAACACAGTTTACCTGCCATTTAGGGTCGTTCATGATTTGTTTGAATTTTTCCCAATCTTCAGGGTCGATGTTATACTTATCACAAGGACTATTAACTTTTTGTTTCCCATTTATCCAAACCCTGGTAAGAAAAGACTTATATTGCCTAAATCTTGTAGAAACATGTTGAAGGATTTTTTCTCTCAATATAGCATTATCCTCAATCTGATAGAATTCCTACAAAAAAAATTTAAATTGAACAATTAATAATGATAAATTTAAACTAATCATACTTAGAAACATGTTGAAGGATTTTTTTCCCTCAATATAGCATTATACTGTCAAATGATGTAAAGGTAATGGAAATACCAAAATATCCCTGCCAAATCAAATCCCTAAAATAAACCTTGCTCAACACTATAGAAAAGGGGTTTACAGACTTTTACCTGTCATGGCCACAATTATTTGATAGGTCTATTAGTTATATTAGTAATAAGTGGAATTTTTAAGGGGATAGGAGTTGAGAAGAGTATGTCATTTGGTGATATAGAATTAAGACTATGGATTCAGGGAATTCTTTATTTTTGTTCACTCAATCAATAAAGAAAATTTTTGATTAGGAATCATTTTAGGACAGAGCATATAACAAACATCCAATTTCGATCCATAACTTTTTGATCTATCATGTTATTCATTGATTTATAGTTAAAAAATTAAAAACACAAAAAACATATATGTTCAAAAAGAAAACCCAATAGATTCCATAAAATTGATTAATATTAACATCCATAACTCTTCATATCAGAATTTTTTTCCCAAGTTTGGACTAGGTAAATTTAATCATTAACAATTAGATGACAAAGACATGTATAATTTAGACATACCTTTTAGGTCACCTTCTTAATAGTAGTAGTCTCACTAATACGTGACAACTGTAGAAATGGAGCAATGCCTTCAGGTGATCCACCAATAGTCTTTCTAGCACTGAAAGGAACAAATTTCATCCACTTCAACATGAGATAAAAATATGCAATCTAATGTTTTCAAATCAAAATAAATATTTAAATTTACTCTTTCACACTAAAGTAATAATAAATTTATGTCCAGATTCATGAATTTTACACATCACTTCAACTTAAATGACTTTTACACCATTTCAATCTTGCACTCATTGATCAATATTCCTAAACATTTATGTGGTCCAAAACGAAACCAATCACTCCCATAAGCAAGAGGAAATGTAAAGTAAAAAACGAGGTGGCAGAAAATAAGGTGAAACAAAAATTTTGCTTGATGTGGCAGAATAAACATTTTTTTCCACCACATTTATCTCCAAAAACCATCGGACTCACATAAATACCTTTCAGTGATAGGTTTAAACAGAGAAAAACCAAAGGAAGCATACAAATAGAACAAATGCATATACTTTATCAATGTTATCACCTTTTTTTCTCAGAGTTGTTCAATTATCCAAGAACAATCTGAGACAATGTATAAAGGAACATTAAACCTTAAATTTTTTTACAAGGCCACTAGTTAACTAACATAGTACAAACATAGCCTCACATTTTTCTTCGGCTAAAGGTGCTTTGCTAGTTTGTTAAGAGATACATTTGTGGCCTAAGATTAAAATATATTGTATACTACAGCTTCATCTGCCTCGGAAAAAAACCAAATTCAATATAAAATAAATATTTAAAATTGATATAGCAGATTGCATGTATCCTTATTAGATAAACATCACAAACCATGCATGACACATATATTCGTTTAAGTAACGCTAAACCTTAATTAATATTGTCCGGCATTACATATAAAAGTCCAACATGCCAATACGAAATCATAATATCCGCCAAATATGCACCATATCATACAAGGCCACTTTATTGCAAAAACAACTTATTAACAATAATTGGCAAAACAATAGAGTGAATATTAAATAGAATGACATGCTCTACTATTTTGGTATCCACATCTTCAGTACATGTCAATTAAAATAATATTTAACAAATAAAGCCATACATAAAGGTAAAACACCTTGTCATCTAAGTATGTAAGTTTCTTTAACCTTTGAACCCCATGATCATATCACCACACACTTTTTCAGAGTATAAATCTTTTCCGATGGATTCCTTTAACAACTTTATGAAAATTATCCCTCCAAACATTTTATCATATTAAGTTCAAACATTTTGGTTTGACTTTTACTCATTTAAAAAATTAGTAAACCACCATTATTAAGCAAAATGGTTAGAATAGACAGACCACTTGACAACCAGCAAGGCAACATGGGCCAGGGTGTTAATTCCAAATTCCATCGATGTCATTTTTACAATTTTTAGCTCTGAATAACATCAGTGCCCGCTAAAGTTTATTATTATTCTTGTGCCAATGCACATGATAATCATTTTTCTCTTTTTCATCAAGGGGAGCCTGAGTGCAACGGTTGAAATTGGTGCTTTGTGACCCGGAGTTCAACAGTTCAGGTCATGGAATTGGCCTCTTGCAACAAGGTAAGGTTGCCTACATAGACCCATATAGTGGACCTGACCCCACACACTGCGGGGGGTCTCACATCATCAGTGATTAGCCTGCCCTTTTTACCTATTACTAAAAGAACATGTCAAAATTCACTGAATTACTTGAAAAACTAGCCATTATAGTTAGTGAAGAGCCTAGAAACATTGACTGAATTACTTGACAACCAAGCTATTCGCATATTGTTAAGGTAAGGTTTTAAATTGCAGATTGCATTGCATGATGTGGCTGCAATATCCTGGTTAGGCTGCCACAACTGCATTAGGTTGTGATTGCAAACCACATTGTTCGCAATTGGCCTAGTACAACTACAATTTAAAACCATGTGTTAAGCTATAAATGCATGTATAGAGATAGAGATAGACTCACATTTCTTTGGTCCCATAAAATTGAACAAAATATTTCTTTGGATCAGGGGGTTCTCCCAATCTTCGGGCCTACTTATCTGAAGATAAAGAATTAACAAAATCAGTAACCTCAGAATTAATTAACAACCCAAAAATCAACCTCTGCTGCTAGTTAATTAACCATTTAACAATACAGAAATATCACAAGCATGATTATAACACCCCTAAACAATTAAAATAACAGGGGAAAAAATCATAGATCAATCAAAGAGCCTAAAATCCTAACAATGTTAGACTTGAAAGGTATGTGCACACACTTAACGACAAGAAAATTCTTACGAAGAATACACAAATCCCTCATACGCAAAATTAAAATACTTAAAACGTCAAAACTCAAAAACCCTTGGATGGAAAAATAGGAATTAAAATAGGAATTAAAATAGGAGAAGTCTAATTTGAAGGTGAGAATGGTTACCGTATAAATGCGGAGAAGAAGAAAGGAGTGTCGGTGCTGTTGTTTGGTGGCGAAACAATGTCACACGGAGAGAAAAAGGAAAGCGTGAGGTTAGCAAATAGCAAGGGAAAAACACGAGATAAAGAGAAAGTGAAGGAGCGTGTGGTTTCTCAATTCTCACTCACTTTCTGTCTTTGTGCGGTGTGTGCAGTGATAATGCTTCGTTTTTGAAAGGGAAGCATTATCCTCTCCTTCATTTCTGAAATAAGGGAGAGTGAAGGGGGAAATGATTCGTTTCTGAAATAATGTTAGGGCAAATGCTTGCAAGCTCTGTTATCCTAGGATTGTTTCGCTGCAAGACTGAATAGCGCGCATGAAGGGAGAGTGAAGGCGCGAATTTTGGGTTTCCATCTAAGTCGGTTTTACACATAAACCGTTGTAGATCACTTAACATCTAAGTCGGTTTTACTAAAAACCGTCGTAGATATACTTATGTAGGTTATTCTACTACAAGTATTGACTAAACCGTCATAGATAATGTTTCTTTTATTTACAAAATTCCACTGCGTCTTATTCTACATCATTTTTCAGTAAACTGACTTAGATTGAGCGATTTAGATTATTCTTTTTGTAGTAGTGTATCATTCAGCTTCGTTTACTCTTCGTGTGATCCTTATGCTGAGACTTGCCTTGACTCATATTCGTTTGATGTTTGTTTTATCATCGCCTGGCACTTATGTCGTTTTTCATCTATCATATGGCTTTTCTTCGTCTGATCCTCATTGTATGCTTTGCTTATTTTTCTTCTTTCTTTTCATAATATTGATGACTTCGTGTGCTCTTCTTATGAGTGTAGATGATATATGATATTTCTCATTAAGAATGGTGGACTTCAGACGTTTTTTCAATATTCTTCGACTGCTTCTGGAATTTGAGTCTCCGTCTAAGAGATAGACATTGACTTTTCCTTTCATCTGGTCGGTTGTGCAGATGGAACACTTTTAATTCAATATATGATGCTTCATCTTAGATTATTCATCGTCTAATACTTTGACCTTCGACTAGTTGACCATTAAGCTTTAACTTTTGTCTTGTTCTTGACTTAGCCTTGTTTGATGCTTGTTTGATGCTTGTTTTGACTTTTCGTTTGAATTAGGATGTATCGTCTGAAGCTTGATCATTCTCCTTCTTGTGCTAGACCATTAGGCTTCATCTGATGTCTGTACTTTCGTCTGACTTGGATCATGCTTAGTCTTGATGTTTGATCAATTTTCTTCTTGTGCTACGCTTGGTTTCATTTGATCTTTCCATCTGATGCTTGAAGCTTTTACCTTTTATCTTAGTTATGGTGTAGTAAGTGGCACACACACATACTTTATTCTTAAACTTGCATGTTCTTATGTTTTTTTGAAACACTAACACACTTGTTAGAAATAACATGTATTATATTTGTCTCATTCAAAACCTCGCTGCGAATTTCCTCGTTTGACTTAACAAGGAGCCTAAAGAAACTTAAGCTTGGCTGATACATAGATAAGTCATCTTCAGCTTCTAGGACATGTCTCTTCCTTTTTTTTGCCTGTCCATGGACTGCTTTGCTTATGTTGTCGCAAGTCGATTGTACTTCCTTAGCCTTTTCTTGATAGTATCTCATTATTACTTTTAGCTCTTAAATTTCTTCTAGAGCTTGGTCTCTTTGGTAGGTAACTTCTTTGACAAGAATGAGCTCTTTTTCTTTCTTTTTGTCAAAAGTTAGAAATGGTTGCGGCTTGTTTTTTGGTGATTTCTTGCCAAACCTTTTCTTCAGTTCTGGCCTTGGAGAGGTTCTCCTATGCTTGTTCTTTTTCTTGTATCTGCCTCTGGAGTTTGATTTTGGTTCATGGTACCCTTGATAAGGCTTCTGCAAGTTGCTTATCTAAATCAACTTTTGGTATTTTTGACGATTTTGTATTTTTTTTTTCAGCACATTCATCTTTTAAGCACTTGATCTTCATTTCTTTTTTCTTACACTTCCTTTGTAGGCTGTCGATGTAAAGTTTGGATTCCTCATCCTTTTCTTCCAAGGTTTTTATTTGGGCTTCCAAAATTTCCATTCTCCTAGTCAAGAAATCAACTCATTGTTGCTCGCCTTGGTTCACTGATTTGGTTGTACCTGTGATCCCTCTTTTTCTTCTCCATTGTTGATAATCATTTCGCTACATGAAAAATGCAAATTATCGAAGGATAATTTTAGACAGATACAAATCCGTCGGAAAATTAATATTTTCGACGAAAAAAAATCTATCAGAAAATGTATATTTTTGACAGATATATCTATCGGTAATTTTTACGGATACAAATCCATCAAAAAATTTATATTTCCTACGGATATATCTGTCGTTAATTTTTTACAGATACAAATCTGTCGAAAAATTTATATTTTCATCTTATAATTTCTGATGGATAAAAATCCGTCAGAAAATTTATATTTCTGACGGATATATTCGTCGGTCATTTTCAATGGATACAAATCTGTCAAAAAATTTATATTTTTGACGGATCATTTCTATCGGATACAAATCCATCGGAAAATTTATATTTTCGACGGATATATCCATCGGTAATATAAAATATAAATTAAAAGTTATTAGACTTCATCGATCCAATTATTAAATTAAAAGTTATTAAACTTTACTAATAATTAATATAGAAAAAATTGATTAGCTTTGGAATAAATTATTTGCAAATAATATAGTTGTAAAATTAATTATTTTAAATTATTTAACTAGAATCATATTGACAATTTATTATATGATCTTGATATTTTTGTATAACTAATATCTAGTTTTAAATTTGATATGAAAATATTATGATATAATTAGATAAGATTTTAAATTAGTATTTTACTAATGGTTGATAATTAGAAAATAAAACAAGGATAAATACATTTTTAAAGTTTATATCTTAGATTTAAGATAAATAAATATATTAAGTTAATTAATAATTTATTTAAAATGTTAAAATTTAATTTATAAAAATAATATTTTAAAAGAGAGGGTTATAATGACACTAGTGTAACTTTTAATAAGTATTACACTGTTTAATAATTTTATATTAAATGTGAATTTTATAAATTCAACCATTAGATTGAAAGTTTTTTACTCTTAGATCATATATACAAAATTTTATATTAATTCAAGATGATTTGATACTTCATTCTTGTAAAACAATATTAACGTTATATATACATTTTAAAATATACTAAAATATGAATACTTTGATTACCTTCAAGTTATTGTTCAATTTTAACAAAATTTGATATAAACGTATAAAGTGATATGAACTTTCAATCTAGCGGTTGAATTTCCAAAATTTACATTTAATATAAAGTTATTGAGCGATGAGATATTTAGTATAAGTTACATGGTGTTATTATAACCCTTCTCATTTTAAAATATATAAATTATTATTTAAACTTTTAAATTTATAATAAATAATTTAAATTATATCATAATAGTAATTTTAAATAGAAATAAGTAGATTGTTAATTATAAAAACACGCTGAAAAGTGAAGTGTCGTGAAATAGAATCATTGAGAGGATGAGGGTTGTTACATTAAAAAAATTTTTGACGGATTTATCCATCGGAATCATATAAAGATTTTTAAAGAATTTTCAACGGATTAAATTTTTTCTGACGGATTTTTTTTTCGACGCCCATTTTTTCGAAGGATTTGAATGTGTCGAAAATCCGTCGAAAATAGAGAATTTTCGACAGATTATGTCCGTCGAAAATTTGTGTTTTTCTTGTAGTGTTTGAAGAGGCTATTCGAGGTTTACCAAGTTCATTGTCTCCAAAATAAAGTTGCTTGCTCCAAGCTTCCTTGATGGTGTCGATTTGAGGTTGTTTCCCGGAGGCATGGAAGAAACAAATCCCTCCAAGTTCTTCTAAGTTTGGCAAAGTTTGTGATCTCCCAAGCTTCCTTAATATCAACCTCGGGGAATAGGCTATGCATCCTCTTAATCCCATCAATGGTAGATTAAGGAATTTGCCACATCGGATCAACACTTGACTTGGCTGAAACCATGGACACATCCATGTGAAGGTGTCTTCGGTACAATTTTATATTTCGGATTTCCAGGCCATAACATACTTCCTTGGTGTAGGGATTCTAGGAAAGCTCCTTAACGGAGTAAGTAGCTTTCCCAAACGGTCTTTGGCAAAGAAGTGTGTATACGCTCGCACATAAAGGAGTAGGCTATAGTATCTTATCTGTTTTCTTGATTTCTGATTACAAAAGTCAATAGTGATCAAGGTATCAGCAAGAATGGTAGCCACATGGCTCTTTAGGTGCACATCCCAAGCAAAGAAGGCGTCAATTGTGACATGGTCTATCACCTTCTCGTGAAAAGGGAAAAGGATTATCCCAAACAAGATTAAAGCTAGAGTCTTGTTGAAAATTGTCCAGTCTTCTTGATCGGCTAGAAAGGATAGGTGTCCTTCTAGAGTAGAGAGCTTCCAACCTTTGATTGTCTCATTTCCCTCAAGTGTAGATAGATGAGGGGGTAGCTTGATTAGTTCAGTTACCTTATCCGTGGAGATACGTTCTTCCAGCATAGCGTAGACCCCTTCACATTTGGGCCACTTAACCATCAGGTTGTATTCCTCTATAATAGGTACTATGTCGAAGTGTGGGAATTGAAAACAGTGAAGCTTTGACTTCCAGAAGTGCACCAAACCTCTCATGAAGGCGGGGTCAACAAATATTTTCAATAGGTCGAGGATCCTTCCATAGTGCTTTTCGAAGTCAGCCCTGACTTCTCTTGGATTAAAGCGCATAAGTTGTTGACTCTTGGCATTGCATTATTCAGAATGTTCACCTTCCTCAACGGTCTATGCATGCTACTGTCTATGCCTTACATATTCTAAATGAATTTTTATTAATCACTACCTTAAATAAATGCATGACATGTGATTTTCTGTCTAAATATTACCATGTTTTGCTCAATTAAAGGCTGTGATGCATTACTTTTACCAATTTCAAAACAAACTAACTATATGATGCTTAAATAAGGCATTCGAAAGAGGTATTAATTTTCACCTCCTCATAACCCTTATCCATTTAAAAGAAATGAAACTACAAATGCAACAAACATAATAACAAATGCAACAAACATATGTTTACACAAAGTAATCTATGAATGGTCACAAATCCATGGTATGTGGTCCCTATTAAAGAACGTGCTTTGTATAGGAAGGTTCAAATTGTCCTCACTAGTCTTTAAAGGCTCCCAAGGCGACCCCATTATAGGGACCTAATACCTCTATCACTGTCACCTGACAAACTCTAAGGTTTGTCATAGTATTTCGGGCTAGAGTAACCAATTATCACCTTGAGTGTGATTTTTGACAAGGCACACAGGCTCTAAGGCATACTTAGGCCGGTCGTACGTCAACCACTCCCTATGTTTACGCTCTCGTGCCCTCGGGTGTAGAGGGAACTATTGTGTACAAGGGTTTGTGTGCAGTTGTTTATTTCAAACAAGCAGATATAAAGCCATTAAAGTAAATACATACAAAACAAACAAAGTAAAAGGGAACCAAATATTCAAAATTTGTTCTTGTTTCACTACCTTCATCATTTATTTGGGCTTGACCCTTTTTAAGCTTCCACAGTGGAGTCGTCATCTGTCAGAACCCAAAAAATTTCGATCTTGCCCACAAATTGTTTGGATTTCCTTTTTGAAAATCTTATCAGTTAGGGAATGCTCGAACACTAGACTAATCTCTAACTAATGGTTTTGAAAATGAGTTCATGGAGTTGCCATCGATATTTTACTCAAACCATCGAAAAAAGAAGAAAAGAGTTTTTAAAATGCCAAAATGACCTTTACAACCAGAATTAGTTTTGGGGGTTGATTACGTGTAGGGAAGGTGTTAGGCATCCTACTACGCCCTGAATTGGTACCCTATGATGAAACTAACGCAATCGTGAACAATAATTTAAATATTAGGTTCCATTTTATTTACATATTTAATGGTTTGCCTTGAAACGTCCACATGATTGCTTTTGTTGATGATAGAAAAGATAGATGGTAGAAAAAGGTACCTCTTAAAATGAGATTTTATAAATACTTCCGAATGTAGCAAATTTAAGGCCTTTTTTGGCTATCTTTCACACTTCACGATGCCTTAACAAATCTCAAGAAATAAAATGAAAGAGAGGAAGAAGAGTACTAGATTTTAGAGAGACTAATCGGTCTAAAAATTTTCAGCCTCGAGCACCGTGCTTGAGTCTACTATTTATAGGCACACAAATCTACCAAAACAGGGCTTTCTGATTTTGGAAGGGGCCATTCTAAAAATTTTTGTTATATGCAAGATTTGAATCTGGAACGACCCATTCCCAAAGCAAAACGGCCCATGTGGGATTTAAATTTTACCCATAGCAACCTAGACTAGAATGGAGCATTCTGACCTAGGGTTATAGGCCTTGTTTTAAATTTGGAATGGCCTGTTCGGGCTAATAACTCTAGCACTTATTTTTTTGATCCTTAGATGTCTTTTTCTATGGTACTGTCTTCGGGCATTTAGGAGCTCATTTGTCATATTGAAAGTCCATTTCTTAGCTTACGTGTCCCAGAAAAAATCAGGTGTCTACAAGGTCCAACCGTAGTATTTTCAAAATTGATTTAGGCCTTTCTTTAGAGCCCAGATACCGTCGTATATTAAAACATTCACATTTCTTAACTATTTATGCATGACGCTACCTAATCCTTCCATAATTTAAGGAAAATGCATGGCAGAGTAATGAGCTAGCCTAAAAATGCATGACATTTTTTTTGCCTACTTTTATTTTGCTTTTTTGTTATGTCAGGAGAGATGATGCATGATAAAGATAGGACTCTTTTTTTATTGATCATATTTTTTACTAGAAAAAAAACTACCTATATGACGTTAATGGAATGATGGCCTAAGAATGTACAAAGGGTATAAATTTCTTTATTTTATTTTTTTATTTCTTTATTATCCATTTGCTTGTTTTTAAAATTCCAATCTACTCCTTGTTAAGACAAACAATATGAACAAACAAATGCTGAAGCAATGTACACTCTCGAAAAAATCACGTTCTAATCCATGGGTTGGGGTCCCTGTCAAAGAAAAGGGCATTGTATGGGAACGTTCTAACTATTCTCACTAGTCTTTAAAAGCCCCCAAGGTGCCCCCATTATAGGGACCCAATACCTCTATCGCCATCACCTGGTAAACTCTAAGGTCTATCGCAGTATTTTGGGCTGAAGTAACCGATTATCACCTTGAGTGTGATTTTCAACAAGACTTGCAAGCTTGAGGCCATTCTTGGGCCAACCGTACATCAACTGCTCCCTATGGTTTGTACACTCTTGCCCCCGGGTGTAGGGGGAACTAGGGATGGAAAATATACCCGTACTCATGGGTAATATCCAAACTCGTCCCTACTTTGACATGGAATACCCGATTTGACCAGGTACGAGTACGAGTACAGGTAAAATTTGATATATTAAATCGGGTACACGTACGTGTACAAGTATGTACTTACCTGGCCCGTACCCGTACCCGTACCTATCCCTGTTCCCATTCTTAATTTAATACCCACTTTTGATTTAATTATTTAAAAAATTTTAATATTTTATTATGTGTGATTATTATTGAGTCAGACGAAGCCATTTCCAGCGAGGTTTTCAACATGACAAATATAATACATATTGTTAAGACTAATCTATGTGTCAGTGTTTCAGATAAATATAAGAAACAGGAAAAACTAAAGCATGGATGAACAAAATAAGGATCAAACAAAAGCCAAATGAGCGCCAGGCGATAACAAATATCAGACGAAGATGTGTCAAGGACAACCAAACGCAAGGCCAAAACAAATATCAACCAAAGAGAAAAACTAGACCAAGACAAAGTTGGCTCAGCACCAAATAAACATTACATGAAGCTCAATAGTCAACTAAACAAAGGTCAACAAAACAAGTATCAGTTATTGTGATCTGCTCTTTGTTGAAGTCCTCGGCTAGGCGTAAGGCCGAAAGGGTGTTCGGCCTCCCCCGAGGCCGAAAAGGTGTTCGGCCTAGGTCAAACAACACGTGGCAAGTTAGATACTTATTATGCGCTAATTATCATGCCAGATTAAGAGGAGATTAAGGCTAACTCAAGTGTTACCTATCTCCCAAGACTGAAGGCCCACCAGGCCCAATTGTGTCACTATAAATACACAGGTGATGTGATATAAAAAGGTACGTTATTGTCCAATATAAAAGCACTTATTACTCTATACCGAATACTCACTTGATCATTGGAGTGCCTTTGCAGGTACCCTCCCCACCCCGTGGAGATAGTATTCGGTCGGCACCGAAGACTTAGAAGATCAAGAAGGAAGAACGACAAGAGGAGTGTTTCTACGCAGGAACATTTTGGCGCCCACCGTGGGGCCGAAACCAAAACGGTTCTCGACCCTGAAGCAAGATGGTAGCAACAAGGAGCCAACAGGAGAACACAACAACTCACCCTTTCGGGATGCCCCGAGATACTACTGGACAACAGACTAATCGCAATGAAGAAGGAATGGAGGAATCCTACGTAGAGCGATCCCAACAACCCAATCCGCCATCGGCCATCAAGCAATTGAAGGCCGAAATGATGGAACTAAGGAGGCTCCGAGAAAAGGACGCTCACGAATTATCAGTTCTAAGGAAGGAAAACGCAAAACTCCGAAGTGACAATCGATCTTGGCACCCATCCCACGATATCCCAAATACTCTGTCAACTAAGGACCAAGGGGAGTCTTCGGGGTGGTACAAAGAAACAAGAGATCTTAGACCCCCACCAGGAGTGACAACTACTACTCTCGACCAGCAACGAAGACAAGGAAGGACGCCGTTCACACCAGATATTGTCGGGGCCCGTTTGCCCGACAATTGGAAAAACTTGACCCTGGAGAAGTATGACGGGACTGCCGACCCGGAGGAACACCTTGATGCATTTGTCACCCAGGTCGGTCTATACACAGATGATGATGTTATCCTCTGCAAAGTCTTTCCCACTTCGCTAAAGGGACCGGCACTCAACTGGTTCACGAGGCTCCCACCTGGATCGGTGGACTCGTTCACGTCCCTATCATCCCGGTTCGTGATACAGTTTGCCACGAGCCGTCCTCATCAGCTCACATCAATCGCGTTGGTCAATATACGCCAAGAAAAGAAAGAACCTCTGAGAACTTTTATGGAAAGGTTCGGAAAGATGACGTTATCCATCCGCAACCTGGACCCGGCCGTAGCAATGCATCACCTGACCACGGCGTTACGACCCGGACCCTTTGTCAACAGCTTATGCAAGAAGCCACCCCGAGACCTAGACGACCTGAGGCAGAGAGCCACAAAATACATGCAGATGGAGGAACTGGCCGAGTTTCGGAGTCAAAACCGACCCGACCTATTTCTCGCGAAAAAAGAAAGTGACAAGGAACCGCCCAGATCACGCCCCAGAGACGTGTCGGATCGTGACAAGGGTAATAGGGGGCCGAGATATATGCAGTACACACCGCTCAACACCAGCAGGGCTAAGGTGTTGGAACAGGCCCTAGCCACTGAAGTCCTGGCCGTCCCCCGAAGAGCCATGACCCCACCGCGCGCCGATAAAACAAAAGCATGCTAGTTCCACCGGAATAGAGGGCACACTACTGAGGAGTGTTCCGCCCTTCGGGATCGAATTGAAGACCTTATTAAGGCCGAACATCTTCAAAGCTTTGTTCGATCATCAGACAACCGCAGGAACGATAATCGTCCTGGTAGGGGGGAGTTCAGAAGGGAGAATCGGGATCGGGCACCTCCGCGGAACCAATCCCGCGAGCGTAGCAGGTCCCAAGACAGGAACAATCAACGGGACCGCAATCAACCTAGACGAGTGATAAACACCATTGCCGGAGGCTTCGCAGGAGGAGGAAGCTCATCCTCAGCCCGGAAGAGACACTTGAGGGCCATCACGTCGGTCAACGCTATAGGACGGGCATCCCCCATTTGTATGCCCCCCATAACATTCACCGACCGAGACTTTCAAGGCATTGACCCAATACAAGACGATCCCATGGTCATAGTGTAGAGATCAATAACTGTATCGTGAAGAAGACTCTGGTCGATCAGGGTAGTTCGGTGGACATCTTGTACTGGAAGACGTTCGAGCAACTGGGCATTCCGGAACAGGAATTGACACCTTACGATGAACCTTTGGTAGGATTTTCGGGTGAACGGGTGGACACTCGGGGAACGATAGACCTGTACACCTACTTCGGGGATGACCAGCGTAGGCGGATCAAGGTGCGCTACGTGGTTGTGCATGCCAACACCTCGTACAACATTCTGTTGGGCCGACCCTCTCTGAACAGACTCCGAGCCGTCGTATCCACCCCACATTTGACTATGAAGTTTCCGTCAGAGGAAGGGGCCGTCATCACCGTGCATGCCGATCAGAAAACAGCACGCGAGTGTTACTTCGCCAGTCTAAAAGTACAGCCAACTCTAAAACCAAGACGAGATGTCAATGTTATCGGAGATGTTGGCCAATAGGAACCAGGTGAAGGCCTAGAACTTGACCCGAGAATGGAGGATGAAGATAGGGTCGAACCTATCGAAACAACGGTTCCGTTCCAACTTGGAAAGAATGAAGATCAAGTCACTTTTTTGAGTTCTCAACTATCTGAAATAGAGGCTAAGGATATTAAGCAAGTCCTACAAGAATATTCGGATTTATTCACTTGGACTGCAACTGATATGCCGGGCATCGATCCTAGTTTTCATTGCCACCGACTCTCAATATGTCGAGACGCCAAGCCTATCGCTCAAAAGAAAAGAAAAATGGGTGGGGAAAGGGCCCAGGCAATAAAAGAGGAGACCACCAAGCTACTACAAGTGAGATTCATAAGGGAAGTCAAGTACTCCACTTGGTTGGCCAACGTGGTGATGGTGACAAAGTCAAATGGAAAGTGGTGGATGTGCACGGATTACACGGATCTGAACAAAGCATGCCCAAAAGACGCTTACCCCTTGCCCCACATCGATGCATTGGTCGACGGAGCGGCCGGCCATCAGAGACTGAGTTTCCTGGACGCTTATTCGGGGTATAATCAAATACCTATGTATCCCTCGGACGAAGCAAAGACCGCGTTCATCACAGATTCGGCCAACTATTATTACAGGGTAATGCCATTCAGCTTGAAGAATGCTGGGGCGACTTACCAGCGCCTCATGGACAAGATCTTCCGTCGGCAGATTGGAGCGTGCTTGGAAGTGTATGTGGACGATATGGTGATCAAGTCCAACTCCGCCACCGACCATCTGAATAACCTCCACACGATTTTTGACGAGGTAAGGCGGCACCACATGCGATTGAACCCGGCCAAGTGCAGGTTCGGGGTAGTCGGTGGAAAATTTCTGGGATTCATGTTGTCAAAAAGAGGCATAGAAGCCAACCCCGACAAATGCCAAGCCATCATCAATATGAGAAGCCCTATGAATGTAAAGGAAGTGCAGCGTTTGGCCGGACGCATCGCCTCCCTAGCTCAGTTCCTGCCTTGCATGGCAGACAAATCTAGACCCATTATGTCCCTACTGAAGAAAGCCACCAAATTTAAGTGGACTGACGAATGTGAATCAGCTTTCCAAAGCTTCAAAACAATATTAGAAGCTCCACCATTGCTAGCCAAACCGGACCCCCAGTTGGACATGATAATATACCTCTCGGCTTCCGACAAAGCCGTCAGCACTGTATTAGTGCAAGAAAAAACAGAGCAGATGCCGGTATACTTCATCAGCCGAGTCTTACAAGAGGCCGAGACAAGATACCAGCATCTCGAAAAGACTGTTCTTGCTCTTGTACATACAGCCAGACGCCTCCGACATTATTTCCAAAGCCACAGAATACTTGTCCGGACGGATAGCCCCATTGTCAAAGTCTTGCGGAAACCCGAATTGGCCGGAAGGATGGTCGCTTGGTCCATCGAATTGTCACAATTTGATATTCGTTTTGAGCCAAGGGGACCCATCAAGGCGCAAAGCATGGTCGACTTCATCAATGAATTCACACCGCCAATAACTCCCGAGCCACACATTTGGACGCTGCACGTGGACGGATCATCAAACCAACAAGGTAGCGGCGCCGGCATCATCTTGGAAGGACCCGACAACATGGTAATCGGACAATCATTGCGGTTCGGATTCAAAACTTCTAATAACCAAGCAGAGTACGAGGCCCTTCTCGCAGGACTTAGATTGGTTGCCGACCTCGGCATCACGAAGATCCAGTGCTTCAGTGATTCGCAAGTGGTAACAGGGCAAGTCAACGGCACTTTTCAGATCAAAGAACCAACATTGCTATTGTACTTTCATGCTTTCCAAAAGCTAAAAAGAAACTTTGAAGTTGTCCGGATCACACACACACTCAGGGAACACAATACAAGAGCCGATCAGCTAGCCAGACTAGCTAGTAGCAAGAAAACCAGCCATTTGCGTAGCATGATACAGCAAGAGCTGCTAAGCCCGAGTATCAACGAGGCTGAATGTTTGCAGATGGATCAGGGAGGCCCCTGTTGGATGGATGCCATAATAAACCACCTTCGGACCGGACAACTGCCCGAGGATCCCCTTAAAGCTAAGAAAATGAGAACCACGGCTGCACGGTATACGCTGATTGCCAGAGAATTATATAAGCGGGGCATTTCTTCCCCCTATTGAAATGTCTCGATCCCGAACAGGCGCACTACGTTCTCCGAGAAATTCATGAAGGTGTGTGCGGAACTCACTCGGGAAGCCGAACTCTCGCAGACAAAGTTATCCGTGCAGGGTACTATTGGCCAACCTTAGTCGCAGATTGTGCCAAGTTTGTTCAACATTGCAAACCGTGCCAAAAATTTGGACCATTAACACATCAGCCTCCAGAGGAATTGCACTCCATCACGGTCTCATGGCCGTTCTCCATTTGGGGCATGGACATACTGGGACCTTTTCCACCAGCCAAAGGGCAAGTGAAGTTCCTAATCGTGGCAGTGGACCACTTCACTAAGTGGATTGAAGCAGAAGCAGTAGCCACCATCACGGCCAGCAATATTCAGAAGTTCTTCTAGAAGAACGTGATCACACGCTTCGGGATCCCATACGCATTAATCACTGACAACGGTTTACAGTTCACCGATCGGCGTTTCAATGACTTCCTTTCAGAATTGGGCATCAAGCACAAAATGACTTCAGTCGAACATCCCCAATCTAATGGACAGGCCGAAGCTGCAAATAAGGTCATCCTCAAAGAATTAAAGCGACGGCTCGGGCAGGCCAAGGGCTCATGGCCGGATCACCTACCAGAGATTTTGTGGGCGTATCGTTGTACTCCACAAAGTTCTACCAAAGAAACCCCATTTCGGCTAACCTACGGTACCAACGCCATGATTCCGGTGGAAGTTGGGGAACCTACACTTCGACGACAACAATTCAATGAGGATACCAACAGGGAAGCTCTCAACATAGACCTAAACCTTGTTGATGAAACACGCGAGTCGGCTCTCGTCAATATGGAAGCTTGCCGAACCAGGGCATCTAGGAAAGTCAGAACGAAAGTAAAGCCTCGTCAATTTCGGGCAGGGGACCTAGTATGGCGAGTCACGGGTGAAGCTCACAAGGACAAGACTCAGGGGAAGTTAGCGCCCAATTGGGATGGACCTTATCGGATAAGGCACGACCTGCAAAATGGAGCCTACAAACTAGAAGAGCTCAGCGGGAAGGTTATACCCCGCACTTGGAATGCGACGCACCTGAAGCATTACTTTAGCTAGTCCCTCTTATGTAACTTGTTTCAGAGCACTCTTTTCCTTTCTCAGGTTTTTCCCTCTTGTAAAAATGTAAGAGGTTTTACTGACGAAAGGTTTTTAATGAGGCTCCACATCAATGAAACAAACCCTTGTGATGACATTTTTTCTGCTCAAACTCAATTCCTTCCGAACACTCTAGTTCGGCAAAGAACGAGTACTTGAATCCCTCCCGACACGTCCTCTCGGCCAAGGTTGAGCGAAATAATCCCTCCCGAGACATCCTCTCGGCCAAGGTTAAACATAATAATCCCTCCCGAGATATCCTCTCGGCCAAGGTTGAACATAATAATCCCTCCCGAGACATCCTCTCGGCCAAGGTTGAATGTAATAATCCCTCCCGAGACATCCTCTCGGCCAAGGTTGAGCGAAATAATCCCTCCCGAGACATCCTCTCGGCCAAGGTTGAACGTAATAATCCCTCCCGAGACATCCTCTCGGCCAAGGTTGAATGTAATAATCCCTCCCGAGACATCCTCTCGGCCAAGGTTGAGCGAAATAATCCCTCCCGAGACATCCTCTCGGCCAAGGTTGAACGTAATAATCCCTCCCGAGACATCCTCTCGGCCAAGGTTGAACGTAATAATCCCTCCCGAGACATCCTCTCGGCCAAGGTTGAATGTAATAATCCCTCCCGAGACATCCTCTCGGCCAAGGTCGAGCATAATAATCCCTCCCGAGATGTCCTTTTGGCCAAGGTTGAACGTAATAATCCCTCCCGAGATGTCCTCTCGGCCAAGGTTGAACGAACTATTCCCTCCCGAGCACATTAGCTCGGCCAAGGACGAATAAGTCAATCCCTCTCGAGCATTCTTCACCTGCCAAAGTCGAACAAAATTACAAGACTACCTCGGCTAGGGAAGAAAACTTGGCCTTTTTCCAAGTACCTACTATTTGGTTAACGGCGAACAAAGTTTACTTCCCGAGAAACCCCCTCAACCGAAGTCAAACTAGGGTATCTCACCCCGAGTACCCCTTCACTCGGTCAAGGTCGAACAAAGATGCTTTGCCCACCAAAAAGGAAATTCCAGCCCTATCGGCCAAAAGGAAACAAGTCATTCTCCAACATAAGTCCGAACCAATTCGCGCGATAAACATAGATCGTCCACTTAAAAGAGCAAATACATAAGAGTCCAAATAGGAAAGAAGTAGATTCATTGAAGTCAAAACGGCACTATCGGCCGGAGGATACAAACAAGTATGGCTCATTCAGCCCAAAAGAATCAAAAAGAAAGCAAAAAATACCCTATTCCTATACATCATCAACAAAACAGATGTATCACTCAAAAAACACTTCAGTCAGCATGAGTGGTCTCCTCGGTCTCCTCGTCGTCATTCATACTAGGATCTTCCATGGGAGCTGACCGAGGTGGGGCCGCCTCATCCGGCTCAATGTTGTCGGGGGCATCATTAAAATCTAGATACGCCCCTTGGAAGAAGTCCTTGCTGAGTTCGAAGGAAAAGTCTGGGGGAAAAGTGCCGAAGTGGGTTGCTTGCCGAGCACAATGCCAAAACCCTTCCTCGTGCTCCTTGATAATTTTGCCCTCAACTTCGGCCCGGAAAGTAGCCATGGCAGCCTCGGCCTTGGCCTTTACTTGCTTTTCCCGAGCCGCAAGTTCCTGCACCTCTTGGACCCTCATCCGTTCGGCGTCTTCCGCCGCAAGAGCCCGGCCCTCTATCTCAGCATAAGCCTCCCTTAACCGAGCCACCTCGGCCTCCAACATCAACTTCTCACCAGAGGTTGCCTCATGCGCCTCGACGGACTGTTGAAGGGCTTTTTTAGTCTCGTCCAGACTCTTCTTCAAATTATGCACATCGGCCATAGGCTCTAAAGCCATCTTCCGAAATATGGTCGTGGCCCTCAAGTGCAATTCACAAGCCATAGCCCATTGAGCCGAGGGGGTAGCTGAATCAAGCATCCGATGCCCCTGAGCTGACAACAAGTCGGATGACATTACTCGTGCCAGACGAATCTCTTCCGACAAAAAATCCTTGGCGACAATGGCCGAAGGAACGGCCAAATCGGTCGAGCTACTATCAACCCGGCGTTGCTTAGGCCGAGTGGTCTCACCAGCAGCAGCATCAGCTTTCCTCTTCCCTTTGTCCTTCTTCTTCTTTGCCGAAGGATCCGGAAGAGCAACAACCACGGGCGGCGGCCGGGGGGTATCCATGGGAGTCGGTTGTTGGTCGATTGCCACGCTCTGATGGTCCTCGACAGGGGTCCCGGTAGGGGCCCGACTCCTCACTAGTTGCCGGTACGAAAGTCCCTGACCTTGTTGCGCCATCCAGCCTGCAAAAATCAAACAGTCACACATCAACCTAACAAGAACGACCAATCAGAAATATAAAAACATACCCTCTAAATCAAAACGAGGCCGAGACGACTTGGGCAGCAGCACTAGAAATCGAGAGGGGATACACCTCGGCAATCCTTTCAGGATATCTAAAGCCGACAACTCGGCTTCGGTCATCATGTCCTCCGGAAAATCATCGTATTTCCGAGGCTGCCGAGTCCAATAAAAAGGGAAAAGGGGTTTCTGCTCGGCATCATAAAAGTAATTTCGGCCGGCGACGGGGTCAATGATCACCTTCACAAACCCCGACTTGAACCCCTTGAAAGACGACGTGAAGGGTGTCAGCAACGGTCGGTCGGCGTTCCGAACCAAGGAAAGCCACTTGACAGTCTTATTAGAAGGACGAGTACAGAAAAAATGTAAAAATAAACCTACGGACGGCTCTATGTAGTGGTATTTACAAAGCACCCGGAACGCTTGCATATAATCCCATGCGTTCGGGTGCAACTGCGTCGGGGCCACATTCAACACATGAAGGACCCCCATCTGAAAATCGTCGAAGGGGAGCGACATCCCGAGCTCTCAGAAGAAACACTCGTACATGTAGAAAAAATCTCCGGTTCCTTCCCGCTTCGCAAGAAAAACCAGATCAAGCTCCCCGGGGCCTTCGGCCCGGCATCGACGCAGCAGAATAGGATAAGGATCCCAACCTTCCCATCGGCCTAACGTGCAAAGACTGAGAAGACGTATCACGGCAGCCCTCTCATGAAAACGAGAGAAGTACGCCGCCACCTCACCATCGACCCAATCATACCCAGGGATTTCACACAGAGGGTACTTCTGCCTATAATCCCCGGGGCTCATCTCGGCGTCAGGCAAATCCGACCCGGATGAAGAACTAGACTCACCACTACGCTCAGGGCCCGACCCGGCATGACCCCCAATCATTTCCACCTCGGCGTTGAAGGCCAACATCTCGGCCTCGACATCTTGTGCAGACACCCTATCACTAGCCGACGACCCTGACGACAATGTCACACCTTCGGTGGCCATTATCAACAAAAAAATCTAAAAACACAAAAAATGAACCTTTAGGAGTACTCGGCTCACACGAAAGGATATTGAGGCAGTATAACTACAAATAAGGCATGAGGAATGGAGTCCCATCCCCACACCTTATATAGACCACGCAAAGCAACCCAAGAGGCTCGTAATAAATGCGCCTGAATGCGAAGAGACATAACCCTAGGGCGCGAAACCCAAAGGCGGCCATGGCATGCAACGGTCACTATCCACACGACACACCTCCCGAAGAACACGTCTCCCCAAAATCAAAACCCTAAAATAACCCCGAACCATTTAAACACATCAAACCCCTTCGTCTTTTATCCTGGGGCTTGGGGGGGTAGTGTACTAGGAGGCACCCCTTCGGTCAGGCAATAGGCCGAAAGGGGTGCCCGAGCCAACGAAAACACACCACCCCTTCGGCTGGAAGACGGGCCGAACACACCCTCTCGGCCAAAGGGGGTACCCCATGACTCCCTTACCACTAGAAGAGAACACCCATCAAAACCTCTCGATATTAAGCTGGGCCGAACACCTCCTCGGCCTTGACCTGAGCCGAACACCTCCTCGGCCTTGACCTGAGCCGAACACCTCTTCAGCCTTGGAGGAGGCCGAACACCCTTTCGGCCTCATGCCTAGCCGAAGACTTCAACAAAGCAAATCACAAGCAACATTGCCATCAAGGACGAGTCGAACACCTCCTCGGCCTTGACCTGGGCCGAACACCTCCTCGGCATTGACCTAGGCCGAACACCTTTTCGGCCTCGGGGGAGGCCGAACACCCTTTCGGCCTTACGCCTAGCCGATGACTTCAACAAAGAGCAGATCACAAACAACACGTGGCAAGTTAGATACTTATTATGCGCTAATTACCATGCCAGATTAAGAGGAGATTAAGGCTAACTCAAGTGTTACCCATCTCCCAAGACTGAAGGCCGACCAGGCCCAATTGTGTCACTATAAATACACAGGTGATGTGATATAAAAAGGTACGTTATTGTCCAATATAAAAGCACTTATTGCTCTATACCGAATACTCACTTGATCGTTGGAGTGCCTTTGCAGGTACCCTCCCCACCCCGTGGAGATAGTATTCGGTCGGCACCGAAGACTTAGAAGATCAAGAAGGAAGAACAACAAGAGGAGTGTTTCTATGCAGTTTAATGTTTTCATTGTAATTTTAATATAAAATAAATTAGATGATGGAAATTGGAGATCTGTACAACTCGAATCTAAACCTTGAACTGCGCCTAACTCCCCCTTCGTGGCCTAATTAGTGTGACGCTGGTAAGAATCCAACTCTCTTTTGTCAAATTCTAGAAGAAGAATTGTATAACCTTAAATAATACAAATTGTTATAGAAGACGAATAAGAAAACCATACAAAAGAAAAGAACAGAAACAACTATCGTACGTGGGGTCAGGTTTGATGTTTTTTTAGGTATTCAGCGCGCCTATTCAAATTATAACTACCCGTAGTTAATGTTGAGGAATATGAAAGTACACAAATATTAATGATGTGAAAGTTATAACTATCCGTAGAATTTAGATATTTTTGAAAAATAATAATTTTTATTTAAATTAATAAAATTAATATGCAAAAATGATATAGATTATAAATAACTTTTAAGGTTAAATATGTTTTTAATTTTGTAAATTTAGAATAATTTATTTTTAATTTCTTAAATTGAAAACTGTTTTTTAATTTCTAAAACGGATAGATTGATAGAATTTTTAACAAAATTTAAGTATAAAAATTGAAATAAGATTTTTTTAAATTATATGTATTAAAAATTAATTTTAGATTTAAGAAATTAAAAATAAATTAAATTATCTTAAATTTAAAAATAAAAAATATATTTAAGCCAAAATTTTAAAACTCGTTCAGTTTAACAGTTGGGTAAAATGGATTAGAAACGGTGAAAACTGTCAACACAAAATTGGGAGGAGCTTTCTAATTGCGGTAAGAGGTCATATTCTTGCAGCATCTCAAGCTGCTGTGACACCCTTACTACCCCAACACATATATAATATAATTTAATTAAGAAGAATAAACTTTCAAAGGGTTCGTAAAAGGGTTCACATAAAACTTCGAAACTGTTCTTTCTTCAATATAAGAAAATGACTGAAAAAATAAAACTTGAAAGGTAAAATTTAAGAGTTTACAATTTTAAACACATTTATTACAATACCAAATCCATATAAATATTCTGTCCTAGAAATCCTCTGCCCCGATGTCACATTATCAGAGCATTCCCATAATTTAACTGTTGGCATTCTAGATGTCACTCGTAGTCGGATCTTCTTCACCTAAAATATTCACAGTTTATACGGTGAGAAAAGAAAATATCTATATGCAAAGTACATACAAACACATCACAATATAATCTCATCATAATTCATTATTTAATAAAATATATATATATATATATATATATATATATATCAATCATTCATCATCTTCACATCTCAATTCACATTTAACATATCTCATTTCACATACATATCTCAATCCATCATAATCCACACCAATTATACAATTTACAACATCATTTTCATATTCATAATTCATGTCAATCTTACAATTAACAATATCATTTTCAAATCCATAATTCACATCAATCTTACAATTAACAATATCATTTTCAAATCCATAATTCACATCAATCTTACAATTAACACTATGCCAAGACCTCGCCACATCTGACACAAGTGATACAGGTTAATTGCCTCCCACACCAGACCAGGGTCACGCCCTCCTTATAGCATCACTTACCCAGGGGCCGTGCCATCCCTAGTCATTAAGGAGTACGCTCGTCCCTGAAGCATCACCTACCCAGGGTTCGTATCATCCCTAATCATCCGGGAGTACGCTCGTCCCTGAAACATCAACTACCAGGGTTCGTATCATCCTTGATCCTTTAGTGTGAGGAACCACAATCAAATTACAATCCATACAGTCTCTTGCAATTAACCCTATGTCAGGGCTTCCATAATCGACATAAGTGGTGTGTGTTAACTGTCTTACTCATCCCACACCATGCTAGGGTCACGCCCTCCCTGTAGCACCACTTACCCAGGGGTCGTGCCATCCCTAGTCACTAATGTGAGGCACCATAATCACAATCATAATCACATTCATACAACATCTCATCTCATAATTCAAATTCACATCACGTACACAATTCCACCTCACATACACAACAGATAAGCCCAACAAAATAAGGGTTTACACACCCCTCAAGTAATTCACATCAAAATCATTCATTCTTATCAATCAATACAATAATAACATTCGTAAATTAATATTATAAACAATGGAATTATCAATTTAATATAATTCAGCATAAACAGTAAAACCCTTAATTAAAACCTATCTCACAGGCACTTTTCTACAATTTCGTTCTCTCTCCCAGATCATCATTCTTACAAATTATTAGCATATTTATAATCCTCAACACATACCGAATCTAATGGTATAATTAATTCCTCAAACAGAAATAATTCAATTTTTCCAAAACCTAGCCTACAGGCACTTTTCTATAATTTTGTTCTCTCTCCCAGAGCATTATTTTTACAAATAAATCATATATTCGTACTCCTATTTCATACAGAATCAAATAATGCCAATAATTTTTCAAACAGAAATAATTATAAAATTGCTCATAATCCTAAGGGTTATTCTTCTACCCAATTTCCTCATGTAACTCCACATATAAATAATCTCTTTTCCCCCCGTACCTGGATACATAGGAACTGGGGCATAACCTCCTCTTTTTCCTTAAATAAGGATCGGAACTAAGACTGGAGCAGAACCTCATCCTCTGAGTTCCCCTTGGTCTTCAGAGAGAAGAAGAGGAACGAAAGAGAGAACAAAAGAGAAGAGAGTGAGAATGAGAGGTGTGTAGAAATGAGAGGATTTGAGGCCTATTTATAGGATTTTTCGCCCACCTACCACTACGGCCCGTTCCAAAATCGGAACGGCCTGTTCTGGGCCCTGCAAACCTACGCAAATTTTTCAACTGGAACGGCCCGTTCCCAAACCAGAACGGCCCATTCTCAAACCCAGCAGAACGGCCCGTTCTCCAAACCAGAACGGCCCGTTCTCCCTCTGGAACGGCCCGTTCTCCAAACCGGAACGGCCCGTTCTCCCTCCAGAATGGCCCGTTCTGCTTCTCAAATTTTGGGCCTTTAACTTATTCCAGAACGGCCCGTTTCACTTTTGAAACGGCCCGTTCTGGGCAACGAATTGGGCCTACGGCCCAATGAAAATTGGGCTGTTACAGCTGCCAATTTATCTATCACGCTATTGGCCTCATTTTATACTTTTAATATAAGACATTGTCATATTTTATTGAATTTAAATATAAATATTATATTATAGGTTTAAATATATTTTTAATTATTTAAATTTAGAGTAATTTTTTTTAAATTAAAAATTTTTGTTTTTAATTTTTTTTGTTTTTAAAAATTTTTATTTTAATCTTTCAACTCTCAAATCACCAATAACATATCTAAAAGTGACATATTAAAATAATTGTGCAGTATCATATAGGTTTAGTGTGATATTTTCACTAAAAAGCACATTGACAGGTAGATTTTATGTGACAATATTTGATAGATTTTTAAACAAAATTTGAGTATAAAAACTAAAACAAGATTTTTTAAAATTATAGAAACTAAAAAATCAATTTAAATTTTGAGAGAAAAAAATATATTTATCTAAAATTTGAGAAATTAAAAATAATTTAAATCAACTTTAAAACAATTTTAATATTTGATTATTTTCTACTAGTATTCACCGGAAAATCACCGGTTAACTTATGACGTGATACATTTTAATGTTTAATTTGTATAAAATATGCTCCATTTATTTGATTATTCATTAAAATAGTAAGGAAATATGTTTTCAATCTCTTAAAATTAAGATAAATTTATTTTTAATTTTTTAAATTTAAAATTAGTCTATTTAGTTTTTAAAATTTTAAAATATCTTGTTTTAGTCCTTTTACTCAAATTTGATGAGAAAATCTAAATTTTATTTACATATATTTTTGACAGTGAAAACATCACAATATTGTATAACTATCTCAATATGTTATTTTGAAATATATTATTTGTGACATGAGAGACAAACAAATTTTTTTAAAATTATAAAAATTTAAAACAATTTTAAATTTTAAATTCTAAAATTAAATTTATCCTAAATTTTACTGACGAAAAACAATTTAAGTCAAATGATAATTAGAATTTATTTATTATGTATACAAATTACAAATATATTTAAATCCTAGAAAAACAGACGATAGAAATTTGGGATATCTGTATGGTCGAATCTCAATCTTGCATTGTACCTAACTCCCCCTTCGTGGCCTAACTAATGTGACGCTGGAAAGTATCCAACACTCAAATTCTAGAAGACCAATTGTAACCTTGAAGAAAAAAATGTTCTAGAAGACGAGTAGTAAAAGCAGACAAAAGAAAACTACGGAAACAACTTTCGTAAGTGTGGTCAAGTTTGACGTTTTTTCAATCTTCAGATTCCAGAAAATAAGTTTTATTTATAAAAAAAAATAGTGAGTAGATATTATTTTTGAAAAGGTAATTACTTTTTTATATGCATTTTTCTATTGATTTAAATATATTTTTAATTTATTAAATTTAGGATAAATTTATTTTTTACCTCTTAAATTTAAAATTATTATTTTTAGTCACCGTAACTTTTAAAAATCTTATTTTACTCTCTCATGTTATCAATAACATGTTTAAAAGTGAAAAATTACGATAATTTTATAACATCATCCAAGTTTAATATGATGTTTTAACTAATAAGAATAATAGTAGATAGATTTTATGTAATAATATATAATAAATTTTTTAATAAAAATTAAATATAAAGACTAAAATAAGATATTTTAAAATTTATAGGGATTAAAATGATCAATTTTAAATTTAAAAGATTAAAATCAAATATAACTTAAATTTGAGAGACTAGAATATACTTAAATATTTTTCTATTTTATCCTTAAATATATATTGGTAAGAAAAATTTATTATACAATATAAAAGTATAATTATCTTTTTAAAAAAATAAATATAAAAAAGAGATGTTACTTTTATATAAATGAGGTCGAGAAATTACGTGTCCTTATATGTATTTTATTTATATAACAGTAACAATCTATTACCTCTTTGAATTTACTTCAAACGTGGCAATAAAGTTAAGTGTATGGAAACTCTTTGATATTTGAAAACAAAAATATTAAAATAAACGTAATCATTACCTTTTATAAATAGTGTAGGTCAGATTAAACTATGCCTTAAACAAGTCATGTCATAAGTCCTTGATAGGATGTCTAATCTATTTTTACTCCTAATCAAAGGTCACCTTTTGAGCGTCAAACATGCCATGACTTAGAATATTTTCCTAGTATCCTAAATCTAGTTTTGTGCACTATGCAAGTTGTATTCCCTTTGAATGTTAACGGGTTGTTCCTTTAGAACTGATCAACCCATGTAACTTAATAACTTCAACTTCTTTATTTTTATTCCTCTTCATGGTCCAAACTAAGACATGGAGGGACTCAACAATAGCATGGTCATTTCTACCAGCAACCATTACTTTCTGTACAAGTAGAGGCAAAAAATCAAAGCACATATGATCTAGGAGTACATATTATGGACTAGAAGAGGGGTTGTTGAGTAGTGTCAATCAAAAAACTCAACATTTTTTTTCGAAACAACGAAATAGTATCAAGTCTTTATGAGTGTAGACCAAGAGTGTAACAGCCCAATTTTCAATGGACCGTAGGCCCAATTTGTTACCCAGAACGGGCCGTTTCAAAAGTGAAACGGGCCGTTCTGGAATAAGTTAAAGGCCCAAAATTTGAGAAGCAGAATGGGCCGTTCTGGAGGGAGAACGGGCCGTTCCGGTTTGGAGAACGGGCCGTTCCATAAGGAGAACGGGCCGTTCTGGTTTGGAGAACGGGCCGTTCTGGAAGCAGAACTGGCCGTTCTGCTGGGTTTGAGAACGGGCCGTTCTGGTTTGGGAACGGGCCGTTCCAGTTGAAAAATTTACGTAGGTTTGAAGGGCCCAGAACGGGCCGTTCCGATTTTGGAACGGGCCGTAGTGGTAGGTGGGCGAAAAATCCTATAAATAGGCCTCAAATCCTCTCATTTCTACACACCTCTCATTCTCACTCTCTCTTTTCTTCTGTTCTCTCTTTCGTTCCTCTTCTTCTCTCTGAAGACCAAGGGGAACTCAGAGGATGAGGTTCTGCTCCAGTCTTAGTTCCGATCCTTATTTAAGGAAAAAGAGGAGGTTCTGCCCGAGTTCCTATGTATCTAGGTACGGGAGAAAAGGGGATTATTTATATGTGGAGTTGCATGAGGGAATTTGGGTAGAAGAAGAGCCCTTAGGATTATGAGTAATTTTACAATTATTTCTGTTTGAAGAATTATTGGCATTATTTGATTCTGTATATATTTAGGACAATAAATATATAATTTGTTTGTAAAAATGATGCTCTAGGAGAGAGAACGAAATTATAGAAAAGTGCCTGTAGGGTAGGTTTTGGAAAAATTGGATTATTCCTGTTTGAGGAATTAATTATATCATTAGATTCGGTATGTGTTGAGGATTATAAATATGCTAATAATTTGTAAAAATGATGCTCTAGGAGAGAGAACAAAATTATAGAAAAGTGCCTGTAGGTTAGGTTTTGGAAAAATTGGATTATTTCTGTTTGAGGAATTAATTATACCATTAGATTCGGTACGTGTTGAGGATTATAAATATGCGAATAATTTGTAAGAATGATGATCTGTGAGAGAGAACGAAATTGTAGAAAAGTGCCTGTGAACTAGGTTTTGGAACAATTAGGGGTTTTACTGTGCTGAAATTATATTAAATTACTAATTCTATTAATTATTTTATTAATGTTCTTGTTATATTATTTTATAAGAATTGATGATCGAGATATGAATTGCTTGAGGGATTTGTAAACCCTTATTTTGTTAGACTTATCTGTTGAGTATGTGATATGAAATTGTGTATGTTATATGGAATTGTGATATGAGATGAGATGTTGTATGGAAATGATTAAGAATATGATTGCGATGTGTTTCCTCACACTAATGACTAGGGATGGCACGACCCCTGGGTAAGTGGTGCTACAGGGAGGGCGTGACCCTAGCATGGTGTGGGATGAGTAAGACAGTTAACACACACCACTTATGTCGATTATGGAAGCCCTGGCATAGGGTTAATTGCAAGAGACTGTATGGATTGTAATTTGATTGTGGTTCCTCACACTAAAGGATCAAGGATGATACGAACCCTGGTAGTTGATGTTTCAAGGACGAGCGTACTCCCGGATGATCAGGGATGATACGAACCCTGGGTAGGTGATGCTTCAGGGACGAGCGTACTCCTTAATGACTAGGGATGGCACGGCCCCTAGGTAAGTGATGCTACAGGGAGGGCGTGACCCTGGTTTGGTGTGGGAGGCAGTTAACCTGTATCACTTGTGTCAGATGTGGCGAGGTCTTGGCATAGTGTTGATTGTAAGATTGACATGAATTATGAATATGGAAATGATGTTGTAAATTGTATAATTGGTGTGGATTATGATGGATTGAGATATGTATGTGACATGAGATATGTTAAATGTGAATTGAGATGTGAAGATGATGAATGATTGATATATATATATATATATATATATATATATATATATATATATTATTAAATAATGAATTATGATGAGATTATATTGCGATGTGTCTGTATGTACTTTGCATATAGATATTTTCTTTTCTCACCGTATAAACTGTGGATATTTTAGGTGAAGAAGATCCGGCTACGAGTGGCATCTAGAATGTCAACAGTTAAATTATGGGAATGCTCTGATAATGTGACATCGGGGCAGAGGATTTCTAGGACAGAATATTTATATGGATTTGGTATTGTAATAAATGTGTTTAAAATTGTAAACTCTTAAATTTTACCTTTAAAGTTTTATTTTTCAGTCATTTTCTTATATTGAAGAAAGAACAGTTTCGAAGTTTTATGTGAAGCCTTTTACGAACCCTTTGAAAGTTTATTCTTCTTAATTAAATTATATTATATATGTGTTGGGGTAGTAAGGGTGTCATGATAGACATGATATAACTTGATGATGCTATTTTTGATTGGTCTTTCTTAATCTCATGATTGCTTAATTATTTTGATACTTTTTGCTTATGTAAGAAGTAGTAGTTGGGTGGCATCGCTCGTGTTGCGAGCATAGGTGCAAGTAGTGGTAGTAGACGAAGTATCTTGCTAACCAACTAGAACTAGTGGAAGCTTGGATGTGGGTAAGAAATTGACTTATCGAATGTCTTAAGAGTTTACGATTGGTGGCGTTTCTGAAAGTTATAGTGGTAATGATTGAATCCAAGAGGTTATGTGTCGAGCATTAGAACTTTGAGTGTTCTTGATGAAAGGTCAAAGTGTTGGTGATTTCCTTAAGTTTTGATGCTTGCATATTAATCTTGTTAGGGGTTAGGTTGCATGAGGATTTGATTTTAGCTCTAAGTTTTTTGTGGAATAGGTGAATTATTTTCGTTTAGGGATTGTAGTTGGAAGCTTGGATATGAGTTTAAGGTAGAAATAAGTAAGTTTGGAAGGGTTGAGGTATTCTGTGGGTTGTTAGTGCACTATTGTTGTCTAGTGTAGGAGATGTTTTCACTGTAGTTTTGTTATGCTAGTAGGAGTACCATATTGATAGATTTGGATTTTGTGGTCTTCATGGAAGTTGTAGTCTTGGATGTGATCTTTTCAATGGCACTGGAATCAGGTAAAATGAAGGTTTAGAACTTCAGTTATAGTTGTTTTGGTAATCAGAGGCTAGTTATAAGCGTTAAATATATCTGTTGTGATTTTTGAATTGTTAGCTGAGAAGAGGATCTATTCAGAATCTCATGTTTTCATAAGAGTTATAGCTTATTCTTTTATCTTTCTTTTGAGATAGGATTGAGATCGTTGGACAAGTGTAACTCTCTAGGTATCATTTTCCTTGGCAGTTATTGATGGGATATGTATGCTATCATGATGTTTTTGAGTTACTAGGCAATGCAAGGATAAAAGTGATTTTGTTATGATGTTCTGAGGTGTTGTCATGTGGATTGTAAGGTTATTCAAGGTTTTATGATGCTATGTGGTAAAGTTAAGTTCATGCACATGTTATATGGTGTAAAATAGTGATAGATTTATATATATGATTGGGAAGGATGTATATATGAAGGTTTAAATAGGTATTCTAATATGATATGCATGTATGTGGATATGAGGATAGATGACCTTATGGATTAATTAGTGAATGGTTGTGTGTTTAGTGAGATTGACCTTAAGATGTGAGATCATCATATTAGAGTTAATTTTGAAGATATATCCAAGATAGATTTAGGCCTTGTAATTTCTTGCGCGGATATAACATAGATCTACCTATGGTAGAAGTTTTGCTTAAGTGGGAGATATCAAAAGTCAATTTGTGAGGTTAGAAGTTTTATTGAGATAGTTTATAGGAAATTTATTGAGTAAATTTTTAAGATAGCTGTTCACGGTTTAGGCTGCTCTCGTTTCTTTCGTCGCTACTACAGGAATTGCTTTTGCTTTCTTTTCTTCTAGCTACTAAGATGTTTCAGTTCACTAAGTTGTCTTTTGCCTACCCATGAATTCAATAGTAGTTCAAAAGGTTAACCTATATCGAGGATCCCCGGACCTATGCTTATTTTCAACTCCCCAAAGCATTTCGTCGCTTACTTCTCTAGGTTGCTTACTATTTGACTAGATTGACTAGGAAAGACTTGCCTTTGTATGGGATAATAAATGTGAGAGTATGTTTCAAACTCTTAAGGAAAGATTGGATAATGTTACCGGATTTTAGTAAGTCTTATGTGGTATACCGTGATGCTTCTAAGATGAATTTGGAGGTAGTGTAGATGCAAGGAGGAAGGGTAATAACTTATGTTTCTAAGCAATTGAAAATTTATGAGAGGAATTACCTTACCCATGACATTGAGTGAGCAATCGTGATATTTACACTAAGATTTGGAGACACTACCTATATGATTCTAAGTTGGAGATATTTAGTGATCATTAGAGCCTCAAATTTTTTTTGACCCGAAGGACTTGAATATGGGACAAAAGAGATAGTTGGAATTTTTGTGGACTAGGATTTCAATCTTAGTTGTTATTTGCATAAAGTCAATGTGATGGTTGATGCTTTGAGTAGGAACCCTCTACATTATTTTTTCTTATGATTAGAGAGATGGATCTTTTTGGCTGAAATTAAAGATTTAAGTTTGACTTATGAGATTACTCTAAGTAGTATGAAACTAGGTATAACTTTAGTAACGAGTGAATTGTTGAAGAAAATTGGAGACGTATAATTAATTGATTAATTTTGGTGACAAGATATGAGGCTATAGGATAAGTGATGAATAAGAGTTTGACTTGGGTGTAGATGAACTGGTGAAATTAGAGATCTGATATGTATACCTAG
Source organism: Cajanus cajan (assembly GCF_000230855.2). Taxonomy (NCBI): domain Eukaryota; kingdom Viridiplantae; phylum Streptophyta; class Magnoliopsida; order Fabales; family Fabaceae; genus Cajanus; species Cajanus cajan. The sequence goes on from NC_138521.1 coordinate 27,867,076, forward strand.
TGAACTTACGCTTAGGTGCTTAATCTTTAAAGATGATCACAGAAGTAAAACCAATATTGTGGCAGATGCCTTGATTATGATGACCTCTAGTATATCATTTATGATGATTTAAGGGTTAGATTTGATTGAAGAATTTAAAGACTTATGCTTGGTGTATGAGATTATCCTGAGAAGCATTGAATTGATCGTGTTAAAAGTGACTAGTAAATTAATGGATGAGATTAGAGAAGCCTAGGAGTCAGATCCTTTCTTAGAGAACCAAGTGGAGAAGATTGGTAGAAGTATAGATAACCATTTATGAGTAGAAATCGACATTGTTTTGAGGTGCAAGAACAAACTTGGGTGCATAGTAACCTTGAATTAAGGAAGATGATTTTAGAGGAAGTACATAACAGTACTCTTAATATATATATTTAGGAGCTAATGAGATGTATCAGGACCTTAGGAGGATGTATCTGAATAGCGCAGCGGAAGTGAAGTGACCTAAGGTGAAGAAAGGAGTAGAGAAATTGTATACTTGTGTTTAGTATGCTAGAAGTCTTTAGGAATTTTGTAGCACTCAGACCTCCCATTGTGGAAGTGAGATGATGGGTGGATAGGCCTTAATTGTAGGTTTGTCTGAGATGCTTAAGAGGTTAATTCTATTTGTGTTTTAGTGGATAGGCTTGCCAAGTTTACTTGTTTTTTTTCCCTTAGATATCTTTTGATAGAGTTGTATATCAATAAGGTAGTGAGGTCGCATAATAATTAGAAAGTAAGAAGCGAGGAGTCTACCATTGCAAAAATTTTGAGGACGAAATTTCATAAAGGAGGGAAGTATTGTAACAGCCCAATTTTCAATGGGCCGTAGGCCCAATTCGTCGCCCAGAACGGGCCGTTTCAAAAGTGAAACGGGCCGTTCTGGAATAAGTTAAAGGCCCAAAATTTGAGAAGCAGAACGGGCCGTTCTGGAGGGAGAACGGGCCGTTCCGATTTGGAGAACGGGCCGTTCCATAGGGAGAACGGGCCGTTCTGGTTTGGAGAACGGGCCGTTCTGGAAGCAGAACTGGTCGTTCTGCTGGGTTTGAGAACGGGTTGTTCTGGTTTGGGAACGGGCCGTTCCAGTTGAAAAATTTACGTAGGTTTGAAGGGCCCAGAACGGGTCGTTCCGATTTTGGAACGGGCCGTAGTGGTAGGTGGGCGAAAAATCCTATAAATAGGCCTCAAATCCTCTCATTTCTACACACCTCTCATTCTCACTCTCTCTTCTCTTCTGTTCTCTCTTTCGTTCCTCTTCTTCTCTTTGAAGACCAAGGGGAACTCAGAGGATGAGGTTCTGCTCCAGTCTTAGTTCCGATCCTTATTTAAGAAAAAAGAGGAGGTTCTGCCTGAGTTCCTATTAGAGATGGCAAAGTGGGCCATGGCCCGCGGGCCGGCCCGTTGGCCCGCCAAAAATTGGCGGGCCGGGCCAAGCATTTCAACCCGCCAACCCGCCAAGCCCGCCCCGCCAAGCCCGCCAACCCGCCGGGCCAAATAGCGGGCCGGCCCGCCACAACCCGCCGGCCCGCATATATATATATTTTTTAATTTAATTATTTTTATGTTTATTTTATTTTGATGTAGAAGATGAGGATGAAGATGATTAAGAAAAAAAGTAGAGACATCTTCTTTCAAGAGAGCTTCTAATATTCTTAAAATAAAAATTTAAAGTTAATTAATTGTATTTAAACTTGTTTGTGGACTATCAAAAAATTTAGTGTATAAACAATTTGTAAGTTTATAATTTAGTTTTGATTTTGGTGTAAATGGACTAATTTCTATTTGATTTTGTTTTAAGTTTGTAATTTATTTTTGTTGAACATATATTAAGTACAATATGTATGCATTTTTAATTTCATATGATTATATTTATTTATTTGTAGCAAAAAAAATTTATTTAACCATAAAATAATTTTTTTTTCCATTTTTTTTTATTTTTTATTTTTGTAAGCGGGCTGGCCCGCCAGCCCGCCAGCCCACCCTTAGGCGGGGCGGGCCAGCATCTCCAGCCCGTTTTACATTGGCGGGTCGGGCCGGCCCGCCCCGTTTTTGGCGGGCCAATGGCGGGCCGGGCCAAAACGGGCCGGGCTGGCCCGTTTTGCCATCCCTAGTTCCTATGTATCCAGGTACGGGAGAAAAGGGGATTATTTATATGTGGAGTTGCATGAGGGAATTTGGGTAGAAGAAGAGCCCTTAGGATTATGAGTAATTTTACAATTATTTCTGTTTGAAGAATTATTGGCATTATTTGATTCTGTATATATTTAGGACAATAAATATATAATTTGTTTGTAAAAATGATGCTCTAGGAGAGAGAACGAAATTATAGAAAAGTGCCTGTAGGTAGGTTTTGGAAAAATTGGATTATTCCTGTTTGAGGAATTAATTATATCATTAGATTCGGTATGTGTTGAGGATTATAAATATGCTAATAATTTGTAAAAATGATGCTCTAGGAGAGAGAACGAAATTATAGAAATGTGCCTGTAGGTTAGGTTTTGGAAAAATTGGATTATTTCTGTTTGAGGAATTAATTATACCATTAGATTCGGTACGTGTTGAGGATTATAAATATGCGAATAATTTGTAAGAATGATGATCTGTGAGAGAGAACGAAATTGTAGAAAAGTGCCTGTGAACTAGGTTTTGGAACAATTAGGGGTTTTACTGTGCTGAAATTATATTAAATTACTAATTCTATTAATTATTTTATTAATGTTCTTGTTATATTATTTTATAAGAATTGATGATCGAGATATGAATTGCTTGAGGGATTTGTAAACCCTTATTTTGTTAGACTTATCTATTGAGTATGTGATATGAAATTGTGTATGTTATATGGAATTGTGATATGAGATGAGATGTTGTATGGAAATGATTAAGAATATGATTGCGATGTGTTTCCTCACACTAATGACTAGGGATGGCACGACCCCTGGGTAAGTGGTGCTACAGGGAGGGCGTGACCCTAGCATGGTGTGGGATGAGTAAGACAGTTAACACACACCACTTATGTCGATTATGGAAGCCCTGGCATAGGGTTAATTGCAAGAGACTGTATGGATTGTAATTTGATTGTGGTTCCTCACACTAAAGGATCAAGGATGATACGAACCCTGGTAGTTGATGTTTCAAGGACGAGCGTACTCCCGGATGATTAGGGATGATACGAACCCTGGGTAGGTGATGCTTCAGGGACGAGCGTACTCCTTAATGACTAGGGATGGCACGGCCCCTGGGTAAGTGATGCTACAGGGAGGGCGTGACCCTGGTTTGGTGTGGGAGGCAGTTAACCTGTATCACTTGTGTCAGATGTGGCGAGGTCTTGGCATAGTGTTGATTGTAAGATTGACATGAATTATGAATATGGAAATGATGTTGTAAATTGTATAATTGGTGTGGATTATGATGGATTGAGATATGTATGTGACATGAGATATGTTAAATGTGAATTGAGATGTGAAGATGATGAATGATTGATATATATATATATATATATATATATTTTATTAAATAATGAATTATGATGAGATTATATTGTGATGTGTCTGTATGTACTTTGCATATAGATATTTTCTTTTCTCACCGTATAAACTGTGGATATTTTAGGTGAAGAAGATCCGGCTACGAGTGACATCTAGAATGTCAACAGTTAAATTATGGGAATGCTCTGATAATGTGACATCGGGGCAGAGGATTTCTAGGACAGAATATTTATATGGATTTGGTATTGTAATAAATGTGTTTAAAATTGTAAACTAGTTTGTCTTAATCATTGAGACTACATTTAATTCTTGACCAACCCGATCAATTTCCTTTACCTTTTGCAAAGACATAAGTATTCTTTCACAAGTCACTTCTAGCTTAGCCTAAATGTTCTTTGACTTGTCTCTTTAAGAAACTACCCAAGTATTTTTTGAACACAAAGCCTCTTCAGGCTTCAACAACCAAATATTCTTTTATAGATTAGCTTCTTTAGGCTAAAAGCAATAACACAAAGTTAAATATGGGAAACCACTATGTTGTTTTATCTTACTATCAAGACATGACACAACAAATTAAGTACAAAACTTTTTATAGAAAAAAATGTATTTATTTTTTCAAATGATATGAATGTATATGAGTCTTTATTCTTTCTGAATCTTCAAGCTTTTTTATATAAGTGTTTCATGAAGATGATCGTTGCAAATCCTTGTGTATTTCTTAAAAGCTTGCTTTGCATGTCTTCAACTTTATTTCTTATGGAGGGAAGTGTTGGTGCATTAAATGATTATCACTTTTTATCTGATCAAGGAAGTTTCTTACCACCTTTAAGGTACCAAAAGAGAGGATCAAATGTGTGCATCAGTCAAAAATAACTTTTGCATGTTTTGAGGGATTTACTTGTCCTTTTTTTGACGTAGTATGTTTGTGTTTCTTTTTGAAGTATATGTATCAAAGAAGCTTTTATTCCTTTCAATTTATTAAGGAATAACATAGATAAAGATGATTTAGTTATCGGTATCATAAATGATACATAATAAATGCTTTTGCCTTACAAACAAAACAGATTCATTTGAGAGACTTAATGTAAAAAATAACTAACACTACTAGAAAATTGCAAAATAGCAACCGAAATTAGCGACCGAATTTTATCAGTCGCTATTTAGCGACTGATTTAGCGACCGATTATGAAAAATCAAAATAGCGACCGATTTAACGACCAAAATAAGTCGTCGCTAGAAAATCGGTCGCTATTTCGGTCGCTAAATTATAAATTTTGATTTTTTTAGCGACGAAATTTAATTCAGTCTCTATTTCAGTCGCTAAATTATAAATTTTTATTTTTTTTAGCGACGGAATTTAATTCGGTCGCTAAATATTAGTTAAAATTAGCGATGGAATTGAATTCGGTCGCTAAATAGTAGTTCAATTTAGCGACAGAATTGAATTCGGTCGCTATTTCGGTTGCTAAATTATAAATGTTGATTTTTTTTAGCGACGAAATTTAATTCAGTCGCTAAATAATAGTTAAAATTAGCGACGGAAATAAATTCAGTCGCTAAAAAGTAGTTAAATTTAGCGACAGAATTAAATTTAGTCGCTATTTCGGTCGCTAAATTATAAATTTTAATATTTTTTAGCGACGGAATTGAATTCGGTCGCTAAATAATAGTTAAAATTAGCGACGAAATTGAATTCGGTCGCTAAATAGTAGTTACATTTAGCAAAGGAATTTAATTCGGTCGCTAAGTTGTAGTTAAATTTAGCGACCGAATTGAATTTGGTCGCTATTTCGGTCGCTAAATTAGAAATTTTGATTTGTTAGCGACGGAATTGTATTCGATCGCAAAATTAGAAATTTTGATTTTTTAGCGACGGAATTTAATTCGGTCGCTAAATCAGAAATTTTGATTTTTTTTAGCGACGAAATTAAATTCGGTCGCTAAATATTAGTTAAAATTTGTGACGGAATTGAATTCGGTCTCTAAATCAGAAATTTTGATTTTTTTAGCGACATAATTAAATTCAATCGCTAAATATTAGTTACAATTAGCGATGTAGTTCTATTCAGTTGCTAAATATTAGTTAAAATTAGCAACGAAATTCTATTCGGTAGCTAAATATTAGTTAAAGTTAGCAACGAAATTCTATTCGGTCACTAAGTAAAACTTAAAAAAATTTATAAATTGCTTAAAAGTGAGGATAATATTTTTGTTGAGTATCGATCCCATTTTCTTTTTTTTGTAAGAGCAAGATATTAATTTATATTAAAAAAAATATTTATATGCACTCCTACATAATTAATACCAATAGTTATTTATGTGAAAAAATATTTGGAGGTTTTTTTTTACGATTGGATTTTTAGGCAGTTTTTTAATTAGAGTATATGAATTTTAAAATTTCTTATTTATTTTGATCCATATTTATAATATATATTTCTAACTTATGATAACTTTATTTTTAAATGAATTTTTATATTTAAATTTTAAATTAGTATTTTATTAATGGTTGATAATTAGAAAATAAAACAAGGATAAATACATTTTTTTAATTTTATAGCTTAGATTTAAGATAAATAAATATATTAAGTTAATTAATAATTTATTTAAAATGTTAAAATTTAATTTATAAAAATGATATTTTAAAAGAGAAGGGTTATAATAACATCGGTGTAACTTTTACTAAGTATTACATCGCTCAATAACTTTATATTAAATGTGAATTTTATAAATTCAACTGTTAGATTGAAAGTTTTTTACTCTTAGATCATATATACAAAATCTTATATGAATTCAAGATGATTTGATACTTCATTCTTGTAAAATAAAATTGACGTAATATATTCATTTCAAATAAAATATGAGCACTTTGATTACTTTTAAGTTGTTGTTTAATTTTAACAAAAATTGATATAAACATATAAAGTGATATGAACTTTCAATCTATCGGTTGGATTTACAAAATTCACATTTAATATAAATTTATTGAGCGGTGTAATACTTAGTATAAAAGTTATACCAGTGTTATTATAACCCTTCTCATTTTAAAATATATAAATTATTACTTAAACTTTTAAATTTATAATAAATAATTTAAATTGTATCATAAAATTAATTTTAAATAGAAATAAGTAGATTGTTAATTATAAAAGTAAGTATATATATAAATAAAGATTAATTAAATATAATATAATTATTATTATTAGTAATATAATTATTATATATTAGTAATATAATTATTATATATTTATAACGGTCCGGATATACCAAAATGATAAGGATCCAAAAATAATATAAGTATGAGATTGGATAGTTGAGGATGACTTAAATGAATTAATTTGTACTACTTATACTAACAACATGCATTTGCTTTTCGGTAGCTTATCTCATAAGAACTTCACAGTTAAGCGTGTTTGACTTGGAGTAATGTAGGGATGGGTGACCTTCTGAGAAGTTTCCAAAAATTGTGTAATTAAGGACAAAACATGCTAAAAACTTAAGTATTGTGAAATAAAATCCTTAAGAGGTCAAATATGAGTGGTTCATAGCGACCAAATTTGTGACGTCTATAAAATTTAATAAAATAAAAAATAAATATTTAGCGACCGATTTAGCGACCGATTTATTCGGTCACTAATTTGGTCTCATACACTTCAATCATTTCAACCATTTAGCAACCGAATTAGCGACCGAAAATTTTTCAGTCGCTAAATAGCTTAGCGACCAGGGTTTTAGCGACTGATTAAATTCGGTCGCTAAGGTAAATAGCGACCGATTTTTGCAATTTAGCGACCGATTTTGGTGGTCGCTAAATTGCATATTTTTTGTAGTGAATCATCTTATCACTATTCGTGTTATAATATAATTTGAAAAGAAAACTTTTCTCTTAAAAAATATTTGAGTTTGTTATCATTAAAATGTATATTCTGAGAGATTCAAAATCGTCTTTTGACTTAATAATCTTTCTTTTTTATGGTGACAAACACGTTTTTGAAAAGAGAAAATCTTAGGCACAATAGATCTAATCAATTTCAATTTTTCAAATGAATGTTTCTTATCAAAGCATATATATATATATATATATATATATATATATATATATAGTAAATATTCTTGATATGTAAGCATTCATACTTCCATACATTCTATTAAACCTTATATATCAAAGCAATTCATGTATAAGCATTGAAGCATAAATATGTTGATCAGAGAATATATGTATAAACTGTTGATCAAGCTTAAGATGAAGACATGATCTTAGTTGTTTTTTATTATTACAAATAATCCTTTTGAAAAAAAAAAGAGTGCAACTTGTATTTTGTTTTGTATTTTGAGCCTCTTGAAAGATAAAAGTGCAAGTTGTATCTTGTTTTGTGTGTTTAAAGCCTTGTTGCTTGTGTGCTTTGTGCTTGGCAAGTAACTTAGCCTTTTATCTCTATCTAGATGATAATTGATGATTAAGATAAGTGTAACAATTGACTTGTAAAAAAAAATTTGTATGAAAAATTGAAATATTAAGTTTTTACTTAAAATAATTGATTTTTTTAAGTAATAATTGATTATTTGCTCTAGTTTTCAAAAACTTGAGGAGTAGTTGTTGTAATAATCGATTATTTAACAAAATAATCAATTATTTCAGAAGTTGGTTTCTATATTTGCTAAGAACAAAATAATCGATTATCCATGTAAATAATAGATTATTTTAGTTAGAAAACTTATATATATTATTTTTCACACTTAGAATAGAGAGTCTTGAATCTTTGTGATATCCTTTTCAAAAAATCTCTAAGAAACATTTTTCTTTGTAATAAGAGGTTCTTTAACTTTTGTGGTAGCCTCAAGAAAGATTTCAAGAATGAAATTGATCATCATATTCATATAGTAAAAGAATAAGCTATTTGCGTTTTTCCCAATACACCCCTCTCACGTCTAGCACTATTGGGCTTGGTACGTGGATAAATGGTAGGTGACCTTTTTTTTAATGATCTAAGATTGGCGAGACTTGAATACACCCCCTCATGCCCATGGTGCATGTATCAATGAATGGTAGGTGGCCATTTTTTAATAGCGGGACTTGAATACACCCCCTCATGCCCACGGTGCATGTATCAATGAATGGTGGGTAACCCATTTTTAATAGAGGGACTTAAATATGACATATTAGGAAAAACCTAAGTCCCACATCGACTAGAGATTAGGCAATCTTAGAATAGTGGATTAAGCCTAACTCAACCCTACAAAACTGGCTTGTAAGGTAAGGGTTTCTTTCCACTTATATACTATTTAATTGCCTAATCTTTAGTCGATGGGGGACTTGAGATTTTCCCAATACACACCCCTCACGTCCAGCACTATTGGGCTTGGTACGTGGATAAATGATATGTGGCCCTTTTTTAAATGATCTAGGATTGGCGGGACTTGAATACACCCCCTCATGCCCATGGTGCATGAATCAATGAATAGTAGGTGGTCCTTTTTTAATAGCGGGACTTGAATACACCCCCTCATGTCCATGGTGCATGTATTAATGAATGGTGGGTGACCCATTTTTAATAGCGGGACTTAAAGGGATGTGGGACACAGTACAAGTTACACAAGAGGGTACTAATGATGTAAAAAGGTCTAGAAAACATACACTTGTTATGGTGTTGGCTTGTCCCTTCCAAGGTTTCTTGTTTTGCTTGGAGGGTGATGCTTGACAGAATCCCAACAAAAGTTAATCTTGCAAAGAGGAATTTGTTATTGTCTTCGGATTCTGGTTGTGTGTGGTGTAATCAAGGTCTTGATAGCTCTTGCCATATATTTTTGGAGTGCTCCTTTGCATACCAGGTTTGGATGTTGTGTTTGGAATGGTGTGGCCTCTTTGCTACGCATCAAAATAATTTCATATCTCATTTTGCAGTTTGTAGGCCTTCCGAGTTGTGTTGCTAAAAATCAGTATAAATGGGCGATGATTTGGTTGGCTTCAATTTGGAGTATTTGGTTGGCGAGAAATGAAGCTATATTTGCTAATAAATTCACATCTCCAAAGGATCTGGTTGAATTGATAAAACTACGCTCTTGGAAGTGGCTGAAAGCTAAAGATCTTGGTTTTTACTATCCGTTTTCTTGTTGGTCAGGGCAACCTGCTACATGTCTTAATCTTTATTAAGTTGTCAACATTAGTGTCTCTAGTGGTTATGTGTAACAACTTTTGAATTTGGTTTTTAATGGTCTTCGTTACTGCTTCCGTTTTTCTTTATTTGTTGTGCAGTCATGATAAAGATGGTTTTCATCATTATGCTCGGTTGTTGGATGATGATGGAATAACACTAAGGTCGAGAAGACCAAGAGGTGATATATTAAAGGAGGCAAGAGGAATGGGTTAGTGAGGCCAGTTTTGGACCTTAGCTCCTAAGTTCTTTTTAATCATAGAATTTATTTTACTTGTATTTCCAATTTTACCCTTGTATTTTGGGGTGTTTAGGACTTAGAATTTATTTTCCCTTGTATTTCCCTTTTTACCCTTGTATTATGGGGTGCTCTACATGATTAGGGTTTTTAATTTTGGGCTAGGGTGTTAACTAGAAGGGTGACGCATTTTTTTGGTGTTCATTGGATCTATTTTTGGTGTTAGAAAGGCTTAGGCCCAAGTGAAGGACAAAGGTTGCATGGTCTTATCATGCACCTAGATATAGCCAATCTAAACCCAAAGATTCCATCCTTGGCCACCAAGTTGCATCTAGGGTTCATTTGCATTTCATTTGGAATGCATTTGCCTACTCCAAATGCAACCCTAGATGCCTCCCCTCCTATAAATACCCAACACCCCACACCTTGTAAAGACTTTGGATATTGAATATAAAGAGAGCCTTTAGTGCCTTTATATCTTTCCTTAGTCACCCTTGGCTATTTTCGGCCAAACCCTACCATCTCCACCTTGAGAGAAACAACCCTAGAAGTGGCCTTCATCATCATGAAGTGAGCCAACCCTAGAGTACCATTCTCAAGCATTTCCTCAAACACCTTCTACCCAACCTTCATTTTCGTCCATTCCATCATCATCCACCCTAAAACCTTGGTCCACCTTTGAAGAACTTGATCCTTGGAGAAGGCATCCTCCTCCTTGCTCATCATCTCAAGTTCATGCAAGTAAGGATGCCATCAAGTGGTATCTAGAGCCTTGGTTCTTCAAGGGTAACAATCTCTTTATCTCTAAAAATATTCGGTCATTTCATGTCTTCCTTACATGTCTCCTAAGTGTGCCTAAATGAATCATCTTAATTGCCATATTTTGATGATCCATAAATCTCTTCTCATGTGTTGATTCATACCATATGTTCTTTGTGAATCATCTTGGCATTTTAGGCTTTCTTATTTAGGTTCTTGCTTTTTTCTTTAAATTTTTGAGTTGCTGGAAATTTTGGGCTGCATGTTATACATTAATGTTTTTATTTTTTTAATCCATCCGGTTTTGTCATAAGCTTGTCTCTTTGAACTACCTTGAAAGAAATTCCAAGTTTTTTATGCTTAGCCTTTGAAATGAACAAAAAATGATATGCATGCCACTTGTTTGATAAAATGGCCGTGAGTCCTTGATGTGCTTTAGAGAGTCAATCATGCATGCTAATTAGTTCTAGCATGTTCTACATCACTTAAAATATCATGTGTGATTAATTCCTTTATACATACTTACTTCAAATTTTCGGCCAATTTTTTGTGTATTCCTTGGTGAACTTGTATGCCTACATGATGTTTGATAATTTGAGTGTGAAATTGATTTCAATATGCCTATCTTTGCTGCTGGACGTGGGCTATTAAAAACTTAAGAAAAACACTCAAATTTTGTCTCATTGAGCTAGTGTAAGTTGCTAAAAGAATACTCCAAAAAGTTGCTAACAAAACCACCAAAAACAAGTGTAAAACCCAAGCAAAGGAATAGTATAAAATTCAAAAGAAAAAGAGAAAAGTGGCTGGACTTTGAACGAAAAAAAAAGCCAAGACTTGGACAAGCCCAAAAAGAACAAAGAAACCAAAAACAAGAAAAAGGGAACCTTTGCTAGACTTGTGGAGTTTTGGACCAACTTTCATACCATAACACTTGGAGTTAATTCTTGGACCATTGGACAATACTTAATGGCCGAATGAGACAATAAATCAAACATGTTAAGTGCATAATTTTTCTTTTAAGCCTACTTGCTAAATTCTATTCTAGTGCCATTCTAGGAATTACTCTTTTGTGTGCTTTCCTTTTATTAATGTGCCTTAATTTCAGTTTTTGAGTCTTTCTTCTACTCTTAAGTTTGTCTCATAAATTCCATTTGAGTTTAGCCTTTTCTTAATTGTGCCTTTTTAGTTTTTCTTTCTTGGCCTCTTGTACTCTTGGGTTGTGTTTTCTTCTTGATCTAGGTGGGGAAAACTTCTAAAACACTACACACTTTCTTGGTGGATTGAGTGGAGGGGTTTTCCAATTGGAGTTCAAGGAACTTTGGAGGATCACACAATTCAAAGAGTGCAAACACCATTTCAAGACTAACATTGGGTGTTCATTGTGAAGGGGTGGAGAATTGAAGACTTGGAGACTTCCTTTTTTTTTTCTACTTATTTCTTTCTTGTTAAATTTCGGCCTCTTGTGTTTTTGGCCTTGGTTTCATTCATTTTTGGTTTGTAATTGGCCATTTTTAAACCTTTTCAATTTGGTGGTAGTTTCGTGTAGTTTGAAGGTGATTTGAAAACCTTCACCTAGGAAACCGACTAGCATATGCTTTAAGTGCTTTCCTTTGCATGCTTTAAAGCTTTGGTAGTATATTTGCCTAGGACTTTACATTGTTTATTTGTTTCGTTTAGAAGGCTTCATTTGCCTACTAGGGGGGCGTGCACATCACACACCTTAGTATTGTGAAAATTGTTTTTGTGAGAAAAGTGTGAAAAGGCTTAGTGATTTTTACTTGAAAAGGCTTGGTTTTTAAGTGATTCTTAGTAGTCCACCTCCCTTGATAGTTCACTTTGTACACTTAGGCCTTTTCATACCTATCTTGCACCTTGAAAATCCTTTTTTGTGAAAACCCTTTTATCACTCACTCTTTGTGAAAACATTTTCAAACCTTTTTGAAAACACTTTGTGAAAACCTTTTTGGATCAAAGATGAGTGATCATTCTAGTGTCCATGGTCATAACTCTTGTAGTACTAGGTCTAGTGTTAGGGAAGAAATTAGGCAACTCAAAGAGTACCTATGAAAAAAAGAAGAGGAAAATATAAAAAGAGAGGAAGAATTCAGAAGAAAAGAAAAAGAGTTTGAAAAAAATAATGAGGAAATAAAACAACTACTTACAAAATTAGTTGAGAGGAGAGAAACTAGTGGATCCCAACCTAGGATTGTTCCAACTAGATCTCAAAAAGGCAAAGAAGTTAGAGTTCCTAGGAGTATGCATGAGCAAGAAAATACAACAAGAGAGGAGGAACTTAGAAGGAAAAAAAAAAAGAAAAGAAAATAAAAAAGAAAGAAAAAATAAAGAAAAGTATAGAGAAAGTTAAAAAGTGGCTAGAAAATGAAAAACAACAACCAACACTCTTAGAGAAGAGTAAGGAGGATAATGTTTCTTTCAAAGGGCTTATGCTTGAAGAGAGTCACTTTCCCATTGAAAATGATTTTAAAAAGACTTTCTTCATTCATCAAGACCTTAACTCTTTCTCTCACGTTGCCACTAGTCATGAAGTGGAGATTCAAAAACAAATCCTTTTTAAAGAAAAAGAATCTCAACTTCAAGATTTAGTGAAGAAGAAGTGGACTTCACTTAGTCCCACTTCTTGTGCTACTTCCTTGGTGGTGCCTAAGGAAGATAAGCCTTCTTTCTTTAAGACTCTTTCTACTTTAGTTTTCTTCATAAAGCACCCAACTTTTGGTTTGTATGGTTTGTTGGATACATCTCATGGTGTTGTATCTTCTATTTTTGATCTTGAAGGAAGTTCAAACTTATTTGAACTTCACTTGAATACTTTCCTACAAGACAAACTTAGATTATGAGTTTCCTAGACTCCTCTTAACACCTTTTTCTCATATGTATCTAACAAATGATGCAATACAAAGTTGTTTAGGTAATTTTTTAGTTAAGTTTTCTTTATTTTCCAATACATACCTAGGTCATTACATTGGGCACTTCCAACAAGATATTTTAGTTTTTAGGACTAATACATTAGTGTGCGATAGTTTTAGTCTTTTTACCTTTTTAGGTTTTAGTTATACACCTAGACTTCACCGTGGGGAGGATCCTATCCTTAACATTAGAAAGTCTAGTCCTTTTAATTTAGACAATCTTTTTAGCATTTCTATCATATACTATTACCTCTAATGTTTATTTTTATGTTTTTGTTGGTCATGATGCCCACCATGCGGAACCTCTTGATTTGAGGTCAAATCCTTTTCAAGAGGGAGGGAATGATGGAATAACACTAAGGTCGAGAAGACCAAGAGGTGATATATTAAAGGAGGCAAGAGGAATGGGTTAGTGAGGCCAGTTTTGGACCTTAGCTCCTAAGTTCTTTTTAATCATAGAATTTATTTTACTTGTATTTCCAATTTTACCCTTGTATTTTGGGGTGTTTAGGACTTAGAATTTATTTTCCCTTGTATTTCCCTTTTTACCCTTGTATTATGGGGTGCTCTACATGATTAGGGTTTTTAATTTTGGGCTAGGGTGTTAACTAGAAGGGTGACGCATTTTTTTGGTGTTCATTGGATCTATTTTTGGTGTTAGAAAGGCTTAGGCCCAAGTGAAGGACAAAGGTTGCATGGTCTTATCATGCACCTAGATATAGCCAATATAAACCCAAAGATTCCATCCTTGGCCACCAAGTTGCATCTAGGGTTCATTTGCATTTCATTTGGAATGCATTTGCCTACTCCAAATGCAACCCTAGATGCCTCCCCTCCTATAAATACCCAACACCCCACACCTTGTAAAGACTTTGGATATTGAATATAAAGAGAGCCTTTAGTGCCTTTATATCTTTCCTTAGTCACCTTTGGCTATTTTCGGCCAAACCGTACCATCTCCACCTTGAGAGAAACAACCCTAGAAGTGGCCTTCATCATCATGAAGTGAGCCAACCCTAGAGTACCATTCTCAAGCATTTCCTCAAACACCTTCTACCCAACCTTCATTTTCGTCCATTCCATCATCATCCACCCTAAAACCTTGGTCCACCTTTGAAGAACTTGATCCTTGGAGAAGGTGTCCTCCTCCTTGCTCATCATCTCAAGTTCATGCAAGTAAGGATGCCATCAGATGATGAGGTCTTGGAGTATTAGATTTTTGTTTTTCTTAGTGATTTTGGTTGACTTTGTTTGTTTTGGATTACTTTTGGTATGGTTTTTTTAGTTATACCTTGTAGGTTACTTAAGAAACTGGATTTATCTATCTAGTTTTGGTTATTTTTTGTAATTATTTATGGGTTAGAGTACCCCTTGTACTCCCTTTTAATATATTTCATTTTTCATAGCAAAAAAAAAATACACTTGTTAGAAAAGAGTATGAGCTGTTTAGAATGAAATAAGGTGAAAACATATCTAAATTTCAAAAACAATTTTCACATCTTATTAATCACCTTGTTGACCTTGGTAGGAGATTTGAGAAAAAAGAGTTGAATCTCAAAGTACTGCAATACTTGGATATATCATGGTAAGCCAAGGTGACAATTAAGACTTGACCTCAATGACATTAGCTACTTTCTTTCGTAAATTGATGGGGCATGAGAAAAAGCTGCATATATTTGATGAGAATGAGCACTTAGACAAGAAAGAAAGAGAAGTTTCTTTAAAAGTGTCAACCTTCAAAAAAGGAAAAAAGATTTTTGAAGATTCAAGTTCCAAAGATTTTTGGATTTGGATCATTTTAACCTCATGGTGAGGAAATTCAACAAATTCTTGAGGAGAAAGAAGAGAGCAAGTCAAGGTTTTAAAAGAAATAATAAAACGAATGAAGAAAGTGCCACACAGTTCACTTGCTTTGAGTGTGCAAAATAAGAACTCATCAAACTTGATTGTTCTATCTACCTTAACAAACTACAAGAGGATAAGATGGGCAAAAAGAAAATTAAGGGAAAGAAAACTTACATAGCATGGGATGAAAATGACTCAAGCTCTTCAAGTGACATTTTTTAAAATGAAAAGGCTAACTTATGCTTGATGGTTGGAATGGATCAGAAAAAACATTGTAAGTAATTTTGATTTTGAATCTATTCCGGATTATGATTAATTACAAGAAATGTTCATTCAAATGCATACAGAAGCATTAAGAGTAGAAGCTTTAAATAGCAAGCTAAAAAACAATTTTAGTTGGTATGAGAACACATTAATAAAAGTTGAACAAGAGTTAGAAAACTTAAAATTAGAGCATAAAGCTCTTGAGAAAATTGCAAATTCAATAAATGCTCTTGTACAACTCTCATAAAAGCTGGTTGTGAAACTTGCTCAATTTTAAGAAAAGAAAAATTTGATTTAAAAGCTACATTAGCAAGGTTCACAAAAGGTAAAGAAAATTTAAACTTTTTCAGGAAAGCAAAGGTATATCTATGATAGAGTTGAAATAGGATTTAATTCAAACAAAAAATGAGTTTAAAAAGAAAACCACCAACTTTGTTAAGAAATACACTAGGCCATCCATTTCATGTTTTTATTGTTGCAAGAGGGGTCATATAACTAAGAATTGATATACAAGGAAATATGTTGTTTTTAATGGTAAATATGTTTGGATAGCTAAAAGCCAAGGGTTGAGTACTAACATGCAAGGACCCAATACATGGGTACCTAAATTTGGTTTTTGAATGTTGTTATAAGAATGCTTGAGAGCAAAATGCTTAATGTGGTATTTGGATAGTGGCTACTCAAAACATATGACAGAGATCCTTCTAATTTCTGAAGCCTTAAGATGAAGCATGAAGGTTGTGACTTATGGGGAAAACAAAAAAGGCAAGATACTTGGTTGTGGTAATTTTGGTAACACTTCTTCCACTCTAGTTGAAAATGTTTTGCTTGTTGAAGGACTTAAACATAATTTGCTAAGTATAAGTTAGCTATGTGATAAAGTTTTTTAAGATTGTATTTGACAATGATTTTTGTTTGATAAGTGATAAGTCTACGAATGAAATCAAATTCATAGGTAGAAGAATAGAAAACATTTATATGCTTGACTTGAATTTTTCATCTACGCACACACACAATAAATGTTTGCTGTCTAAGGAAGAAAATACATGGTTATGATATGGGAGGGCTGCACACATACACATGGATCAATTAAACAAACTTGTGAGAAAAGAGTTAGTAATAGTGATGAAAACCTACTTTCCAAGGATCCCTTTGGAAGGAATAAGACTAAGGGTGAAGAATGATAAAGTTGGTTTAAAGAATTATAGGGTACTTACTCTTATTTTATAGGGTACCCTAACTTTGGAAGCCTACTAATGGAAAACCTTTAAGAGTAACCGAATGGCTTTGGCTTCTCCTTCAAGTTCCTCCCTAGATCTTTGGCTTCTTGACACTCTTCAAGCTTCTTCAAGGTCTCTAATGGAGGTAGAAACCTCTTGATAGCAAACTTAGGAGAAGTGATGGATGATCTTCTCCACGGATTTGCTTAGGCCGGATCTTCTTCAATGGAGACTTGATTCTTCAACTCAAGAACGCTTAGAAGCTAAGAACTCACGGATGAACTCAACCTAGAACTAGGAGGGAAGCATCCAAGCTCAAGCATCAATGGAGAGCACACTTCAAAGAGAAGGATTCTAAGGTGAAATCCTAAGGTTTTGAAGATGAACTCTAAGGGACTTTTGAGAGAGGAAACTCGGCCAATGGCTCACAAATTTCAATTATGATCAAAAGTGAATACAAAAGGTGAAAGAATGGCTTAAGTATGCACGGAATTGTGACCCATAGGTGCCTAAACTAAAGCCTCACAAAATGGCGCCTAAAGTTTGAATTCAAATTTGAATTTTGAATTCAAACTTTGGTGCACATGTGTAAGTCCGAAAATTTAGGTACCAAGGTGCATTTAGGTGTGATTTGAGAGTCATTTAGGGTTAATTTGAGTGGCACATGTTCAGCCACCCAAGGTGCTTAACATGTGACTCAAATGTAACTTAAATGACTTCCAAATTAAACCTAATTTAACCTAATTAGCATACTTTAGTATTCCTTGTATTTTCCTATTCTAATGACCTAATTACATTGGTCAAACAATTACAATGGAAAGGAAAAATTACAAGAATGAAAATGAGCCCAATATTGGGTACCAAAAGCCCAAAGGCCCATGAAGCCCAAAACTAGGCCCAACTAGCCTAAAACCTAAAATGCTACTCTATGTGGTCCAAAATACAAGACCAAAATATATGATACCTATACTAACATGATGTATACAAAACATATGAAAATAGCTATAACAAACTATGGCCCATGAAAAGTTCAACTTGGGCCTTCCCAGGCCCATAAGGCCCATTGGGCCCTGACTGGCCCAAACCTTCATGTCTAGCCAACTCCTCTTGGTTCTTTGAGTATGTCACCTCTTGCACTCCAAAGCATGATTCCATCACCTCTAGTTTCACCTTGGAAGATGAAGAACTCTCTTCAAGTGGTGCCACATCTAGGTAGAAGATAAACCACTTTAATTCTCAACACACTCTTACGAAGATGATAAAAGAATTGGAAGCAAATCAAAGAGAATTTAGGACTTTTGAGAGAGAGAAATCAAATAACAAACTCGAAAATTCTCATATAATGCATCAAAAGTGAATTAACCTATATATAGTGGTGCAGTAGCTTGTAGTGCAAGTTAGACAAGGTAAGGACAAGGTAGGAACACTTAGATCTAGATTAGCCAATCATAGAGTGCCAATTGTCACCTTATCTCCTAAGAGACAGGGAGGGGATAGTTAGATCTAAAAGATCAAATCATAGAGTGCCAAGTGTCACCTTGTCTCATTGGCTAACCGAGACACAAGTGTGTTGGATAAGCTACTAGTAATTTTGGCCAAATGTGAGCTAGGTGACCTTGGTGAGTTTCCTTTATTTAATCCATTCCAAAAATCATGGAATTGGTTTAGTTAGGTTCATCAATTGATGGTGAGACCTAGCTAAATTAATTGCTTGGATTAAATGGAGGAAAACTAGCCCAATATGTAAAATTTGGCCTAGGCCCACTAAAGGCCCAATTACTGACTTCACCTACACACTTGCTATTTTTTACCCCACTACTAAAAATAAAAATAAGAAAATTTATGACCCTTAATACAAGGTCAAAAGAAGTAAAAGTCTCCAAGTAACATATCCTAAAATCCTAAGGGTATGACCTA
Organism: Cajanus cajan; assembly: GCF_000230855.2. Taxonomy (NCBI): domain Eukaryota; kingdom Viridiplantae; phylum Streptophyta; class Magnoliopsida; order Fabales; family Fabaceae; genus Cajanus; species Cajanus cajan. Next base: position 27,885,895 of record NC_138521.1, read on the forward strand.
CAAAGAAAAATAAAGGTGCCTTACAAATGAAGTTGCATGAAAACACATAGAAGGGGGGGTTGAATATGTGTTTTTGTGTGAACAAAGGAATTTTAAAACATTTTCGCAAGAAGCCTCTTTTTTGTCCAGTAAAATAATATTAGTAAATGTCAACTGGAACTCCCCAGAATTGGTTCAATAATATATTTTTGCGTCTAAAAATTTCATTTTCTACTTAAGAAAAATACTTCTTAAACGAAAACCATTCTTTAGAATAACAAGTTGAACAAGTGTGGTTTTCATCTGAAGATAGTTTTAATGAACTATAAGTATTAGACGAATTTTTCAATATAATAGATCAACCAAATAAAATGTGTCTAAAATATTAAAGTGTAGAGCAACTATTTTTATAATGGTTTACTCAAACTGAGTTATTTCCAGTCTCCTTCAAATGAAGGGTTCCACTAGATAATTAATGAAGTACAAGTATTGTTTGTTCAGCCTCTTCAGGCTCGCAGTGAGTATTATAGACCATCCAGGTCATGACCACTCCTGGTCCAAGTATTCTCAACCACTCGTGGTTCGTCAACTTCACTTGCTGACGCTATTATTCTTTGCTCAGCCATTTCTGGCTCCCAGTGAGTATTATCGACCAACTCCTGGCCCGCTAACTTCACCATTAGCGCTAATATTCTTTTATCAGCCACTTCTGGCTCTCAATGAGTATTCTCGGCCACGTCCTAGCCCGTTGACTTCACTCATCAACGCTAATGTATGCTCTCCCCCTTGCTAGATTGTCTCTTAGGGTTTGTTAGGATTCAGATAACATATTTGATTAATTTTTCTATTTCTCCCCCTTTGTAATCATCAAAAAGAAATAGAAGAACCCAAGAGAAATATTGCTTCAGAGAGAATTGATACTAAGTATTATTACACGCAAGATACCAAGCATAATTATACATAGTAATATTATAACATTGATCAGAGCATAGATATCACAATATTCATTAGACCATGTCATATATCAGGATAATAACTTTGGGTGAAAAATGAAGACTGAATTGAGTTTAACATGAATTGTATATAATGAGAGAAATTTGTACAACCATAAGAAAGAAAGAAAATACATTAAATTTTGTACAACCGTAAGACAGAAAGAAAATACATTAGATTATTCTCCCCCCAACTTAATTATTCCTACGCTAGTCTCCTAGAATGATCAAGAAGATGGAGGTGGATCCTTAGAGAGCTTAGAAGCCATCAAGTCAAACAAGCGGTCTAACTTGTTGTCCAGATCTGCTTTGAACTTGTTGAATGTCTCAACAGAGACATATTTTTGTTCAGGTTCAGATGCAGCTGGTAGTTGTTCAAGAGGGGCAGATGCTGATATTGGCTCAACGGAGATAGGCTTAGCATATGTGGGTTCAGACAACTCAGACTGTGCTATCTCTAAAGGAGCGTCCCAAGGCATGGACATGCCTGGTTTCCATGGTGGAATGTCCTTGCATCATTCGTAGATAGGAGCTTTATATCATATGTCTGTGATAGCCTTCCATTCATCCTTGTAAAGATCCAAGTTGAAGAGTGCGGAATGAATGAAATACTCCTTGCTGAGAGCGTCAAGGTCTGGCTCATGTCTTCTTCTCCGAAGAAAGGCAGTAGAGGTGTCAGAGAAATGCATCAGTCTGCATGGAGTCATCCAGCGATACCCACATAGCACGAGTGTCTTAGCTTTTTCTTCGTTTGAGAGACCAAATGAACTTACCTCCTGATTGCACTTGTACATGAAGTTCTGATAGAACTTTTTGGCATCATCTTCAGTGTATTGTAGTGCTTTGGAAAGGTTCTGTTGCTTGTCCAAGCTCACTCCTTTATAATGGCAAACCTCAACCCTTGATGGTTTGGGCATTGGTCCGAGATGAAGTATATGATCCTTCATCTTGTTTGGATTTATTGGAGGAAGACGGGGGCATATGCGGTCAGGGTAGACATAAATTTGGGTATCTTGATTGACATATAGGGAAGGAGGTAAGTATAGCTATATTGGTGTATCTATACATAGGCACAAATGACCAATTACTATGAGGTCAGATGCAGAGAGGGAGCGAGAGTGACCTATATGTACAGGGGTTAATTTGTTTGGTGATTAGATGAACTCTACCTTTGGTAGAGGGGATGGAGGTTGCCTTGGACGGCTAACGGATGGAATTTTTTTTTGAGCGGTGATGGGGATGGTTGTTGGTGTGAGGGAAGAATGAGCTGAGGAGTTCCCTGTGGTGGAGTCCATGCATATTTGGACTTAATCACCCTTTTTTGGTAAATCTTCCTCTTGAAGGTTGGTGTAGGAAGAGCTGTAATTGTACCTAGTGGGAGTGCTAGGTAGTCTTAGACGAAGTGAAGGGAATGTCTGGGCAATAGGGCATGCACTTATATTCTCCTTCCTCATATTCGTACACCGATGCAGAGACTTCTTCTTGGCATGATGTAGAGGAGGTTTCTTTAATTGTTTTACCATGAGGGTCAGTGATAGTGAGTGTTGGGATGTGCTTAAAAAGATAGTATGCAGACGAAGAACTTCTGGGTTGTTCTTTAATCTTTTGTGGGGATGAAGGAGGTGACTTTTGCTTGAGTCCAAAGTCGGGTGGACGTACAAGCATCGATAAAGGTGCAGGAGGAGGGGATTGCTCCCTGTAGTAGTACTTAATTCCATATGTTGGCTTGCTGGACAGAATGGCCTCATACTTGTGTGAATTTCCTTGTGAGTCGAGCAAAGGGTTTCCCTCAGCGTCTAGTATGGTGGAGCCTTCTTCAAGCCAAGAGTACACCAGTTGTAGTACCCCAGGGCATGCTTGGTGAGCTTCTAAAAAACATAATGCCCAGCCTAGCGGATGGGGTATAGTTCACAAAGCACGTTGATCCTCCTGTCAATGATGTATGGTCGTGGCTTTGGACGTAGACCAACTTTATTCTTCTTTATCACATCCTTGTTGGTGGTGAGTTGGATGTGCTGGAGCAGTTCAGCCTTTCCTTCTAGGTTAGCGATGTCAGGAAATACAATGGAGTATAGATCAATTTCTAGGTCTATCCCTTCTGGAATCAGTGGGTTTATTGGTTTCCTTTTTGAGAATGAAGGAAGTGGATTTGAAGGCACGATCATACGATTGGCTCTAATTTCCATCTTTCTATTTCTCAATGTTTTTGTATTTACAGTGACCATCTGTAAAGAGATTCAGGATCAGATAGGGATAGGGATTACAAGGGATTGGAAGAAAGGAAGGTATGGGAATGTCACTTACGAAAGGGGGATGTATAGTGACGGGAGGAGAGGGAACGTCTATAGGAATTTTCATCTGAGCTGAAGGGATGATGACTTCATCTGGAGGTTTAACAACCACCTTTGCTACCAGCTTTATGATCCTTTACTTTGAGGGTTGAGGTGGTGCGAGAGGAGGTAGCGAATCTTTTCTTTTTAAAGTCTTCCCGATGGGTTGGCTATCCTTGGCATCAGATGCTGAGTCTTCGTCTAACTGAAGAACCATTTTTCGCTTAGCTGTTGGTGCTGCAGCAGCCAATGGTTCGAACTTCATGGGAGATGGAGATGATTAAGGCTTCCTTGTTGAACGCGTTACCAGTTGCTTTTCTCCAATCTCCTTCTTTATTCTTATGGAGACGGTGGGATTAGGGATGGTGTAGTTTACAAACATCTTCCCCAGATTAGCCTTCCAAAGACGATGGGGTGCAGTTGCTTGTTCATTCCCATATCCATGATCCTCTACTTCTCTTCTTTTTCAAGCATATGAAAGGTGTGGTAGACGTCTTGATCGTAGAGGATTTTGTTTAGAAGCATGGTGTGAACCACATAGTCCTTGCAATCTTTCAAGCATCTTTTCCAATGCTAAAAGAGTGTTTGAGGTAGATTGAAAGTGGTACCAGTCATCATCTGGAACAGACAAAACTTGTGCATGTTTGAGATGCTATCCTTGTCGCCTATCTTGTGAAGGATTGATTTGTTTAGGATTTGCTGATAAACCTTGGCCTTGTCATCAATCTTGTTGTAGGCTATTGGTCCTTCTTCACCTTCCTTGTGAAGAGTCTTTGTGACCTTGGTTAGCTCACCAACATCAGACATCCAATCTTCATAGTAGATTTTTTCGGCCTTCTTGCACCCAACGGCTTGAGCGATGGTGGAAGGGGAGACCTTAATTTTTCTACCAAGAACCTTTCCTTCAAAGGATCCATGATAGACCCTCAAGGATTCGTAAAATATCTTTATCAGCCCAGGGTAGACAACTTCCTTAATGTTGAAATACCCAAGGATTTCGCAATTAGCCAAATCCTCATAGATAGGCATTCCCCATTCTTGCATCTTGTTGATGTCAAAGTGATGCTCTAAGTACATAACTGGCTTTACCTCTATGGAGAAGGATAAGCACAATTAGTAGCTTCATGCATTTCTATGGGAATGTTCACATTTGCGGCATTTCTGGCTTGTGCGGCCATTGCAATGGAAAAGAAGGGTTTTTGTGAGAAGAAAAACTAGGGTTGGGGTTTAGAGATAGAGATAAAGAGTTTTAGGTTTCAAAGGTATAAAGCGTAGGGAGTAAGTTATTGAATATGAGGGAAGATATTAAGGTTTTTGAAACAGGAAGATATTTCCTGTTTTTATTTTCCTTATTATTTGCATGACATAGCACCCTTTTGCCTTCCTCGTGCAGAGTGTTGTACAGCTCGCATTAAATTTGGGGTAAAGGATATGCCTTTTCAAACAAAGCCCTAAATGACAGTTATGTCACTTATTGAATTTTTATGCGTTTTATGTTAAATGCAGAGAATGGTTGTCTTCGCTTGTTATTAATAGATTCTGCATTTTAATTTATGAAGGTCATTTAATACAAGTGTACTGGACGGAATTTTCAGACGCATAGACTGATTAGTCAGATGCAAGGGACGTTTCGTAGACGCTTTATTAGACAAAGATTTTCAGATGCAGTAATTTCTTACTACACTCTAAGATGTGTTCAAACGTAGTGGCTTACTACGTTTGTTGTCCCATTGCGTTACAGATGAGATTGGATGACAAATATATATATATAAGCATCCTATGTTTATCAGGTGTGATATACTTTTATAACATAAACAACATGCATCATTAAGGTAGATGATTTGATACTAGGTTTACCTGTACCAGTTGTTCAAGTTCCTTGCTCTTCCTCTTTCATTTGTCCTTCGTTCTTCCATGGATCGTTATGTACCCCTGCATTGTTAGATGCTCAACCCAAGGGGTTAAGCTCTGATACCAATTGAAGTTGCATGAAAACACATAGAAAGGGGGGTTGAATATGTGTTTGTGTGTGAACAAAGGAATTTTAAAATGTCTTCGCAAGAAGGCTCTTTTTCGTCCAGTAAAATAATATTAGTAAATGCCAACTGGAACTCCCCAGAATTGGTTCAATAATATATTTTTGCATCTAGAAATTTCATCGTCTGCTTAAGAAAAATACTTCTTAAACGAAAACCATTCTTTAGAATAACAAGTTGAACAAGTGTGGTTTTCGTCTGAAGATAGTTTTTGATGGAGGACCATCCATGGTACTTCATGTGAAACCCATCACATGGTCCAATGCTATGACTAATTTTGAGTAGTGTAGGATTTATTTGGTTTATTCCAATTTTACCCTTGTATTTTGGGGTATTTTAGTCATAGGATTTATTTTTTTTGTATTTCCTATTTTACCCTTGTATTATGGGGTGCTTTAGATAATTAGGGTTTTCAATTTTTGGGCTAGGGTGTTTTAGAGGAGGTGACGCAATTTTTGGCAAAGTTTGGACCTATTTTTGGTGTTAGAAAGGCTTAGGCCCAAGTGGAGGGCAAAGGTTGCATGGTCTTATCATGCACCTTGTTATAGCCAATCTAAACCCATAGATTCCAAACTTGGCCACCAAGTTGCATCTAGGGTTAATTTGGCATTGCATTTGGAGTGCATTTGGCCTTGGCATTTTCGGCCATGCAACCCTAAATGCAACCCTAAATGCAACTCCTCCTATAAAAACCCCACACCCCACCACTTGTAAACACTTTGGATTATATGAATTTGAGAGAGCATTTTTGCCTCAAATCCTTTCCTTAGTCCCTAGGTTAGTTCGGCTAGCCTCCTCCTATCTCCACCCTTGGAGAGTAGGAAACCTAGAGTGGCCTCCACCTACCTTGGAGTGAGCCAACTTTGAGCACCCAAACACCTCCACCCTAAGTGCTTCCGCCCAAACACCATCATCTCACGCCAACCCCCTTTCCTTCACCATATATCCTCCTTTTGGTCTTCCTTGTTGAACCTAGATCAAGGGCAAGGCTTCCTCTCCTCATTCCCTACGTCATTTCATGGAGAAGGAACCCATCAAGTGGTATCAAGAGCCAAGGTTCTACAAGGGTAACATCTAATCCTTTTGAGTCTCTTTGAGTCTTTTTGAGTCTTTTTGCTTTCGGTCACTTCCTTTCTCCTTGCTTTCTTTGTGTGGCCGAATAGCTTTAGGGTTCACACCTTGTTCTTTGTGAGCCTTCCATGCAATTTTAGGTTTCCATGATTAGGTTTTGCCATGATTTTCATTTTCTTGAGTTTCACATGAACATGATGAACATGCTTTTTGATTTTTGAATCCACCTATAGTTTTGTCATTTTTTGTTTCCTATATTTTTGTCTACATAAATTCCATGTATGTACCAAACACTTTGCATGAAACAAATCAACAAAATATGCCATTTTGCATTACATAGTGGGCGTGCCATACATGAACCATCTAGGAGTCATTCATGCATGCTATTTAGTTCTAGCATGTTCTAAGTGATTTTTGTCATCCATGTGTAAATGCCTTCTTGCACATGCATTGCCGCCCCACTTCCTTGCATTTCTCACTTGATTTAGTCTATTGTATGCCTAATGAAACCCTAAAAGAATCTAAGAGGTGTGCTGAATTTTTTGTGCAAAACTACTTGTCCAAAATAGTACAAAACCAATTCCACTAAAAAGATTCCCTTTGGACCTCTAAATTCACGCCACTTGTCATCACCTCCTCTCCTAAAAGTTTAACCTAATTTTTGACCATCCACAAGTGCAAAACCTAAGCAACAATTGGGCTTAATTTAACAAAAAAAATTTCGGACCCAAGACATATAAAAGAAAGAATGCCGTGAGCAACAAAGAAAAAGACTAGAACAAAAACAATTCTTGGACCAAAAAGGACTTGTTGCTAGACTTGTGGACTTGGACAATTACCTATGCATTTGGGAGTTGGACTTATGACATTTTGACCTTAATTTGGGACCTTACCTTTGGCTGGACCGAAACATATAAAGGACTTAATCAAGTGAGCTTAAACACTTATTCATTCTAGTACTTTTCTAGGATTATTCTCTTTGTGTGCTTCCTTTCTTTGATTGAGTCTTAATTTTTAGCTTGTCTTTCTTGGCCTCTTTTGTTTTGTCTCCATAAATTCTCTTTGAGTTTAGCCTTTCTTAATTGTGCTTTTCAGTTTTTATTTCTTGGACTCTTGCTTTGGGTTGGTTTTAATTTCATTGTAGGTCAAAACCCACTCTAGTCATTTTTCACACCTTTGGTGGATTTGAGTGGAGGGGTGAACCGAATCCAAGCCTAGCCTTTGGAGGGACTTACACCACACATAAAGGAGTGAACAAACACTTGGAGAGGTCTAACACGTTTGTTCATTGTGAAGGAACCCATTTGGAGGAGTTTGAAGACTTGAATCTTTGTTTTACTTGATTTTTGCTTAAATTTTCTCTCTCGGCCTCTTTGTGTTTTTGGCCTTAGCTTCTTTATTTTGGTTTGTAATTTGGCCATTATTAAACCTCTTCAACTTGGTTTTAGTTCGTGTAGTTGAAGGTGATTTGAAAACCTTCACCTAGGACCTCGACTAGAACATGTTTTAAGTGCTTTCCTTTTGCATGTTTTAAAGCTTTTAGTAGTATAATTGCTTAGGACTTTATCTTTGTGCAATTACGTTTAGAAGTCTTGTTTTGCCTACTAGGGGTAACGTGCACACACTCACCTTTAATTGTGCCAATTCGTTTTTGTAAGAAAAAGTAGAAAAGGCTTAGTGATTTTTACTTGATAGGGCTTGGTTATTAAGTGATTCATTGTAGTCCACCTCCCCTTGAAAGTTCACTTTGTGCACTTAGGCCTTTCCTACCTATCTTGCACCTTGAAAACCTTTAATTTGTGAAAACCTTTTATCACTCACTCTTTGTGAAAACCATTTTCAATCCCTTTTTGAAAACAATTTGTGAAAACCTTTTTCTTGATCAAAGATGAGTGATCATTCTAGTGTCCATGGTCATAATTCTCGTAGCACTAGGTCTAGTGTTAGGGATGAACTTAGGGAATTGAAAGAGTACCTAAGAAAAAAAGAAGAGGAAAATATAAAAAGAGAAGAAGAATTGAAAAGGAAAGAAAAAGAGTTTGAAAGAAACAATGAGGAAATAAAAAGATTACTTGAAAGATTAGTTGTGGGAGGAGAGGCTAGTGGTTCAAGACCAAAAGTCACTTCTCCTCAACCCTCAAGAGGAAAGGGGCATATGTATGCAAGTGCTCATGAGGAGGAAGGGCATCATACCCAACCTCCAAGTGATCTCTTCTTTAGTAGTCATCACAATGATGATTACTATCAAAGGCCCCCAAGACATCATAGAAATAGGGAGTCCTCCAATAGGGAACCTAACATCAATCTTCCCCCATTTCATGGCAAGGATAATGTTGAAAATTATTTAGATTGGGAAATGAAAGTTGAGCAACTTTTCTCTTGCCATGGAATAAGTGAAGATAGGAAGGTTTCTTTAGCAACCCTTAGCTTCCAAGGGCATGCTATGTATTGTTTGGACCTCCTTAGAAAAAGAAAGGAGAATAAATCATGAGCCCCCAATCCAATATTGGAATGAGCTCCGTAGTGCCTTAAGAAGGAGGCATATTCCTCCATACTATGACCGAGAGCTTATGGATAAGCTTCAAAGATTGAAACAAGGGTCCTCTAGTGTGGAAGAATATAGGCAATCTATGGAGTTGCTAATGATGAGGGCTGGGATTAGGGAGGAAGAGAGGACCACAATCTCTAGATTTCAAAGTGGTCTTAATCTTGAAATAAGAGACAAAGTTGAACTTCTACCTTATAGGGATTTGAATGAACTAGTTCAACTTTGTTCAAGAGTGGAGCATCAACTTCAACGAAAACCTTTTCGAAAGGACTCCATTCCCTCTTATTCCAAGAGTTTTAAGAAGGAGGGCCACTCTTCCCTACCTTATCCCAAGGAAGAAAAAGAAAAAGAAAAAGAAAAAGAAAAACCATCTTTTAACGCATCTTCCAAAGACACTAAAACAAGTGACATCAAGTGTTTCAAGTGTCTTGGCCGTGGGCACATTGCTTCACAATGTCCCACCAAAAAAACCATGCTTTTAAAGGGCCAAGATCACTATAGTAGCCTTGATGAAGCTACTTCCTCATCTTCAAGTGATGAAGAAGAAGTTTTAGCATCCGAGGAAGAAATCTTACCTTGTGAAGGAGACCTATTGTTGGTTAGAAGGCTCCTTAACAATCAATCTAGTGAATTGACCAATCACAACGAGAGAACTTGTTTCAAACAAAATGCAAGGTCTTAGAAAGTACTTGTTCTCTCATTGTCGATAGTGGGTCTACTTCTAATTGTTGTAGTACTAGATTGGTTGATAAGCTAGCCTTAACTACAAAACCTCATCCTAAACCTTACAAAATGCAATGGATCAATGAGGAAAGAGGTGTTGTAGTCAACCAACAAGCAAGCATACCAATCTCTATTGGCAAATATCAAGAAGAAGTTTTGTGTGACATCGTGCCATTAGAGGTTAGTCATATCTTGCTTGGAAGGCCATGGCAATTTGACAAGCACATAATCCATGATGGCCTCACCAATAAAATAAGTTTCCAACACTTAGGTAAGAAGTTTGTGTGGTGTCCTCTATCACCCTCTCAAGTGAATGAGGACCAACTCAAACTAAAGGCTAAGAAAGATGATGAAGAGAAAAGCAAAAACAAAAACAAAAAGAAAAGAAAAGAAAAAAAGAATTTTTCCTTTGAAGACAAAGGGCTAGGTTCAAAAGAACCTTAACCCTTGTGCCATCCTCCTTCTTTTGGTGCCAAAGAAAGATGGCAATGGAGGATGAGCACCTTTTTAAAAGCCATCATTGAATAAAAGGCACCCAATCCTAAGTTAGATGATTTGGTGAATGAATTGCATGGGTCAATAAATTTTAAATGGTGATGCCTCTTTGGCTCTTCCCTTTTACCCTAAGCACCTTCATTCAACAAATTATGTACTTAAGGATTGCATAGTTAAGTTTTAATATTTTACTCCCCTAATTGTGGTTTCACTTCTTTTGAAGGATCAATGGAATGGAAGAACTTGAAGATTTGTGGTCAAATCCTTCTCAAGAAGGAGGGTATGATGGAGGACCATCCATGGTACTTCATGTGAAACCCATCACATGGTCCAATGCTATGACTAATTTTGAGTAGTGTAGGATTGTCGCCACCGGCCCGAAACGGGCTTTCGGCATTCGCGAAGGATGGTTGGACTCTTTTATTTGTTTAAAAATATGGATTGCTAGAATGACTTATTCTCAAACTGAGACCTTGTCAAACGAGCAATTTTATTAAAAGGCTCACCAATCCATGTTAATCCCAAGCGGGACCCTCCATGGATTAGCGGTTTTCATAAAAAGGAAGGGTTCATGGAGTCGCCACCAATGTTTTACTCAAAACATTGGAAAAAGAAGTTTAAGGCAATCGATTCAAAAATCGACTTCGGCCATTACAACCAGAGTCGGGTAAGGGAGTCGGTTACGCGTGGGGAAGGTGTTAGCACCCCACAGCGCCCCTTTCGGGTTCCCTATGACAGATTATTTCTAAAATAATAGCACAAAATTACTAAATTACCCCTATTTATTCTAAGCAATTATAAATTAACTATCTACATGATGACAGTTTAATATGCACACAGAAAACAGTAAAAGAAGGGATTTTTAGAAAAGAAACCTCTTGAAGCGTGCTTTTTATATATCAAGTAAAACTGGGAAGCTTTTTGGCGTTCCCTCGCTCTACAAGCCCGCTCACTCCTTCCTAAAAATAATTTTTGACTCTGGAAATCCGGAGGATTTCCCTTCGACTAAGTTCGAATCTCCAAGCTAAATGCTCGGAATTCCAGAACTTCGTCGGATCGACTCCCAGAGAGATTTCTAGGGCAGAACACTGCTCAAAAACCCCAGAATACTCAAGGAGGGAGTCAAAACTCAGTGGAAAAGTGTCCAATGACGTCAAATTGACGTCATATTTATAGGAATGAGGCGCAGTACGACCCCTGGGGTCAATACGGGCGTATTGAAGTTTTTGAACTTCAATACGGCCGTATTGAATTCAGTACGGCCGTATTGAAGTTCAAAGACTTCAATACGGGCGTACTGAGTTCGCCGCGGCCGTATTGCAGTTCAAAATACTCAATACGGCCGTAGTGAACCTCTGGGAGGCCGTATTGAGCTTCATTCCTCCCACTTTTCTTATTTTTGCTATCCTAAGACCTCTAAACCTACAGATTGTCATCCTAGGGTCTTCCAGGGTCTTCCAGGAGTCCTTCCGGCTGACTTTCCTTTGGTCTTCGAGAGTCTTCAAGCTTTATTTCCGACCCGGACAATTTTAGGGGTCTACAGCTGCCCCCCCTTTACTTAGTCAAACGGCTTTTAGCGTACTGTTTGACAAGTAAAGGAGTTGACCCAATTGTCCGGGGAATAAGCCATCCTTCCGACTTGTAGTGTCTTCAGGTGGGAAAATTGTTGAGTAGCCTCTCCAGGTTGAGTTTGCCCTCTCCAGGGTGAGTATTAGTCATCGCCTCTCCAGGCTCATTGCATACCTCGGTGCTCTCGACAACTGGGTAGCTGAGTACCGCCTCTCCAGGCTTGTGCATACCTCGGTGCTCTCGACAACTGGGTAGCTGAGTATTGCCTCTTAGGCTTGTGCATACCTCGGTGCTCTCGACAACTGGGTAGCTGAGTACCGCCTCTCCAGGCTTGTGCATACCTCGGTGCTCTCGACAACTGGGTAGCTAAGTATTGCCTCTTAGGCTTGTGCATACCTCGGTGCTCTCGACAACTGGGTAGCTGAGTATTGCCTCTTAGGCTTGTGCATACCTCGGTGCTCTCGACAACTGGGTAGCTGAGTACCGCCTCTCCAGGCTTGTGCATACCTCGGTGCTCTCGACAACTGGGTAGCTGAGTACCGCCTCTCCAGGCTTGTGCATACCTCGGTGCTCTCGACAACTGGGTAGCTGAGTACCGCCTCTCCAGGCTTGTGCATACCTCGGTGCTCTCGACAACTGGGTAGCTGAGTACCGCCTCTCCAGGCTTGTGCATACCTCGGTGCTCTCGACAACTGGGTAGCTGAGTACCGCCTCTCCAGGCTTGTGCATACCTCGGTGCTCTCGACAACTGGGTAGCTAAGTATTGCCTCTTAAGGCTTGTGCATACCTCGGTGCTCTCGACAACTGGGTAGCTGAGTAGCGCCTCTTAGGCTTTGAGATGATTTTGTCTCCACAGTCCACGATGCTGCTTCGACGATTGTTTTTGATTTTTGTGCCACTGAGGGCTGGATAACGCAGGGATCCGTCTAGGGGATGTGCAGTTACTCATAGGTTCTTGTGTCCCAACTTTCCATTGGGTAGTTGATGCCCATTGAGGAATTTCTGTTTCCCTGGGGTGTAGACACGAAGATGCTCTTTCTGAGATGAGCGGTGCCTTATGATTGGCTGACGTCCTTTCGACGTTGGTGGAGTATCCCGGTTATCCTTATTCGGGTGACTCTTTTGATTTTCTGATTTTGTTGCCTCTGTGTAGGCTATTATCCGCTGGGGATTCTGGATGTTGATTTTGATTAGCCTCTTCTGTTAGGCATATCATCTTGATGTTCAATGATTGGCTGAAAAGCCAAATTCCGCTTGGGGAATGGTTATTGATCTTTTGGATTTTTTTCTTTTTTGAAAGAGTGCCTCTGAGTAGGCGAATTATCTTGATGTTTGGTGTTCGGCTGAGTGCCGGATTCCGCTTGGGGAATGATTATTTGTCTTTTGTGATTTTTCTTGAGGGGGTGCCTCTGAGTAGGCGAGTGGGGATTTAAAGTTTATTTATCCCAGAGTATTATTTAGAAAGCCTCTTCAGGCTTAGCTTCACTCATCGCTTGAGTTGGAAAGCTACCTTCCACTGAGGAAGTTTAAGTCCTTTCGACTTGGATATTCTGTTTAGATGATCAAGCCTCCCTTGGGGAATTTTGCTGATCTTGGTTTGATAGCTTTCACTGGGGAATTTGGCCCGTGAGTGGAAGCTGAGGTTTCTCTAGGGAGTATTATTTCTGCGAGCCTCTCCAGGCTCAGTTATTCTGAGAGAGTATTATTTCGGCGAGCCTCTCCAGGCTCAATTATTCTAAGAGGGAGTATTGTTTCGGCAAGCCTCTCCAGGCTCAATTATTCTGAGAGAGTATTATTTCAGCAAGCCTCTCCAGGCTCAATTATTCTGCATGAGTATTGTTTCGGCAAGCCTCTCCAGGCTCAATTATTCTGAGAGAGTATTATTTCGGCAAGCCTCTCCAGGCTCAGTTATTCTGTACGAGGCGATTGATTTTCTAAATCTTTTGCCTTTTTTGTCGTTTTTGGCTTTTTCTGTATTTTTTGCCTTTTTTGTCATTTTTTTGGCTTTTTCTGTATTTTTGCCTTTTCTGTTGATTTGCGGCTTTTTCTGTTGACCGCTGCCATACACAAGCAATTTTTCCTATTTTCTATTTTATGCAATTGCCTCATGATAAGGTCTTTGAATGTGCAACTAATGTGTGTGATGCACAAATGCAAGTTTTATTATTTAATGTTTTTAGAAAAATGAATGGCTCTCCCTATCCTCCTTTTCTTGGAAGAATTTCTGTCATCGACGTGAGGGAATATTTTTGTGAGCCTTTTATGCAGGAGATTATGGATTTTATAGGAACCCCTCCAATTTTCTTTATTGACCGATTATTAAGGAACTTCATACAATTTTTTAGAAATACCAATTTAGAGGCATAATCACATGGTCAAGAGAGAAAAGAAATGAATAGATATTTTATTAATATTCACAAGTGTTTTTACAGAAAGATATACAGAAGGAATTTCTGAAGAATGGCTGGCCAGGGTAGGCTATATACATTGGGCTTAACAATTATATCTGTAATTGTTGCTCTTTACATTCCCCTAGTTGCTTCGGGTGAGATGCCTGAGCCAGGAGTGTAGATGCTGCAAGGCGCTTGCTTCTAGAAGATAATCACTTGAACCGCCTTTCGGTTTTCGATTCAAGTGACCGTTGCTTGCTTTGCTTTTACATCTTATTCTTTTGCCCCTAACTTTTGCCTAGGACGTATCCTAGCGGGGATAATTTCGCCTTTGTTTTGCCTAGTACCCTTGTACTGGCGGGCTTTTTATTTTGCCCTAACTTTTGCCTAGGACGCCCTTTTTGGGTTTTCATCCTAGCGGGCCTATGCAAGCAACGTCTTCAAGCATAGTACTTCTTTACGACGTCAGCGTTGACTGGGTATCGAAGTTCTTTTCCATCCATGTCTGTGAGGATCAATGCTCCTCCTGAGAAGGCTCGTTTTACCACGTATGGTCCTCCGTGATTCGGGGCCCACTTTCCGGTTTTGTCCTTTCGAGTTGGTAGCAATTTCTTCATTACCAACTCTCCCTCATGGTAGACTCGAGGGTGGACTTTCTTGTCAAAAGCCTTTTTGATCTTCCTTTGATAGGCTTGACCATGGCATATGGCGTTCAGCCGTTTTTCTTCAATGAGGTTCAACTGGTCATACCGGCTTTGAACCCATTCTGCTTCGGAAAGTTTTGCTTCCATGATTACCCTTAGGGAAGGTATTTCGACTTCGATGGGTAGAACTGCCTCCATCCCATAAACGAGGGAGAATGGAGTAGCTCCTGTAGATGTATGTACTGAAGTCCTATAGCCATGAGGAGCGAAGGGTAACATCTCGTGCCAGTCTTTAAATGAGACAACCATCTTTTGCACTATTTTCTTGATGTTCTTATTGGTTGCCTCGACTGTCCCATTCATCTTCGGCCGATATGGGGAAGGGTATGGTGTTGGATCTTGAATTCTTGGCACAGTTCTTCCCCCATTTTATTATTCAGATTAGATCCATTTTCAGTGATGATTTATTTCTCCATGCTTCCACTAGATTATTCTAAAATCTTTCGGGACAAGAGAGAAAAGAAAGGAAAGATATTTTTGTTCTGAAGTTTGTGTTTTAGAGGGGATTTATTTTTCAAAAATGGTTTTTGTAAGAATGGATGGCCAATGGTAGGCTTAAGTGTTTAGGCTTGTTTGATTAAACACTTATGAAGTTAAGAAAATCTTTGTTTATTGACGTTGTGATTTTGACAACTTGGATAGCTTCCCTTGAACCTTTCTTTTTGAATTCGGTTCATGGTACCATCATGGATTTCTTTTGTTTTTTGATTGTCCTTATTTTTGCCTAAAACACCCTTTTGTGGCGTTTTAGCGGACCTTTGTTTTTGTTTATTTTTGTAACCCTAACTTTTGCCTAGGTCACCCTTTTGTGGGATTCCTAGCGGGTCTTTTGCTCTTATTTTTGCGCAGTCCCCTTTTTGAGTTTCCTGCCGAGCTTCTTTTATTTTGGATTTTTGTCCTGAATGGATTTCTTTTTATCCATGACGGCACTTATTGAGGCCAAGGAAAGGTGCTCCAAGTTTTCGTGCACATTTCCACACAAAATGATGTGGGTTTATTGATTATTAAGACGATTTTAACCTCACTTATGTTCATTCAAACAGGGTTAAATAATGTGGTTTAGAATTTTATTGCAAGCAAGAAAAGAAGCAATAAGAAAGAATGATTTTATTATAGTCATAGTGGAAAACATGTGCCCTATCGAGGCTCGGGGGTCGGGCTGTCCCCGAGGAGTAATCTCTAATAATCATCAGGTTTACACATCCCTATCGGAAGGAGAAAAACACTTGATGACGACAGCCGGCCTTGATATTTGTGAACCAGCCTTCCTAAAGATCTGGCTTAAAGAACGTCGAGAAGGATCTTGATTCCTCTTCGTTCTTTGATCTTTAACGGGGTTGTATCCTAACCCTTGTTTCCCCGGATTATCCTTGATAATGGGTAGCTCCGGGATTCCTTGGGAGTCCTTGCCTAATCCTTGTCCTGGCAAGTATCCGTTCTTAGTGAGCATATGGGCTACCTTCTTCATTTCTCGGGGAAACGTTTCAACATTGGCACTTTCCAATGCTTGGAAGGCAGTTTCCAAAGCTTCCTCTGCTGCATCCACATAAGGTATGTTGGATGGCTTGCTGATGAGTATGTCATCTTCAGCTTGTACAGTCACCAGTTTGTCACCCACTATGAACTTGACTTTCTGGTGGAGCGTAGAGGGTACAGCTTTCGCATCATGAATCCAAGGTCGGCCAAGGAGACAGCTGTATGCCGGAGTAATGTCCATCACTTGAAATTCGACGTTGAAGATAGTGGGTCCAATTTGGATTGGAAGATTGATTTCTCCCACTACTTCTCTTTTAGAACCATCGAAGGCTCGAACGATCATGTTGTTCGGGCGCATTTGGACTCCCTTGATTGCCACTTGATCAAGAGTTCTTTTAGGCATCACATTCAAGGAAGATCCATTATCCACCAAGACTTTTGCGATGTGATATTCCTTTCACTTTACAGAGATGTGCAAGGGCTTGTTGTGATTTGGTCCCTCGGCGGGGATCTCTTCATCGGTGAAAGTGAGGTGATCATTAGCCGTGATGTGACTAACAAACCCCTCAAATTTGTCTTGGGAGATAGTGTGCGACACATATGCCTCGTTCAAGACTTTCAACAGAGCTTGTCGATGCGGTTCGGAGAATAGGATCAACGACAACAGAGTGATCTTTGTTGGCGTCTTATGAAGTTGGTCCATGATGGAGTACTCGCTCTGTCAGATAAACCTTAACAGCTCATCAGTCTCCTCCTCGGATTCTTTTTCCTCGGTTTTCTCCTTTTCTTTTCCTTTATTCTTGGGAGCTTTATCGTGAAGATCTTCGGGAGTGTAGATCCTGCCACTCCTAGTCATGCCCCCAAGTCTAGCGATGTTAGAGATATCGCTGTCGGCAGAAAAATGGATGTCGTATATCCACGGCACAGCCTTATTTGATTCGTAAGGGAAAGGCCTTGGAGCGGTGATCCTTAATGGTGTTGGACCTTCCCCTTTGTTTGTCTTGATTACCAACAACGGAGTTGACGTGTGTTTGCTTGGCGCGGTTGTTGGCTTACACTTGATAACGAACGGCGTGCGATCCATTCTTTGAACATACGCATCGATTAATTTTTTCTTTTTATTAATGTTATTAATGGATTACTAGGAGGGATGTATGAAATGAATGACTCCTAGATCCCTCCATGATCTATATGCATGATATGAGATGATGATGTTGAATATGCATGCATTGTGTTTATTGAACTAAGCATTATCATGTTTTCGGGATGTCCCTAAGATGATGCATAATATTGCTTGGTTTTGGGTAAATATCATTTTTCTTTTCTTTTTGGGTATTTTTATTTATTATTTTTTGTATTTTTGGGTGAAAAGGGAAACTACCTATATGAATGCAATGAAGGTAGATGTTAACACCATGTACTAGAACATTCTTATTTCCATTTATTCTTATTTTAAAAGAATAGGGATGTTGTATGTTTAAAGAAATACAATGTATGCTCATACAATGTCACATAGTCAATGCACAAACAATTCACTCATCCACGAACAGTCACGAGCGAATCACGAGGTAGGGGTATCCTGCAGAAAAGTGCATATTCAAGGTGGTTCTAACTGTTCTCACCGGTCTGAGGCCCCCAAGGTGCCCCCATTATAGGGACCCAATTCCTCTCGTCGTAAGTCGATGGAAAGCTCCAACGCACTGTCGGACTCGAGTTCATGGTTATCACCTTGAGTGATGCTTTCCGACAACGGTCTACGGGCACCTATAGACCCATTCGACAACCGGCCGTACTAACATCCACTCCCTATGGCTTATCACTCATGCCCCCGGGTATAGAGGGAACTGTTGTGTGCAAAGGTTTGTGTGCAGTTTTTATTTCAAACAATTGCAAAAATTTAAACATACAACAGTTATTTAAAGCCAAATAGGTAAAACGTGTTATTATACAAGCAAGGGGTAATGAAGTAATTTTAACTATTATTTGTTAAAAATAATCTGTCACTAAATGGGACTGACTCTCGAGGCTTCCCCAGTGAAGTCGCCATCTGTCGCCACCGGCCCGAAACGGGCTTTCGGCATTCGCGAAGGATGGTTGGACTCTTTTATTTGTTTAAAAATATGGATTGCTAGAATGACTTATTCTCAAACTGAGACCTTGTCAAACGAGCAATTTTATTAAAAGGCTCACCAATCCATGTTAATCCCAAGCGGGACCCTCCATGGATTAGCGGTTTTCATAAAAAGGAAGGGTTCATGGAGTCGCCACCAATGTTTTACTCAAAACATTGGAAAAAGAAGTTTAAGGCAATCGATTCAAAAATCGACTTCGACCATTACAACCAGAGTCGGGTAAGGGAGTCGGTTACGCGTGGGGAAGGTGTTAGCACCCCACAGCGCCCCTTTCGGGTTCCCTATGACAGATTATTTCTAAAATAATAGCACAAAATTACTAAATTACCCCTATTTATTCTAAGCAATTATAAATTAACTATCTACATGATGACAGTTTAATATGCACACAGAAAACAGTAAAAGAAGGGATTTTTAGAAAAGAAACCTCTTGAAGCGTGCTTTTTATATATCAAGTAAAACTGGGAAGCTTTTTGGCGTTCCCTCGCTCTACAAGCCCGCTCACTCCTTCCTAAAAATAATTTTTGACTCTGGAAATCCGGAGGATTTCCCTTCGACTAAGTTCGAATCTCCAAGCTAAATGCTCGGAATTCCAGAACTTCGTCGGATCGACTCCTAGAGAGATTTCTAGGGCAGAACACTGCTCAAAAACCCCAGAATACTCAAGGAGGGAGTCAAAACTCAGTGGAAAAGTGTCCAATGACGTCAAATTGACGTCATATTTTTAGGAATGAGGCGCAGTACGGCCCCTGGGGTCAATACGGGCGTATTGAAGTTTTTGAACTTCAATACGGCCGTATTGAATTCAGTACGGCCGTATTGAAGTTCAAAGACTTCAATACGGGCGTACTGAGTTCGCCGCGGCCGTATTGCAGTTCAAAATACTCAATACGGCCGTAGTGAACCTCTGGGAGGCCGTATTGAGCTTCATTCCTCCCACTTTTCTTATTTTTGCTATCCTAAGACCTCTAAACCTACAGATTGTCATCCTAGGGTCTTCCAGGGTCTTCCAGGAGTCCTTCCGGCTGACTTTCCTTTGGTCTTCGAGAGTCTTCAAGCTTTATTTCCGACCCGGACAATTTTAGGGGTCTACAAGGATTTATTTGGTTTATTCCAATTTTACCCTTGTATTTTGGGGTATTTTAGTCATAGGATTTATTTTTTTTGTATTTCCTATTTTACCCTTGTATTATGGGGTGCTTTAGATAATTAGGGTTTTCAATTTTTGGGCTAGGGTGTTTTAGAGGAGGTGACGCAATTTTTGGCAAAGTTTGGACCTATTTTTGGTGTTAGAAAGGCTTAGGCCCAAGTGGAGGGCAAAGGTTGCATGGTCTTATCATGCACCTTGTTATAGCCAATCTAAACCCATAGATTCCAAACTTGGCCACCAAGTTGCATCTAGGGTTAATTTGGCATTGCATTTGGAGTGCATTTGGCCTTGGCATTTTCGGCCATGCAACCCTAAATGCAACTCCTCCTATAAAAACCCCACACCCCACCACTTGTAAACACTTTGGATTATATGAATTTGAGAGAGCATTTTTGCCTCAAATCCTTTCCTTAGTCCCTAGGTTAGTTCGGCTAGCCTCCTCCTATCTCCACCCTTGGAGAGTAGGAAACCTAGAGTGGCCTCCACCTACCTTGGAGTGAGCCAACTTTGAGCACCCAAACACCTCCACCCTAAGTGCTTCCGCCCAAACACCATCATCTCACGCCAACCCCCTTTCCTTCACCATATATCCTCCTTTTGGTCTTCCTTGTTGAACCTAGATCAAGGGCAAGGCTTCCTCTCCTCATTCCCTACGTCATTTCATGGAGAAGGAACCCATCAGTTTTAATGGACTATAAGTATTAGACGAAGTTTTCAATATAATAGATCAACCAAATAAAATGCGTCTAAAATATTAAAGTGTAGAGTTTTTATACTAGTTCAGTCAAACTGAGCTACGTCTAGTCTCCTTCAAATGAAGGGTTCCACTAGATAATCAATGAAGTACAAGTATTTTTTGTTCAGCCTCTTCAGGCTCGCAGTGAGTATTATAGACCATCTAGGTCACGACCACTCCTGGTCCAAGTATTCTCAACCACTCCTGGTTTGTCAACTTCACTTGCTGACGCTAGTATTCTTTGCTCAACCACTTCTAGCTCCCAGTGAGTATTATCGACCAACTCCTGGCCCGCTAATTTCACCATTAGCGCTAGTATTCTTTGATCAAGCACTTCTGGCTCTCAATGAGTATTCTCGGCCACCTCCTGGCTCGTTGACTTCACTCATCAACACTATTATTCTTTAATCAGTCACTTCTGGCTCATAGTGAGTATTCTTTGACAAGCCTCTCTAGGCTTTACAAGTATTCTTTTTCTAGCCTCTTCAGGCTTTACATATGACAGCTGAACAGGTTTGGTTTGAGTGTTTAGGTTACTCTCATAATGAGGATACATGAGTTGGTACACTCATTAAGGTATACGACCTTAGTCTTTACAATGATTGAGTGTTTGGTTTACTCTCACAAGAGGATACATAAGTTGGTACACTCACTAAGGTTTTTGATCCTAAGATGCACATGCTTGGAACTCTTTAGTCTTTATAGATGAATACACCATGGTACATTTGACTCTTTACGCTCTACCTCTGGTTTCGTTGCTTCATGGGCTTCTTATCACTCTTAGTCTATTTTCTCTATATAAAAAAGCCAGTCTTGTAAAATTTGCTCGTTGCAAGTGTCCGTTGAAGTAGATATAGTCATTCATGACTAGTTTGATCTTTCATTTAATTCTCAAGATCTTGTATTAAATGTTGCTTCTCGTTTATAGACATTGCGTGAGACCTTCTTCATTTTGTTGGCTGCTATTTTTGACTTTAGTAGTGGTCGACAAATTTCTGTTCATTTTCCGTCAGTATAGTTGCAGAGGCATTGTCTTTTTCTAAAAAGTAGGTGTACTTTTTCTTACACACGCGTGCTTTGTCGTTTGTGCTTGCTTTCTCTTTTTCTGTTCTCATTTTACTCACCTAATCATGTTGTGAGCTCTTTTATGTTTGTGGACGATGCCTAAATAGTCCTTTGAAACTTGATTCTTTAAGTGCTTGTGTGGCAGTCTTCGTCTATGTTTGTTAGTCCTATGCGTCTCAAGTCTTGACCTTCGTCTGAGCATTTGACATTCTTCTAATCTTTGACCAATTCTTCGTCTGAGTTTTTTTGTGTGTTGTGGTCTTAAGTTATCCTTGACACACCTTCGTCTGATATTAGACTCATAGTCATCTGGCGCACATATCATACTTTCTCTATTCATTTGGCTTGGTTTGTCTGATTCTCATGATGTGCCTTGCCTTGACTATTCTTCATCTGAGTTGACCATTTAGCCTTATCTGACGTTTGCATGAATGTTCTTTTGGCTTTTGATCAGACCTAGTTTTGTTGCTTGATCAACCATCGTCTGATGTTCTTGTTTAGTTAGTCCAACCTTTGTAGATCTTGTGTTTGTTGTCTTTTCGTCTAGCTTGGATCTTTTCTTCCTTTATCTTGGCATATGCGCATTCTTTATTCTTCAACTTGTTTGTACTTATGTTTTTATGAAATACTAACACACTTGTTAAAAATAAAAACATGTATTATATTTGTCTCATTCAAAACCTTACTGGAAATTGCTTCGTCTTACTTAACAAAAAATACAAGGGAAAAAATAAAGGTGCCTTACAATTAGAAAGGCAAAAATAAGCCTATACAAGTATCTAATATATGCAAAGTACTATAAAAGGTATGTACAATACAGACTGAGACTAAAAAGAGGAATCATACTCAATTCTCATATAAAGCATAAGTCTTAGAAACACCTCCTCTATAAAAGCCTTCTCTAGCCTCCTATTCATGGACCTAATTAAAGGTCCAATGGTCTTCATGTGTGAGCTCTCTGTGGATGGTATGGTCTTCATGTGTGAGCTCTCTGTGGATGATCCTCCATCACCTACCCTACCTTAAAAGGCTCTTATAGTTGTTATACATTTTTTTTGTAATTCATTTTAGTATTGATTATATTATGATATTTTTTGTTGGCTTTGTATTTTGGGTCAAGTAGTGTAGGTAATTTTGTGTTTGTATTATTTTTACTTAAGGGTGTAATTAGTAGTTTAGGGGAGGTGTAACTAGTTAAAGTCATGATAGGCTTATTGGGCCTAGATGGTTCAAATCTTTTTATGGCCCATAGGTTTGGACATCCACTTGCTTATACAAGTGGTTTGGATGTCTAAACCAAGCTAATCTAGCCCTCCAAGTTGTTAAATAAGTCACATGGATTTTAATAGTGACATCTCAATAACTTGTTAAAAGTAATTATTAGTTTAGTAGTTGTAATGATTAGGTTAGGTAGTTGAAAATAACTTAAGCTAACCTAGGTTATTCTTAAACTATGATTGGCTTAGCTTGCTCCATAACCTTCTAGACAATTAACTAGACTTCTAGAAATTTAACTAGAATTAGTTAGCTTAAGTATAAGATAGCTAACCTTGGTTACACTTAACCATGGTTAGTCTTGATTGCACAACAAGTCAACTAAACTCTATATATTGTACTTTTGACCCATTTTGTACAAATTTTGAGTATTATTGGAGTTTGAATAGTTATTTTCTCTCTAGAATTCTCTCTCAAAAGTTCAAATCTCTCTTTGATTTACTTTCAATTCTCTAATCTTCTGTGGTGAGATTTGAAGTGGTTTATCTTCTTCCTCGAAGTGGCACCACTTGAAGAGAGCCCTTCACCATTGAAGGTAATTTTAGAGGTTTCCTCTTTCATTGGAGACCTTGAAGAAACTTAAGGAGTGTAAAAAAGGAAAATATCTAGAAAGAAACTTGAAAGAGAAGCTACAACAACCTAGTTCCTCCTAAGGTTTCCATCAAATAGGAATTCCTAAAATCATGTTATATAAGGACAAACTATGTGAGGCTTGTCAAAACAAAAAGAAAGTAAAGGCTAGTTTTAAAATTAAAAATATTATTTCAACCTCAAGGCCTTTGCAATTAATTCACACAGACTTATTTGGACCTTCTAGAACCATGAGCATAGGTGGGAAATATTATTATGGTTTGGTAATGGTTGATGATTATTCTAGATTCACTTGGGTTGTGTTTTTAGCCTCAGAGAGTGATGCATACAAAGCTTTTAAGAAATACATTAAAGCAGTTCAAAATGAGAAAAACACTAAGGTTTCATCTATAAGAAGTGATCATGGTAGAGAATTTTGAAATGAATTATTTAAAATGTTTTGTGAAAAACACGACATAGATCATAATTTTTCAGCTTCAAGAACCCCTTAACAAAATGGAATAGTTGTGAGCAAAAATAGATCATTAGAAGAGTTGTCTAGAACAATGTTGAATGAGAATAATTTGCCAAAATATTTTTGGGCTAATGCCATAAATATTGCATGTCATGTTTTAAATAAAGTATTAATAAGGCCAATTTTGAAAAAGACTCCATATGAACTCTTTAAAGGAAGAAAATCAAATATATCTTACTTCAAGATGTTTGGGTATAAGTGATGGAAATCTAATCCCCAAGGATCCATTTGGAAGAGGTAAGACCAAGAAAGGTGAAGGGTGATCCAAGGATGCTCACACTTGAAGACCATTGGGCCTTTAACTAGGTCCATGGTTAGGAAGCTAGAAGAGGCTTCTAAAGAGGAGGTGCTTCTTAGACCTTTGCTCTTCATGAGCATTGATTATGATTCCTCTTATTAGTCTCTTGAGTTTCCATTGTACATACTTGTATAGTTGATTTCTTGTACCTTGTATATAGTAGATACTTGTATAGGTGTATTTTTTCCTTTGTATTTGTGAGGCACTTTATTTCCTTTTCTAGTAGCTTTTGTACATGGATTCTAGGGTAGGTTACTTGGACACTTTGACTCCATTTAACCTAACCTAGAAATACACTCTTTCTTAGTTTTCTAGTAGTAGGAATAGGAGTGGCATTAGCAAACTAGAGAGTGTCTCTAGTAAGCTAGAGAGTGTTCCTAGCAATTTAGCCAAAAGGTGGTCCTAGGCTAAAATTTACATATTGGACTCATTTTACTCCTAATTTTTCATAGATTTGATTTAGCTAGGTTCCATTCACATTGGATGAACCTAACTAAACCAAATTAACAATTTTAAAACGTGATTGGAGTAAAATAATTCCAAAGAGCCGCCCACCTAGATGTGTTCACACTTGTGTTCACACTTGTGTTCACACTTGTGTTCACACTTGTGTTCACACTTGGCCAAATAGCTTGGTGCTTCTCAAGCTTGGAAGCTTGAAGCACAAGCTTCTCCTTAGCAAGCTTACCAAGCAAGCTAAGAGAGAAGCTTGCTCTCCAAGCCTCTTGACCTTGGACGGTTTAGCTAGACCCAACCATGGTTCTTAGTGAACCATGGTTAAGACTAGCTTGCTCTCTAAGCTTCCTACTCCTATATTTTTCGTTTTTACTTCATTGTAAAACACTTTTGATGAATTAGAGATTGTATTTTCTGAGTTGAGATCAGATTTATCTCTTCCAAAAGTCCCTAAACCTCTTTGAGTGCATCCAATTCTCTTATCCCTTCCATAGAAGAGTGTGGTGAGAATTGAAGGGGCTTATCTCTTCTTCAAGGAGTGGCGCCTCTTGGGAGAGTTTCTCCACCAAACCGTGGTGGTTCTAAGGTCTCCTCCTCCCTTGGAGACCTTATCCAAGCCTAGGAAGAATCAAGGAGCCAAAGATCTAGGGAGAAGCTTAAAGGGGAATCAACATCAATCCGGTTTCTCAACAAGTCTTCCATCAATAAGTGTTTTATGTTAAATAATGATAAAGAACAACTTGGTAAATTTGACTCAAAAGCTAATGAAGCAATCTTTTTAGGATATGCAATGTATAGAAAGGCTTATAAAGTCTTTAGTAAAAGAACTATAGTTGTTGAAGAATTTGTTCATGTGGTGTTTGATGAAACCAACCTCAAGGAACCAACTAGAAGATAGATATATTGATAGTGAACCAATAAAGAAGCAAAAAGTTAGTGAACCTAGTGAAACTATAGAGAAAACTAGTAAAAAGTTGCCTAAGGAGTGGAAAACTACCCATGCCTATCAATAGATAACATTATTGGAGAAATAGGGAAGGGTGTAGCCAGTAGACATTCCATTAGAAACATTTGTAACACAATGGCTTTTGTGTCACAAATAGAGCCCAAGACTATAGAAGAAGCTATTGTAGATGAACATTGGCTAGTTGTTATGCAAGAAAAACTAAATCAACTTAAAAGAAGTGATATATAGGACTTAGTTCCTTTGCTAAGTGATTATCCTATAATAGGTACTAAGTGGGATTTTAGAAATAAAGTTGATGAATCTGGAATCATGAATAAAATCAAGGCTAGGTTAGTTACTAAGGGTTATAATCTAGAAGAAGGTATTGATTATGATGAGACTTATGCCCCTTGTCGCAACCCGAAAATTTTCGATCTTGCAACATATGGTTTAGACATCCTTTTGAAAATCTCATCGATTAAGAAATGCCCGGATGCCAGACTAATCCTTAATCAATGGTTTTGAAAATAAGTTCATGGAGTCTCCACAAATGTTTTACTCAAAACATTGGAAAAAGAAAAGATTTTTAAAGGTTCAATAATGGTCTTGATAACCAGAATTGGGTTCGGGGGTCGGTTACGTGTAGGGAAGGTATTAAGCACCCCTACAATGCCCAAAATCGGTACCCTATGATGAAGATAACATAATAAGAATTAATAGTTTAAATATTTAATCCCCTTTATTAATGATTATTTACATGAAAATTAAATTACACGGTGAACCCCTAAGATATCTACATAATTGCGTTTATTATAGTAATAAATAAAATAAAAGAAGAGAAAGATAGAACAAGAGATTGATGAGTAATACCTCGTAACAAGCTTTATTCGATCTTCAACTATGGAGGTTTTAGGTGTTTGTGGCAACCTTTCACACTAAAATGCCTCACAAAATCTCAAGAAATACAAAAGAGAGGGGGAGAGAGAAAAAGAGAGAAATTTCGTGCTCTAAGGAGTTTGGACGAAATTTTGGAGTCCGGAGAAATGAGCTCAAGCTTCCTATTTATAACCTTTAGAAGGGGTCCAGAACGGCCCCTTCCAAAATTTGAACGGCCCGTTCTGGATCTGGCCGTTACGTGTTAATTTAGTGTATTGGAACGACCCATTCTGAAATCGGAACGGCCCGTTCCAGAGGCGCGTTTAACACATAATTTCCATTCTGGAACGGCTCGTTCCAAATTTAAGAATTCAAGCCTTTTTTGTTACTTGGAACGGCCCATTCCAATTTTGGGAACAGTCCGTTCCGAATGTAGCTTTTATCCTGTTTTTTAAAGAGCCTGGAATGGCCTGTTCCAATTTTGGAACGTCCCGTTCCAATTTTGGAACGGCCCGTTCAAATTTAGGTTTTTGTAAATTGGAACGACACGTTCCAGTTTTGGAACAGCCCGTTCCGGGCTTCTAAAATTAGCTTGTCTGGGCTTTTGGGCCCTCTAAAGTCCTGTCCCGTTGTTTGCATGCCCCCGGACGAAATTGGGTGTCTACACCCCTATAGTAAGATATGAAGTTATTAGGCTACTATTAGCCTATGCATCAATAATGGATTTTAAGTTTTATCAAATGGATGTTAAAACTGCTTTCTTAAATGGTTTTATAATAGAAGAAGTATATTTTCACCAACCTCTCAGTTTTTTTGATTATAAATTCCCAAATCATGTCCTTAAACTTAAAAAGGCACTCTATGGACTAAAACAATCCCTTAGGTCTTCGTATGAGAGATTCAGTAAATTCTTGCTTGATAATGACTATGTAAGAGGTAAAGTAGATAACACTTTGTTTGTGAAAAAGCTTGGAAATGATATTGTGCTTGTTCAAATTTATGTGGATGACATAGTATTTGGAGCTATTAATCCCTCTTTATGTCAATAATTTTCTAAGATAATGTAGGGTGAGTTTGAGATGTCTATGATGGAAGAATTGACATTATTTTTGGGACTATAAATAAAGCAACTCAACAATCGTATATTTGTAAGTTAATCTAAGCATGGCAATGAGCTTTTGAAGAAATTTGGCATGGAAAATTGTAAAGTAACTGTCACATCAATTTCAACTTCAAGTAATCTTGACTTGGATAAGAGAGGTACAAATATAGACACATCAAACTATAGAGGTATAATTAGATATCTATTATATCTTACGTCTAGTAGACCTAATATAATGTTTGTTGTATGCTTGTGTACTAGATTTCAAACCAATCCAAAAAACTCATATATGATTGTTGTTACGAGAATTTTAAAATATCTAAGAGAAACTATTGATGTTGGATTATGGTTTCCTAAGGGTGTATTTCTAAGCTTAGTAGGATATTCTTATTCTAATTATGTAGGATGTAGATTAGATAGAAAAAGTACTAGTGGTACTTATCATCTTTTAGGAAGTGCATTAGTTTCATGGCATAATAAGAAGTAAGCTTGTGTTTCGTTAAGTATAACTGAAGCTGAGTACATAGTGTTGAGATTCACATCTTGGGAAGGCTAGTGAATCAATTTCTGAAATTTTTGATGATTACAAAGGGGAAGCATGAATATCATAAAGTGTTTAAAATAAAAAGTTGAAATAATGTGTTGTATGTGTTGTAATTGCTTTGTGTTTATCTTTGTGCATGTTTATGTTAGTTTGTGCTTTGTGCAAGGGTTAATCTTTATCATAATGAACTTGAAAGTAGTATGATGATGATGGAATATAACTTGAGAAGGTTTTTGGATGTTTAAATCGAATTTTGAGATATTACTCAAAATAATCGATTATTCACTTACAATAATGAATTATTTGCTATATTTTTCAATATCTTGAAAAGCATTACTAAAATAATCAATTATTTGTGGAAATAACCAATTATTCCAGAAAATACTCTCTAGAATAATCGATTATCCTATGAAATAATCGATTATTCTGTTCTTGAGTAATTTCCAAAATTGCTTAGAACAAAATAATCGATTATCATTATAAATAATCAATTATCTAAGCCTAAAAACTTTATAAAAATGATTTTCTCATTCAGAAACATATGCAAGTGATATTGTGAGTAAACTTTGTGAAACTTTTGATCTCTGTGATCTTCTTGGAATGTTTTCTTTGTGAAACCAAGAAGTAAAAACAATTTGTGAAATGTTTTGAAGATCTCATCATCATCACTACAATCTTAAAGAGTAGGATAAAGATTTGCCTAAGAATTCATGATTTGATTTGCTTAGCATAGATGTGAATTTGTTCCTTAACTCTTTGATGTAAAAGTATGATAAATCTTGAGTAGGTTTCTCAAGTTTGGTAAATCTTGAGTGGGATTCTCAAGTGTGGGAACTCTTGTAGTGAGTTGTTGTAAGAAGTGCTTTCTTGGGTATAAGAAAAGTGGTATCTTGTATGTAGGAGTATATTGCATGTGTGGTGTGTGATTGTAAACCTTCATACATAAAGATAGTGGACAAATCTTGATCAGGTTTTGATTGAGGTTTGGACGTAGGTCACATGTGGAGTGCCTGAACCAGGATAAATCATTTGGCTTTGTCTCTCATCCTTACTCCTTTTAATTATGTAATCTTTGATTAGTATCTTAACTTGGTTAAAAACTAATTGCATGTGATATATATCTTTGTATGTTTGAGGTGTTATTTGAAATGTAATTCAAGCATAGTTTCACGTTAAGATCCTAAAGATTAAAGAAAGTCTTAATGAGCATATAAGAGCATATCCCATATATCAAATTTTCAATATACTTCAATCGGAAAGAATTTTAGAAAAGTTTTTTTTAATAAAGATCTATAACTCTGATTAAGTTTTGATAAATCCAATTCACCCCTTCTTGAATTTTAGCCATCTTTTCTAACAATTGGTATTTAGAGCAATGTTCTTGAAAATTAATCAAGATTTTCAAAATGGCTAACAACAATTTACCATATGGTGAAGGAGTCTCAATTCATAGACTTCCTATTTTCAATGGAGAAAATTATGTTTACTGGAAAATTAGAATGAAAATTTTTATTGAAGCAATTGATATTGCTATAGGGATGCAATAGAAAATAAATCCTATATTCCTATGACTGAAGAAAGTGATGGGAAAAAAGAAAAATATTAGAGTGAGTGGAGTGATGACGAAAAAAGAATAGCTCAATATGACTATAAGGCTAAGAACATAATAACATATGCATTATCTCATGATGAATTTTTTAGAATTTCACAATGCAAGTCATCTAAAGAAATGTGGGACAGGACTAATGATGTAAAAAGGTTTAGGAAACATACTTTAGTAAGAGAGTATGAACTATTAAGAATGAAACAAGGTGAATAAATTTCTGACTTCCAAAAACATTTTACAAACTTAATAAATCATCTTATTGACCATGGTAGGAAATTAAAAAAAAAAGAACTCAATCTGAAAGTTTTGCAATGTTTGGATAGATCATGGAAAGCAAAGGTAATAGCCATTCAAGAATCTAAGGATTTAACATCAATGAATCTTGCAACCCTCTTTGGAAAGCTAAGAGAACATGAGCAAAAGTTACATATTTTTTAAGAGAATGAGCTACAAGATAAGAAAGGGAAAGAAGTATCTTTTAAAGCTTTTCAATCAAAAAAAAAAAGGAAAAGAAAAATGTGAAGATATAAGTTCTGAAGAATCTGATTTTGAAAATTTCAACATGATGGTGAGGAAGTTCAGTAAATTCCTAAGAAAGAAAAAGAAATCTCCCTACAAGTTCAACAAATGAATGAACAAGAAAGATGAAGGGAGCACATCCTTTTACACTTGTTTTGAATGTGGAAAGGAAAGCAACATTAAAGTTGATTGCCCCATCTCCTTGAAGAAACAATAAGAAGAGGAGAAAGGAAAGAAAGCAAGCAAAGGAAAAAGAGTCTACATTGCATGGGAAGACAATGACTTAAGCTCTACAAGTAGTGAATCAGAAAGTAAGGAAGCAAACTTGTGTTTGATGGCTGGAATTGATCAACTAAGCTTAGTAAGTGATTCCGATCTTGAGTCTAATCCTGATTATGATCAATTACAAGAAGCTTTTATTCAAGTCCATAATGAAGCATTAAGAATAGGAGCTTTAAATTCAAAGTTAAAAAGCAAGCTGAATAGGAATGAAAACACTCTTATTGAAGTTGAACAAGAATTAGAAAATCTAAAAATTTAGCATGATAAATTGCAAATAATTTTCAATTTTAATGAAACTTATTATGAAACAAGTATTTCTACCAAAGTTGAATGTGAAACTTGTAAGGTTTTAAAGAAATAAAATTCTGATTTGAAAAATTCACTTGCAAGTTGACAAATGGAAAAACAAATCTGAACATAATTTTAAGAAACCAAAGATACAACTTTGATAAAAACAACACTTGCATTCAATCAAAGAAAAAATATTCCATTAAAGAGGAAAAACAATTATTTTAGAGGTTATCAAAATATACAACCTTTTAATCATATTAAAAGCAAAAATAAGAAACAAGTTACATGTTTTTATTATAGCAAAAGGGGACACACAATTAAAAATTGTTATTTAAAGAAATTTGGTGTTCCTAATGGTGATTTAGTTTGGGTTATCAAAGGCCAAATGTTGAGTACTAACATTCAAGGACCCTTCACATGGGTACCTAAACCTATCATTGTTTAACTTTGTTGTAGGAATGCTTGAGTGTAAGTGCTTACTTTGGTACCTTGATAGTGGCTGCTCAAGACACATGACTGGAGATCCTTCAAAATTAACAAAATTGAAATTAAAGCATGAAAGATATGTTACATATGGTGATAATAACAAAGGGAAGATTTTAGGTTGTGGAGATATTGGTAACACTTCTTCCTCAACTTTGATTGAAAATGTTTTGCTTGTAGAAGGATTGAAACATAACTTATTAAGCATAAGTCAATTAAGTGATAAAGGCTTTAAAATTGAATTTGATAAGAGTTTCTAATTAATACGTGATAAAATGAATAATGAAATCATGTTCATAGGTAAAAGAATTGATAACATTTATAAGTTAGACTTAGAAAATGCAATCACAAAGTCTAATACAAAATGCTTAATGACTAAAGAAGAAAATGTTTAGCTTTGGCATAAAAGAGTTGCACACATACACATGAATAATCTAAATAAGCTAATAAGAAAAGAGTTAGTGATTGGTCTCCCTAAACTCAAGTTCAACAAGGAAAAACTATGTGATGCTTGTCAAAAAGGTAAGCAAGTAAAGGCTAGCTTAAAAGCAAAAATATGATTTCTACCTCTACACCTTTACAATTAATTCATATGGATTTGTTTGGTCCTTCAAGAACCATGAGTCTAGGTGGAAAACTACGATGGCTTAGTGATTGTAGATGATTACTCTAGATTTACATGGGTGATGTTTCTAGCTGCTAAAAGTGATGTTTTTAATGCCTTCAAGAGGTTTTCAAAGCTTGTTCAAAATGAAAAGAATATAAACATTGCATCTATAAGAAGTGATCATGGTGGAGAGTTCCAAAATGATTTGTTCCAAAGATTTTGTGAAGAACATGGCATTGATCATAACTTTTCAGCACCAAGAACTCCTCAACATAATGGTGCTGTGGAAAGGAAAAATAGATCCTTAGAAGAGTTGGTAAGAATGTTGAATGAAAATAATTTTCCAAAGTATTTTTGGATTGATGCTATAAATACTACATGTCATGTATTGAATAATATACTAATTAGGCCTATTTTAAAGAAGAAACCTTATGAAATCTATAAAGGAAGAAAACCTAATGTATTTTACTTCAAAGTTTTAAGATGCAAATGTTTTGTTTTAAACAATGGAAAAGAGAAACTTGGAAAGTTTGATGCAAGGGTTGATGAAGCTATTTTCTTAGGTTACTTTTTAAATAGTAAAGCTTATAGGGTGTTTAACAAGAGAACTTTAGTAGTGGAAGAATATGTACATGTTGCTTTTAATGAATCTAACTCACAAGAAAATAAGAAAACTGAAATAAATGAGTGAGTTTCTAGATGAACCTTTCTTAGAGAATGAACCAAATAAAAAACCTAAGAAGAGTGAACCAAGTGAAACCGTAGAAAAGACAAATGAGAAACTACCTAGGGAGTGGAGAACTACACATGACTTATCAATTGATAATATCATTTATGATATAGGAAAAGGTGTAGCCACTAGGAGATCCATGAGGAATATTTGTAATAATATGGAATTTGTATCATAAATAGAACTCAAATCTGCAAATGAAGCTGTACAAGATGAACATTGGTTAATGGCAATGCAAGAGGAACTAAATCAATTTACTATAAATGATGTTTGGGATTTAGTACCATTACCAAATATGATCATCCTATTATTGGAACAAAATGGTTTTATAGAAATAAGCTTGATGAATCTGGAATAATAATTAGAAACAAGGCTAGGCTGATTACTAAAGGTTATAATCAAGAGGAAGGAATAGATTATGATGAAACTTTTTCCCCTTTAGCAAGAATAGAAGCCATTAGACTACTATTAGCATATGCCTCAATTATGAATTTCAAGCTATATCAAATGGATGTCAAAAGTGCTTTTCTAAATGATTTTATTCAAGAAGTATATGTACAACAACCTCCTGGATTTGTTGATCATAAATATCCTAATCATGTATACAAACTCAAAAAGGCACTTTATGGATTAAAGAAAGCACCTAGGTCTTGGTATGATAGACTAAGCAAATTTCTAATTGATAATGACTATGTGAGAGGAAAACTAGATAATACATTGTTTGTAAAGAAGTTTAAAAAGGATACAATGTATGTTCAAATTTATGTGGATGATATAATATTTGGATCTACTAATCTCTCTTTGTGTCAAGAATTTGCTAAGACCATGCAAGGTGAGTTTGAGATGTCCATGATGGGAGAGCTGGCCTTCTTTTTTGGATTACAAATTAAGCAACTAAATGAAGGAACATTCATAAGTCAAAGCAAGTACTGCAATGAGTTGCTAAAGAAGTTTGGTATGGAAAGCTATAAAGAAGCTACAACACCAATATCAACATCATGCAATCTTGACTTGTGTGAAAGAGGCAAGGTTGTTGATATCTTAAATTATAAAGGTATAATTGGATCATTGCTATATTTGACAACTAGTAGGCCTGAAATTATGTTTGTCATTTGTCTATGTTCTAGATTCCAATCATGTTCTAAAGAATCACATATGAAATCGATCAAAAGAATATTGAAGTATCTAAAAGGAACTATACATGTAGGATTATGGTATCCAAAAGGGGTGACCTTAAGTTTGGTTGGATATTCTGATTCGGATTATGCAGGGTGTAGACTTGATAGAAAGAGTACAAGTGGTACTTGTCATTTACTTGGAAGTGCACTTATCTCATGGCATAGAAAGAAGCAAGTTTGTGTAGCCTTGAGCTCAGCTGAGCTGAATATATAGATGTGGATAGCTGTTGTGCACAAATTGTATGGATGAAACAATAATTAAGGGATTATAGAACTAAAATAAATAAAGTACCCTTAAGGTGTGACAACTCAAGTGTCATAAACTTAACCAAAAATCCAATCCTACACTCTATAACTAAACACATTGAAATAAGACATCATTTCTTGAGAGAACATGTTTAAAAAGGAGATTGTATGTCAGAATTTGTTGAAACTAATAAACAATTAGTTGACATATTCACAAAACATCTACTAATAGATAGATTTAATCAACTTAGAATTAAACTTGGAATAATAAATGAGTTTTGTAATAGATAGATTTAATCAACTTAGAATTAAACTTGGAATAATAAATGAGTTTTGTTTAAATTGATTGACTTGATGAGTAATGTTTGTATAAAATTGTATGTGTATGCTTAAATTGTGTAAACTAAGTAAAGATAACAAAATGAAATAGAGTAATGAATGATTAAACCTTGTAGAACATATAGATAAAATGATTAATGATGAAATATGGAAAAATTATTAAGTTTGAAAAAGAAAACAAAATTCCTTTGAAATAATCGATCATCTTTAAATATAATCGATTATCTTAAGTGATGAAATCCAAAATAATCAATTATTCTTCAAATAATCAATTATCTAGGAGTTTCAAGAAATCCAAGCATCTGTAATAATCGATTATTTGGGCAATAATCGATTATCTGGGAGTATGAACAAATAAATGGTTCTGTAATAATTGGTTAAACTTAAAATAATCGATTATCTTAAGTGAGAGTTGTCGCCCCCGGCCCGAAACGGGCTTTCGGCATTCGCGAAGGATGGTTGGACTCTTTTATTTGTTTAAAAATATGGATTGCTAGAATGACTTATTCTCAAACTGAGACCTCGTCAAACGAGCAATTTTATTAAAAGACTCACCAATCCTTGTTAATCCCAAGCGGGACCCTCCATGGATTAGCGGTTTTCATAAAAAGGAAGGGTTCATGGAGTCGCCACCAATGTTTTACTCAAAACATTGGAAAAAGAGATTTAAGGCAATCGATTCAAAAATCGACTTCGGCCATTACAACCAGAGTCGGGTAAGGGAGTCGGTTACGCGTGGGGAAGGTGTTAGCACCCCACAGCGCCCCTTTCGGGTTCCCTATGACAGATTATTTCTAAAATAATAGCGCAAAAATTACTAAATTACCCCTATTTATTCTAAGCAATTATGAATTAACTATCTACATGATGACAGTTTAAATATGTACACACAGAAAGCGGTAAAAGAAGGGACTTTAAAGAGATAAACCTTTGAAGCGTGCTTTCTTATATATCTTGACAGAAATTGGGAAGCGTTTTGGCGTTCCCTCCCTCTACAAGACCGCTCGCTCCCTCCTAAAAAATAATTTTTGACTTGGAAATCCGATGGATTTCCCTTCGACTTAGTTTGAGACTCAAGCAAAATGCTCAGAACTCAAAAAACTTCGTCGGATCAACTCTCCGAGTGATTTCTAGGCAGAGCACTGCTCAAAAAAACCCAGAATACTCAAGAAGAGGGTTAAAACTCAGTCCAAAAGTGTCGAATGACGTCCCATTGACGTCATATTTATAGGGAAGAGGCTCAATACGGTTTATGAGGGTCAATACGGTCCGTATTGAAGTTTTGAACTACAATACGGCCGTATTGAATTCAATACGGCCGTATTGAAGTTCAAAAACCTCAATACGGCCGTATTGAAGTTCAGTGCAGCCGTATTGAGTTCAAAAACCCCAATACGGCCGTATTGAAGTTCAGTGCAGCCGCATTGAGTTCAATGCAGCCGTATTGAAGTTCAAAAACTTCAATACGGCCGTATTGAACTTCTGGGAGGCCGTATTGGGCTTCATTCCCTCCACTTTCTTATTTTTTTGCTACTCTAAGACCTCTAAACCTACAGATTGTCATCCTAGGGTCTTCCAGGGTCTTCCAGGAGTCCTTCCGGGTGACTTTCCTTTGATCTTCGAGAGTCTTCGAGTCTTATTTCCGACCCAGACAATTTTAGGGGTCTACAGCTGCCCCCCCTTTACTTAGTCAAACGGCCTTTTAGTGTACCGGTTGATAAGTAAAGGAGTTGACCCAATTGTCCGGGGAATAAGGCCATCCTTCCGACTTGTAGTGTCTTCCGGTGGAAAATTGCTGAGTAGCCTCTCCAGGCTGTGCTTCGCTCGTCGCCCGAGCCGGAAGCTGCATACCTCCGTGCTTCTGAACACTCTGGTAGCGTGAGTACCCGCCTCTCCAGGCTCAACTTCACTCGACGCCCGAGCTGGAAGTTGTGAGTATCGCCTCTCCAGGCTTAGCTTCGCTTGCCGCCTAAGCTGGAAGCTGTGAGTACCCGCCTCTCCAGGCTCTGCTTCGGTGCTTCTGACATCCTAGGCAGTTGAGTTTGCCCTCTCCAGGGTTAGCTTCGCTTGCCGCCCAAGCTGGAAGCTGTGAGTACCGCCTCTCCAGGCTCTGCTTCGGTGTTTCTGACATCCTAGGCAGTTGAGTTTGCCCTCTCCAGGGTTAGCTTCGCTTGCCGCCCAAGCTGGAAGCTGTGAGTACCGCCTCTCCAGGCTCAACTTCACTCGACGCCCGAGCTGGAAGTTGTGAGTATTGCCTCTCCAGGCTTTGCTTCGCTCGCCGCCCGAGCTGGAAGCTGCATACCTCCGCGCTTCTGAACACTTTGGTAGCGTGAGTACCGCCTCTCCAGGCTCTGCTTTGGTGTTTCTGACAACCTAGGCAGTTGAGTTTGCCCTCTCCAGGGTCTGCGTCCGTGTCTTCTAATCACTTCGGCAATGCGAGTTTACCCTCTCCAGGGATCTGAGATGATTTTTTGGTCTCCACAGTCCACTATGCTGCTTCGACGTTTTTCTGATTTTGTGCCACTGAGGGCTGGATAACGCAGGGATCCATCTAGGGGATGTGCAGTCATTCATAGGTTCTTGTGCCCCAACTTGCATTTGCATAGTTGGTACCCATGGGGAATTTCTGACTCCTTGGGGTGTAGACACAGATGCTCTTCTTGAATTGAGCGATGCCTTATGTTTGGCTGACGTCCTTTTGACGTAAGTGGAGTATCCCGGTTATCCTTATTCGGGTGTCTCTCTTTGATTTTCTGATTTTGTAGCCTCTGTGTAGGCTATTATCCACTGGGGGTTCTGGATGTTGATTTTGATTTTGTCTCCACAGTCCACGATGCTGCTTTGACGATTATTTTTGATTTTTGTGCCACTGAGGGCTGGATAACGCAGGGATCCGTCTAGGGGATGTGCAGTTACTCATAGGTTCTTGTGTCCCAACTTTCCTTTGCATAGTTGGTGCCCATTGAGGAATTTCTGTTTCCCTGGGGTGTAGACACGAAGATGCTCTTTCTGAGATGAGCGGTGCCTTATGATTGGCTGACGTCCTTTCGACGATGGTGGAGTATCCCGGTTATCCTTATTCGGGTGACTCTTTTTGTTTTTCTGGTTTTGTCGCCTCTGTGTAGGCTGTTATCCGCTGGGGGATTTTGTCATTTGATTGTGATTAGCCTCTTCTGTTAGGCAGATCATCTTGACGCTTGATGTTTGGCCAAGAGCCGGATTCCACTTGGGGAATGATTATTGATCTTTTGATTTTTTCCTTTTTGTAGGAATGCCTCTTGAGTAGGCGACTGGGGATTTGGGGATCTTATGTATCCCAGAGTATTATTTAGGAAGCCTCTACAGGCTTAGACTCACTCAACGCCTGAGTTGGAGAGCTATCTTCCACTGAGGAAGTTTTAAGTCCTTTGACTAGATATACTGCTTGGGTGATCGTGCTTCCATTGGGAATTTTGTCGATCTTGCTTTGATAGCTCTCGCTGGGGATTTGTTCCGTGAGCTTGAGTTGGGGTTTCTCTGGGGAGTATTATTTCTGCGAGCCTCTCCAGGCTCAATTATTCTGATGAGAGTATTATTTCGGCAAGCCTCTCCAGGCTCAGTTATTCTGCGAGAGTATTATCTCGGCAAGCCTCTCCAGGCTCAATTATTCTGAGAGAGTATTATTTCGGCGAGCCTCTCCAGGCTCAATTATTTTGAGAGAGTATTATTTCAGCAAGCCTCTCCAGGCTCAGTTATTCTGTGGGAGTATTATTTCAGCAAGCCTCTCCAGGCTCAGTTATTCTGTGGGAGTATTATTTCGGCAAGCCTCTCCAGGCTCAGTTATTCTGAGAGAGTATTGTTTCGGCAAGCCTCTCCAGGCTCAATTATTCTGTATGATGAATTGGTTTTTTGTTCAGCCCAAGAATGCAAGCTGAGATGTCTTTTGGAGAGTATTATTTTGGCAAGCCTCTCCAGGCTCAGTTATTCTGTATAATTTGTTGGATTTTCTGTATTTTGCCTTTTTGTTGATTTTGTCTTTTTCTGTGTTTTTGCCTTTTTTGTTGATTTCGGCTTTTTCTGTATTTTTTGTTGATTTTGGCTTTTTCTGTATTTTTGCCTTTTTTGTTGGTTTTGGCTTTTTCTGTACAGAAATGTCTCTGAGGAGTATTATTTTGGCAAGCCTCTTCAGGCTCAGTTATTCTGAGAGAGTATTATTTCGGCGAGCCTCTCCAGGCTCAATTATTCTGAGAGTATTATTTCGGCGAGCCTCTCCAGGCTCAGTTATTCTGAAGGAGTATTATTTCGGCAAGCCTCTCCAGGCTCAGTTATTCTGAAGGAGTATTATTTCGGCAAGCCTCTCCAGGCTCAATTATTCTGTGGGAGTATTATTTCGGCAAGCCTCTCCAGGCTCGGTTATTCTGTATGGTGAGAGAGTATTGTTTCTGCAAGCCTCTCCAGGCTTAATTATTCTGAGGAAGTATTTTTTCAGCAAGCCTCTCCAGGCTCAATTATTCTGTACAAACTGAGGAGTATTGTTTGTATCCTTGCCTTTTTTCGTTTTCGGCTTTTGTTGACTGCTGTCATACACAAGCAATTTTCTATTTTTTCTATTTTATGCAATTGCCTCGTGGTAAGGTCTTTAAATGTGCAACTAATGTGTGTGATGCACAAATGCAAGTTTTATTATTTATTGTTTTTAGAAAAAATGAATGGCTCCCCCTATCCTCTTCTTCTTGGAGGAATTTTGTCATCGACGTGAGGGAGGATTTCCGTTATTGCCAATACGGCCGTTATTCATTTCAGTATGCCCGTATTGAATTGAAAATTTGTTCATAACCCTAATTTTGGTACGGGCGTACTGAACATGATACGGGCGTATTGTTTTTCTGAAGTATATATTTTTTTTTTTTGTTTTTTTTTTTTCAATAAACAGAGAATAAGTGATCTTCCATTACACCTATCATCTGTATGCATGTATGCAGTATGATGCACCTAATTCTATTTGATTTATCTTTCAAAAGAATTAACCGATGCGTTTTTGTTTGGATTCTGCCATTCCTCAAGACGGACTGTGCGCTGCCGATTTCTGTAACCGAGGAATGATGCGTGTTATATTGAGATTTGGTGTCATCAACCAAATGATCCTTCCCTTCCTTTAAAAGATATGTCAACCCTCCTATTGACCACTATATCTCCATGTTTCCACTAGATTATTCAAAAATCGTTTGGGACAAGAGAGAAAAGAAAGGAAAGGTATATTCTTTTTCGAAAGTTTGTGTTTTAGAGGGGATTCAATTTTATTTTAAAAAATGGATTTTGTAAGAATGGCTTGGCCAATGGTAGGCTTAAGTGTTTAGGCTTGTTTGATTAAACACTTATGAAGTTAAGCACGTCTTGGTTATTAACATTTGTGATTTGACAACTTGGATAGCTTTTCTTGAGCCCCTTTGTTGAATTCAGTTGGTGGTACCATCATGGATTTATTCTGTTTTTCGATTGCCCTAACTTTTGCCTAAAACACCCATTTGTGGAGTTTTAGCGGGCTTTTGTTTTTGTTCATTATTTTGTAACCCTAATTTTTGCCTAGGTCACCCTTTTGTGGGATTCCTAGCGGGTCTTTTGCTCTTATTTTTGCGCAGTCCCCTTTTTGGGTTTCTTGCCGAGCTTTTTGTTTTTTAGGATTTTTGTCCTGAATGGATTTCTTTTTATCCATGACGGCACTTATTGAGGCCAAGGAAAGGTGCTCCAAGTTGTCACACACACTTCCACATAAAAATGATGCGGGTTTATTGATTATTAAGACGATTTTAACCTCACTTATGTTCATTCAAACAGGGTTAAATAATGCGGTTTAGAATTTTATTGCAAGCAAGAAAAGAAGCAATAAGAAAGAATGATTTTATTATAATCATAGTGGAAAACATGTGCCCTATCGAGGCTCGGGGGTCGGGCTGTCCCCGAGGAGTGATCTCTAATAGTCACTGAATTTACACATCCCTATTAGAAGGAAAAGGACACTTGATGACGACAGCTGGCCTTGACGTTTGTGAACCAGCCTTCCTAAAGATCTGGCTTAAAGAACGTCGAGAAGGATCTTGATTCCTCTTCGTTCTTTGATCATTAACAGGGTTGTATCCTAACCCTTGTTTCCCCGGATTGTCCTTGATAATGGGTAGCTCCGGGATTCCTTGGGAGTCCTTGCCTAATCCTTGTCCTGGCAAGTATCCGTTCTTAGTGAGCATATGGGCTACTTTCTTCATTTCTCGGGGAAACGTCTCAACATTGGCAATTTCCAATGCTTGGAAGGCGGTTTCTAAAGCTTCCTCTGCTGCATCCACATAAGGTATGTTGGATGGCTTGCTGATGAGTATGTCATCTTCAGCTTGTACGGTCACCAGTTTGTCACCCACTATGAACTTGACTTTCTGGTGGAGCGTAGAGGGTACAGCTTTCGCATCATGAATCCAAGGTCGGCCGAGGAGACAGCTGTATGCAGGAGTAATATCCATTACTTAGAATTCGACATTAAAGATAGTGGGCCCAATTTGGATTGGAAGACTGATTTCTCCCACCACTTCTCTTTTAGAGCCGTCGAAAGCTCGAACGATCATGTTGCTCGGGCGCATTTGGACTCCCTTGATTGTCATTTGGTCGAACGTTCTCTTTGGCATTACGTTCAAGGAAGATCCATTATCCACCAAGACCTTTGCGATGTGATACTCCTTGCACTTTACAGAGATGTGCAAGGGCTTGTTGTGGTTCGGTCCCTCAGCGGGGATCTCTTCATCGGTGAAAGAGAGGTGATCATTAGCCGTGATGTGACTAACAATTCCCTCAAACTTGTCTTGGGAGATGGTATGCGACACATATGCCTCGTTCAAAACTTTCGACAGAGCTTGCCGATGCGGTTCGGAGCTTAGGATCAATGACAACAGCGTAATCTTTGCTGGCGTCCTATGAAGTTGATCCACAATGGAGTACTCGCTTTGTTTGATGAATTTTAACAGCTCATCAGTCTCCTCCTCGGATTCTCTATCTTCCTCGGTTTTCTCCTTTTCTTTTCCTTTATTCTTGGGAGCTTTGTCGTGCAGATCTTCGGGAGTGTAGATCCTGCCACTCCTAGTCATGCCCCCAAGTCCAGCGATGTTAGAGATATCGCTGTCGGCAGAAGAATGGATGTCGTATATCCACGGCACAGCCTTATTTGATTCGTAGGGGAAAGGTCTTGGAGCAGTGATCCTTAATGGTGTCGGACCTTCCCCTTTATTCGTCTTGATTACCAACAACGGAGTTGATGTGCGCTCGCTTGGCGCGGTTGTTGGCTTACACTTAATAACAAATGGCGTGCGATCCATCTTGAACATACGCATCGATTATTTCTTTCTTTTTATTAATGTTTATTAATGAATTACTAGGAGGGATGTATGAAATGAATGACTCCTAGATCTCTCCATGATCTATATGCATGATATGAGATGATGAGGTTGAATATGCATGCATTGTGTTTATTCAACTAAGCATTATCATGTTTTTAGGATGTCCCTAAGATGATGCATGATATTGCTTGGTTTGGATAAATAACCCTTTTTTCTTTTTTGGGTATTATATTTTTTTTGTATTTTTGGGTGAAAAGGGAAACTACCTATATGAATGTGATGAAGGTAGATGTTAACACCATGTAATGGAAGATTCTTATTTCTATTTATTCTTATTTTAAAAGAATAGGAATGTTGTATGTTTAAAGAAATGCAATGTATGCTCAAACAATTTCACATAATCAATGCACAAACAATTCACTCATCCACGAACAGTCACGAGCGAATCACGAGGTAGGGGTATCCTGCAGAAAAATGCATATTCAAGGTGGATCTAACTGTTCTCACCGGTCTGAGGCCCCCAAGGTGCCCCCATTATAGGGACCCAATTCCTCTCGTCGTAAGCCGATGGAAAGCTCCAACGCACTGTCGGACTCGAGTTCATGGTTATCACCTTGAGTGATGCTTTCCGACAACGGTCTACGGGCACCTATAGACCCATTCGACAACCGGCCGTACTAACATCCACTCCCTATGGTTTACCACTCATGCCCCCGGGTATAGAGGGAACTGTTGTGTGCAATGGTTTGTGTGCAATTTATATTTCAAACAATTGCGGAAAATTAAACATACAACAGTTATTAAAGCCATATAAATAAAGCATGTTATCATAAAAGAAAGGGGTAATGAAGTAATTTTAACTATTATTTGTTAAAAATAATCTGTCACTAAATGAGACTGACTCTCGAGGCTTCCCCAGTGGAGTCGCCATCTGTCGCCCCCGGCCCGAAACGGGCTTTCGGCATTCGCGAAGGATGGTTGGACTCTTTTATTTGTTTAAAAATATGGATTGCTAGAATGACTTATTCTCAAACTGAGACCTCGTCAAACGAGCAATTTTATTAAAAGACTCACCAATCCTTGTTAATCCCAAGCGGGACCCTCCATGGATTAGCGGTTTTCATAAAAAGGAAGGGTTCATGGAGTCGCCACCAATGTTTTACTCAAAACATTGGAAAAAGAGATTTAAGGCAATCGATTCAAAAATCGACTTCGGCCATTACAACCAGAGTCGGGTAAGGGAGTCGGTTACGCGTGGGGAAGGTGTTAGCACCCCACAGCGCCCCTTTCGGGTTCCCTATGACAGATTATTTCTAAAATAATAGCGCAAAAATTACTAAATTACCCCTATTTATTCTAAGCAATTATGAATTAACTATCTACATGATGACAGTTTAAATATGTACACACAGAAAGCGGTAAAAGAAGGGACTTTAAAGTGATAAACCTTTGAAGCGTGCTTTCTTATATATCTTGACAGAAATTGGGAAGCGTTTTGGCGTTCCCTCCCTCTACAAGACCGCTCGCTCCCTCCTAAAAAATAATTTTTGACTTGGAAATCCGATGGATTTCCCTTCGACTTAGTTTGAGACTCAAGCAAAATGCTCAGAACTCAAAAAACTTCGTCGGATCAACTCTCCGAGTGATTTCTAGGCAGAGCACTGCTCAAAAAAACCCAGAATACTCAAGAAGAGGGTTAAAACTCAGTCCAAAAGTGTCGAATGACGTCCCATTGACGTCATATTTATAGGGAAGAGGCTCAATACGGTTTATGAGGGTCAATACGGTCCGTATTGAAGTTTTGAACTACAATACGGCCGTATTGAATTCAATACGGCCGTATTGAAGTTCAAAAACCTCAATACAGCCGTATTGAAGTTCAGTGCAGCCGTATTGAGTTCAAAAACCCCAATACGACCGT
This sequence comes from Cajanus cajan, assembly GCF_000230855.2. NCBI lineage: Eukaryota > Viridiplantae > Streptophyta > Magnoliopsida > Fabales > Fabaceae > Cajanus > Cajanus cajan. Next base: position 27,929,450 of record NC_138521.1, read on the forward strand.
ATTGAAGTTCAGTGCAGCCGCATTGAGTTCAATGCAGCCGTATTGAAGTTCAAAAACTTCAATACGGCCGTATTGAACTTCTGGGAGGCCGTATTGGGCTTCATTCCCTCCACTTTCTTATTTTTTTGCTACTCTAAGACCTCTAAACCTACAGATTGTCATCCTAGGGTCTTCCAGGGTCTTCCAGGAGTCCTTCCGAGTGACTTTCCTTTGATCTTCGAGAGTCTTCGAGTCTTATTTCCGACCCAGACAATTTTAGGGGTCTACAGCTGCCCCCCCTTTACTTAGTCAAACGGCCTTTTAGTGTACCGGTTGATAAGTAAAGGAGTTGACCCAATTGTCCGGGGAATAAGGCCATCCTTCCGACTTGTAGTGTCTTCCGGTGGAAAATTGCTGAGTAGCCTCTCCAGGCTGTGCTTCGCTCGTCGCCCGAGCCGGAAGCTGCATACCTCCGTGCTTCTGAACACTCTGGTAGCGTGAGTACCGCCTCTCCAGGCTCAACTTCACTCGACGCCCGAGCTGGAAGTTGTGAGTATCGCCTCTCCAGGCTTAGCTTCGCTTGCCGCCTAAGCTGGAAGCTGTGAGTACCACCTCTCCAGGCTCTGCTTCGGTGCTTCTGACATCCTAGGCAGTTGAGTTTGCCCTCTCCAGGGTTAGCTTCGCTTGCCGCCCAAGCTGGAAGCTGTGAGTACCGCCTCTCCAGGCTCTGCTTCGGTGTTTCTGACATCCTAGGCAGTTGAGTTTGCCCTCTCCAGGGTTAGCTTCGCTTGCCGCCCAAGCTGGAAGCTGTGAGTACCCGCCTCTCCAGGCTCAACTTCACTCGACGCCCGAGCTGGAAGTTATGAGTATTGCCTCTCCAGGCTTTGCTTCGCTCGCCGCCCGAGCTGGAAGCTGCATACCTCCGCGCTTCTGAACACTTTGGTAGCGTGAGTACCGCCTCTCCAGGCTCTGCTTTGGTGTTTCTGACAACCTAGGCAGTTGAGTTTGCCCTCTCCAGGGTCTGCGTCCGTGTCTTCTAATCACTTCGGCAATGCGAGTTTACCCTCTCCAGGGATCTGAGATGATTTTTTGGTCTCCACAGTCCACTATGCTGCTTCGACGTTTTTCTGATTTTGTGCCACTGAGGGCTGGATAACGCAGGGATCCATCTAGGGGATGTGCAGTCATTCATAGGTTCTTGTGCCCCAACTTGCATTTGCATAGTTGGTACCCATGGGGAATTTCTGACTCCTTGGGGTGTAGACACAGATGCTCTTCTTGAATTGAGCGATGCCTTATGTTTGGCTGACGTCCTTTTGACGTAAGTGGAGTATCCCGGTTATCCTTATTCGGGTGTCTCTCTTTGATTTTCTGATTTTGTAGCCTCTGTGTAGGCTATTATCCACTGGGGGTTCTGGATGTTGATTTTGATTTTGTCTCCACAGTCCACGATGCTGCTTTGACGATTATTTTTGATTTTTGTGCCACTGAGGGCTGGATAACGCAGGGATCCGTCTAGGGGATGTGCAGTTACTCATAGGTTCTTGTGTCCCAACTTTCCTTTGCATAGTTGGTGCCCATTGAGGAATTTCTGTTTCCCTGGGGTGTAGACACGAAGATGCTCTTTCTGAGATGAGCGGTGCCTTATGATTGGCTGACGTCCTTTCGACGATGGTGGAGTATCCCGGTTATCCTTATTCGGGTGACTCTTTTTGTTTTTCTGGTTTTGTCGCCTCTGTGTAGGCTGTTATCCGCTGGGGGATTTTGTCATTTGATTGTGATTAGCCTCTTCTGTTAGGCAGATCATCTTGACGCTTGATGTTTGGCCAAGAGCCGGATTCCACTTGGGGAATGATTATTGATCTTTTGATTTTTTCCTTTTTGTAGGAATGCCTCTTGAGTAGGCGACTGGGGATTTGGGGATCTTATGTATCCCAGAGTATTATTTAGGAAGCCTCTACAGGCTTAGACTCACTCAACGCCTGAGTTGGAGAGCTATCTTCCACTGAGGAAGTTTTAAGTCCTTTGACTAGATATACTGCTTGGGTGATCGTGCTTCCATTGGGAATTTTGTCGATCTTGCTTTGATAGCTCTCGCTGGGGATTTGTTCCGTGAGCTTGAGTTGGGGTTTCTCTGGGGAGTATTATTTCTGCGAGCCTCTCCAGGCTCAATTATTCTGATGAGAGTATTATTTCGGCAAGCCTCTCCAGGCTCAGTTATTCTGCGAGAGTATTATCTCGGCAAGCCTCTCCAGGCTCAATTATTCTGAGAGAGTATTATTTCGGCGAGCCTCTCCAGGCTCAATTATTCTGAGAGAGTATTATTTCAGCAAGCCTCTCCAGGCTCAGTTATTCTGTGGGAGTATTATTTCGGCAAGCCTCTCCAGGCTCAGTTATTCTGAGAGAGTATTGTTTCGGCAAGCCTCTCCAGGCTCAATTATTCTGTATGATGAATTGGTTTTTTGTTCAGCCCAAGAATGCAAGCTGAGATGTCTTTTGGAGAGTATTATTTTGGCAAGCCTCTCCAGGCTCAGTTATTCTGTATAATTTGTTGGATTTTCTGTATTTTGCCTTTTTGTTGATTTTGGCTTTTTCTGTGTTTTTGCCTTTTTTGTTGATTTTGGCTTTTTCTGTGTTTTTGCCTTTTTTGTTGATTTCGGCTTTTTCTGTATTTTTTGTTGATTTTGGCTTTTTCTGTATTTTTGCCTTTTTTGTTGGTTTTGGCTTTTTCTGTACAGAAATGTCTCTGAGGAGTATTATTTTGGCAAGCCTCTTCAGGCTCAGTTATTCTGAGAGAGTATTATTTCGGCGAGCCTCTCCAGGCTCAATTATTCTGAGAGTATTATTTCGGCGAGCCTCTCCAGGCTCAGTTATTCTGAAGGAGTATTATTTCGGCAAGCCTCTCCAGGCTCAGTTATTCTGAAGGAGTATTATTTCGGCAAGCCTCTCCAGGCTCAATTATTCTGTGGGAGTATTATTTCGGCAAGCCTCTCCAGGCTCGGTTATTCTGTATGGTGAGAGAGTATTGTTTCTGCAAGCCTCTCCAGGCTTAATTATTCTGAGGAAGTATTTTTTCAGCAAGCCTCTCCAGGCTCAATTATTCTGTACAAACTGAGGAGTATTGTTTGTATCCTTGCCTTTTTTCGTTTTCGGCTTTTGTTGACTGCTGTCATACACAAGCAATTTTCTATTTTTTCTATTTTATGCAATTGCCTCGTGGTAAGGTCTTTAAATGTGCAACTAATGTGTGTGATGCACAAATGCAAGTTTTATTATTTAATGTTTTTAGAAAAAATGAATGGCTCCCCCTATCCTCTTCTTCTTGGAGGAATTTTGTCATCGACGTGAGGGAGGATTTCCGTTATTGCCAATACGGCCGTTATTCATTTCAGTATGCCCGTATTGAATTGAAAATTTGTTCATAACCCTAATTTTGGTACGGGCGTACTGAACATGATACGGGCGTATTGTTTTTCTGAAGTATATATATTTTTTTTTTTGTTTTTTTTTTTCAATAAACAGAGAATAAGTGATCTTCCATTACACCTATCATCTGTATGCATGTATGCAGTATGATGCACCTAATTCTATTTGATTTATCTTTCAAAAGAATTAATCGATGCGTTTTTGTTTGGATTCTGCCATTCCTCAAGACGGACTGTGCGCTGCCGATTTCTGTAACCGAGGAATGATGCGTGTTATATTGAGATTTGGTGTCATCAACCAAATGATCCTTCCCTTCCTTTAAAAGATATGTCAACCCTCCTATTGACCACTATATCTCCATGTTTCCACTAGATTATTCAAAAATCGTTTGGGACAAGAGAGAAAAGAAAGGAAAGGTATATTCTTTTTCGAAAGTTTGTGTTTTAGAGGGGATTCAATTTTATTTTAAAAAATGGATTTTGTAAGAATGGCTTGGCCAATGGTAGGCTTAAGTGTTTAGGCTTGTTTGATTAAACACTTATGAAGTTAAGCACGTCTTGGTTATTAACATTTGTGATTTGACAACTTGGATAGCTTTTCTTGAGCCCCTTTGTTGAATTCAGTTGGTGGTACCATCATGGATTTATTCTGTTTTTCGATTGCCCTAACTTTTGCCTAAAACACCCATTTGTGGAGTTTTAGCGGGCTTTTGTTTTTGTTCATTATTTTGTAACCCTAATTTTTGCCTAGGTCACCCTTTTGTGGGATTCCTAGCGGGTCTTTTGCTCTTATTTTTGCGCAGTCCCCTTTTTGGGTTTCTTGCCGAGCTTTTTGTTTTTTAGGATTTTTGTCCTGAATGGATTTCTTTTTATCCATGACGGCACTTATTGAGGCCAAGGAAAGGTGCTCCAAGTTGTCACACACACTTCCACATAAAAATGATGCGGGTTTATTGATTATTAAGACGATTTTAACCTCACTTATGTTCATTCAAACAGGGTTAAATAATGCGGTTTAGAATTTTATTGCAAGCAAGAAAAGAAGCAATAAGAAAGAATGATTTTATTATAATCATAGTGGAAAACATGTGCCCTATCGAGGCTCGGGGGTCGGGCTGTCCCCGAGGAGTGATCTCTAATAGTCACTGAATTTACACATCCCTATTAGAAGGAAAAGGACACTTGATGACGACAGCTGGCCTTGACGTTTGTGAACCAGCCTTCCTAAAGATCTGGCTTAAAGAACGTCGAGAAGGATCTTGATTCCTCTTCGTTCTTTGATCATTAACAGGGTTGTATCCTAACCCTTGTTTCCCCGGATTGTCCTTGATAATGGGTAGCTCCGGGATTCCTTGGGAGTCCTTGCCTAATCCTTGTCCTGGCAAGTATCCGTTCTTAGTGAGCATATGGGCTACTTTCTTCATTTCTCGGGGAAACGTCTCAACATTGGCAATTTCCAATGCTTGGAAGGCGGTTTCTAAAGCTTCCTCTGCTGCATCCACATAAGGTATGTTGGATGGCTTGCTGATGAGTATGTCATCTTCAGCTTGTACGGTCACCAGTTTGTCACCCACTATGAACTTGACTTTCTGGTGGAGCGTAGAGGGTACAGCTTTCGCATCATGAATCCAAGGTCGGCCGAGGAGACAGCTGTATGCAGGAGTAATATCCATTACTTAGAATTCGACATTAAAGATAGTGGGCCCAATTTGGATTGGAAGACTGATTTCTCCCACCACTTCTCTTTTAGAGCCGTCGAAAGCTCGAACGATCATGTTGCTCGGGCGCATTTGGACTCCCTTGATTGTCATTTGGTCGAACGTTCTCTTTGGCATTACGTTCAAGGAAGATCCATTATCCACCAAGACCTTTGTGATGTGATACTCCTTGCACTTTACAGAGATGTGCAAGGGCTTGTTGTGGTTCGGTCCCTCAGCGGGGATCTCTTCATCGGTGAAAGAGAGGTGATCATTAGCCGTGATGTGACTAACAATTCCCTCAAACTTGTCTTGGGAGATGGTATGCGACACATATGCCTCGTTCAAAACTTTCGACAGAGCTTGCCGATGCGGTTCGGAGCTTAGGATCAATGACAACAGCGTAATCTTTGCTGGCGTCCTATGAAGTTGATCCACAATGGAGTACTCGCTTTGTTTGATGAATTTTAACAGCTCATCAGTCTCCTCCTCGGATTCTCTATCTTCCTCGGTTTTCTCCTTTTCTTTTCCTTTATTCTTGGGAGCTTTGTCGTGAAGATCTTCGGGAGTGTAGATCCTGCCACTCCTAGTCATGCCCCCAAGTCCAGCGATGTTAGAGATATCGCTGTCGGCAGAAGAATGGATGTCGTATATCCACGGCACAGCCTTATTTGATTCGTAGGGGAAAGGTCTTGGAGCAGTGATCCTTAATGGTGTCGGACCTTCCCCTTTATTCGTCTTGATTACCAACAACGAAGTTGATGTGCGCTCGCTTGGCGCGGTTGTTGGCTTACACTTAATAACAAATGGCGTGCGATCCATCTTGAACATACGCATCGATTATTTCTTTCTTTTTATTAATGTTTATTAATGAATTACTAGGAGGGATGTATGAAATGAATGACTCCTAGATCTCTCCATGATCTATATGCATGATATGAGATGATGAGGTTGAATATGCATGCATTGTGTTTATTCAACTAAGCATTATCATGTTTTTAGGATGTCCCTAAGATGATGCATGATATTGCTTGGTTTGGATAAATAACCCTTTTTTCTTTTTTGGGTATTATATTTTTTTTGTATTTTTGGGTGAAAAGGGAAACTACCTATATGAATGTGATGAAGGTAGATGTTAAGACCATGTAATGGAAGATTCTTATTTCTATTTATTCTTATTTTAAAAGAATAGGAATGTCGTATGTTTAAAGAAATGCAATGTATGCTCAAACAATTTCACATAATCAATGCACAAACAATTCACTCATCCACGAACAGTCACGAGCGAATCACGAGGTAGGGGTATCCTGCAGAAAAATGCATATTCAAGGTGGATCTAACTGTTCTCACCGGTCTGAGGCCCCCAAGGTGCCCCCATTATAGGGACCCAATTCCTCTCGTCGTAAGCCGATGGAAAGCTCCAACGCACTGTCGGACTCGAGTTCATGGTTATCACCTTGAGTGATGCTTTCCGACAACGGTCTACGGGCACCTATAGACCCATTCGACAACCGGCCGTACTAACATCCACTCCCTATGGTTTACCACTCATGCCCCCGGGTATAGAGGGAACTGTTGTGTGCAATGGTTTGTGTGCAATTTATATTTCAAACAATTGCGGAAAATTAAACATACAACAGTTATTAAAGCCATATAAATAAAGCATGTTATCATAAAAGAAAGGGGTAATGAAGTAATTTTAACTATTATTTGTTAAAAATAATCTGTCACTAAATGAGACTGACTCTCGAGGCTTCCCCAGTGGAGTCGCCATCTGTCGCCCCCGGCCCGAAACGGGCTTTCGGCATTCGCGAAGGATGGTTGGACTCTTTTATTTGTTTAAAAATATGGATTGCTAGAATGACTTATTCTCAAACTGAGACCTCGTCAAACGAGCAATTTTATTAAAAGACTCACCAATCCTTGTTAATCCCAAGCGGGACCCTCCATGGATTAGCGGTTTTCATAAAAAGGAAGGGTTCATGGAGTCGCCACCAATGTTTTACTCAAAACATTGGAAAAAGAGATTTAAGGCAATCGATTCAAAAATCGACTTCGGCCATTACAACCAGAGTCGGGTAAGGGAGTCGGTTACGCGTGGGGAAGGTGTTAGCACCCCACAGCGCCCCTTTCGGGTTCCCTATGACAGATTATTTCTAAAATAATAGCGCAAAAATTACTAAATTACCCCTATTTATTCTAAGCAATTATGAATTAACTATCTACATGATGACAGTTTAAATATGTACACACAGAAAGCGGTAAAAGAAGGGACTTTAAAGTGATAAACCTTTGAAGCGTGCTTTCTTATATATCTTGACAGAAATTGGGAAGCGTTTTGGCGTTCCCTCCCTCTACAAGACCGCTCGCTCCCTCCTAAAAAATAATTTTTGACTTGGAAATCCGATGGATTTCCCTTCGACTTAGTTTGAGACTCAAGCAAAATGCTCAGAACTCAAAAAACTTCGTCGGATCAACTCTCCGAGTGATTTCTAGGCAGAGCACTGCTCAAAAAAACCCAGAATACTCAAGAAGAGGGTTAAAACTCAGTCCAAAAGTGTCGAATGACGTCCCATTGACGTCATATTTATAGGGAAGAGGCTCAATACGGTTTATGAGGGTCAATACGGTCCGTATTGAAGTTTTTGAACTACAATACGGCCGTATTGAATTCAATACGGCCGTATTGAAGTTCAAAAACCTCAATACGGCCGTATTGAAGTTCAGTGCAGCCGTATTGAGTTCAAAAACCCCAATACGGCCGTATTGAAGTTCAGTGCAGCCGCATTGAGTTCAATGCAGCCGTATTGAAGTTCAAAAACTTCAATACGGCCGTATTGAACTTCTGGGAGGCCGTATTGGGCTTCATTCCCTCCACTTTCTTATTTTTTTGCTACTCTAAGACCTCTAAACCTACAGATTGTCATCCTAGGGTCTTCCAGGGTCTTCCAGGAGTCCTTCCGGGTGACTTTCCTTTGATCTTCGAGAGTCTTCGAGTCTTATTTCCGACCCGGACAATTTTAGGGGTCTACAAGAGTTTAACAAAATAATTGATTATCTTGAAAATAATCGATTATTTGGGAAGATTTAGAAGAGTACAGGTTCTAGAATAATCGATTATTTCATGTAAACCTTTTTGGAATAATCGATTATTTTCATAAATAATCAATTATTTAGTGTAGAAATGGGTTTTCAAGTGATTTTTTTGATACGGATAATGGATTATTTGTACCAATAATCGATTATCTATGCGACTTTTCATTTCCAAGGACATTTTTGAATGTTATAGATGCGTGCCAACTCCTAACCTCCCATCTTCCTTCATAAACACACACCTCCTAAGCCCCCAATCCGTAAGCAAGAGTTTTAACTCTTCATCAATACACATTTCCTCTATAAATACAATTTATTTCTCTCATTTAACCACACAAACCCTAAACCCTTTTCATCATCTTCTTCTTCTTCTACTAAAGAACCTTTCTTTCTCTAAACTCAGAAACGACTTCCTTTTCCAAAAGAATCCAAAAGCTTGAAGTGTGGGGGAGTAAGAGACCACTTCCCTTTGGTTCCCCAATGAGGAGGCTCAAAGGTACTACTTTGGGTGGTATGCTGGGAGAAGAATCATATTCCTCCAAAATCCCTAAAATTAGAGTGGTTCAAAGATGAGGGTTCTAGTTTTCCTACTTTGTTGGAGTACCAAGAATTGAAGAACTTCTTGGAGTTGGAAGGTCCTTATTACCCTAACCTCATAAAAGTTTTCTTGTGCATGGCTTTAAGCAATGGAGGAGTAACACAATTTATGGTGAAGGGCAAGTTGATAAAGCTGGATGGACCTACATTGAAGGATGCTACTAGGTTAATAGGAACCGGTGCCACAAATCCCCAACCCTTCAATTTTGGAGACTTTAAAGAGCTGACCACCTTTAGGGATTGTCAAAGAAACCTCGAGACCACAAATTATAGTAAGTTTTTGGCTGGAGGTATGAAAAAGAATTCTAGGTTAATTTCTTACATTATAGTGATGGAAACTTGTTTGGAGAATCCAGATTGATGTGAATCCTCTTCAAGTTCCTCCCTAGATCTTCGGCTCCTTGATCCTTCCTAAGCTTGGCTAAGGTCTCCTATGGAGAAGGAGGCCTTAGAACCACCAAGGTTTGGTGGAGAACTCTCCCAAGAGGCGCCACTCCTTAATGAAGAGATAAACCTCTTCAATTCTCGCCACACTCTTCTAGTGAAGGGATAAGAGAATTAGATGAATATCAAAGAGTTTTAGTGGCTTTTAGAAGAGAGAAATCTGAACAATATTTCAAAAATGAAATCTCAATACATCCAAAAGTGTTTTACAATGAAGGAAAAACGAAAATATAGGAGTAGGAAGCTTAGAGAGCAAGCTAGCCTTAACCATGGTTCACTAGGAACCATGGTAAGGTCTAGCTAATCCGTCCAAGGTCAAGAGGCTTGAAGTGCAAGCTTCTCAGTTAGCTTGCTTGGTAAGCTAGCTAAGGAGAAGCTTGTGCTTCAAGCTTCCAATCTTGAGAAGCACCAAGCTATTCGGCCAAGTGTGAACACAAGTGTGAACACATCTAGGTGGGCGGCTCTTTGGACTTAATTTACTCCAACCGGTTTTGAAATTGATAATTTGGTTTAGTTAGGTTCATCCAATGTGAATGGAACCTAGCTAAATCAAATCTATGAAAAATTAGGAGTTAAATGAGTCCAATATGTAAATTTTAGCCTAGGACCACCTTTTGGCTAAATTGCTAGTAACACTCTCTAGCTTGCTAATGGCACTCTCTAGCTTGCTAATGCCACTCCCAATCCTACTACTAGAAAACTAAGAAAAGAGTGTATTTCTAGGTTAGGTTAAATGGAGTCAAAGTGCCCAAGTAACCTACCCTAGAAACAATATACAATAGTTACTAAAAGGAAATAAAGTGCCTCTCAAATACAAAGGCAAAAATACACCTATACAAGTATCTACTATATACAAGGTACAAGAAATTAACTATACAAGTATGTACAATGGAGACTCCTTAGATTATCCTTCACCCTTCTTGGTCTTACCTCTTCCAAAGGGATCCTTGGGGATTAGATTTCCATCATACCCTCCCCCTTCGAAAGGATTTGTCCTCAAATCTAGTGGTCCTTCCACAAGGATAGCATCACCCACAAAAATAAGAAACAAAGCATTAGTAATGATATATGCATATAATACATGTGGAAAGTGCACCCTATGAGGAATCCCTTCTATAGTCCTAACAAGGGTTCTTAGACTAGGAAGGATGGGTTCTCTAAGCATAAGAATAGGATCCTCACTATAGTGTAGTCTAAGTGTAAAACTAAATACTAAAAATGTGAAAGTGCTAAAACTATAAGAAACTAATGAAGTAGTCCTATATACTAAGTTATCTTGCCAAAGGTACCCTATGTAGTAACCTAGGCTTCTATAAGAAAACAAAGTGAATATAATATGTTGAAGATTGAAGAATCTACATCTGGAAGATGTTCCCTAGAAGTTTTAGTTTTGATGTTTTGCTCATGTTGCTTTTTATTTTAAGCCTATGTCAAAAGGATAATGTATTGTTTGTTTAAAAGATTAGGCTTGTATGTGTTTGTTTGTTATGTGTTAAAAATTAGTAATTAACATGAAGGTGAAAATATCATAATACTCATTTTTCTTATTTCATTCATTGTTGAGAACATGAAGTATTAATTTACTGAGTGTTTGAGACTTTAAATGAAAACTTGAAAACATCAGAAATTTTCTGAGTTAAGGAATAGATTACCTGAACTGGTAATAGATTACCTGACTCATGTTGAAAAACTGATTGATACTGGAATAATCGATTACCATGTGTGGTAATAGATTACCAAACTGATTCTGATGATTTCAAGAGGAAAAAGGATCGTGTTAATCGATTACCTCTTTAAAGTAATCGATTACCTCTGTTCCAAATGTGAGTTTTGTGTTATTTTGGCATCGTGTTAATCGATTACCATGTTAGGTAATAGATTAAAACAGGAGCTGAAATAATTAGTTCAGTTATTCTAACTCGTGGTAATAGATTACCATCACAGGTAATAGATTATCTCTGTTATGAATATAACTGAAATAACTGTTTCCTTGCACATAAAAATTGTCTTTAAATAAGATTAAAACTGAAGTTTTTTTAAGAAGAAAAAAAGAGAATTTTCACACACGGAAAGAAGTTTTTTTGAATACACATTACTGCAAAAGAGAAAAAGATTTTATGAAAAAGAAAGAAAGAACATATCTGCTGAAAATCAACTTTTGGAAAAAGAAGTGTGCAAGATCAATTCAAGAAGATGAAGTTCATATAGAAAATTCATTCTAAACTGGTTTACGTTGTTGAAGATCATATCTACACGAACAGGTGTACTCGTTTCTGATCTTTTATTGTTTGAATGGTTTTAACTCTTGAGATTAGAGAATCTCTGGAAGAGTTGTGTAAAGAGAAATCTTGAGATAGGTTTTTCTCAAGTAGGATATTGTGGGATCAATATTCTTGGGTTATATGTTTCTTGTGGAGTCAAGAAATGGTTTGTTAATCTTGTGGGTGTCAAGATTTGCTTGTTAAATTCATTGATTGGATATTGCTTGTGCAGGGTGCATGTAAAGAATATCAATAGTGGATTTGACTGGATTTAGAGGTGTATCTAAATCTGAAACTGGATGTAGGCCTTTGGATGGCTGAACCAGTATATATCTTGGTGCATGATTTTCTTAACTCTTACACTCTTTACATTCTGTATAAGTTTCATGATTAATGTTGTATGAAGAAAAACATTATCTGCAGAAACTGAACTTTAAAGATTCTTGGTAATTGATAAATTCAATCTTTACATATCTTGTTATTCAAATCTTGTTGGATAAGCTGTGCATTTATAACTCTGAATTACTTTTTTTGTTTAAAGGTTTGTTTTAAATCAAGATTTGTTTGGTAAAGATTTAGAAAGCAAAGAAGAAAAGGAAAAATAACATAGAATCTATTCAACCCCCCCTTCTAGATTCTAACCGTAGGGACCAACATAATAAGGAAACTACCTAGACAACCTTTGATCATATTATATGTTAGATACATCAGGGAAGAGGGTGTAAAGAGTTTAGAAAAGTCATAGAATCTAATTTGGTCTTGAAGGGAAGTAGTAAAGTTAAGTTTGAAGAAGTTTGAACTTCCCTTAAGATCAAAAATAGAAAATAAGACACCATGAGATATATCTAGTAAACAATATAAAACAAAGGATGGGTGCTTTATTAGAACAACTAAAGTAAGAGAAGTCCTAAATAGACAATGGCTGTCTACTTTGGGCACCACCAAAGTAGTAGCATAAGAAGTAAAACTAGGTGAAGTCCACTTCTTCTTCACTAGACTAAGAACTTGAGATCCTTTATTTTCAAAATTATTTAGGTTGTGGATCTTAAGCTCTAAGTCCGTGGTAGCAATAGAAAAAGAGCTAAAATCTTGGTGAAGAAGAAAAGTCTTTTTGCAATCATTTTTAATAGAAAAGTGACTTTCCTTTATCACAAGATTTTTGGAGGAGACACTATCCTCCTTACTCTTTTCCAAGAGTAGTGTCTTTTTAGCATTGAGAAGGTAAAGAGGTTGTTCAACTAGAAGACATTGTTTTATTGAATGATTTATTGAAAATTGACTTCTAGGAACAACTTCTTTGGAAGGGACACTTCCTTCCAACTCTATAACCTTCTCTCCCTCCCTCTCAAGACTTAAGAGGTTTTGTTTTTTTTCTAATTTTTCCTTTTTTTTTCTTCCTCAAATTCCTTTTTCATGACTATTTGATCCTCTAACACTTGGGAAGGTGTAAGAGGAGTCAAAGTATGTTTCTTGCCTAGATGGACTAGGCGAATTTTGTTGCTAACACCATCATGAATGGCTTTTCTATCATGTTGCCATGGCCTTCCAAGTAGAATATGACTTGCATCCATTGGAATGACATCACATAAAATTTCATCTTGGTATTTTCCAATGGAGAAAGGCACACTTACTTGTTCCTTAACTTCTATAGGTCCATCCTCATTAAGCCATTGAAGTTTATAAGATTTAGGATGGACTATAGTAGTTAAGTGAAGTTTATTAACCAACCTTTGACATACAAAATTGTTACAAGATCTACTATCAACAATGAGAGAACATGTTTTCTTGAAAATTTTGCATCTAGAATGAAAAAGGTTCTCTCTTTGTGATTGATCTTGTTCTTTTAGTTGGTTAGTTAATAACCTTTGGGCAATTAATAGATCACCCTCACATGGTGTTTCCTCATATTTATGTCTATGGGGCCTAGAAGGCCCTTCACCATCATGTCTTTTGGACCTAGTAGGCCCATGACCCTTATTTCCATGGGGTTTGCTATTCTCACCCCCCACCACAAGCTTTTTCAACAACTCTTTTATTGTTTCATTATTCTTTTCATTTTCTATTTCTTTTCTCCTAATATATTCCCTAAGTTTTCTAAGCTCATCTTTAGTGCTTTTATGACTCTTAGGAGTATGATGACCATGCACACTACTCTCATGAGAATGATCACTCATTTTTGCAAGAGAAAAGGTTTTCACAAGTCTTAAAGAATTTTGCAAGTGAGTGATAAAGATTTTTACAAAAGAATTTCTCTTTTTGGTGTAATACTAAGTACTTGGAGGTCTAAGTATACAAGTTGCACTATCAAGGGAGGTGAGCTACAAGGAGCCACTTAATAACCAAGCCTTTTCAAGTGGAAATTACTAAACCCCCTTATACCTTTCTTACAAAACAAATTTTTTACACAAGCAAGTTAAGTAGTTGTGTGTGTGTGCACGAAACCCCTAGTAGGCAAAGGAAGCCTTCTAAACGAACTTAGAAATTAAACAAGTTTAAGGAAAGCAATTAAAACATATACTAGTCGTAGGGTCCTAGGGTGGAAGTCCAATTGACACTTGAAGTCTTTTGGGACACTTCCACAAGTTCTATACGTAGTATGAAAGCTAGTAAAACTAGGCATGTCCTAATGGAAGCCCAAATGGCACTTAAAGCCTTTGGAGACCCTTCCACAAGTACTAAACGTGTTTAAGAAGCTTTATTTAATACTATTTAGGAAGTGGTGGGACTTAAACAATTTCCCAAACAACCACTCCTAAATGTAGGTTTGTTTTAACAAAGGAAACCAAAAGTTAACCCAAGGTAGGGTTAAGGAGTTACAACACAATGGAAACAAAACTCAATCAAGGATGCTTGAAGAACTTCCACCAAGGGTGTTTGGAGGCAAAGCTTGGACAGCCTTGGAGTCAAGTAAAACGTCCCAAATTGGTCTCCACCACTCCTTCTCCAAGTGTTCCAAATCCGTCACCAAGTTCTCCAAATCTGGCACTAATTTGCTTCCAAAATCCGTCTCTAACTTTGACCTAAAAATCAAAACAAGTCTTGGCTGCAAAAATAACAAACAAGTGAGCCTTTCTAAGGTGTTTCACTCAGGTTATGTGTACCTCAATCTCCTTCAAGTGTAGACCCCTTTGAGATTAGCCAATATGTCTCAATTAGTCCTTCCTTCCAAGTGTGTTGACTTGAAAAGTATTATGTCTCACCAAGGCTTAACAACCAAACAAGAGAGAGTAGAGGCCAAGAAATGAAAATTGAAAAGCACAATTTAGAAAAGGCTATACTCTTGTAGGAATTAATGTGACAAAACAAAGAGAGCCAAGAAGACACAAAGCAACAAATAAAGGCTAATTTCAGAAGCTAGCACACAAAAGATTAACCCTAGGAATGGCACTAGAATGGATTACAAAAACCAAAAAAAAATTTGTGCTAATGTTTTGATGGTTTAAAAGTCTTTTTCCAACCACTGGACAGCAAGCAAACCTCAAGGAAAATTAAAAAAAATTTCAAGGCCAAGTGCTACTAAAAAAATGTTTTGTTTTCACTTTGCTTTTTCTAGGTTTTTCTCTTTGGTTTTCTTTTCTTTTTCTTATATTTTTGTCTTTTTTATTTCTTTCTTTTCTTTGAATACAGAGAGTAAGCACTTAAAACAGAGGCCACACAATTAATAAAGAGGTTTCAAAGTGGTGGAGAAAAGAGAAATAAGAAGAGTAGAAGTGTAAGTGTACTAGTCAAAATTTTCAACTCAAAAAATGTTACTAGTTTTGATACTAGTTTGTTCTTATCTTTTGTACACTTTGATTTTCGTTTTCAATACACTTCTAACTCTATTTTCTTTTTTCAAAACAAGCACAAGACACACAAGGAATTGCTGGTCACAAATTGCTAAGAAACAAATAGCAATTGAAGTTCACAAAAAATTGACTCTAGAACATGTTAGGTCTAATAACATGCATTGGAATCATTTTATGAGCACACTAAGATTTAATAATGTTCAACTAGCAATGACACCATATATGAACAGAGGTTAACACATTTAGATTCAAAAATAAAAAAGGCACAACAAGGATTTAATGACAAGAAAAACAACTACACATGACTCTAAGACAAAACTAGTAGATTAAGAAATGAAAAATGCTTGTTTTCTTGTTTCTTTTTAGGAGTTTCTTTTTAGTCCGAATTTATAGGAGTCCAAAGGAAGATAAAAGCAATCCTAAAACATTTAAAAAGACATACAAAGAAAACCTAAGGCACACACAAAGATTGATTCACAAGAATTTAGAAGATGAACCAAAAACAAGCAAGACAAAGTGAGTGTATTCTATAGATTTATAGATGTGACTGTAGACCCCTAAAATTGTCCGGGTCGGAAATAAGACTCAAAGACTCTCGACGACCGAAGGAAAGTCAGCCGGAAGGACTCCTGGAAGACCCTAGGATGATTCTTTGTAGGTCTAGAAGTCTTAGAGTAGCTTAGAATAAGGGTGTGTGAGGATTGGAGCTCAATACGCCCTCCTAGAGGTTCAGTACGGCCGTACTGAGCCATTTGAACTACAATACGGC
Organism: Cajanus cajan; assembly: GCF_000230855.2. Taxonomy (NCBI): domain Eukaryota; kingdom Viridiplantae; phylum Streptophyta; class Magnoliopsida; order Fabales; family Fabaceae; genus Cajanus; species Cajanus cajan. Next base: position 27,945,503 of record NC_138521.1, read on the forward strand.
CATAATGAAATCAATACGGCCGTACTGAAGTTTTTGAACTTCAGTACGGCCGTACTGAATTCAGTACGCCCGTACTGTAGTTCAAAAACTCAGTACGGGCCGTATTGACTCCTTAGGCCGTACTGCACCTCAATCCTATAAATAGGACGTCATTGGCTCGTCCTTCCACACATTTGGAGAATTTCTCCACCCTCTTGCTGAGTATTCTTGGGTTTTTGAGCTATTCTCTGCCCTAGAAATCTCTCCGAGAGCTGATCCAACTAAGTTCTTGAGTTCACGAGCCTTTAGCTTGAGACTCGAACAAGTCGAAGGGAAATCTCTTTGATTTCCATAGTTAATATTTATTTTTAGGGAAAGGAGCGAGCGAACGTGTAGTGGGAAGGAGCGCCAAAAAGCCTCCTAACTCCTTTTTGAATATATAAAAGCCCGCTTCGAAGGTTTCTTTCCAAATCCTTTCTTTTACCGCTTTCATTTATCGCTTTTTGATTATTGCGTTGCACGTTTAAAACTTTTATCATGTAGATAGTTTACTTATAATCGTTCTAATAAATAGGGGTAGTTTAGTAATTTTACGCTATTATTTATGAAATAATCTGTCATAGGGAACCCGAAAGGGGCGTTGTGGGGTGCTAACACCTTCCCCACACGTAATCGACTCCCTTACCCAAACTCTGGTTGTAATGGCCAAAGTTGATTTGCGAAAATCAATTGCCTTATGTCTTTTTCCAATGTTTTGAGTAAAACATTGGTGGCGACTCCAAGAACCCCTTTTTGCGAAAACCACTAATCCATGGAGGGTCCTGTTTGGGATTAATACGGATTGGTGAGAATTATTTAACAAAATTGTTAGTTCGATGAGGTCTCAGTTTGAGAATAAGTCGTTCTAACAATCCATCATTTTTCAAAACTAAAAAGAGTCTGACCATCGTCGCGAATGCCAATGTCCGTTTCGGCGGGTGGCGACAGATGGCGACTTCACTGGGGAAGCCTCGAGAGTCAGTCCCATTTAGTGATGGATTATTTCTAAAATAATAGTTCAAAATTACTTCATTACCCCTCGCTTGTATGATAATATGTTTTACCTAATTGGCTTTAATAACTGTTGGATGTTTAAATTTTCGCAATTGTTTGAAATATAAACTGCACACGAACCTTTGCACACAACAGTTCCCTCTATACCCGGGGGCATGAGTGGAAAGCCATAGGGAATGGATGTTAGTACGGCCGGTTGTCGAATGGGTCTATAGGTGCCCGTATACCGTTGTCGGAAAGCATCACTCAAGGTGAAAACCATGAACTCAAGTCCGACAGTGCGTTGGAGCTTTCCATCGACTTACGACGAGAGGGATTGGGTCCCTATAATGGGGGCACCTTGGGGGCCTTAGACCGGTGAGAACAGTTAGAACCTCCTTGAATATGCACTTGTCTGCAGGATACCCCTACCTCGTGATTCACTCGTGACTGTTTGTGGATGAGTGAATTGTTTGTGTATAGGTCTATGTGACATTGTTTATGCATTAATAATAAACCTCGTGATGAGGTCTAAGAATAACCCCCATGCATGAAAAATGTCATGACATGAGAGGAAAGACCATGTGTGAAAATATAATAAAAGTGAGGAGCATGTGCATCATTACCAATAAGACATCATGCATCCTTATAACCATTCATTTTAGGCTCACCAATACCCCTTGACATGAGTGAAAGAGACCCATGACTATTGAGATTCTCCGTTAGGGGAGAGATCATAAGTCAAGGAGGGTGGTAAACCTCCGTCTTAAAAAGGTAGCACCTTAAAGATGGAAGGTTATCAAGCTCATGTCAAGAGTGTATTCATTCCATAAATAAACTAATTAGATTAAGCATTCATTTTAGAAAGTGGCTGGTCATCTCTCTGTCCTCACGCGCGCGCAGAAACTCAAGAAAATGGACGTGTTGGAGGAACAAAATAGGAAGCTTACAGCCGAGCTCTCACAGCTCAAGGAGCAAATGGCGCAAATGATGGAACTCATGCGTTACCAAAACATACACGGGGCTCAACACAGTGACCATGAGTCCCATCATGAGGAGGAGCAAGAGCAAGAGCCTCCGCAAGCTGTACCCCTTGGGGCGGGGATTACAATTAGAGAGCCCGAGATTTCAAAGGAGCAATTCCACGCTCTCAAGGACCGGCTGAGGGCTATGGAGGGGCATGATTTTGATATCAAAGATGCCGCCGACATGTGCTTAGTGAGGGACATCCAATTCCCTCCCAAATTTAAAGTGCCCGATCTCCCAAAGTATGTGGGATCGACTTGCCCCAAAAGTCATCTCACCATGTATTGCTGAAAGATGGCTGCATATGCCACTAATGAAAAGCTCTTAATCCATTGCTTCCAAGAGAGCTTGGCTGACACCACACTCAACTGGTATATGCAGCTGGATGGGAATCAGGTGCGTACATGGAAGCAGTTGGCCGACGCATTTCTCAAGCGCTACAAGTATAACATCGACCTAACACCCGATAGGTCCGATCTTCAAGCCTTGAGTAAGAAAAGTGATGAATCCTTTAAGGCATACGCCCAACGATGGAGGGATTTGGCGGCACAAATAGAGCCCCCGCTGTCGGATAAGGAGACGGTGTCCCTGTTTATAAACTCGTTGACTGGTCCCTATTATGACAAGATGATAGGGAACACGACAACGCTCTTTTCAGACATCATCACCATTGGAGAAAGAGTGGAACAAGGGCTGAAAAGTGGGAAGCTAGCTAAGCCTTCCCAATCATTTGAAGCTAAGAAGACCTATGGGAAGAATAAGGAGGGAGGAGTCAACGCCGTAACTATTTCTTCATCTTCCTCCGCTTCGAAGTCGGGAAAGTCGCAGTACAACCCTGTTAAGAAGTTTGATAAACTTCCGACCACATATAGCGACCTCCTGCCGAAGCTAGTGCAAGCTCATCTTCTAGCTTACATTCCACCAAGGAAAATTGATCCACCTTACCCCGATTGGTACAATCCGCAAGACAAATGTCTATACCATTCGGGGGCACCAGGGCATTCAACGGAGAACTGTAGAGCTCTCAAATATAAGGTCCAAGACCTTATCGATGCTGGGTGGATCACTTTTGATTCGACAGCGCCCGACGTGAGCAAGAATCCTCTGCCGAAGCAGGAGTAGAGAGAAGAGCAAGCCACAATAGGGCCCCTCCACATTTTTCTTTTCTTTTTGGGACTCATGATCAGTACCCGAGATCATGAGATCCTTTTCATGTAAATAAGGGTTTTTTTGTACAGTTTTTTATACATATCAATAAAGAGGCATTTTTCACACATCATTCTCTCATTTATTCTTTTCTCTCTTTCTCTCATTAACATTAATAATTCTAAACCAAAAACAGAACCGATAAAACAATTATGTCTGTGATTGTTCGCTCCGACCGGGATCCGAAAGTTGAGGATGAATGGGTTGAGTTGGACAGTGATGAGGAGACCATCTCTCCGGATCTGCAAAGACTGCTAGATCAAGAAGCTCGTCTACTCCAACCGTATCAAGAGAAATTGGAGACCGTGAATTTGGGGCAGGGCCAAGAGATAAAAGAGGTCAACATTGGGACCCATATCAGTGATGAAATAAGGGCGCAATTGATCCAATTGTTAAGGGAATATAAGGACGTATTTGCATGGTCGTATCATGATATGCCCGGTTTGGACTCTAACATCGTCGAGCACAAGTTACCGTTGAAAGAAGGGTTTCGACCCGTCAAACAAAAGCTCCGACGAATCAAGCCCGAGTGGTCTTTAAAGATCAAGGAAGAGGTAGAAAAGCAATTAGACGCGGGATTCTTGGTTGTATCTCAGTATCCCGAATGGCTGGCTAACATCGTGCCAGTCATTAAAAAGAATGGAAAGGTTAGAGTTTGTGTTGACTACAGGGATCTGAATCGTGCCAGTCCAAAGGACAATTTTCCCTTACCGCACATCGATACACTAGTGGATCATACAGCCACGAACACACTCTATTCCTTTATGGATGGGTACTCTGGGTACAACCAAATCAAGATGAATGTGGAAGACCGCGAGAAAACTTCCTTCATTACACCCTGGGGCACTTTCTGCTACAGGGTGATGCCTTTTGGACTCAAAAATGCGGGTGCCACCTACCAACGAGCGATGGTGATGTTATTCCACGACATGATCCACAAAGAAATCGAAGTATACGTGGACGACATGATCGCAAAGTCAAAGGACGAAATGGACCATATCCAATATTTGAGAAAATTATTCAACCGGCTTCGCAAGTATCAGCTTAAGCTAAATCCGGCTAAGTGTACTTTCGGAGTTCGGTCGGGTAAGCTTCTCGGGTTCATCGTCAGTAAAAAAGGCATAGAGGTGGACCCCGATAAAGTGAAGGCAATAATGGAAATGCCTCCTCCTAAGACCGAGAAAGAGATAAGAGGATTCCTCAGCAGGGTGAACTATGTCGCAAGGTTCATCGCACAGTTGACTGACACGTGCAAACCAATATTCAGGCTGTTGCGCAAGAATCATTCCGAATCTTGGGATGAGGATTGTCAACAAGCTTTTGATAAGATCAAACAGTGCTTGGCCAATCCACCAGTATTGGTGCCACCTGTCGAGGGAAGACCATTAATCCTCTACTTAACCGTGCTTGATGAGTCCATGGGAGGTGTGCTAGGACAACAAGATGAAACGGGAAAGAAAGAACGAGCCATCTACTACCTGAGCAAGAAATTTCTCGACTATGAAACCCGCTACACGCCATTAGAAAAGACGTGCTGTGCGTTAGCATGGGCAACACAACGGCTCAGGCAGTATATGATTAGGCATACTACTTGGTTGGTTTCCAAAATGGATCCAATTAAGTACGTGTTCGACAAACCAATAATCACTGGGAAGATTGCCCGATGGCAAGTACAGTTATCAGAATTTGACATCATACATGTCACACAAAAGGCCATCAAGGGCAGTACCCTAGCTGATTACCTAGCACACGGGCCGACCAACGACTACCAATCCTTTCAGGATAATTTCCCCGATGAGGATATAATGAATCTACAACATGAAGAGCCTAAAGATGATGCGTGGACCATGTATTTTGATGGAGCCTCCAACATGCTTGGACGAGGGATTGGCACAGTGCTAATCTCTCCACAAGGAAAATACATTCCCATAACGGCAAGACTCAACTTCGATTGTACAAACAACATGGCTGAATACGAGGCTTGTGCGTTGGGAATCCAAGCAGCCATCAACAATGGTATCCTAAAGCTCAAAGTGTTTGGTGATTCGGCCCTAGTCATCTACCAACTACGAGGTGATTGGGAAGTCCGAAATCCTAAACTAATACCATATGTTGAGCACATCAAAGATTTGACACATCTCTTCCAAAGTGTCGTCTTTGAATACATTCCAAGGGAGGAGAATCAGTTTGCCGACGCTCTTGCTACGCTCTCGTCGATGTTCGCCTTGGATAGTGAGCATGAAATGCCCATCATCAATATCCGGCGGCACGATAAGCAAGCGTTCTGCCTTCTGATAAATAAAGTTGTCGATGATTGTCCATGGTTCCATGACATCAAGCAATATTTAACAAAAGAGGAATATCCTGATGCGGCCAACGATAATGACAAGAAGCATATCCGAAGAAGGGCCATGGGATTTCTGCTAGTCGGTGAAACCCTCTACAAGAAAAATTATGACTCGGTCTTGTTGAGATGTATAGACCAAGTCGAAGCTCAAAATATGATCAAAGAAGTACATGAGGGGGTTTTCGGTACCCATATCCCCGGGCCTGCAATGGTTAAAAAGATCCTCAGGGCGGGATACTATTGGTCGACCATGGAAAGGGATTGTTACCAGTACGTGCGAAAATGCCATAAGTGTCAAGCATACGCCGACAACATTCATGTCCCACCGACTCCACTCAATGTATTGGCTTCACCTTGGCCATTCGCAATGTGGGGCATGGATGTTATTGGACCCATCGAGCCGAAAGCATCCAATGGACATAGATTCATCCTTGTGGCCATTGACTACTTCACCAAATGGGTAGAAGCGACATCGTATGCTCATGTGACCCGAAAGGTGGTAACATCCTTCATCAAGAAGAACATTATATGCAGATACGGTATTCCCGATAAAATCATCACTGATAATGGATCTAATTTGAATAACAAAATGGTGGAAGAACTGTGCTAAGAATTCAAGATCCAACACCACAACTCTTCCCCATATCGGCCAAAGATAAATGGGGCAGTCGAGGCAGCCAATAAAAACATCAAGAAAATAGTGCAAAAGATGGTTGTCTCATTTAAAGACTGGCATGAGATGTTACCCTTCGCTCTTCATGGTTATAGGACTTTAGTACGCACATCTACAGGAGCTACTCCATTCTCCCTCGTCTATGGGATGGAGGCAGTTCTACCTGTCGAAGTCGAGATACGTTCTCTAAGGGTAATCATGGAAGCAAAACTTTCCGAGGCAGAATGGGTTCAAAGCCGATACGACCAGTTGAATCTTATTGAAGAGAAACGGCTGAACGCCATATGCCATGGTCAAGCCTATCAGAGGAAGATCAAAAAGGCTTTTGACAAGAAAGTCCACCCTCGAGTCTACCATGAGGGAGAGCTGGTAATGAAGAAGTTGCTACCAGCTCAAAAGGACAAAATCGGAAAGTGGGCCCCGAATTACGAAGGACCATACGTGGTGAAGCGAGCCTTCTCAGGAGGAGCATTGATCCTCACGGACATGGATGGAGAAGAACTTCGATACCCAGTCAATGCTGACGTGGTAAAGAAATACTATGCTTGAAGATGTTGCTTGCATAGGCCCGCTAGGATGAAAACCCGAAAAGGGCGTCCTAGGCAAAAGTTAGGGCAAAATAAAAAGCCCGCCAGTACAAGGGTACTAGGCAAAATAAAGGCGAATTTATCCCCGCTAGGATACGTCCTAGGCAAAAATTAGGGGCAAAAGAATAAGACACAAAAACAAAGCAAGCAACGATCACTTGAATCGAAAATCGAAAGGCGGTTCAAGTGATTATCTTCTAGAAGCAAGCGTCTTGCAGCGTCTACACTCCTGGCTCAGGCATCTCACCCGAAGCAATTAGGGGAACGTAAGAGCAACAATTACAGATATAATTGTTAAGCCTAATGTATATAGCCTACCCTGGCCAGCCATTCTTCAGAAATTCCTTTTGTATATCTTTCTGTAAAAACATTTGTGAATATCAATAAAATATCTATTCATTTCTCTTCTCTTGACCATGTGATTATGCCTCTAAATTGGTGTTTCTTAAAAATTGTACGAAATTCCTTTAATAATCGGTCAATAAAGAAAGTTGGAGGGGTTCCTATAAAATCCGTAATCTCCTGCGTAAGAGGCTCACAGAAATCCTCCCTCACGTCGACGACAGAAATTCCTCCAAGAAGAGGAGGATAGGGAGAGCCATTCATTTTTCTAAAAACATTAACAAAATGATTAAACTTGCATTTTGTGCATCACACACATTAGTTGCACATTCAAAGACCTTATCATGAGGCAGTCGCATAAAATAGAAAAATAGGAAAAATTTCTTGTGTATGACAGCAGCCAACAGAAAAAGCCGAAAAATCGACAAAAAAGGCAAAAATTCAGAAAATCCAACAATCGTACAGAATAACTGAGCCTGGAGAGGCTTGCCGAAATAATACTCCCCAGAGACATCTCAGCTTGCACTCTTGGGCCGAATTCCCAGTGAAAGCTATCAGAGCAAGATCAGCAAGATTCCCCAATGGAAGCATGATCATCCAAACAAAATATCCGAGTCAAAGGACTTAGACTTCCTCGGTGGAAGATAGCTTTCCAACTCGAGCGACGAGTGAAGCTAAGCCTGAAGAGGCTTTCTAAATAATACTCTGGGATACATAAGATCCTCAATCCCCCTTCGCCTACTCAGAGGCACTCCTTCAAAAAGAGAAAATCCGAAAAGATCAATAACCATTCCCCAAGCGGAATTCGGTATTCAGCCAAACACCGAACGTCAAGATAATCCGCCTAACAGAAGAGGCCAATCAAGATCAATACGACAGAATCCCCCAGCGGATAACAACCTACGCAGAGGCAACAAAACCAGAAAATCAAAAAAAGTCACCCGAATAAGGATAACCGGGATACTCCACCAACGTCGAAATGACGTCAGCAATCATAAGGCATCGCTCACCTCAGAAAGAGCATCTTTGTGTCTGCATCCCCAAGGAATCAGAATTTCCCCAGTGGGCACCAACTACGCAATGGAAAGTTGGGACACAAGAACCTATGAGTAACTGCACATCCCCTAGACGAATCCCTGCGTTATCCAGCCCTCAGCGGCACCAAAATCAAAAACAACCGTCGAAGCAGCATCGTGGACTGTGGAGACAAAATCATCACAAATCCCTGGAGAGGGCAAACTCACACTACCAAAGTGACCAGAAGCACGGAGGTATGCAACCCTGGGGAGGGCAAACCGCAGACCCTAGAGAGGGCAAACTCAAGCTGCCAAGGTGATCAGAAACATCGAGGTATGCACGAGCCTGGAGAGGCGACGACTAATACTCGGCTACCGACGTCGTCAGAAACACGGAGGTATGCAGCTACCAACGACGTCAGAAACACGGAGGCATGCAGACCCTGGAGAGGGCAAACTCACGCTACCGAGGTCGTCAGAAACACCGAGGTATGCACGAGCCTGGAGAGGCGACGACTAATACTCAGCTACCGAAGTCGTCAGAAACACGGAGGTATGCAGCTGCTAACGTCGTTAGAAACACGGAGGCATGCAGACCCTGGAGAGGGCAAACTCACGCTACCGAGGTCGTCAGAAACACCGAGGTATGCACGAGCCTGGAGAGGCGACGACTAATACTCAGCTACCGACGTCGTCAGAAACACGGAGGTATGCAGCTGCCAACGTCGTCAGAAACACGGAGGCATGCAGACCTTGGAGAGGGCAAACTCACGCTACCGAGGTCGTCAGAAACACTAAGGTATGCACGAGCCTGGAGAGGCGACGACTAATACTCACCCTGGAGAGGGCAAACTCAACCTAGAGAGGCTACTCAACAATTTTCCCACCTGAAGACACTACAAGTCGGAAGGATGGCTTACTCCCCGGACAATTGGGTCAACTCCTTTACTTGTCAACCGGTACACCAAAAAAGCCGTTCGACTAAGTAAAGGGGGGCAGCTGTAGACCCCTAAAATTGTCCGGGTCGGAAATAAGACTCAAAGACTCTCGACGACCGAAGGAAAGTCAGCCGGAAGGACTCCTGGAAGACCCTAGGATGATTCTTTGTAGGTCTAGAAGTCTTAGAGTAGCTTAGAATAAGGGTGTGTGAGGATTGGAGCTCAATACGCCCTCCTAGAGGTTCAGTACGGCCGTACTGAGCCATTTGAACTACAATACGGCCATAATGAAATCAATACGGCCGGACTGAAGTTTTTGAACTTCAGTACGGCCGTACTGAATTCAGTACGCCCGTACTGTAGTTCAAAAACTCAGTACGGGCCGTATTGACTCCTTAGGCCGTTGATGAGTCATTATTTTCCCTTATTTTCTTACCTTTCTGTGCTTATCTTAATCTCTGATTTGTGCTTAATTGTTTATATTCTGCACTGTTTTCTATTTGGGCTTTAATTGGACCGGTAATTCATATTTTAACTAAATTGAATTTTCTAGATCTTATTATCCCAATTTTTATTTTCAGGGCAATTTAATAATTATTTGGGCTTGGAATAAATTTTTGGACTTCAAGAAGAGCTGCCACGTCATCTGCCACATCACATGCCATGTCACCATTGCACCACTTATGCCATATCAACATTTTATTTTATTTTTCGTTTATTTTTATTGTATTTTCGGGTCAGACCAGTTGGGGGCCCATTTTTACACTCTATTAGGGTTTTTCTAGGGAAAAGAGCAGCACCCACATGCAGACTTGATGTGACCACGTTGCTGTCTCTCTGGGAACTTTGTTTTTTTTCGTTTTCTGCTGGTGGCTCTTTGTTCTTCACGTTTTCTGGTTGTTTTCTGGTTGATCTTCCTCTTGTATCTGAACATTCACGTTTTGCTATTATTATTCACATTTTGTATTCTGTTCCTGCTTCCATTTTCGTTTTCTTCTTCCTCTTCTCTGTTACGTTTTGCTTGCATCGCTGTTGCCACTTTCATGTTTTCTTCTATTTTCGTTTCTGTTGCTGTTTTAATGGAGGGCTAAATCCCAGGGTTTGGGCCCTTGGACAGAATGCAATCCTCTGAAAGAGGTTCTCTATGCGTTGCATTTCTGCTCCGCTTGATCCTCCCTTGTGGGATCTCTGTTCTGAGGCGTTCAACATCTGAGCCATGCTTAATGACTCTGGGTTGTTCACGTTCAGTATCTCAGGTTGCTTAATCCTGGGGAAGGAGGTCTTGCAAGGTTCACGTTTGCTTAATTCGTGTAGTGAGGTCTCATGTTAGTCTTCGCTTAGTTGATTAATCATGGACTGAACAGGATTATGTTGGACAGATTATTTGTTGTGAACCAAGGAAATCAGAGGTGCATTATGTTCAGGGGTCTGACCTATTTTAATTACTGCAAGTAATCCATACTTCTGCTCGTTTTATTTAACTCGATAATCTGAACCAACCCCCCCCCACTGTGTGTTGGAACCTTTGACTGAGACAATTGGTCCTTGGGAGACGACCTAGGAGTCACTTCCTAGTACTACATTAATTGTTTTTTTTATTTAACCGGGTACGACCTCGATCTAATTTGTACTGCACCTCAATCCTATAAATAGGACGTCATTGGCTCGTCCTTCCACACATTTGGAGCATTTCTCCACCCTCTTGCTGAGTATTCTTGGGTTTTTGAGCTATTCTCTGCCCTAGAAATCTCTCCGAGAGCTGATCCGACTAAGTTCTTGAGTTCACGAGCCTTTAGCTTGAGACTCGAACAAGTCGAAGGGAAATCTCTTTGATTTCCATAGTTAATATTTATTTTTAGGGAAAGGAGCGAGCGAACGTGTAGTGGGAAGGAGCGCCAAAAAGCCTCCTAACTCCTTTTTTAATATATAAAAGCCCGCTTCGAAGGTTTCTTTCCAAATCCTTTCTTTTACCGCTTTCATTTATCGCTTTTTGATTATTGCGTTGCACGTTTAAAACTTTCATCATGTAGATAGTTTACTTATAATCGTTCTAATAAATAGGGGTAGTTTAGTAATTTTACGCTATTATTTATGAAATAATCTGTCATAGGGAACCCGAAAGGGGCGTTGTGGGGTGCTAACACCTTCTCCACACGTAATCGACTCCCTTACCCAAACTCTGGTTGTAATGGCCAAAGTTGATTTGCGAAAATCAATTGCCTTATGTCTTTTTCCAATGTTTTGAGTAAAACATTGGTGGCGACTCCAAGAACCCCTTTTTGTGAAAACCACTAATCCATGGAGGGTCCCGTTTGGGATTAATACGGATTGGTGAGAATTATTTAACAAAATTGTTAGTTCGATGAGGTCTCAGTTTGAGAATAAGTCGTTCTAACAATCCATCATTTTTCAAAACTAAAAAGAGTCCGACCATCGTCGCGAATGCCAATGTCCGTTTCGGCGGGTGGCGACAATGACACAAGAACCACTCAAGGCGCACAAACTCGAGACAACAAAAGAAAACACATATAGGAATAGTTTAGACACAATATAAGATAATTTGAACCGAAGAAAAACTAGACAAGAAGCTTAGGAACGAATTTACCAAGGAGACCTAGCTCTTGATACCAAATGATGGAAAACTTGTTTGGAGAATCCGGATTGATGTGAATCCTCTTCAAGTTCCTCCCTAGATCTTCGGCTCCTTGATCCTTCCTAAGCTTGGCTAAGGTCTCCTATGGAGGAGGAGGCCTTAGAACCACCAAGGTTTGGTGGAGAACTCTCCCAAGAGGCGCCACTCCTTGATGAAGAGATAAACCTCTTCAATTCTCGCCACACTCTTCTAGTGAAGGGATAAGAGAATTAGATGAATATCAAAGAGTTTTAGTGACTTTTAGAAGAGAGAAATCTGAACAATATTTCAAAAATGAAATCTCAATACATCCAAAAGTGTTTTACAATGAAGGAAAAACGAAAATATAGGAGTAGGAAACTTAGAGAGCAAGCTAGCCTTAACCATGGTTCACTAGGAACCATGGTAAGGTCTAGCTAATCCGTCCAAGGTCAAGAGGCTTGAAGTGCAAGCTTCTCACTTAGCTTGCTTGGTAAGCTAGCTAAGGAGAAGCTTGTGCTTCAAGCTTCCAATCTTGAGAAGCACCAAGCTATTCGGCCAAGTGTGAACACAAGTGTGAACACATCTAGGTGGGCGGCTCTTTGGACTTAATTTACTCCAACCGGTTTTGAAATTGATAATTTGGTTTAGTTAGGTTCATCCAATGTGAATGGAACCTAGCTAAATCAAATCTATGAAAAATTAGGAGTAAAATGAGTCCAATATGGAAATTTTAGCCTAAGACCACCTTTTGGCTAAATTGCTAGTAACACTCTCTAGCTTGTTAATGGAACTCTCTAGCTTGCTAATGCCACTCCCAATCCTACTACTAGAAAACTAAGAAAAGAGTGTATTTCTAGGTTAGGTTAAATGGAGTCAAAGTGCCCAAGTAACCTACCCTAGAAACAATATACAATAGTTACTAAAAGGAAATAAAGTGCCTCTCAAATACAAAGGCAAAAATACACCTATACAAGTATCTACTATATACAAGGTACAAGAAATTAACTATACAAGTATGTACAATGGAGACTCCTTAGATTATCCTTCACCCTTCTTGGTCTTACCTCTTACAAAGGGATCCTTGGGGATTAGATTTCCATCATATAGTTTGGATGTTAAAACCTAGATTACATAGTCATGCTCAAATGTCTAAGGAGGACATTTTTTTGAAAAGATTATTCTTCATTCTTCCAATAAGATTGAAAGAGCCTTTTTTGCATCACATCAGGATGCTCAAGCAAGAGGGCAAATAGATCTTCAAGGGATGTGTCCCTCTTACTCCCAAGCTTGCAACGGATGAAGATGGTGTTCCATCTCATGATGAGAAGCAACCACACCAAGAGTAGCAAGAATCGGAACAAGAGCTGAAACCATTCTCCCCATTTGAGCAAATAATGATTAACAAGATTGATGTTATCATGGAGATGAATAGGAAGCATGTGTCTCAATTTTCTTGCATTCTTGATAGGTTTGATAATTTGGACCATGGAATTGCAAGAATCAAGACTCAACTGGGGATTATAGGTGATTCAGATTGAAGAAATTTAGCTATAGTTCTAGTTTTTAAGCATTTAGGAGTTTATGTTCTGTTTTCTAATTCTGCTTTTAATTTCTATTTTCATTTCAATTTGGAGTAGTAATATTTGAACAATTTATTGTTGGTTTATGTTGGAAAAATTTTAATTATGGTACAATTTGATGGTTTTTAATTTCAATTTGGTATTGTGTTAATTCTCATGATTGAATGTTTTAAATTTATGAGCATATTGGTAATTTTTTATTTAATATAGTTGTGATATATGGTACTGACACATGTAATCTAAATCATTATTTGTGAATGATTGAAAGTTAAATGTCTGAATCATTAATTTGAAAAATCAGTACTGCACATGAATGTGAATATATTACACTTTATATGTGTAATTATAAATATGAGATCTTGTACATGAATGGAAATATCAATGCTTAAAAGTGGACTAAAAATTTTCATTACATTGTGACTTGAATATTTTAGACTCTGCAATTTCTAACATCTCTTCTTAGACAGAATTTTTATATTGTATGTTTTTGATGATGTCCAAAGGGGGAGAAAGGTTAGGTTTGTTTTGCAAGTATTGAGTGTCTTGTGTAAACATGTGTTTAGAAAAACACTAAAGTAAGGTGAACTACATAGATTATGATGATCTTCTCTCAAAGGCAAAACAATGTTGGGTTTTGTCATCATCAAAAAGGGGAGATTGTTGAGATTCACATCTTAGGAAAGCTGGTGAATCAATTTCTAAAAGTTTTGATTATTACAAAAGGGAAGCTTGAAGATCATAAAGTGTTTAAAATGAAAAGTTGAAATAGTGTAGTGTATGTGTTGTAATTTCTTTGTGTTTATCTTTGCTCATGTTTATGTTAGTTTGTGCTTTGTGCAAGGGTTATAATCTTTATCTTAATGGACTTGAAAGTTGTATGATGATGATGGAATATAACTTGAGAAGTTTTCAAGATGTTTAAATCAAATTTTGAGATATTACTCAAAATAATCGATTATTCACTTACAACAATCGATTATTTGTTCTATTTTTCAGTAACTTGAATAGCATTGCTGAAATAATCAATAATTTATAAAATTAATCAATGATTCTAGAAAACACTCTTTGGGATAATTGATTATCCTGTGAAATAATTAATTATTCTTGTAGACACCTAATTTCATCCGGACCCCACAAACAAAGAAATGGACACGAGCATGAAGGAAAGGAGTTCCCAAAAGCTCATAAACGACTCAATATGACATTAGAAGGGCTAAAAGTCCAATATGGTTAATTTAGTAGCCCAGAACGGACTATTTCCAATCTAGAACGGACCGTTCCAAACTACTAAAAAAAACCTAGAAACCCTAGTTTGGAACGGGTTGTTCCCAGTCTAGAAGGGGTCGTTACAACACAAGTTGTTATAAGTAAAATTCAAATCCAGAACGAGCCGTTCTGTTTTCAAAATGGGTTGTTCCAGATTCAAATTTTACTTTTAACATATCCCAAAATGGGTCGTTCTGAAACTAGAACGACCATTTTAAAACTAGAACACGCCGTTCTGGTTAGTTTTGACGTCTATAAATAGCTGTGTCAGACACTGTTCAAGGGATTAGAAAAGTTATCTGAGAAAGTCCCATAGAGCTTGAAAATTCTCTCTTTCACCCTCTTATTGTATTTCTTGAGATTTATGAGGCAATTTGTAGTGTGAAGGGTAGCCAAAAAACACCTAAAAGTCTTCATACTTGAAGAATTAATAAGGGTTGATCAAGAGGTATTTCAGTTAATACTTTTTTCTTCCCTTTACTTCATCATTTTGATAAGCATTGCTCCAAATAAAAGGAATAACCATGTAGACATCTTAAGATAATTCGCGTAATTTAGATTTTACGTATTTAAACAATCATCAATAAAGGGCATTTGATATTTAAACCATTATTCATTATTATGCTAATTTCATCATAGGTTAACGATTTAGGGCGCCGTGGGGTGCTTAATACCTTCCCTACACGTAATCGACCCCCGAACCCAATCTTGGTTATTAAGGCCAAAATTGTATCTTCAAAAATCTTGTCTTTTTCCAATGTTTTCAGTAAAATATTAGTGGCGACTCCATGAACCTATTTTAAAAATCATTAATTAAGGGTTAGTCTGGACTTCAGGCATTCCTTGATTAACGAGATCTTTCAAAATAGTAGTTCAAACCATTAGTCGTAAGATTGAAATTTTTTGGGTTATGACAATTCTGTTCTTGAGTGATTTCCATAATTACTTAGAACAAAATAATCGATTATCTAAGCTTGAAAACTTTATAAAAATGGTTTTCTCATTCAGAAACATATGCAAGTGATATTATGAGTGAACTTTGTTAAACTTTTGATCTTTGAGATCTTCTTGGAGCGTTTCTTTATGAAACCAAGAGGTAAAAACAATTTGTGAAATGTTTTGAAGATCTCATCATCATCACTATAACCTTGAAGAGTTGGATAAGGATTGGTCTAAGAATTCACATTTTGATTTTTTCAACATACAGATGAATTCATTCTTTATCTTTTTGATGTAAAAGTACGATAAATCTTGAATAGGTTTCTCAAATATGGTAAATCTTGAGTGGGAACTCTTGTTGAGGGTTGCTGCAAGAAGTGCTTTCTTGGGCACAAGAAAGGTAGTATCTTGGATGTAGGAGTATATTTCATGTGTGGTAGTGAAATGTGACAATACAATTACTATCAACATTTCAAAGAATTCGATTATGCATTCAAGGACAAAGCATATTGAAGTTCGGCACCATTTTATAAGAGATCATGTGGAAAAAGGTGATTGTAATATTGAGTTTATTGATTTGGAAAATCAATTAGCTTATATATTCACAAAGCCACTACCAAAGGAAAGGTATTATAAGCTTAAAACAAATCTTGGTATCATTAGTGAGTATAATCTTGCCTAAATCTCAATATATATATATATTGGTGACGACTCCTTAGAACATTTTTCGAAGATCATTGGTGAAGGATTAGTCTGATCTTCAAGCATTCCTTAACCTATGAGATTTTCAAATGGAAGTCAAAACCATCTGTGGGCAAGATCAGAATTTTTTAGGTTCCAACAAAGGTGTTTAGACTTTTAATTATTCTTAAATAACTCCCCTTTGATACAGAAAAGTTTTTCTAAGTGTGTGTGAATGTTTTTCTAGATGTATGCAGTATGTACTTTATATTTTGACTTTGTTTTGGAAGGTGACTTTCCCTTTCTCCTTCCCACAAGTAGACCAGAGTTGTGATGCTATTCATTTAGCCACTTTAGCATGTTTCGAGTTGTCTTAGGGCCCTTTTTCGTTCCTTAGATCATTTGTTCTTTTTCTTTTCCATTTAGATTTGTTTTAATTTTTTGTTAGTCATTAGCAAAACACGTCATTGTAGAGGATCAAGAGAAGAGAATAAATAGGTTATTTTATTGAATCAACAAGCTTTAAATAAAGGATTACAAAAGGTGTTTAGAGAGAATGGGTGGCCGAGGTAAGCCAGTGTTTAGGCTTAAGCAAACATTCCTCTTAGAAAACAAAAGTAACTATCATCCTGGTTGTAACCCCCTTTCCATATTACATATATTAATCTTAACTAATTATTTAGGTTACTAACATTTACATTATTATGGATAATATGTAGAAAAGACACTTAAACAAATGAATAAATTTATCTAATTAAAGTTCTATTTTATAAAAGTCATTAGATATTACAAACCATTTTTATATGCAAATATCACAACTTAATAAAATAAACCCCATCCTATGCTCTGGATTTTTGCATCTAAACTTTTAATTGCACATCCAATTTTTCTACATCATGAGATCTTCAATATCTTGGTTTAAAAATATTTATGGGGTTAGACATTTAATTTCATCCATATCTCACACAAAAAAATCATAAAACCATATAAGAAGTTCATACAATTATTAATACACACACAACTCAATTAGATATTTCACCAATAATAGTCCTAATAATGCAATATGCTTATGAGATGTAGATTTTGACTCAATATTCCATGAAGATTTTCCCTCTTGAGTGTTTAGTGAAGCTAGATTTTAACATCACTCTGTCGAGTGATTTGGCAATGCCTCATTAAATGTGAACAAGTACACAGTAGTTAGAGTGTCAGTGTACCCGACAGGCTATCACGACACATAATCAAATAAAGACTAGCCATCTATGGGGTTGCCCATGCCTAAACACTCCCTAGACCAAAGGTCTATCCCCCTAGACTAGAGGTCCCATCTTACCCATTCTACTCAAACCCCATTTATTATCTTCTAACATTGGTATCATAAAACAAATACCTCAGTTAGACTTTCACAACCATATCAAGCTCTTTCACTTTATCATTTCCTTCATCCATCTCGTATTACCAATCATCCTTGACAGTACCCACTATCACAATCAATCTCTTACCACCAATGTCTCGGATAGTAAACATAAAGAAAAGAATTCACATAAAAAGCATAATTTCAAAATTACAAAACTCATTCTTTTTCTATCAAATATCCTTGATATAAAATTCATTTCTCAAATATTTCTTTTTTGAAATTCTTTTCTTCCCCCCCACAAATCTTTTGACTCAAAAATGACATTATGCAATATGCATTATGCATTACTATAGATCTATCACTTCAAAAGTTATTCTCAATCGAACTTTTCAAATATAATTCAAATAATTTCAATAGCAACATCGAATCATAAACAATCAACCACTTCAAAATTCAACCTTAAAACATCAAATTTATTAATAAGTACAATCAAAAATCATATCAACTAACCTAAGGTTCCATGCATCAAAACTTATAAGTAAAAATCAATACTTATTCTACAACTATATAAACATTGATGGCAAAGCTAGGTGAAGAAGATTGGTGATCTTCCCTTGGCTTTGCTCCAGCCTTGGAATCCTTCCTTGAATCAAAATCAGGACTTCAAAGTCCAGCAATGAAGATGATGAATGGTGGAATTGAGAAGAAAGGAAGCACCAAAGTGAAAGGAGCAATGAATTGCTCACAAATATGCCTAACCTAGAAGCTATCAAGGTCACTAAGCTAGGCATGAGAATGGGATTTTGAGAAGAGAAAATGGCTAAAGAATATGCTCAGGTTTCTTTATAGATTCAAAGTGTTTACAAATATGAAGGTAAGCTACTTAAATAGGCTTAGATCCAAGGTGTTTGGTGCCAATTCACTAAGTATGTCATTGGCGCCCAAAATTTGAATTCAAATTTTCATCCCCATGTGCATGGCCGTGAACTATGGCTCCAAGATGTATCTAGGTTTCATTTATCAAGCATTTGATCTTGATTTGGGT
Source organism: Cajanus cajan (assembly GCF_000230855.2). Classification (NCBI taxonomy): domain Eukaryota; kingdom Viridiplantae; phylum Streptophyta; class Magnoliopsida; order Fabales; family Fabaceae; genus Cajanus; species Cajanus cajan. Next base: position 27,964,131 of record NC_138521.1, read on the forward strand.
GTGCACATGTTCAGCCACCCATGGCTTAAAACATGTGACCCAAATTCAACTCAAATGACTCCTAAATGAAACTTAGATCTGGCATCACTTACCTATTTTAGTATTCCTTCAAATTTCCTACTCTAAAGGCCTAAATGCAATGGCCAACCAAATACAAACAATTGGAAATATTAAAAAAAGCAAAATGAGCCCAATATTGAGTACCAAAATACCCAAGGCCTATAAAGCCCAAAAATAGGCCCACTAAGCCTAAGGCCTAAAAACCCTAATCTAAATGGTCTAAAATACAAGACCAAAATATATGAAACCTATACTATTATTATATATACACATATAAGACAATGGAAATCTCAAGGTCTAGCCCATGTGAGGAGCAACTTGAGCCCACCAATCCCACCGGGCCCATTAGGCTCTAAACTAGCTCAAATCTTCATGTCTAGCTCATTCCTCTTGGATCCTTCAATGTGTCACCTCTTGCCCTCCTAGGCATGATTCCATCAGACATGAATAAAATTAAACATCTAACTCATACCTATTTCTCCAAGCTTGCTAGTTTTCTCCAAATTTCCTTGATTTCTTTTTTTTTTCCTACTACTTTTTCTTCTTTCTATCTTCTTCCTTTCTTCCTATCTTCTTGATATTATATTTTTTTACTGCTTTTTTTCCTCCTTGGTTGTGGAAAAGATGGAGTATTTTTTGGTGTTTCTTTGGCTTGGTTTATGTCATGTTGTTAAGGGTTGTTTGTGAGCTCTTTGGTGTGGTTTCTCCTATTTATACTAGTCTCTGTAATACCCATTTTTTTATTATTAATTATCAATGGCATTTTCGTAAATTTTATAAAGGTATAGGGGTATTCTTGTAATTTTATTACTGATGGCATTTTCGCAATTTTCAAAAAATTTAAGGGGTGTTTTGGTAACTTGGAACGGGCCGTTCCAAAAGCAAAACGGGCCGTTCCAAGCTTAAAAATTGTACTAAATTTTTTAGTGAGAACGGGCCCAGAACGGGCCGTTCCAAAAGGAGAACAGGTCGTTCTGGTCTTGGAACGAGCCGTTCTGGAGGGAGAACGGGCCGTTCCGGAGGGAGAACGGGTCGTTCTGGATGGGTCTCGGAACGGGCCGTTCCGATTCTGGAACGGGCCGTTCTGCTTTTTGGGAACGGGTCGTTCCGATTTTAGAACGGTCGTTCCAGTTCAAAAATTTGCGTACATTTAAAGGATTCGGAACGGGCCGTTCCGAATTCAGTACGGCCGTTCCGGGTGCCCCAGAATGCCTATAAATAGGGGCCAGGGGGTTGAAAAAAATATACTGAGGGAAGTGAAAATCTTAGAGAGAGAGAAAGAGAAGAGAGAGAGAGAGAGAAAGAGAAGGGAGAGAGAGAGAGAAAGAAAAGAAAAGAGGAGAGAGAAAGAGGAATCCAGTAGAGGAGGTTCTGCTAGGGGAGAGAAAAGAGGAGGGAGAAGAGGAGATTCTGCCTGAGTTTCGGTCCTTGTTTAAGGAGAGAGGTGGAGGTTCTGCCCGAGTTTCGGTTCTTGTTTAAGTAAGAGAAAGGAGGAGGTTCTGCCCGAGTTTCAGTTCAGGTTTATACAAGTAAGGGTAGTGCTTATAAAATTAATCTAGTATATATGAGCATGATAGGAATAGTATAATTTTAATATGCTATTTTATGTGGAGATTTTCATTTCATATAGTATAATTTGGATCAATTGATGGTTGTTTTGGATATTTAATTATTTATATTATTATTATATTGACAAATTGGCATGGTTATGGTTATGTTTAATTATGGAATATGCTATGTGTATGTGGTTTGGAAAAGTAAATAGGACTTAAACGAGTAAGGTTATGGTATGGATTAGATCTCTTGGTGAGATCAGGATATAATCTTTGGAAAATATAAAAATTGGGAATCCCATGGTGAGGATTCCAATATGGAACTTTTTAAAAGGTTGTATAATAAACCACTTCAGATGTTAGGTGGATTCTGAAGTACTCCTTTAAGTATTCTATTTGCTACCGGTATGGGGGCAAGGCCGAGTCATACCGATGGATGAAGTGGCCATGATCACCAGGGTTACGTGACGACGCAATCCAACTGTATATTTTCCATGAGAGGTTCGGAGTGGGACATGGGTTGATCACCTGTTTCACCGTATTTGACACTTGGTTTGGATGGTGTCGAGGCCAACATTTGGTTTGGATGTGTTGGTTACATCATGGATTATACAGTGGTGTGACTTTGTTTTGGATGTGGAATATGTATACATATGGTATGGATTGTATACGTTGGTTATGGATTTTCTTATTATCATAAAATATGTATGCATTGACATGGATGTGTATACAATATATTGGTTTAAATTTAGAATGGAAATGACTTTTTGGCATGGATAAATAATGTGGATAAATATCTGTTTAATGATATTTTATTATGATATACTATGGTTGGTTTTATATGTGCTAACCCTTATGTTTCCATGTGGTTTGGACTGTGATGATCTCACTATGTGGGGGAGCAGATCAGGTGTGAGGCCTTGGGATAGCAAGGAGTCTTTTGGGGTAGCTGCTTTGAGAAGTGGCTAGACGTAGAGCTTGACCAGCACCTAGGGTGTCTAACTTATATTTCATGATGTTACTATTGGATTACTGTATAATTTTACTAAGAATGACTCTGATATAATTATGTTTGATATTATGAAACAATTTTTACACTCTAGCGTAGCTGACTTTTGCTTTATTTTCTTTATTTTATATTATTTTATTTTGGCTGGTTATTAATGTGACGACCTAGGGTGGGTCATTACAGTCTCGACCTCCATTCTCAAATCTTCTAGATTTGTAGATATTTCATATATATTTCCTAAGATATTTTAATAGCATGGTGCTTAGGTGTCATTGTTGTAGATATTTATAGAACTTTCTAGAATTTCTTTGAATTATTTAAGTATCTTAATATTTAAGTTTCTAATTTATTTAATCATATGGTGATGAGATGTCCACTTTCTAGAATTTTGTATAGTTATTTAGTTATCTTAATGGTTAAGTTTTCAATTCATTTTAATCACATGGTGATTAGGTGTCCTTTTTTTTAATAGAATTTTATAGAACATCCTAGAATTTTGAAGAATTATTTTAATATCTTAATGGTTAAGCATCTAATCTATTCTAGATTTCTATTTTGTAGAATTTTATATAACTTTCTAGAATTATTTAAATATCTTAATAGTTAAGCTTCCAACCCATTTAAACAATTGGTGATTAGGTATCTACTTTGGAGAGTTTTGTAGAACTTTCTAGAACATTGTAGAATTATTAAAATATTTTGCACATTAATTATAATTTTAGAAACTAATATCATCATTAGAATCTTTACCATTAAAAATATAAAATTTGGTCTCTTGATCATTGGTTAATTATGTTAATTAATATTAATTAAAGTAATTAGAATTTGCTTATGTGTCATAATTGGATTGGTTGAGATTGGTATTTTAGTTTAATCTAAGTATACATTTTTATTAATTATTCTAAGCATACTATATTAATGATAAAATTATTTAGATTCTATTGAACATTTTTCCATAATTTTCTAGCTTAAGGTTTTAGCGAAATAATTTTCTCAAATTAAATCTTTAGATAATTTCTATAAATTTTAATTTAAACATTTTCTCTCTTAACTGTATTTATTCTTAATCTACATTCAATAAATTATCATTTAGGTTACAAATTACTTGGATTTTCTTCAACCTAGTTTCCCACATTTTACAGCATGGTCACAATGTTGTTTGAGAAACAGTCAATTTAAATCATAAAATATGTCACTGAATTCTAAAATCTTGCTAAATAATACTACAAAAATTTCATTCACCATAACTTACACAATGTTTAATACATATTTATCACAGTAAAAGATATAATAATTTACAAAAATTATATAATAAATACTTACAAAAATTAGGATGTTACACTCGTTTTTCAAGACTACATGTTCTGCATTCTGGTAGGTTCTTCACAAAGCTTCGGCCTTCTAACACAGTTCCTAGATCGCCTTTCAATTTTCAACCTGGGTGATCATCACTTGCAATTTTTGTTTTGTATTCCTTTTTGTCCCTAACTTTTGCTTAGGACGTATCCTAATGTGATTTTTTTTGGGACTAGGACGCCCTTTGTGGGTTTTCATCCTAGTAAGCATTTACAAGCGATGTTTCTTAAGCATAGTACTTCTTCACCGCATCAGAGTTTATTGGGTAAGACAATTCATCTTCGTCCATGTTAGTGAGAATTAATGCTCTGTTGGAGAAAGCTTGCTTGACCACATATAGACCCTCGTAGTTGGGCGTCCATTTCCCTATTTTGTCCTTTTGTGTTGGTAAAAGTTTCTTAAGCACGAGATCACCTTCTTAGAAGTGTCGAGGGTAGGTTTTGTTGTCAAACCATCTCTTGATCCTTTTTTGGTAGGTTTTCCCATGACATATGGTGTCCAACCTCTTTTCTTCTATGAGATTCAATTGATCGAATATGTTTTTGACCCATTTTGACTTGGGGAGCTTTGCTTCCATGAGTAGCCTTAAGGAAGGGATTTCCACCTCAATTAGTGACACTGCCTCCATTCCATATACTAAGGAGAAAGGTGTTGCACCTATTGTTGCACGAACGAAAGTCTAATACCCGTGCAAGGCGAAGGGTAGCATCTCATGCCAATATTTATAGGCGACAACCATTTTTGAACGATCTTCTTAATGTTCTTGTTGGCTACCTCGATTGGTCCATTCATTTTAAGTCTATAAGGAGAGGAATTATGATGCTGGATTTTTAGGGAATTGTAAAGTTTAGTCATCATTTTAATGTTAAGATTGGACCCATTGTCGGTTATGACCTTGTTAGGAATCCCATACGACAGATTATTTTTTTCCTGACAAAGTTGGCCACTACCTTTCTGGTCACATGGGCTGACATTGCTTTGACCCATTTGGTGAAATAGTCAATAACCACGAGGATGAACCTATGCCCATTCGAGGCTTTGGGTTCAATTGGCCTTATGACATTTATGCCCACATTGAGAACGACCATGGTAACGTTATGACGTTGAGCATCGTGGGTGGAACACAAATGTTGTGAGCATATTTTTGACATTTCTGACACTCCCTCACATACTGGTAACAATCTTTTTCCATGGTCGACCAAAAGTAATCTGCCCTCATAATCTTTCTTGCAATTGTGTGCCCTGACATATGGGTGCCGAAAATTCCCTCGTGGATCTCCTTCATTAAGGACTGTGCTTCTTTATTGTAAATGCATCTTAGTAAGACTGAATCAAAACTTCTTTTGTAAAGGATTCCCCCATGTGATGAAAACCCTATGGATCTGCGTCTGATCATTTTCTTATCATTGTCGGATGCACTGGTTGGATACTTTCTTTCTTCGATGTATTGCTTAATGTCGAAATACCATGGTCAACCATTAGTTTCTTCATCCATCGTTAAGTAGAAAGCTTGTTTTTCATGATGTCGAATCTTGATGATTGGCATTTTATTATTCTCTTTTATAGCAAACATGCAGGATAGTGTGGCCAAAGCATCTGTCAATTGGTTTCCTTCCCTTGGGGCATGTTCAAAAGTGATGGATTTGAATTAAGGTACTGAACTTTTGACATATTCCCAATATGGGATTAGCTTGGAGTCCCTAGTCTGCCATTCTTCTTTCAACTGGCATACTACTAAGGTAGAATCGTCATAGACTTCTAGTTTTGTGATACCATTGTTAAGAGTAGCGTGAAAACCCAATATGCAAGGTTCATATTTAGCCATATTGTTTGTGTAGTCAAAATCTAGTCTTGCTATCACCAGAATGTTCCTTCCCTAGGGTGATGTTAGAATGACACCTATCCCATGCCCCATCAAGTTTGAGGCACCGTCAAAGAACATGGTCCAGGTTTTGCCATTAGCTTGTCCTTTTCTTTCATCACCCAAGGCTAAGACTTCTTCATTGGGGAATTCATCTTGTAAAGGATGATATTCCTCTATTAGGTCGTGGGCTAGGTAATCTGCCAGGGTGTTGCCGTTGATTTCCTTTTGACTGGTATAGGTAATGTCATATTTGGATAACAGTACCTGCCATCTGGCAACCCTTTTAGTGAGTATAGGTTTTTCGAATAGATACTTGATGGGATGCATTCTAGATACCAACCATGTGGTGTGTCTTATCATATGCCATCTTAATCGTTGGGCAGCCCAAAAAAAAGCGCAACAAGTCTTCTCAAGGTGTGAATATCATGTTTCATACTCAATGAATTTCTTACTCAGATAATATATGGCCCTTTCTTGGCTTTTAGTGTCATCTTGTTGTCCTAGCACACATCCCATGGAGTCCTCAAGTACTATGAGATATAGAATTAGAGGCCTTCCCTCGACAAGAGGGTACCAACACTGGTGGATTTACCAAGCATTGTTTGATCCTATCGAAGGCATGTTGACATTCTTGATTCCATTCTATTGATTGGTTTTTTCATAGTAGCTTGAAAATGGGTGCACATGTATTTGTTAGCTGAGATATGAATCGGGCTATGTAGTTTACCCTCCCAAGGAAACTTCTAACTTCCTTTTTTGTCTTAGGGGGAGGCATCTTTGTGATGGCTTTTACCTTATATGGCTCTACCTCTAGTCCCTTTTCTCTGATGATGAATCTAAGGAGTTTTCCAAATCAGACTCCGAAGGTACATTTGGTAGTATTCAACTTCAATTGATACTTTTGGAGGCGTTGGAAAAATTTCCTGAAGTGGATGAGGTGATCATGCTTTCTTTTTGACTTTGTGATCATGTCATCCACATAGACTTCAACTTCTTTATGGATCATATTATGGAATAAAGTCATTATGGCCCTCTAATAGGTAGCCCTAGCATTCTTCAATTTGAATGGCATTACCTTGTAACAGAACATTCCCCAAGGCATTATAAAAGATGTTTTCTCACAGTCTTCAACAACCATCTTAATTTGGTTATACCTCGAATATCCATCCATGAATGAAAAGATTGTGTTTGTGGCAGTATTGTCTACCAACATGTCAATATGCGATAGAGGGAAGTCGTCTTTTGGACTTACTTTGTTCAAATCTCGATAGTCTATGCAAACCCGAACCTTTCTATTCTTCTTCAATACTAGCACTATGTTTGCGAGCCATTTGGGGTAATGGGAGACAACTTGAAACCCAGTGTCTAATTGGTTTTGCACTTTTTCTTTTATCTTAAGGAACCATTCAGGTTTAACTCTTTGAAGTTTTTGCTTTACAGGACGAGCTCCTTCGTTTATGGGTAACTTGTGCTCAATGATTTTAGAATCCAAACCTAGTATGTCATGGTAAGACCAAGCGAAGATGTCGACATACTCTTTTAGTAGGTTAGTTAATTGGAACCTAACGCCCTTTTTTGATCTTTTCCCAATAAGGATTTCCTTTTTATCCTCTCCTTGTTCGAGGTTGACTTTCTTGACTCCTTCCTGATGAGGTTGGATCATGCAGATCACTTTGCCTAATAATCTTTGTATGTCAGGAGAGATGCCCTCCTCGAATTCAGTTAATGCGTCATGGACATTTGGAGTTTGATTAACTTCTTTTTCCTTGATCATGTTTGCTTTTAGGTTTTGTGATTAGTTTTTAGAATTTAATGAAAAGAAGGAGAGAGAAAAGAATAAATAGAGGATTCGAATAAAAGACATGTTATTATTAATGCTAAAAATAAAAATTTATACAAGCCCTTATAATGTGTGACCCATGACTACGAACGAGAGTCATGGGTTGGAAAAGAAACAAATTAACGAAAACCACTAGAGAACCCCTCTTATAGTAACTTCTCAACATGCCACTCCAAGATCACTTCTCACTATACTTGGGTAGTGGTTGCTTGTCAATGCTAGGTGCATTGGTGTCAAAATTCAACCATCAGGCATCTATGAGTCCTTTTGCACGCGATACTATAAGGCCTTGCAATCTTCTGGATCCAGAGTGGTAATCGCACCTTTCCTCGGGCTTGTACCATACTAGATAGGGTGGATCTCTCTTTTTTGTTGGGGAATTCGTACTAACATTGAAGCCTCCAAGAGTTGAGGCAACAACTTTGCATAGGTAGTGTGAATCTTATTAATCTCCCTATCTGTTCTAGGCTTCATACTAGGTGTGGCACTAGTCACTTGAGGGCAAGCGGAGAAGGTCACTACGTTGACTCCTCCTTCTTTTTTCTTTCGAAAGACTTTTTTAAGGTCCTGGTTCATGGGAGCCTTCCCTATCTTCCTACTCTTTAGGCCTTTCTCAACTCTTTTCCCGATGGTGACTATGTCAGCAAAAAGGGTTGACGTATTTCCTATCATCTTGTCGTAATAGGGTCCGATTAAGGAGTTGATGAACATGGTCACGGTCTCCTTATCAGATAGTCGGGGTTCCACTTGTGTAGCCAGCTCCCTCCATCTCTATGTGTAAGCTTTGAAAGGTCCGTCACCTTTCTTGTTCTGGCTCTACAGATCTGACCTGTCAAGTATCAGGTCGATGTTGTATTTGTAGCCTTTTGAGAAATGCATCAGCGAGTTGTTTCCAAGTCTGGACTTTTCCTCCATCCAATTGCATTTACTAGTTCAAAATGACATCTAATAGACTCTCCTAGAAGCCATGTATTAGGAGCTTCTCATTATTGGTATAGGCAGCCATCTTTCGACAGTACATCATTAGATGAACTCTTGGGCAGCTGGTCCCACAAGAAAATTAGGGATCTTGAACTTCAAAGGGAATTCAATGCCTTGTACTAGGCACATCTCTACAGCTTCCTTGATGTCAAAGCTATGACCCTCAACAACCCTTAGTCTTTCCTCCAAGGCATTCAAATGGTCTTTGGAAGCATCTCCAACATTACTAGCACTGTTGTCGTCGTGTTGCAACTTATTCATGGCTTCGAACATTTGAGCCATTTTTTCTTTGAGTTGTGTGAGCTCCTCATTAAGCACAAGATTTTCTTTCTTGTAGGGCCTCTATAAATCTTCACTTTTGAGTCTCTATGAGTACGAAGTGTTGAAAAGCCACCTTCAAGGGGGGGAATTTTCTATTAGTCTAATGAATGAAGATGCATGAAGGAGGTTTCTAACAAAGATTAGGTGACCCTTCCTTTAAAGGTGGATCATTGGTGTTCTTTTTCGTAATATTTTACGATGTGACAAAGGTCACACTAATCAGAGTTTGCTAGTCTTTGTTAGAGAGCTCTTTGCGATCCTAGTTAGAAAGGTGCATGGGATGCATGTCTGTCTCTTTTTTTTTGTTTATTTATTTATATTTTTTTATTATACGCTCTTTACATGATGATGCATTTGTTTTAAATTTTTTCTTTATCTTAGGGGAATTATTTAAAACAAACAAACAAGGTATGCAAACAAATGTAATAAACAAATGCTCAGACAACATACACCCATAAACAGTTACGTTCTAATCCATGGGTTGGGGTTCCTGCGAAGAAAAGTGCATAATATAGGGTAGTTCTAACTATTCTCACCGATCTTTAAAAGGCTCCTAAGGTGCCCCCATTATAGGGATCCAGTATCTCTATCGCTGTCACCTAGTAGACTCTATGGTCCATCGCAGTATTTCGAGCTTGAGTAATCGATTATCACCTTGACTGTGATTTTTGACAACGACCTGTAGGCTCAAGGCCATCACTTGGGTCGGTTGTACATCAACCACTCCCTATGGTTATCTCATTCTTGCCCCCCAGGTGTAGGGAGAATTGTTGTGTGCAATGGTTTGTATATAATTTTTATTTCAAACATAGCGATGAATTTAAACAAGCAAGCATATATTAAAGTCACGCTAAAATAAATATTTGCAAAAAAGGTAAAAGAGGTAAATATTTGAATTATTGTTTTTATTTTGTTAAATTTGTCATTTAACGAGCCTGGCCCTCTTTAAGCTTTCCAAGTGGAGTCCCCATCTGTCGGAACTCACAATATTTTGATCTTGCCCACATATGGTTTTGACTTCTATTTGAAAATCTCATTAGTCTAGGAACACCCGAAGACTAGACTATTCGTTCACCAATGATTTTTTGAAAAAAAGTTCTTAAAAGTCACCACCGATATTTTACTCAAAACATCACAAAAGAAAAAGGTTTTGAAAAAGTTAATTATGGCCTTGATAGCTAGAATTAGATTTAGGGGTCGATTATACGTAGGAAAGGTGTTAAGCATCCTACAACGCCCTAATTTTGTACCTTGTGATGATTTTAGCATAATAATAAACAATTATTTTAATATTTACCCCTTTATTGACTATTTACATATTTAAGGTTTACATGATGAACAATTTGTTATGAATGAAACAAATTAAATAAATAAAACAGAGAGAATTGCTAAGAAATACCTCCGGAACAAACTTTTATAGAAAGAACTTCGAATTTCAGTGCAAAGGCGCGTTTTACAAGGATAAAAACAATATATACACTTAACTACTATATACAAAAAAATGGAAAACAAGCTATATAAAGTATATACAATAGAAGACTAAACAACTATAAGGTGAACACATATTTTATATTCATGATAAACAAAAGTCTAAGAAATACATCCTCTCTAGGAGCTTTCTCTAGCTTCCTAGTCATAAATCTTGCTAAAGGTCCAATAACCTTCAAGGATGGTCCTCCAAAAAATTGTTTTTGATAAAATAAACAATTTTTTAAAATTTTGTTTGGATATTCTTATTTAAATTATTTTTGAAGAAAAAAAAGTAATTTATTTTAAATATTTTTCCCAGATTAGAATAGTTTGTAGTTTTCTTTTAAATAAACACATAGAGATAGCAGTTAAAGCGTATAAAGCGTATTTAATTTACATCGAAGTAGTTGCTCGGGGGAGGGGGTGGTCTCATCCCCAACCCCACCCCGTTCCGTCATCGGTCTCATTCAAAGGTCTCTTTTGACCTCTCCTCCGCCCTCTTCTTCCCTTCTTCCCTTCTTCCTTATCCCAGTTCTAAGCTCTCTCTTTCCCCCATTGAATGACTTCTGCCACTACATATATATATCACCGTCGTCGTCGTCGTCATAATCATTATAATTCTAACTTTTTAACCATTTTCGATTCTCTCTAACCATGGGAATTTGCCATTCCGCCACCAAAGTTAGCAGCTCCATCGGCAACGCCAACGACAACGCCAATGGTAACGCCGTCACCGTCATTCAAGGCGGCAAGGGGACCGCGAAGCCGAAATCGGAGACGGTAAAGGCGAACCGTCGACGGCGCAAGGCGAGTCCGAAGAAGAGGCCATGCGGTAAGCGCACTGAATTCGGTTACGAGAAGGATTTCGATAAGCGTTACTCGCTGGGGAAATTGCTAGGACACGGCCAGTTCGGTTACACCTATGTCGGAATCGACAAAGCCAATGGCGATCGCGTCGCAGTTAAGAGGCTCGATAAGAGTAAGGTAATTTCTATTTTCGCTCCACCTACTTCTCAATGTGATCGTCGTTCTAGTTCTAAATCTTATAGTGAGGAATAAATTGATCTGTGTTCGGTAGATTCATCCTTTTTTTTTATTTTAGGAATTGATTTGGTTTCTTAGTGATGTGATGTCTTGAATTTGGTGGCAGATGGTTCAGCCTATAGCCGTTGAGGATGTTAAGCGAGAGGTCAAGATTTTGAAAGCACTCGCTGGTCACGATAATGTGGTTCAGTTTTATAATGCTTTTGACGATGATTCTTACGTGTACATAGTTATGGAGTAAGTTGCTTTGGCAGTTGATTTGATTCTAATTTGTGCTTCTATGATTTTGAGCATTGAAATATGTCCTGGATTTATCTTTGGGAAGCTGAATTATCAAATTGTGGTTTGTTCACTTCCTGTGTGTTTTATACATGTATGTATGTGCTTCTTAGGTTATGCGAGGGTGGAGAACTGCTAGATCGGATATTGGCCAAGTAAGTTTTGTATGATTTTTTTGTGTTTGCTATTTTTCTTACTGTACCACAACACTTTATTTCTTGAGATTGGAAGTGTTTGTCACATAGTCCTTTGCATTATACAACTTATACTACAGTCTCTGACTTTGCTTAATGTTATAAGATATTGTTCACTTTAGTCATTAATTCGATGAAAAAATGTAGTGGAATAGTAGAGCTAATGAATCATTTTATGAAGTTGGAGATTAAAATGAAAGTTTTTTTTGATGTCACTGACTATAGTGACTACTGACAAACACTTAGAATCTCAGGGACTAAATTGGAGATTTACTCATTTTGGTTATGTATCACTTCAAAATTTCTATGTTGAAATTGTAGAACCGGTCAATAATGATTTGTGGGTCCACGTTTATGTGTTTGGCAAAAAGTTGTTTTTGCGAACCAGAACTTACTTCCTCTTCATCTGTTTAATCAGGAAGGAAAGTCGTTACACTGAAAAGGATGCAGCGGTGGTTGTAAGGCAGATGCTCAAGGTTGCAGCTGAGTGTCATTTAAATGGTATGGTGCACCGGGACATGAAACCAGAGGTATGATCAAGCACATTTGTGTAACTGCCAAATTTGTGTGAACTAGCTATGATCCGTTCTACAAGATGCTGCTATATAATAACTTTTTTTTCCTATTCATTTAGAATTTTCTTTTCAAATCAACCAAAGAAGATTCACCTTTAAAGGCCACAGATTTTGGTTTATCAGATTTCATAAAACCTGGTGAGGAAAAATCTTAATTTTCATGGTTAATTTGTTTCTTTTTCTTTTCTTCCGTTTTTGTTTCAGATTTGTTCTCTTATTTCTTTGGTTGAGTATCAGACATGTTCGTGTAATTTTTATTTGAGAATTCTTGTTCTCTATCTTTGAAAATTAAAAACTGCAGGAAAGAAGTTTCATGATATGGTTGGCAGTGCTTACTATGTTGCACCTGAAGTGTTAAAACGTAAGTCAGGCTCTCAATCAGATGTGTGGAGTATTGGTGTTATTACATACATATTGTTGTGTGGAAGGCGCCCATTTTGGGATAAGACTGAGGATGGTATCTTCAAAGAGGTATAATACATTATTATTTTGTAATTTTCCGATTTTTCCAATTTATGTGGGACTCATTGTCCATTCTTGTTTCTTAATGACATGATAATTCTATGACCTTTACTTTAGTTGTCCACTTGATTTTGAGTTTTTTCAAAGGAATATGCTTTAACTTTTTTTATTTTGTGTAATTTATAATCTGATATATGCAGGTCTTACGTAAGAAGCCCGATTTCCGTCGGAAACCATGGCCAACTATAAGTAATGCTGCAAAAGATTTTGTTAAAAAATTATTGGTAAAGGATCCTCGGGCGAGATTAACTGCTGCTCAAGCTTTATGTATGTATTTGTTTATTATGTTATTTGAGCATTTAAGTGATATGTGTCTGATAACAAAAAAGTAATGATGATAATGATAAAGTTAATAATAATAATGACTTATGATGCTCTCACTGCCTAAAATTTAGGCTATCCTATATAACACCTAAAATTTAGGCATTGAATTTATAAATTCAAAATGCATCACATTTTAAATGCAAAATTTATTGTTAGAAAATAAAAGATTTTTTAATTTAATGCAAATATATAAGTTAATGATCACAAATATTAGAAGTCATACATTGCCAAATTATTCTCATTTTGTAGTTTCTATCATGTGACTACTTTTTAAAATTTTGCTTTTATTTTCTTTTTCTGAGAACAATTTGTATTTTTTTTTTTTGACAAAAACACAATTAAGCCATTTCATTAGAAATAAACTGAGCAATACATGAGGGAATCCAAGCAAAAAAACAGGAACAAGCAAAAGATCTTGACTATCTAGCTAAAGTATGAGCAACAAGATTAGCTTGTCTCCTAATGAACTTTCTTGTTAAGTTCGATTGGTTGGAAAGAAACAAATGACATCTATGAATGATAGAATCATATTCTGAGTGTATTGGGGAAATTGTGGACTGTGGTACGCTGTAAGTCATCTATAATTTGTTTGCAATCTGATTCTATGATGACTTGGGGGAGGTTTTGAGATACTATCCATTTAATGGCTTCTGACATAGCAAAAGATTCTGCTTCTCTTGCAATAGGGGACCCATACTGCCATCCTGTTTTGGCTGCAATAAAGGCTCCTTTATCATCTCTAATGCACATTCCGTAACCATAACTCTTAGAGGTAGTGAAAAGTGTTGTGTCAACGTTGCATGTTACTGTTCCTGCCCTAGGCTTTTGCCAGCGCACTGTATGCCTTACTGAATTTGATATAGGAGTTGATTTGGTGCAATGCTGCCGCCATTCATTAGAGTTGTTCTGGCAGTTGAAAGTGCAATATGAGGTAGTGAGATACGTGTGTTCCATACCTGATCATTTCTTCTTCTCCAAATACACCATAATACTAGTACTACCTCTGAGAATGATGAGTTGTTGAAAGTGCTTAGCATATCAAACATTATACCTGTTGCACTTTCTCCTGAATTAACACGATTCTGCACTTCAGGACCAACTGTGGAGAAGGCCCAAATTTCTTGAGATGCATGGCATGTGAAGAAAGCATGCTATTCATTTTCTTGATCCCTGTTGCAGTGAGGGCATATCATTGTGCATGGTACTCCTTTCTATTGAAGCTTTTCCCGAGTTGGAAGACACCCACGTAAAACTCTCCATAGAAATATTTTCATTTTCTAAGGAATTTTAAGCTGCCAGAGACGTTTCCATGGTCGTGGAATTCTTTGATGCGTATTGTCGATAAGGTTCTCCAGGTGATAGTATGCTGATTTTACAGAGTAAATGCCCTTCTTGTTTAGTGTCCAAGTGATTATATCAGGCTCATGCAAACTTAGCAATGGAATTTCCTGAATGTCTTGGGCGTCCTGCATTGTGAATAGGGTGTTAATTAATTTCGTCTTCGAAGCATGATCAATGAGGTCAGCTACTTTCATGTGGAGTGAACCTTTTGTAGGTTGAGATGTAACATAGGACCATTTTGTCTTCATAGCTGGGGATCGCACCAAGGGTTGATACTAAAGTCACTTCCAACGCATTTACACGGATTCCTTCTTTTGCCAATACTCGTGAAGCAAAGATGCTATGCCATACAAAGCTAGGATTATGTCCAAGAGTGGCTGCCAAGAAGTCCCCTTTGGGAAAATATTTGGCTTTGAAGACCCTAGTAACAATAGCATTTGTGTAGATAAGAAATTCCAACCCTACATCCCTAGCATGGCTAGGTTAAATCCGTAGAGGTTTCGAAAACCTAAACTGCCATATTCCTTATGTGCTGATAGATTTTCCCAACTCATCCAATGCATTCCTCTTCCATTGTTCCTGTCTGAACCCCACCAGAAAGAATTAAGCATACGCTGTATTTCATCACGTAGGTTTGAGGGAATTAGAAAGACACTCATGTAATATGATGGGATAGATTGTGCAACTGCTTTGATCAACGTTTCTTTTCCAGCTTTGGGTAGATGTCTTCCAATCCATGATTGTATTTTCTTCCATATTTTATCTTTCAAATTATTAAAAAGAGCTTTCTTTTTGCGTCCAAGCATTGATGGTAGGCCAAGAGCCCAAGATATTTGCCCATTTCAATGCATTATGTGACACCAAATATGTTATTTATACCAGTCCTTGTTTCAGGTAGGGTGTTCAAACTATAGTAGACTTCGGATTTTTGAAAATTGATGGCTTGTCCCGAAGCATTTTCGTACTGTTGGAGGATGAGCTTGAGGACATTACATTCTCGGTCTGTTGTTTTACAGAAAAGAAAAGAATCGTCTGCAAAAAGCAAGTGTGTCAATTGAGGTGCTCCTATACAAACCTTGCTTTCATGTAAGTCACCCCGAGCTTTTGTACTATGGAGTAGAGCTGATAAACCCTCAGCACAGATTATGAATAGATATGGAGATGTGGGTCTCTCTGTCAGAGACTTCGAGCTGGGTTTATAGACTCAGTCTCCTCCCCATTTAGTTGAACTATGTATTGAGTGCTCTCCATGCAAATCTTCATCCAATGATCCCAACAAGAGTGGAATCCCAACTTTAGCATTAAAGCTTGCAGGTAAGCCCAATTAACCCTATCAAATGCTTTACTAATGTCAATTTTTAGAGCAACCTCGCTTGCTTTACCTTGTTTCTTACATTTCATATGATGGATTGTTTCAATGGCGAGTAGGACATTGTCCAATATGGACCTATGCTCCACGAAAGCCGACTGCTCATTTGAAATATATTTGGCCATGAGGGGCTTCATTCTATTTGCCAATACTTTTGAAATGACTTTATAGATTACATTGCTTAGTGATATGAGTCGTAAGTCTTTCATTGACGTAGGGTTGTCCTTTTTTGGTATAAACGCAACATTAGTTTTAGTAAGTTGCGTGGGGAAGCTTCCTTGGTTTAGCCACTGAACGCCTGCCTGAAAAACTTCCGATCGAAGGAGATTCCAAAATCTTTTATAGAATCCAGGGTTAAGGCCATCTGGGCCTGGAGATTTATTGGAGTGCATCTTTGAATTCTTCAATGCAGAAAGGCTTATGTAACTCATCATTATCTTCCTCTGAAATTTTTGGCTTGATAAGATTTATGATATGTGAGTTATCACTAAATTGGGGTGAGAAAAGTTGTGTGAAATAGTTGTGAGCAATATTACACACGGCTATTGGATTCGAGGTAGAAGTGCCATCATCATCTGTTAATTTAGTTATCGTGTTCCTTTTTTGGCACGCACTAGCCATGGCATGAAAAAATTATGTCTCCATCCTTCAACCAGTAAATTTTTGCTCTTTGCTTCTAGAATGCATTCTCTTGTTCAATAAGTGAAGAGAGTTGGTTCTGCATATGTGTGTACATGTGAGCAGATTCAAGGTCCTGCTTATTTCTAAGCTCCATAAGTCTTCTTCTACATGCATCAATTGGAGCTTTGAATCTAGTACGAATTTGTTTACCCCACTCATCAATTTCATTTGAACATAGGTGCAAGTGTTGTTAAGATATCAGGGGACTACCATCTCTTCCAATTGTTCTCTACTAAGTCCTGAAGTCCAGGTTCAGATAACCAGGCATTTTCAAATCTAAATGCTTGTCTCTTGCACTGATTTAATTGGAGGAATAGTTTCAGGATTATTGGATGATGATCTAATCTGGCAGCAATGGTTGTGTGTAACTTGCAATGAGGGAAAAGATCAAGCCATGATTGAGATGTCATGGCTCTATCCAGACGTTCTTCCACTTGCATAGGAGTGCCTCTGTTGCAAACCCAGGTGAAATCATAGCCCTTAAGAGGAAGATCAATGAGCCCTACATCAACCATTGCAGAACGAAATCCGTTCAAGAGCTAGGTTGGGTGGTTATGTTGACCTCTCTTATTAGAGGATGATAAGAGGTCATTAAAATCTCCAAATATACACCATGGGAGAGAACTGTCTTGAGAGAGATAACATAAAAGGTTCCATGATTCCTTACGATGATTTCCATCAGAAAAACCATAAAAACCCATAAGCCTCCTAGGTAGATTATTAGGGTGCGTGATTTTAACATTGATGAAACTGTGAGAATAATTGATCAGATGAGAAGAATATGGGTGTTTCCAGATAAGAGCTATGCCTCCTCTCTTACCAACGCTATCAATAGCAAAAAAGGATCAATAGCTTCATCTTCTTGGGCGCTATTTGAGGAATCATGCATGGTTTGGTTATTACTGGTCGTTGCGCCATCATGGGTTCTTTTTTCAGGGATGATCATGGTAGGGATACTTGTAGTGTCTTCATTATCAGGTTGTTGAGTATTGCTAGGTTGAGGAGGTGGTATTGCTAGCAAGGATGGATTTTTTAAGATCTCCTTCATTAAATCATAATGTTTTTGTAGCCATTGATTCGCAGGACTTTCAATTGCTATATTTTGAATAGTAGTATTTGCTTTATTAGTTCTGTGATATGCTCCAAATCCCGTATATTGTGGGATTTCTGATCCTGAAGAATCTTCACATAACCATCGTGAGTTTGCAATGGTGTTTCGTGAATCTGCTCGAAGCTCTGATCCCTAGCTTCGTTTTCCGTCGTCATGAGGCATGGAAAACAACCTTTCACAATTGTCATCGAGATGGCCAAGAAGTCTATAGAAGAAGCAATATGGACCCAGACACTCATATTTGAATATGACCTCAATAGCCTCCCCTCCTTGCTTTTTGATTCTTTTAGACTTCTTGAGTGTGTGACGTACATCTATGAGTACTCGTAGTCTCATATAGGTTCTCCAGAATTGTTGAGTGTTCTTCACGTCGTAATCCAGGAATTCATCGATATGATTACCAAGATTTTGTCCTACAATCTGAGAATAGAAACCCATCGAAACATTGTCAATTTGAATCCAAAATGGGACCTTGAATAAAGGAATTTGACTTGGTATATCTCCATCCTTGATAATTCCCAGAATGAGTAGATATCTATTGAAAGACCATGGGCCAAGTTTCAAGATTCTTTGGATGTCAAGGGTGTGATAGAATTGGAAGAGAAAGAGACCAAGTTCGATCTCGCGTATAGACACCCCACATCGTGGTTGCCATACTTCGCCATTCTTTCCTTCATCATTGTTGTGCGTATTTTCCTCTCTGTCAAGAAGCATCCCACTAAACAGAGTGAAAACTTCGTGGGAGGTTTCTTGCTAGCATTATCTGGAATAATCATGTCATCGTCTAGGTCTATGGCCATGTTGTTGAGATTTAATTCCTCCATTCAGAAGCAACATTGGTTGCGAGCAGGGATGCAGTGCGTGATATCGAGATGGGAAGAAGACGCGGGTTTTGTGAAATTAGGGTTAGGAGCTTCTCATGCAGAGAGAATACATCTAATAGGGAGAGAATTCAAGTTGAAATTTTTTCTGGTTTCCACAGAACAATTTGTATTTTAATCATGAGCAATTACTCAATTGTTTGTAATAATTTAAATTATACATATTATCTTCTCATTTTTTTTGTGAGATCAATTTGTCTTTGAATGTTTGATTGAATGCAATATATGTGATTAAAAAAGCTTTTATGTGTAAAAAGAGTGTTAACATCAAACACTTTGTTATTGGTTAAAAATTATTGAAAATTAAGGTGTATAAAACATTCAAACTGGTCTAAAAAAAACCAAACTCTGAAAAAATATGAATTGAACAACTTTACGGAGATGGTTTGGTTAACTGAACCCTGTTCATAGTGATAAAGTGGTTCAGTTTCAGTGCAATTCTTTAGAAAAGCTGAACCATTCGTGGGTGTGAAAAGATAACTGAACCAACCAAAAAAATCCAAACCAAACCTATCCAAATCCTTTAAAAAAAATCCTAACCAAACCACTTTATAAGAATGGTTTGTTTCGAATCGGACTGTTTCTATAAAATGGTTTGGTTCATTTTATTTTTTGAAAAACATTAATCTTTTGCAAAGCCCTATTGAAAACTACAAATTCAAAAAAGAGACTCATTAAATAAGTGATACCTATTAAAATTTGTGATTTCCAATAAATTTCAGTCAACTGTAGAGTGTTTCAAAGAGTGTTTTAGAGTGTGTCACTTCCAATTCTCTTATTGAGGAATGCTTGCAACACTTGCAAGCAACACACTCTTGAGCATACTTTTTTTAACACACTTCATTATTGGTTCAAATTTATTGAAAACTACAAAATCAAGAGAGAAAAAAACTCATTAAATGACAAGTGAGACTTACCAAAATTTGTAACTTTCAAAAACTTTCAGTCTGTAGTAAAGTGTGTTGCTAACATTCTTCACTTCCTCAATAAAACTTGTATTATAACGTATGTGAGAAAGAAATTGGAATGTAAGATATTGGTATTAATTCATTTTTACATTTTACTATCTGATATGTTTGTAAAACTTAGAGTGCTAACCCTTATCTATACTATCATAATGTTAACTAAATGGGAAACAAATCATGAAATAAAGAAATACGATAACCAATTCGAAGAGATAACGAGGAAATAGGAAAAATAATCCTAAAGGATAATCTAAGATATGATCAAGATAATATTTGATATTTTCATATGTTCTAACACTCCCCTTCAAGTTAAGGCTTAGCTTACTAAGTTTTAAGCTTGTAACAAATAATCTCTATATAAAAACTAAACTGTAGAAGGGCAGTGCTAGGATGATTTTTGGGACTGCCACCAGGTCAGCTAATATTTTTAGGAAGGCCATGCTGCCAAATTGGGGCCAAGTTGATGTCTCTAATCTCACTGTAGTTGATTTAACCTAAGAGGAGAGCTTTGAGTAGAGGAGATCAAGGGTCAACTAGAGAAGAGAAAAACAATACCAAACAGCCCTAGAAAAGCCAGAACGAGGGTGCATGAGAACCAAAAATCAACAAATTAAGTGCAGATGTGATACCAGTGACCAAACATCAAAGAAGAAACACAACAGGAGAGAAGCTAATTTGACGAATTAATCATGAAAATAAAGTAGAGATCTGGAGCTGAGGGACTCAGCAGGGATTTTGAAACAGGTTATGGAGGATGATACCATTCTGAAATCATGGGATTTTAGGTAGAGGAGAGAATATAGACTGAATATAAGTTATTTACATTATCTCTATAAAATCTCAAATTGTTTTTGTGTCACTAAATTTAACTAACTCTCTTACAAAACATGGAATCCAATGGCTCTGAGCATATCTTTAGTGTTGTTCAAGTAGCATTATCTATTCACAGAATTTGTTTGGTCAAACTACTGTTTTTCTACTTTGCAAAACATTTTTGTAAGAAAAGCTTTCCCTAATGTTGAACTGTTTTAAACCTGATAATTCCAGCACATCCATGGGTTAGAGAAGGAGGGGAAGCATTGGAGATTCCTATTGATATATCTGTCCTGAACAACATGCGGCAGTTTGTGAAGTATAGTCGATTGAAACAGTTTGCACTGAGGGTAAGAAATTAATTCTAGCCTTTTTCATGTCAGGAGCCATGGAACTTGTTTGAGGTCCAGCTTTTTTGATACTTGATTACTGTTGGAATATATGGAAATATCATGTCATATCTTTTAGATTATCCTCTAGAGCTAGTTTCCCTATTTTTTCTTTATCTCTTGGGATTAGACGATTAGTTACCATATTTCTTTATCTTGTCATGATTTATTTCCCGGTTTCACTAAATATCTAGGATTATAATAATTAGTTTAATTAAGGCTAATGCTATAGGTTTTTCAACATGTGATTTGAACAATTACCCTGCAGGCATTGGCAAGCACACTTAATGAAGAAGAGCTGGCTGATCTAAAAGATCAATTTGACGCTATAGATGTGGACAAAAATGGTTCTATTAGCCTGGAAGAGATGAGACAGGTAGCTTTTAATTTACTGGCTTTGTTACTAACTTAAGTCTAAGAAAAAAGTGCGTGTATAGATTGTGTAAAAGTTTTTTTCACTGTTATCCAATCACGTATGTTAAGTTTGTTGACTTTTGATAATAATAATCATCCTAAAAATCATATCATAGCTGATTTCTAGTTAGTTGATAGTGTAAAATCTTTTATATTGACAGTGACAGTGCATCTTCATGAAACTAAATCTAAATACATTTATTTATTGGTATCTAAATACATCACTTATCTATTGGTGAGCAAATTATTCCCTTAAAATATTGTTTCACTACTTTAGCTAAAGGGGAGATTTTCTGCAGGCTCTTGCCAAAGATCTTCCTTGGAGGTTGAAAGAATCACGTGTGCTAGAGATATTGCAAGCGGTTAGTATGTTTGATCTTTTACAAGCAACACACATAGTTTTGTTTGCTGTTTCTCAGCCTTTGTTCTAGGTCTAAAATTTGTTATATAATACTCCTATGACAATTTATTGGTCCCCCAAAACCACTCTTTTCCACTAATGTTGCTTTGTCCTAATCTTTAGCTTGCAAAAATAGTTGATTCAATATTGTGTTTGCAGATAGACAGCAACACTGATGGGCTAATTCAATATTGTGTGTTTGCAGATAGACAGCAACACTGATGGGCTAGTGGATTTCCGTGAGTTTGTAGCAGCTACATTACATGTGCATCAATTGGAGGAAGACTCTGACAAGTGGCGGCACCTGTCACTGTCTGCTTTTGAGATATTTGACGTAGATAAAGATGGCTATATTACTCCAGAGGAACTTAGAATGGTTGGTCTCACATCTTTTGTCGAGCTGCTAACACAGTTATTATGAAAAAATTTCTTGAAGATTTGAAATAGTTCTCTTGCAGTTTACTTACCTATATTTGAATTCTTTTTAAGATTTACTTTTAGGTTGTAAGTGCCTAGCTAGAAGATGAAGTTAAAACCAATCAATGTACATAGTTGCTGCAGCTTATATTCCTTTTTTGCTTTTCAGCATACAGGCTTGAAAGGCTCCATTGATCCTTTGCTCGAGGAAGCTGATATTGACAAAGATGGGAAAATCAGCCTACCAGAGTTTCGTAAACTTCTAAGAACTGCAAGCATGGGTTCTCAAAAGATTTATACCGCATGTGGCTATGTGCGGAGGATATAGATTAGAGGTGCTTCAGAGACTGAGATAAGTTTGGGGATGCGAGAGTGGTGGAGTTCCTCTAAGTTATTATGTGATTGTGCTGAAGCTCTTAAGATTATTTTCTATTATGCAGATTTTAATAACCATCTGCGTTGATAATCTTTGAAACAAACTCCAGTTATTGATCGTGGTATCCCCTGCACGGGGTTTATGTCTACAATGTCACGAGGCTACTTCAAGATCTGTTTGGTAGAGTTTGTGTAGACCCTGCGTGGATTGGCTTCAGGTATTGCAGTTTCAGCAGTCTCATATATGTCGGGGTTTTCTTGGTTGTGCAATGCATGCAATGTGTAACTAAATGATTTTTTTTTTGCCACAGAAGAAAAAAATAAAACTAAATAAACATGAAATGAGATACGGGGATCAAATTCTTTTCTCACTATTTTTCCACCTCTTATTTTATTTCCCTGCAGAAAACGACTGCAGCCTGCTGTTCTTAGTAGATACTAATGAAACGATTGCATAAATTTGGGTTATAAAATCCGAATTCACACTTCTGTATCATCCGATATATGCATCATTTACGTTTGGAATTCGGGATTTCAAAACCCGAATTCTAAACGAGATTTTATAAAATTGATTTATTATAATTTAAATAATTTTTAAATATTTATTTTAGTATTTTGAATGATAAAATAAATGACATTGTTATCTCAATAAAAATAAGAATATTATATTTATATGTTAAAATGTATGTTTTGTCTATTTAACTTTATCATTAATATAAATTATATTTTTTTTTTAAAGAATGTAAGAATGATATTATCATTCACTTTATGTTAAATTGTGGATTGTTTACATAAATATAAAAACAAAATTAAATTTAATCAATTATACAATCTTAAAATTTATCTATCCAAATATACAAAAATATTGTTCATAATTTTTTTTTAAACAAGATTTCAAAACAGAAATCACAATGTTAATTATGTCATGCTATTTTAAATCAGTTTATAATTTGGGTATTTTAAATTTATTCAATTATACAACCCTAAAATGTATATATCCAAATACACAAAAATATTGTTTATAAATTTTTTTTCTAAATGATCTTCTTTGTATATTTATATACACAAATGACTTTTTCTGCCTATTATATACTAAAGTAGTCTAACGTTATTATTTAACTGTGAATTCGAGATTCCAAAACTCAAATTCACGGTGTGAATTATGTCAAGCATATTTTAAAATCAGTTTAGTACCCGGGTATCTTAAAACTCGAATTCTAATGATTTTTTAAAATTTTAATTTTATTCAAATTTTTAAATAGCTATTTTAATATTTTAATAGTAGAATAGAAATTATTTTTAATTTCAAAAAGAGTATTTTAATTGATATTTTGAATCATTAAAAATTTATATTTATATTTTTAAATATATACTTTGGTATTTTAATGATATTTTATTTTTTCATGGATTTGTATTTTGTCTCAATTTTTTATATTTTAATTAATTTTAACTTGTATAATTTGAAGATAAAATTAATTAATGATGATATAATTTATAACATAATTAATTTACATTGTAACAAAATATTAATATTAATTTTTTTATCCTTTTTTTTTACTTTTAATAATAAAATAATGTGTAAATACAACAATAAAGGTGGACATTATTAGAGTGGATTAGAGCTTCTCAAGGGTGAGGACATTTGTTTTTCGAATGTCCTGGGGTTTGATAAAGAGAACAACATTTAGGTTGTCCTCTTTCTCTTAGGTCCATCTTAGTGCAAATACGACTTGATTTTGGGCGACCTTTTGAACTTATTCACATGTCTGCATTGTAGCATATTTGTGGTATGTGATAGGTTGGCCTATAATCTTGGTGATGCATTTGGCCGAATGATTCTTTGTATGCGTTGGAGACATAATCCAACATGTATACGAGATGTATGTATGTTGTGTAATCAATTTATATGTGCTTACATGCAACAATTCTGTATGAACATAGCATATGCAGTTTCTAAAATTTTCCATAGTCGCACCATTATTGATCCAATCTTACAGCAAAATTTTCAATTTCCCTTCGACATTCTCATGCATTAGTCATTCCTCCACCACAAATTGTGTATTGCATCTGTCAAACTGTTTAATGTAGTGAGAGTTTTCCTTTTCTTGTTCTTTTTCAATGAATTATGATAGAGTTTTTGTATAAACTCTACAAGATGCCATCATTGCTTCCGCTTGCTTCCCCCTCTTGATAAAATATTCGTTACACTTTTCGTATGTAGAGTTTATTAATGCACATACCAGTAGATTTATTGATTTCTTCAATATTGAATTGATGGATTCAACAAGATTTGTAGTCATGTGTCACCATTGTTGTCCTCCATCCCATGCAAGTGTCCATTGTTGCTTGGGAATTTGATCAACCCAGTAGTTACAAGCTTATTCATTTACTGCCTTTAGAATGTAGTAGTGGTTGTTAAACTTGGGCTGTGTCACGACATACCCTGAAGAAAAACAAGTTGGAGTTTGTAAGAACATTGAACTATGTTAAAATTAAATGGTAGTTACTTAATTGTAGTACTAACCCATACGAACAACTTTTTTTTTTGTGTTGCATTCTTGAAATGTCTCATAAAATTTTGTGCGATATGTCGAATGCAAAACACATGCACGAAGTTGTTTGGTGTCCAACCACTCCCTAGTTGTGAGTATGCACTAATTATTGAACTATGCCTATCAGAAATAAGGCAAAGCCCATCTTGTGTCGTGACGTGCCTTTTTAGGTTCTTCAAGAAGAAGTACCAAGCATTTGTCATCTCCCCTTCAACAAGAGCAAAGGTTATCGGAAAGATTTGATTGTCCCCATCTTGTGCAACTACCACTAATAAAGCCCCTCTATACCTTCCATACAAAAAAGTTTTGTCAACTTGAACTATAAGCTTGCAGTATCTAAAGCCATCAATGCATTCTTTAAATGTCCAAAATAAACGACGGAATTTGACTGTCTAGAATGAGTTGTGCAATTTTATCATGCATTGGTAATGTTTGTTTTTCAAAAATTGTACTAGGAACAAATAATTTAAGGGCTTCAATCAGTCTAGGAAGATTGGTGTATGACTCTTCCCAATTTCTATACAATTTTTCAATAGCCATTTGTTTTGCCAACCACGTTTTTTTGTATGTGGTGGTGTAGCCATGATCCTCCCTTACTGACACATGAATAGTTATTGCATTTGAATCGGTGCGATCTGGCCTGTCAATTTTTTCGTTGTAATCTTAACTATTGCTTTTTTCTGTCACTAAAGACAAAGCTCTATAAGATTCTTAACATTTGGAAGTAGGCATTGCATTTGAATCAGTGTGATTTAGTTCGTCAATTTTGTCAGTGCAAAATTGATCGTTGCTTTTTTGTCACTAAAGATGAAACTCTATAAGATTTATGATATGTGAACAATGATTGCATTTGAATCGGTGCGATTTGGTTCATCGATTTTGTTAGTTTAATCTTAATCGTTGCTTTTTCTATCACTAAAGACTAAGCTTTGTAAGATTCTTGACTCGTGAATAGTTATTGCATTTGAATCGGTGTGATTTGGTCCATCAATTCTGTCGATGCCATATCGATCATTGCTTTTTCTATCACTAAAGATGAAGCTATATAAGATTCCTAACGCATGTGAATAGGTGTGATCTAGTCTGTCAATTTTTTTGGTGCAATCTTGGTTGTTGCTTCTTTTGTCACTAAAGATGAAGCTCTGTAAGATTGTTGACACATGAATGGTGATTGCATTTTAATTGGTGCGATCTGGTCCGTCAATTTTGTTAGTGAAATCTCGACCGTTGCTTTTTCTATCACTAAAGATGAAGCTTTGTAAGATTCTTGATGCGTGTGAACAGGGATTGCGTTTGAATCGGTGCAATCTAGTTCGTTGATTTTGTCGATGCAATCTAGTTCGTTGATTTTGTCGATGCAATCTTGACCATTGCTTTTTTTGTCACTAAAGATGAAGTATAAGATTCATGACGTGTGAATAGTGATTACATTTAAATCGGTGCAATCTGGTCTATCGATTTTATCGGTGTAATTTCAGCCATTTCTTTTTCTAACACTAAAGATAAAGCTTTGTAAGATTTCTGACACATGTGAACAAGGATTGCATTTGAATCAATGCGAGCTGGTACGTCAATTTTGTTGGTGCATTCTTGATCATTTCTTTTTCTGTCACTAAAGATAGCTCTATAAGATTCTTAACATGTGAACAATTATTGCATTTGAATCGATGCGATCTGGTCCATCAATTTTGTAAGTACAATCTTAATCGTTTCTTTTTCTATCACTAAAGGTGAAGCTTTGTAAGATTTCTGACACGTGTGAACAATTATTGCATTTCAATCGATGCAATCTGGTCTATCGATTTTGTTGGTGCAATCTTAACCATTATTTTTTTTGTCACTAAAGATGAAGCTCTATAAGATTCCTGATACGTGTGAACATGGATTGCATTTGAATCGATGCGATTTGGTCTGTCGATTTTGTCGATGCAATCTAGACCATTGTTTTTTTTTGTCACTAAAGATGAAGCTTTGTAAGATTCCTAACATGTGAATAGTTATTGCATTTGAATCGGTATGATTTGGTACATCAATTTTGTCAGTCCAATCTCGACTATTGCTTTTTATATCACTAAAGATGAAGATTTCAAACACATGTGAACAAGGATTGCATTTCAATCAATGCGATTTGATCCGTTGATTTTGCTGGTGCAATCTCAATCGTTGCTTTTTCTATCACTATAGATGAAGCTATATAATATTCCTAACGTGTTAACGAGGTAGAAGGTATGACAATTAGTGTATTTTCACAATTATCATTTTCTAAACATTTTAACCCACATTAATGAGATTATTTGTTTCAAAATACAAATTATAATCTATAAAATTGTCAAACTACATTAATTTCATTAATAGTCGTGTAGATAATTCGATTACAAGAACATCAATTTAAAAAAGTCAATAACTAGAAAATAAAGATAAATACTACTAAACCTCAACATACAACAATTTTGGAGTATTGATAATAATAAGACTCATGCTTTAGTCAAGAGAATGTAACAAATTATCCGACATAATTGACGATTGTGTATCAATATCTTCCAAAATGGCATATAACTTAACACATGTGAGGTAAGGGTTTTGGACAAATATCTTCAACATTGACTTTACATCTTTATCTTCAAGAAGTCTAAACATTGTATATCGGTATGATCCATTTTCAAATAATATTAGGCATTGATAATGGATCTATGTTACATTTTTATGACAATCTCTTGTTAACTTGTTTTCTATGGCTTGCCTCAACTTATTAAGCGTGATATTTCCATAAATTTGGATTTCTTTGGAGAATTTGGGTAATTCATTACAAATCTTGAGCCAAACTTAGTTTCTACAATCTCACCATCATGGTCTACAATTACAGTGATAATAGAAGAACTCATGGCTTTTGTTTGGTAGGTCTTAGGGAGGTGGATATCACGTTAGACTGATGGCTAAAACAAAGTTAGTGTGATGGGAAATGACATCCACAACATATATTTATATACAAGCCAAGGAGCCTATAATGCTACTACTCATAAGAGAACCTGTCAGAGCATCATTTTTTGGGTTTAGAGTTGTAGACCTCATAATGTGTATAAACAATAAATAAAATTGGTTGTGTTCAATAAGTGGTTTAGATTTAACTAAGAAAATGAACGAAACAGATGAACCAAATTTTTCTACAAATATCATAAGAAATTATAATTTTTACAACCATTATAGTTGGACACTTGTTATTTTCAAACTTCAACATTTTAATTTATGAATATTTATGTTAAGTTGACATTGTTAGCATGAACATTGCAACTTTCTATGGATGCAACATCAACATAGATTAGCTCACATATCGAATGCAGTATTAGTTGGTTTTAGAGTTATTCTTATTACTATTGAGTTACTTTTTTTTATTTCCACTGACATTGTCACAAACAATTGGTGATCAAATCATATTGTCATTTTATGCATTTTCCTCATCCATTAATAAAACCATTGTTAGAACAAGCGGGCATTAGTGAAGTTATAAAATTGAGGCATTTCAAAATTGACAACCATTTGATAATTGCTCTTGTAGAAAGATGGAGACCTGAAACACACACATTTCATCTTCTAGTGGGAGAATGCACAATGACCCTTCAAGATGTTGCTTTGTAACTTGGTCTTCACATTGACAAAAAACCAATTACTGGAGCAACATATTTTGATTGGGAAGATATATGTCATACATACCTTGATATTGTCCCCCTAAATGGGGAAGCACTAATTAGGAGCACATTGAAACTAAAGTGGTTACGCCAAAATATGATGCCTTTCCCTATAGAACAACCAGAAGAACAACCACATGCCCATTGTAGAGTATACATTTTAGGGCTTATTGATGGTGTTTTGATGCCTGATAAGACGGGAAATCATGTTCACTGAATGTATCTACCATTCTTAATTGATTTTGAATGTACCTGACAATATAGTTGGGGTTCAGCATGTTTGGCTACACTTTACAAGAAGATGTGTAGAGTTATGGGTGGGTGTGCTTCGTTGCTGCGTGTGCTTCGTTGCTGCATGGTATCAGATGCCTTTTATTGCACCAACTCTCAATCGAGAACCAATGTATCCATTTGTTATTAGGTAAGCAACATTTTCATCTATTTGAAACTTATATTAAATTTATACTAACACAAATAATATTTTGTTATATGGAGCGACAAAAGGCTACACTATAATAATACTCCCCGAGCTGATGTTATTGGGTATAAATCAAGAATTGATCACATGAATCTCGATCAGGTTGAAATTCTAGTTTAGTAGATACAATAATTATTATTTGATTCCAAAAACATTAACAATAACATTTTCCTTGTAGTTTCTTTGGATGTCTTACACAAATTATAATGCAATTATCCCACAAATTACATTTAAGGGGTCAAGTATCTAAACTTTGTGCACAACAATAATAAACTTCTCCATTGTAGAATGGCATCAAACAAATCGGCTCAAACTTCAATTTGGATTATGCCAACAAGTACTTAGTCCACCTAATAATCTTGATAAACTGCACAAAATTGACATGCATGGTGGTTCAGGTGAAAATTGGGCTGAAAAACATAGCAAATGGCTTGCCATATGGAATGAAAGACAAAATAACATTTTGGTTGGTCTACCTTTACAAAGTCCTCTACTGCATACTCATCAGTAAATGGAATGGTATCGTGCCAATTCAACTTTATTCCTATCAATTGAATAATTCTTGCAAGATCCATAAGTATCTACCAACAAACAACTTGGGCAAAGTTCACGTGTAACAAATAACATGCCAACAGAGCAACGCGGACGACAAAGGAGTGAGGTTGGACAAACCATTTCCCCTATGTTTGAAGTTATTAACAATGTGTTTCTACAACCACATAGACATTTTGTCGCATTCACTCCACAATAACGACAACCAGATTATTTTGTCAATCATCGACACCCTATAACATCCAGTTAAGAAGATTTCATTAAAAAAAATTGGTACTTCCCTCACAACACCTCAATCAACACACTCATACCTTCAAAATTTATACTCAACCACCATCCCACCATTTCAACCAATAAAGGGTAGCAGTTCATCCTCACCGTATGTTAACAATTTTAATCCACCAAGTTTCAATTTACATATTGATAATCAAGACCACCAAATTGAGCAAAATCATGATGGTTGCAAAGATGAAGAACTGAGATTACAACAACATCATCAATTAAGATGTAACCCAACACGAATTAGGAGGCCACGTTAATATGGAATGAGACATCATTATGAGAACTAAACATGCATGATAAATTATGTCACCACAATGTTAAATATTAATATTATAAAGTACTTTGCAATTTCTATAAAACATTAATTTTAGTTTTCATGTTTTACCCTAATTAAAGATTGGGTAGTGTGTGGTTTTCTCTCTAATGTTTTAGACTCTCCAATGTTTAAAAAAGGTGAAAAATAAAATGCATTGATGACATTAATTGAAAAACATTAAATTAAATAAAAACATACAACATAAATATAAATTACAACTATTATATTGATGTTCTTCCTTGGTTAGGATATTTATTTTTTTATATGGCTTGAAATGAAAAACGAACATCTTTTATGATGACAATTTTTCCCTAAGATCTATTTTAGTATGTATCCTCAAGGAGCGTGAACAACCTTTTGGAGCTTTTGGTCCGACACGATGTCATCAATTAGGCATAAGGACAAACATGCGCATAGATGTGAAGTATAACATGAAACACATAGAACGGGGGGTTAAATATGTGTGTATGAGTACGAAGGAATTTTAAAATCATTTTTGCAATAGTAATGTTCTTCGTCGAATGCACTTTTAAATACCAAACGGTTATGCAAAATTCGCTTAACACAAGGTCACTGCGTCTGAATGATTTATCGACTGCTGAAAGAAAATGCTTCCTATAACAATAATGATTAAGGTTCTTGCATTTTCCTTTTCAAGATAGTTTCATTTAAAGATAGGAAATAGATAAAACTTTTCAGTTTAATATATTTGCTAACCAAAATTTGTGTCTTCGTCTGAAAAACGGTTTCAATGAAGAATAAACAGTAGATGAAGTTTCAACATGATTTATCAATTAGGAAGAGTTTGTGTCTGAAATATGAATAAAACAATGTAAATAGTTTTATACTGGTTCACTCAACGGAGCTACATCCAGTCTCCTTCAACTGAAGGGTTCCACTAAATATGCAATTAAGGACAAGTATTATTCACCACTTCTGACCCGTTGACTTCACTCATTAACGCTAGTATCTTCTTATCAGCCTCTTCAGGCTAGCATTGAGTATTATGGACCACCCAGGTCAGAACCACTCTTGGTCCAAGTATTCTCGACCTCTCCAGGCCTCGAGTATTCTATACCTTCCCGGTCACAGCCACTGCTGGTCACAAGTATTCTCAACCACTCCTTGTTGGCTAGCTTCACTCACCAGCTCTAGTATTCTTAAACCACTTCTGGTTCCCCAAGTATTCTCAACCACTCTTGACTCATTAGCTTCACTCACCAATGCTAGTATCTTCTTATCAGTCATTTCTGGCTAGCAGTGAGTATTCTCGACCACCTCCTGGCCCGCCAGCTTCATTCACCGGTGCTAGTATTCTCTTATCAGCCACTTATGGATAGCAGTGAGTATTATGGACCGTTCAGGTTAGAACCACTCCTAGTCCAAGTATTCTCGACCACTCCTGGCCCGCCAACTTCACTCACCAGTGCTAGTATTCTTTAATCAGTCTCTTCAGGCTCGTAGTGAGTATTCTTTGACAAGCCCCTCTGGGCTTTACAAGTATTCTTTTCCTAGCCTCTTCAGGCTTTACAATTTTGGTTAGACAGGTTTGGCTTGAGTGTATGGTTTACTCTCATAGAGAGGATACATAGATTTCTACACTCACTAAGGTTTTGTTCCTAAGATGTACACATTTGGAACTCCTTAGTTTACAGAGAGAATTACATTAAGGTGTACATTTGACTCTACAAGCTTTGTCTTTGATTTCATTACTTCATGGGCTGGATATCATTCTTTTTCTCGCTTGAACCATTCCGGGCCAAACAGCCAACCTTTTAAGGTTTGATGTTGAGACCTATATATAGTCTTGTGAAATATGCCTATTGCAAGTGTCCGTTGAAGCAGATATATTCGTTCACGACTAGTTTGATCTTCTCATTTAATGCTTAGATTCTTGCATTAATTGTTGCTTCTTGTGATAGACCTTGCATGAAGTATTCTTTGTCTTGGTAGCAACAGTGTCTAAGTTTAGTAGAGACCTAGGAACCTTTTTGTCCTTTTCTAGTCTCATAGCTGTGGAATTTTGTCCTTGTCTAAAAAAATAATGTACTTTTTCTAACACATGCATGCTTTTAGTTCTGCGCTTGATTTTTTCCTTTCTTCTTTTCTTCTCACAATTTTGATGACTTCGTGTGTTCTTTGAAGGTTGATTTCTCAGGTGGTTGCGTGATAACTTTTGTCTGGTCTGGTAGTCTATGTGTAGCTCAGGCCTTGACCTTTTTCTAAGCATTTGTCATTAACGCATTGACTTTTCCTTTCGTCTTGTCAACTTATATATGTTCAGACTTTCAAATTATCTTTGACCAACCTTCGTTTGAGTCTTTATGTTTTGCTTTAGGTTGTGCTTGTTGGATGCTTGAGTTACCCTTTCGTCTGTCGTCTTGTATCGTTTGATGCACATGTTTGTTCTTCATTTTTCTTGTTCTTATATTTTTCTGAAATACTAACACACTTGTTAGAGATAACAACATGTATTATATTTGTCTCACTCAAAACCTTGTTGGAAGTTTCTTCATCTGACTTAACAATCTCCCCTTTTTTGATGATGACAAATATAATTAATCAAAATTTTGTTTTAGATAAAACTTGAAAATTTGAGGCATATAAACTTGAAGTGCTTTATTTTAGTTATAACCCTGTTTATTTATGAGACGTAACTCTCCCCCTGAATATATGCTCTCCCCCTGACTAGATTGCTCATTACTTTACTTCTAGTTTAATATGTTTGATTTAATCATTTTCTCAGCAGTTCGTATATGGTTTGATTAATGCGTTTCTATTTCTCCCCCTTTGTAATCATAAAAAAAAGTGTAGAATATAAGAAACAGATATAGGTAGAAATAAGGAAACAATAGGAAGGCATACTGAATGTATATAAAAAAATGTTCATCAGAGAAGACAATACAAATAATTTCGTTTTCTCTAAGAAAAATACACCCTATTCTATTCTCTCCATCCTGATCATCAAGATGAAGGTGGATCCTTGGGTAGCTTGGATGCAATCAGATTAAACAAGTTGTCAAACTTATTTTCCAGGTCTATTTGGAACCTATTGAACTCCTCAACTGAGACGTATTGTTGTGCTGGTTCAAAAGCAGGTGGAAGTACCTCCAGAGGAGCAAACATAGAGATTGGTTCAGTAGAGATAGGCTCAGATGTTTGTGATCCAGATTGTGCAACTTCGGAGGGAGCACCCCAAGGCATAGGCATACCTAGTTTTCAAGGTGGAATGTCTTTGCACCATTTATACTCTACCTTATGCCATGTGTCTGTGACCTCCTTCCACTCATCTTTGTATAGGTCGAGATTGAAAAGAGAGGAGTGGATGAAGTATCTCTTGCTAAGAGCATCAAGATCAGGCCCACGTCGTCTATGAAGAAAGGTAGCAGATGTGTCGCTGAAGTGCATTACTTTGAATGGGGTCATCCAGCGATACCCACGCAACATGATAATCTTGGCCTTTTCTTCGTCTGAAAGACTAGAAGAACTAGATTCCTAACTGCATTTGTGCATGAAGTTCTGATAAAACTTCTCAGCATCATATTCAGTGTAGTTCAGTGCTTTGGCAGGATCTTGTTGCCATTTCAAGCTTACTCCTTTATAGTGGCAAACTTCAACCTTTGATGGTCTGCGCATTGGTCCCAGATGTAGGGCATGTTCTTTCATCTTATTTTGATCAATTGGAGGAAGTCGAGGGCATATTCGGTCATGATAGACATAAATTTGGGCTTTTGCTGGAGTGTATAGAGAGGGAGGTATGTACAATTGTAAAGGTGTATCTATACATAAGCGCAGATGACCTATTGCTACTCGGTTCGACGCTGAGAGTGAGCGATAGTGACCTATATGTACAGGGAGGAATTGAGTCAGAGAATTGAATAACTCTACCTTTGGTAGAGGGGATGGAGGCTTATTTGGTCAGCTAGAGGATGATGGTTGTTGATGGAGAGGACAGATGATTTGAGGAGTTCCTTGTGGTGGAGTCTAGGCAGATTTGGATTTAATTACCCCTCTTGGGTAGATTTTCCTTTTAAAGGTAAGTGGAGGAAGGGCAATTATGGTACCTGGTGGAAGAGCTAGATAGGCCTCAGACAGAGAGAAGGGTACGTCTAGGCAATAAGGTGTGCACTTGTACACCCCTTCCTCATATTCATACACTGGCACAGGTAGAACATGTTGGCCAAGTGGAATGAAATTTTCAACTGTTTGATCGTGTGGTTCAGTGATAGTAAGTACAAGGAAGTGCTTCAACAGAGAACACACAGACGGAGGATGTCTGGGCTGATCTTTTGTTGCCTGTGAAGAGGACGGAGAAGATGGAGGAGATTCTTGTTTAAGTCCAAATGTGGGTGGACGAACAAGAATGGAAAATGGAGTTGGAGGAGGCTATTGGCTTGTTGGGCAGGATGGCTTCATACTTATGAGTGTTTCCTCGCGAGTCGCGTAGAGGATTCCTTGAAGCATCCAGTATGGTTGAGCCTTCCTCAAGCCAAGAGTACACTGGTCTATAGTACCCCAGAGCGTGTGTGGTGGGCTTCTACAAGATGTAGCGCCCAGGCTAGTTGATGGGATAGCGTCTACAAAGACACTAATCGTCCTGTCAATAATGTTGGAACATGGCTTTGATCTCAGACCAATCCTATTTCTTTTCCTAATGTCCTTATCAGTGGTGAGATGGTCAGTTTTGAGCAATTCTGTTTTTCCATCAGGGATAGTTGTTCCAGGGAAGATAATGGAGTATACGTTTATCCCTGGATCTATTCCTTCTGGTATTAGTGAGGTTGTTGGTTCCTTGAGAGAAAATTATGGAAAGGAAGAAGGCCTTGGGGGCATGATCCTGAGATCGTTCTTGATACCAATCTTCCTTTTTCTCATAGCCAAGGTATTTGCACAAACAACCTATAAGGAGACATTAGGTAGGATTCATAATCATTTGGTTTATCAGTCAATCCTAATCAGACATAGTTTATAGGAGTTCAAAGGAAGGGAAGATAGAGAAATGTCACTTACGAAAGAGGAATGTCTAGTGACGAGAGGAGAGGGAACATTTTCAGGTATTTTCGTCTAAGTTGAAGTAGTGAGAACTTCAAACACAGGTTTAGCCACCATTTTTTATCCAAGCTTTATAGTCCTTTTCTTTGTGGATTGAGGTGGTGCAGGAGGAGGTAGCAAGGCTTTTCTTTTTACAGCCTTTTCGATGGGTTGGTTGTCCTCATCATCAGACGTGGATTCTTCCTCTAATTGAAGAACCATTTTTCGTCTAGTTGTCACTGCTACAACAGCCAGAGGTTCTATCTTCATGGGAGATGTAGATGATTGATTCTTCCTTGTTGAACGCGTCGCACGATGCCCTTCTCTAATTTCCTTCTTTATTTCTATTGCTTCGGTGAGATTAGGAATGGTGTAGTTTACAGGCATTTTCTCCATATTAGCATTTCCGAAGAAAATAGGCTGTAGCCATTTGTTTGATCCCATATCCATGATCTTCTGCTTCTCTTCCTTGTTTTTGAGCAAGTGGAACGTGTGATAAACGTTTTGATCATAGAGAATTTTATTCAAAAGCATGGTATGAACTATGAAGTTCTTGCAGTCTTTTAAACACCTTTTCCAATGCTAAAATAGTGTTTAAGGTAGGTCAAAGGCAGTTTCTGTCATCATATGGAATAAACAGAATTTGTGCATATCCGATATGTTGTCTTTGCCACCTATCTTGTGGAGGATTGATTTATTCAAAATTTGTTGATAAATCTTGGCCTTGTTATCAAGCTTGTTGTAAACTATTGGTCCTTTTTCACCTTCTTTATGAAGAGCTTTGGCAATTTTTGTCAGCCCACCAGCATCGAAAATCCACTTTTCCCAGTAGATGTTTCTAGCTTTCTCGCATCCAATGGCTTGAGCAATGGTGGAGGGGAATACCTTGACCTTTACCCCGAGTACCTCTCCTTTAAAGGATCCTTGATGGATCGTTAGGGATTCGTAAAACATCTTTATTAGACCAAGGTAGACTACTTCCTTAATGTTGAAATACCCAAGGATTCCGCAGTTGGCCAGATCCTCAGAGATAGGTATACCCCATCCCTGCATTTTGTTAATGTCAAAGCGATGCTCTAAGTGCATAACTAGCTTTTCCTCTGTAGAGAAGGTATGAGCGCAGTCAATAGCTTCATGCATTTTTGCGGGAATATCCATCTTGGCGATGTTTTCAGTTTGTGCGGCCATTTTAGTTGAAGAAAAGAGTTTCTGAGATGAGAGATTAGGGTTTAGAGTTCTTGTAATAGAGATGAAGAGTTTTAGGTTTCAAAGATATAAGGCGTGAGAAGTACATTTTTCAAATACGAGGGAAGATATAAGATTTTGAAACAAAAAGATATTCTCTATTTTTATTTCCTTATGATTCACATGACGTGGCGCCCTTTAGCCTTCCTCGTGTAAAATCACATATGACACGCATTAATATTAGGAAGGGAATTTGCCTTTTCAAGAGGCGATCCCTAACGATGGTTTTGTCGTTTATTTACTTAATCGTTTTATTCTTTTAAAAACGGAGAATGTTTGTCTCTGGCTGTTCTTAAGAGGGTCCATATTTAATAATAAGGATCATTAAATAGGGGTATATCAGACAAAAATTTTAGACGCAAGAGAGATTCCCTAGATGCTTCATTACACGAAGCTTTCCAAACACAAT
The DNA here is from genome assembly GCF_000230855.2 of Cajanus cajan. Classification (NCBI taxonomy): domain Eukaryota; kingdom Viridiplantae; phylum Streptophyta; class Magnoliopsida; order Fabales; family Fabaceae; genus Cajanus; species Cajanus cajan. The sequence goes on from NC_138521.1 coordinate 28,001,227, forward strand.
AATTTCCTTACTGCACTCTAAGGTGTGTTCAAACGTAGTGACTTGCCACGTTGGTTGTCCCATTGTGTTCCAGACGAACCTGGATGACAAACATATATATGTATAACATCCTAGCCCATGAGATATGATCTATTCTTATAACATAAGCAACATGTGTTAATGAGGTGAATAATTTGATACCAGGTTTTCCTGTGCAGGTTGTTCGTCTTCCTTGCTCTTTAGTTTCCATTCGTCCTTTATTCTTCCATGGATCATTGTGTTCCCCCGCATTGTTAGATGCTCAACCCAAGGGGCCAAGCTCTGATACCAAATGTAGTATTGTAACATGAAACACATACAAGGGGGGTTGAATATGTGTGTATGAGTACGAAAGAATTTTAAAATCTTTTTCGCAAGAGTAATGTTCTTCGTCCAATGCCCTTTTAAATACTAAACGGTTATGCAAAGTTCTCTTAACACAAGGTCACTGCGTCTGAACGATTTATCGACTGCTGAACGAAAATGCTTCATATAACAATAATGATTAAGGTTCTTGCATTTTCCTTTTCAAGATAGTTTCATTTAAAGATATGCAGTAGATAAACTTTTCAGTGTAATATATTTGCTAACCAAAATTTGCATCTTCGTCTGAAAAATGGTTTCAATGAAGAATAGATAGTAGATGAAGTTTTCAACATGATTTATCAATTAGGAAGAGTTTATGTCTGAAATATGAATAAAACAATGCAAATAGTTTTATATTGGTTCGCTCAATTGAGCTACGTCCAGTATCCTTCAATTGAAGGGTTCCACAAAATATGCAATTAAGTACAAGTATTATTCACCACTTCTGGCCCGTTGACTTCACTCATCAATGCTAGTATCTTCTTATCAACCTCTTCAGGATAGCATTGAGTATTATGGACCACCCAGGTCAGAACCACTCTTGGTCCAAGTATTCTCGACCTCTTCAGGCCTCGAGTATTCTAGACCTTCCCGATCACGGCCACTCCTGGTCACGAGTATTCTCAACCACTCCTGGTTGGCTAGCTTCACTCACTAGCTCTAGTATTCTTAAACTACTTCTGGTTCCCCAAGTATTCTCGACCACTCCTGACCTGTTAGCTACACTCACCAATGCTAGTATCTTCTTATCAGCCATTTATGGCTAGCAGTGAGTATTCTCGACCACCTCCTGGCCCGCCAGCTTCACTCATCAGTGCTAGTATTCTCTTATCAACAACTTCTGGCTAGCAATGAGTATTATGGAGCGTCCAAGTCAGAACTACTCCTGGTCTAAGTATTCTCGACCACTCCTGGCCCGCCAGCTTCACTCACCAGTGCTAGTATTCTTTAATCAGCCTCTTCAAGCTTGTAGTGAGTATTCTTTGACAAGCCCCACTAGGCTTTACAAGTATTCTTTCCCTAGCCTCTTCAGGCTTTACAATGTTGGTTAGACAAGTTTGGTTTGAGTGTATGGTTTACTCTCATAGAGAGGATACATAGATTTCTACACTCACTAAGGTTTTCTTCTTAAGATGTTCACATTTGGAACTCCTTAATTTATAGAGAGAATTACACTAAGGTACATTTGACTCTACAAGCTCTGTCTTTGATTTCCTTGCTTCATGGGCTAAATATCATTCTTTTTCTCACTTGAACCATTTCGGGCCAAACAGCCAACCTTTTAAGGTTTGATGTTAAGACCTATATATAGTCTTGTGAAATCTGCCCGTTGCAAGTGTCCGTTGAAGCAGATATATTTGTTCACGACTAGTTTGATCTTATCATTTAATGCTTAGATTTTTGCATTAAATGTTGCTTCTTGTGATAGACCTTGTGTGAAGTATTCTTTGTCTTGGTGGCAGCAGTGTCTAAGTTTAGTAGAGACCTAGGAACTTTTTTGTCCTTTTCTGGTCTCATAGCTGTGGAATTTTGTCCTTGTCTAAAAAATTAATGTACTTTTTCTAACACATGCATGCTTTTAGTTCTGCGCTTGATTTTTTCCTTTATTCTTTTCTTCTCACAATTTCGATGACTTTGTGATAGAGGACCATCCTTGAGACATCATATAGGGCCTATCACAAGGTCCATGGCTAGGAGAGTAGAGGAAGATGAAGAACACACCACACCAAAAGCCATGATCATCATGTGTGTGGATTTTGGGCCCTCTCCTTAGCTTGTTGCTTTCCTTTCCTATTTTGCCCTTGTATTTTGGGGTACATTAGCTATTAGGATTTTATTGTGTAGTTTTATTTAGCCTTTGTATTATGGGGAAAAATGATGGAATAACACTAAGGCCAAGAAGACCAAGAGGTGATATATTGAAGGAACCAAGAGGAATGGGTTAGTGTTGAAAAACCATAGGAGGAGTAAGCCTACTTTTGGGCCTTAGCACCTAAGTTTTTATAGCATTTATTTTTATTCATATTTTTGCCCTTGTCTTTAATTTCCTATTTTACCCTTGTATTTTGGGGTATCTTAGTCATAGGATTTATTTTTTTTTGTATTTCCCATTTTACCCTTGTATTATGGGGTGTTTTAGATCATAGGTTTTTAATTTTGGGCTAAGGTATTTAATTAGGGAGCTAGACACATTTTTGGTGGTGTTTGGACCTATTTTTGGACATAGAAAGGCTTAGGCCCAAGTGGAGGGCAAATGTTGCATGATCTTATCATGCACCTAGATGTAGCCTAACTAAACCCAAAGATTCCATCCTTGGCCACCAAGTTGCATCTAGGGTTAATTTGGGTTTCATTTGGTGTGCATTTGGCACCCTAAATGCAACCCTAGATGCCTCCCACTCCTATAAATACCCTAGGCACCACACCTTGTAAATACTTTGGATATTGAATATAAAGAGAGCCTTTTGTGCCTTTATATCTTTTTTTAGTCACCCTTGGCTAATTCGGCCACCTCCCTCCCATCTCCACCTTGAGAGAAACAACCCTAGAAGTGGCCTTCATCATCATGAAGTGAGCCAACCCTAGAGTACCCTTCTCAAGCATTTCCTCAAACACCTTCTAACTAACCTCCATTTTCGTCCATTCCATCATCATCCACCCTAAAACCTTGTGCCACCTTTGAAGAACTTGATCCTTGGAGAAGGCGTCCTATTCTTTGTTGATCATCTCAAGTTCATGCAAGCTAGGATGCCATCATGTGGTATCTAGAGCCTATGTTCTTCAAGGGTAACTTCTTATTTTCCTTTTGTATTTCCGGTCATGTTCATGAGTCTTCTTTCTTGTCTCTAAAGTTGTGCTAAAGTGGGTCATCATCTTTCTATACTTTCATGATCCATATTTCTTCTTTGATGTGTTGATTCATGCCATACTCATTCTTGTGAATCATCTTGGTGTTATAGCCTTCTTTGCTTAAGTTCTTACCATTTTTCTTTTAAGTTTGAGTTGCTGGAAATTTTCGGCTGCATGATAAATATTAATGAAATGATGATTTTTATTTTGTAATCCATCCGGTTTTGTCATAAACTTGTCTCTTTTGAACCCACCTTGAAAAAAATTCCAAGTATTCATGCTTAAACCTTGAAAAGATAAAAAAAATGACATGCATGCCACTTGTTTGATGTAATGGCCGTGAGTCTATAGTGTGCTTTAGAGAGTCAATCATGCATGCTAATTAGTTCTAGCATGTTCTAGATCACTTAAAATATCATGTGTGATTAATTCCTTTACACATACTTGCTTCAAATTTGCGGCCAATTTTTTGTGTATTCCTTGGTGAACTTGTATGCCTACATGATGTTTGATAATTTGAGTGTGAAATTGATTTCAATATGCCTATCTTTGCTGCTGGACGTGGGCTATTAAAAACTTAAGAAAAACACTCAAATTTTGTCTCGTTGAGCTAGTGTAAGTTGCAAAAAGAATACTCCAAAAAGTTGCTAACAAAACCACCAAAAACAAGTGTAAAACCCAAGCAAAGGAATAGTATAAAATTCAAAAAAAAAAAAGAGAAAAGTGGCTGGACTTTGAACAAAAAAACAACCAAGACTTGGACAAGCCCAAAAAGAACAAAGAAACCAAAAACAAGAAAAAGGGAACCTTTGCTAGACTTGTGGAGTTTTGGACCAACTTTCATACCATAGCACTTAGAGTTAATTCTTGGACCATTGGACAATACTTAATGGCCGAATGAGACAATAAATCAAACATGTTAAGTGCATAATTTTTTCTTTTAAGCCTACTTGCTAAATTTTATTCTAGTGCCATTCTAGAAATTACTCTTTTGTGTGCTTTCCTTTTATTAATGTGCCTTAATTTCAGTTTTGAGTCTTCTTTCTACTCTTAAGTTTGTCTCATAAATTCCATATTGAGTTTAGCCTTTTCTTAATTGTGCCTTTTTAGTTTTTCTTTCTTGGCCTCTTGTACTCTTGGGTTGTGTTTTCTTCTTGATCTAGGTGGGGAAAACTTCTAAAACACTACACACTTTCTTGGTGGATTGAGTGGAGGGGTTGTCCGATTGGAGCTCAAGGAACTTTGGAGGATCACACCAATTCAAAGAGTGCAAACACCATTTCAAGACTAACATTGCGTGTTCATTGTGAAGGGGTGGAGAATTGAAGACTTGGAGACTTCCTTTTTTTTCTACTTATTTCTTTCTTGTTAAATTTCGGCCTCTTGTGTTTTTGGCCTTGGTTTCATTCATTTTTGGTTTGTAATTGGCCATTTTTAAACCTCTTCATTTTGGTTTAGTTTCGTGTAGTTGAAGGTGATTTGAAAACCTTCACCTAGGACTTCAACTAGTATATGTTTTAAGTGTTTTTCTTTTGCATGTTTTAAAGCTTTTAATAGTATAATTGCTTAGGATTTTATCTTTGTCTCCAATTCCGTTTAGAAGGCTTACTTTTGCCTACTAGGGTATCGTGCACACACACACACACACTTAACTTTATGCAAAAAAAATGTTTTGTGAGAAAAGTGTGAAAAGGCTTAGTGATTCTTACTTGAAAAGGCTTGGTTTTTTAAGTGATTCCTTGTAGTCCACCTCCCTTGATAGTTCACTTTGTACACTTAGGCCTTTTCATACCAATCTTGCACCTAGAAAACCTTTTGTGAAAACCTTTTTATCACTCACTCTTTGTGAAAACCTTTTTACCAACCTTTTGAAAACAAATTTGTGAAAACCTTTTCTTGATCAAAGATGAGTGGTCATTCTAGTGTACATGGTCAAAATTCTTGTAGTACTAGGTCTAGTGTTAGGGATGAACTTAGGGAATTGAAAGAGTACCTAAGAAAAAAAGAAGAGAAAAACATAAAAAGAGAGGAAGAAATTAGAAAAAGGGAAAAAGAAAATGCAAGGAATAATGAGGAAATAAAACAACTACTTGAAAAATTAGTTGAGGGGAGAGAAACTAGTGGATCCAAACCTAGGATTGTTCCAACTAGATCTCAAAAAGGCAAAGAAGTTAGAGTTCCTAGGAGTATGCATGAGGAAGAAAATACAACAAGAGAGCAGGAACATAGAAGGAAAGAAAAAGAAAAGAAAATAGAAAAGAGAGAAAAAATAAAGAAAAGAATAGAGAAGGTTAAAGAGTGGTTAGAAAATGGAAAACAAACAATACTTTTAGAGAAGAGTAAGGAGGATAATGTTTCTTCCAAAGGGCTTATGCTTAAAGAAAGTCATTTTACTATTGAAAATGATTTAAAAAAGACTTTCTTCATTCATCAAGACCTTAACTCTTTCTCTCACATTGCCACTAGTCATGAAGTGGAGATTAAAAAACAAATCCTTTTTAAAGAAAAAGAATCTCAACTTCAAGATTTAGTGAAGAAGAAGTGGACTTCACTTAGTCCCACTTCTTGTGCTACTTCCTTCATGGTGCCCAAGGAAGATAAGCCTTCTTTCTTTAAGACTCTTTCTACTTTAGTTGTATTCATCAAGCACCCAACTTTTGATTTGTATGATTTGTTGGGTACATCTAATGGTGTCCTATTTTCTATTTTTGATCTTGAGGGAAGTTCAAATTTATTTGAACTTAACTTGGTTACTTCCCTACAAGACAAACTTAGATTATATGAGTTTTCTAGACTCCTCTTAACACCTTTTTCTCATATGTATCTAACAAATTATGCAATACAAAGTTGTTTAGGTAATTGTTTAGTTAAGTTTTCTTTATTTTCTAGTACATACCTAGGTCACTACATTGGGTACCTCCAACAAGATATTTTAGTTTTTAGGACTAATGCATTAGTGTGCTATAGTTTTAGTCTTTTTACCTTTTTAGGTTTTGGTTATACATCTAGACTTCACCATGGGGAGGATCCTATCTTTCGCATTGAGTCTAGTCCTTTTAGTTTAAACAATCTTTTTAGCATTTTTAGTGGAACTCCTCTTAGGATACACTTTCCATTTCTATCATATACTATCACCTTTAATGCTTATTTTTATGTTTTTGTTGGTCATGAGGACCACCATGAAGAACCTCTTGATTTGAGGTCAAATCCTTTTCAAGAGGGAGGGAATGATGGAATAACACTAAGGCCAAGAAGACCAAGAGGTGATATATTGAAGGAACCAAGAGGAATGAGTTAGTGTTGAAAAACCATAGGAGGAGTAAGCCTACTTTTGGGCCTTAGCACCTAAGTTTTTATAGCATTTATTTTTATTCATATTTTTGCCCTTGTCTTTAATTTCCTATTTTACCCTTGTATTTTGGGGTATCTTAGTCATAGTGTCGCCACCGGCCCGAAACGGGCTTTCGGCATTCGCGAAGGATGGTTGGACTCGTTTATTTGTTTAAAAATGTGGATTGCTAGAATGACTTATTCTCAAACTGAGACCTCGTCAAACGAGCAATTTTATTAAAAGGCTCACCAATCCATATTAATCCCAAGCGGGACCCTCCATGGATTAGTGGTTTTCGCAAAAGGAGGGTTCGTGGAGTCGCCACCAATGTTTTACTCAAAACATTGGAAAAAGGGATAAGGCAATTGATTTAAAAATCAACTTTGGCCACTACAACCAGAGTTGGGTAAGGGAGTCGGTTACGCGTGGGGAAGGTGTTAGCACCCCACGGCGCCCCTTTCGGGTTCCCTATGACAGATTATTTTTAAAATAATAGTATAAAATTACTAAATTACCCCTATTTATTCTAAGCAATTATAAATTGACTATCTACATGATGACAGTTTAAATATGCACACAGAAAGCAGTAAAAGGAAGGATTGAAAGGAAACCTCTTGAAGCGTGCTTTTATATATAGCAAAGAACTGGGAAGCGTTTTGGCGTTCCCTCGCTCTACAAGCCCGCTCCTCGCTCTCCTAGAACAAAATTTTAACTAAGGGAATCAAAAGATTTCCCCTCGACTAAGTTCGATCCTCAAGCAAAATGGCTCGGGGCTCAAGAACTTCGTCGGATCGACTCCCAGAGAGATTTCTAGGGCAGAACACTGCTCAAAAACCCCAGAATACTCAAGGAGGGAGTCAAAACTGAGTGAAAAAGTGTGGAATGACGTCCAATTGACGTCATATTTATAGGGAATAGGCGCAGTACGGCCTACAGGGCCAATACGGCCGTATTGAAATTTTTGAACTTCAATACGGTCGTATTGGAGTTCAATACGGTCGTATTGAAAGTCAGAAATTTCAATACGCCCGTATTGAGTTCGCGGCGGTCGTATTGAAGTGTCAATACGGTCGTACTGACTTCAGTACGGCCGTATTGAAGCTTCAATACGGCCGTATTAAGTTCAGTACGGCCGTATTGGGCTTTTTCCCTCCACTTCCTTATTTTTAGCTATTCTAAGACCTCTAGACCTACAGAGAACCCTCCTAGGGCTTTCCAGGAGTCCTTCTGGCTGATTATCCTTCAGTCTTCGAGAGTCTTCAAGCTTTATTTCCGACCCGGACAATTTTAGGGGTCTACAGCTGCCCCCCCTTTACTTAGTCGGACGGCCTTTTGGTGTATCGGCTGACAAGTAAAGGAGTTGACCCAATTGTCCGGGTATTGTGCCGACCTTCTGACTTGTAGCGTCTTCCGGTGGAAAAATGTTGAGTAGCCTCTCCAGGTGGGTGCCTACCTCGGCGCTTTTGACATCCTTGGTAGCTGAGTTTACCTTCTCTAAGGTCAACTTCACTCGACGCTCGAGCTGGAAGTTGGACATCAACGCGCCTCTGATGACGTTGATGGTTGAGTACCGCCTCTCTAGGCTTAGCTTCACTCTTTGTTCGAGCCGGAAACTAAGTACCTTTGTGACGACGGTGAGCGGTGTGAGTTTCGCCTCTCCAGGCTTTGCTTTGCTTGTTGCCCAAGCTGGAAGCTGTGAGTACCGTCTCTCCAGGCTTAACTTCACTCTTTGTTCGAGCCGGAAGCTAAGCACCTTTGTGACGACGGTGAGCAGTATGAGTTTTGCCTCTCCAGGCCTTGCTTTGCTTGTTGCCCAAGCTGGAAGCTGTGAGTACCGTCTCTCCAGGCTTAACTTCACTCTTTGTTCGAGCCGGAAGCTAAGCACCTTTGTGACGACGGTGAGCAGTATGAGTTTTGCCTCTCCAGGCCTTGCTTTGCTTGTTGCCCAAGCTGGAAGCTGTAAGTACCGTCTCTCCAGGCTTAGCTTCACTCTTTGTTCGAGCCGGAAGCTAAGTACCTTTATGACAACGGTAGGCGGTGAGTATCCTTTTTCAGAGATAGCTTCGCTCATTGTCCGAGCCGGAAGCTGCATACCTCCGTGTTTGTGACGACGGGGTAGCGTGAATATCTCCTTTCCAGGGATTTGTGATGATTTTGTCTCCACAGTCCACGATGCTGCTTCGACGGTTGTTTCTTGATTTTGTGCCACTAGGGGCTGGATAACGCAGGGATCCGTCTAGGGGATGTGCAGTTACTCATAGGTTCTTGTGTCCCAACTTTCCATTGCGTAGTTGGTTCCCACTGGGGAATTTCTGATTCCTTTGGGGTATAGACACAAAGATGCCCTTTCTGATGTGAGTGGTGCCTTATGATTGGCTGACGTCCTTTCGACGTTGGTGGAGTATCCCGGTTATCCTTGTTCGGGTGTCTCTTTTGGTTTTCTGATTTTGCTGCCTCTGTGTAGGCTGTTATCCACTGGGGGATTTTGTCGTTGTTTTTGATTAGCCTCTTCTGTTAGGCGTATCAGCTTGACGTTCAATGATTGGCTGAGAGCCAGATTCCACTTGGGGAATGATTATTGATTTTTTTATTTTTCTCCTTCTGCAGGGATGCCTCTTGAGTAGGCGACTGGGGATTTGGGGATCTTATGTATCCCAGAGTATTATTTAGGAAGCCTCTGCAGGCTTAGCCTCACTCAGCGCTTGAGTCAGAGAGCTATCTTCCACTGAGGAAGTTTCAAGTCCTTTGACTGAATATTTTGCTTGGATGATCGCGCTTCCATTGGGGATTTTGACGATCTTGCTTTGATAGCTCTCGCTGGGGATTTTGAATCCAAGAGCATGAGTTGAGGTTTCTCTGGGGAGTATTATTTCTGCGAGCCTCTCCAGGCTCAATTATTCTTTGATGTGGAGGATGTGGAGTATTATTTTGGTAAGCCTCTCCAGGCTCAATTATTTTGTGGGAGTATTGTTTCGGCAAGCCTCTCCAGGCTCAATTATTCTGAGAGTATTCTTTCGGCAAGCCTCTCCAGGCTCAGTTATTTTGAGAGTATTCTTTCGGCAGGCCTCTCCAGGCTCAGTTATTCTGTATGACGCTGTTTATTTTCTGAATCTTTGCATTTTGTTTGCTGCTGTCATACACAAGCAATTTTTCTATTTTTCTATTTTTATGTGGTTGCCTCATGACGAGGTCTTTGAAAATTTCTTTATGGCCAATACGACCGTTATTCATTTCAGTATGCCCGTATTGAATTGAAAATTTGTTCATTACCCTAATTTGGGTATGGGCGTACTGAACATGATACGGGCGTATTGTTTTTTCTTCTGAAGTTTATATATTTTTTGTTTTTTCAATAAACAGAGAATAAGTGATCTTCCAGTACACCTATCATCTGTATGCATGTATGCAGTATGATGCACCTAATTCTATTTGATTCTTTTTTCAAAAGAATTAACCGATGCGTTTTTGTGTTTGGATTTTGCCATTCCTCCAGACGGACTGTGCTCTGCCGATTTCTGTTACCGAGGAATGATGCATATTTGATTTTGGTGTCATCAACCAAATGATTCTTCCTTTTCTTTAGAAGATGTGTCAACCCTCCTATTGACCACTATATCTCCATGTTTCCACTAGATTATTCAAAAATCGTTGGGACAAGAGAGAAGGAAAGGGTATATTTTTCAAAAGTTTGTGTTTTAGAGGGGATTATTTTATTTTTTTGAAAAATGGTTTTTTGTAAGAATGGCTGGCCATGGTAGGCTTATGTGTTTAGGCTTGTACGATTAAACACTTATGAGGTTAAGCACATCCTTGTTATTAATGACTGTGTTTTGACAACTTGGATAGCTTTTCTTGAGCCCCTTGTTGAATTCAATTGATGGTACCATCATGGATTTATTTTGTTTTTTTTTTTCTTTTTTGACGGCCCTAACTTTTGCCTAAAACACCCATTTGTGATGTCTTAGCGGGCTTTTGTTTTTGTTCATTATTTTGTAACCCTAATTTTTGCCTAGGTCACCCTTTTGTGGGATTCCTAGCGGGTCTTTTGGTCTTATTTTGTAACCCTAACTTTTGCCTAGGTCACCCTTTTGTGGGATTCCTAGCGGGTCTTTTGGTCTTATTTTGTAACCCTAACTTTTGCCTAGGTCACCCTTTTGTGGGATTCCTAGCGGGTCTTTTGCTCTTTAGGATTTCTTTATCCATGATGGCACTTATTGAGGCCAAGAAAAGGTGCTCCAAGTTGACACACACACTTCCACATAAAAATGATGTGGGTTTATTATTATTAAGATGATTTTAACCTCATTCATGTTTATTTAAACAGGGTTAAAATAATGTGGTCTAGAATTTTATTGCAAGCGAGAAAAGAAGCAATAAAGAATTAATGAAGAATGATTTTATTATAATCATAATGGAAACATGTGCCCTATCGAGGCTCGGGGGTCGGGCTATCCCCGAGGAGTGATCTCTAATAGTCACTGAGTCTATACATCCCTATCGGAAGGAGAAAAACATTTGACGACGACGACCGGCCTTGACGCTTGTGAACCGGCCTTCCTAAAGATCTGGCTTAAAGAACGTCGAGAAGGATCTTGATTCCTCTTCGTTCTTTGATCTTTAACAAGGTTGTATCCTAACCCTTGTTTCCCCGGATTATCGTTGATGATGGGTAGCTCCGGAATTCCTTGGGAGTCCTTGCCAAGTCCTTGTCCTGGCAAGTATCCATTCTTGGTGAGCATACGGGCTACCTTCTTCATCTCTCGGGGAAATGTCTCAACATTGGCGATCTCCAATGCTTGGAAGGCGGTTTCTAAAGCTTCCTCCGCTGCATCCACATAAGGTATGGCGGATGGCTTGCTGATGAGTATGTCATCTCCAGCTTGTACGGTCACCAGTTTGTCACCCACTATGAATTTGACTTTCTGGTGGAGCGTAGAAGGAACAGCTTTCGCATCATGAATCCAAGGTCGGCCGAGGAGACAGCTGTATGCGGGAGTGATATCCATCACTTGAAATTCGACGTTGAAGATAGTGGGTCCAATTTGGATTGGAAGATTGACTTCTCCCACCACTTCTCTTTTAGAACCGTCGAAAGCTCGGACGATCATGTTGCTCGGGCGCATTTGGATTCCCTTGATTGCCACTTGCTCGAGCGCTCTTTTTGGCATTACGTTCAAGGAAGATCCATTATCTACCAAGACTTTAGCGATGTGATACTCCTTGCACTTTATAGAGATGTGCAAGGGCTTGTTGTGGTTCGATCCCTCGGCGGGGATTTCTTCATCGATGAAGGTGAGGTGATCATTAGCCTTGATGTGACTAACAATCCCCTCAAACTCGTCTTGGGAGATAGTGTGCGACACGTATGCCTCGTTCAAGACTTTCAACAGAGCTTGCCGATGCGGTTCGGAGCATAGGATCAACGACAATAGCGTAATCTTTGCTGGTGTCCTATGAAGTTGATCCACGATGGAGTACTCGCTCTGTCGGATAAATTTTAACAGCTTGTCAGTCTCCTCCTCGGATTCTTTTTCCTCGGTTTTCTTTTCTTATTTTTCTTTATTCTTGGGGGCTTTGTTATGAAGATCATCGGGAGTGTAGATCCTACCACTCCTAGTCATGCCCCCAAGTCCAGCGATGTTGGAGATATCGCTGTCGGCAGAAGAGTGGATGTCGTATATCCACGGCACAGCCTTATTTGATTTGTAAGGGAAAGGCCTTGGAACTGTGATCCTTAATGGTGTTGGACCTTCCCCTTTATTCGTCTTGATTACCAACAACGGAGTTGATGTGCGCTCGCTTGGCGCGGTTGTTGGCTTACACTTGATGACGAACGGCGTGCGATCCATTCTTTGAACATACGCATCGATTATTTCTTTCTTTTTATTAATATTTACTAATGGAATACTAGGAGAGATGTATGAAATGAATAACTCCTAGATCCCTCCATGATCTATATGCATGATATGAGATGATGGTGGTGGATATGCATGCATAGTGTTTATTCAACTAAGCATTATCATGTTTTTAGGATGTTCCTAAGATGATGCATGATATTGCTTGGTTTGGATAAATAACCCTTTTTTCTTTTTTTTTTTTTTTTGGGTATATTTTTTTTATTATTTTTGGGTGAAAAGGGAAACTACCTATATGAATGTGATGAAGGTAGATGTTAACACCATGTAATGGAAGATTCTTATTCCCATTTATTCTTATTTTAAAAAAAAGGAATGTTGTATGCTTAAAAGGTGCAATGTATGCTCATACAATGTCACATAAAAATGCACAAACAATTCACTCATCCACGAACAGTCACGAGCGAATCACGAGGTAGGGGTATCCTGCAGAAAAGTGCATATTCAAGGTGGATCTAACTGTTCTCACCGGTCTGAGGCCCCCAAGGTGCCCCCATTATAGAGACCCAATTCCTCTCGTCGTAGGTCGATGGAAAGTTCCAACGCACCGTCGGACTCAAGTTCATGGTTATCACCTTGAGTGATGTTTTCCGACAACGGTCTACGGGCACCTATAGACCCATTCGACAACCGGCCGTACTAACATCCACTCCCTATGGTTAATCACTCATGCCCCCGGGTATAGAGGGAACTGTTGTGTGCAAAGGTTTGTGTACAGTTTGTATTTCAAACAATTGCGGAATTTAAACATACAACAGTTATTTAAAGCCACAAAATAAATCATATTGTCACACAATCAAGGGGTAATGAAGTAATTTTTAACTTTTATTTGTTAAAAATAATCTGTCACTAAATGGGACTGACTCTCGAGGCTTCCCCAGTGAAGTCGCCATCTGTCGCCACCGGCCCGAAACGGGCTTTCGGCATTCGCGAAGGATGGTTGGACTCGTTTATTTGTTTAAAAATGTGGATTGCTAGAATGACTTATTCTCAAACTGAGACCTCGTCAAACGAGCAATTTTATTAAAAGGCTCACCAATCCATATTAATCCCAAGCGGGACCCTCCATGGATTAGTGGTTTTCGCAAAAGGAGGGTTCGTGGAGTCGCCACCAATGTTTTACTCAAAACATTGGAAAAAGGGATAAGGCAATTGATTTAAAAATCAACTTTGGCCACTACAACCAGAGTTGGGTAAGGGAGTCGGTTACGCGTGGGGAAGGTGTTAGCACCCCACGGCGCCCCTTTCGGGTTCCCTATGACAGATTATTTTTAAAATAATAGTATAAAATTACTAAATTACCCCTATTTATTCTAAGCAATTATAAATTGACTATCTACATGATGACAGTTTAAATATGCACACAGAAAGCAGTAAAAGGAAGGATTGAAAGGAAACCTCTTGAAGCGTGCTTTTATATATAGCAAAGAACTGGGAAGCGTTTTGGCGTTCCCTCGCTCTACAAGCCCGCTCCTCGCTCTCCTAGAACAAAATTTTAACTAAGGGAATCAAAAGATTTCCCCTCGACTAAGTTCGATCCTCAAGCAAAATGGCTCGGGGCTCAAGAACTTCGTCGGATCGACTCCCAGAGAGATTTCTAGGGCAGAACACTGCTCAAAAACCCCAGAATACTCAAGGAGGGAGTCAAAACTGAGTGAAAAAGTGTGGAATGACGTCCAATTGACGTCATATTTATAGGGAATAGGCGCAGTACGGCCTACAGGGCCAATACGGCCGTATTGAAATTTTTGAACTTCAATACGGTCGTATTGGAGTTCAATACGGTCGTATTGAAAGTCAGAAATTTCAATACGCCCGTATTGAGTTCGCGGCGGTCGTATTGAAGTGTCAATACGGTCGTACTGACTTCAGTACGGCCGTATTGAAGCTTCAATACGGCCGTATTAAGTTCAGTACGGCCGTATTGGGCTTTTTCCCTCCACTTCCTTATTTTTAGCTATTCTAAGACCTCTAGACCTACAGAGAACCCTCCTAGGGCTTTCCAGGAGTCCTTCTGGCTGATTATCCTTCAGTCTTCGAGAGTCTTCAAGCTTTATTTCCGACCCGGACAATTTTAGGGGTCTACACATAGGATTTATTTTCTTTTGTATTTCCCATTTTTCCTTGTATTATGGGGTGTTTTAGATCATAGGTTTTTAATTTTGGGCTAAGGTATTTAATTAGGGAGCTAGACACATTTTTGGTGGTGTTTGGACCTACTTTTGGACTTAGAAAGGCTTAGGCCCAAGTGGAGGGCAAATGTTGCATGATCTTATCATGCACCTAGATGTAGCCTAACTAAACCCAAAGATTCCATCCTTGGCCACCAAGTTGCATCTAGGGTTAATTTGGGTTTCATTTGGTGTGCATTTGGCACCCTAAATGCAACCCTAGATGCCTCCCACTCCTATCAATACCCTAGGCACCACACCTTGTAAATACTTTGGATATTGAATATAAAGAGAGCCTTTTGTGCCTTTATATCTTTCCTTAGTCACCCTTGGCTAATTCGGCCACCTCCCTCCCATCTCCACCTTGAGAGAAACAACCCTAGAAGTGGCCTTCATCATCATGAAGTGATCCAACCCTAGAGTACCCTTCTCAAGCATTTCCTCAAACACCTTCTACCCAACCTCCATTTTCGTCCATTCCATCATCATCCACCCTAAAACCTTGTGCCACCTTTGAAGAACTTGATCCTTGGAGAAGGCGTCCTATTCTTTGTTGATCATCTCAAGTTCATGCAAGCTAGGATGCCATCAAAAAATTAGGCTTAGGATTTATTTAGGGACTTAACCTTGACTAGTAACCTTTAGGGCTGAATTTGTCAAAAATTTACATGAGAGGGTTAGAAAACATATTCAATCCCAAACTGAAAAATATCAAAAATACAATAATAAGGGTAGAAAGGAAGTTGTCTTCAAGGAAGGTGACTGGGTTTGGCTACACCTTAGGAAGGATAGGTTTCCTTCCAAAAGAAAGTCCAAGCTTAGTCCTAGAGGAGATGGACCTTTTCAAATCCTTAGGAAAATAAATAATAATGCCTATGTCCTAGATCTCCCTTCTAAATATAGTGTTAGTCCTAGTTTTAATGTTTCTAATTTGTCTCTCTTTACAGGACTTGCTACCCAAGAGGAGGATGCTTTGGATTTGAGGACAAATCCTCTTCAAGAGGGAGGGGATGATGGAGGAGGCCCATGGGCTAAGGGCCCAACTACTAGGGCTATGGCAAAGAGGATCCAAGAGGAGTGGGCCCAAGCTCAAGGAAAGCCCTTCACATTGTTTAGTTGGACTTTGACTCAAGCCCAAGTAGAGTAGGAGTAGTGTAGGTTTGGGCCTTAGGGCTTTGTATTTCTTTTAGGCCTTGTATTTCCGACCATTAGACTAGGAATTTTATTTCAAGGTCATTTGAATTTAGGGTTTATTAAGGTTGCATGTGAATATTCATTAGAATGTAATTCACTTTGCATTTGGTATGCATTTCGGCCATGTGCACACATGCACATCGTGTGACCGAAATACAACTCAAATGGAAGGTAAATTACATTCCAAATGAGGTGCACATGGTGTGGTTCCGGGTTTGGCTCCAAAATTTGAATTTTGAATTCAAATTTTGGGCGCCTAAGGTTAAGTAAACCATACCATGGTTTCACTTAACCTTAGGCTAACCCATGGTTCCCTTTGACCTAATTTTCCCTATATATTCTAAATGGTCGAGCATTGTAATCACTTTTGGATTATATACATGAGACTTCTCACATTAGAACTCTCTCCCTCCGAAAGTCACCCTATCCTACCTCTACCCTCCTTGAGCTCCTCTCTTTGTAGAGCTAGGATACTTCTTCTTCTTCTGGACTTAGCTTGAGCAAGCATAGGTCACATTGGTGCTTCTTAGAGTCTTCCTCCTTGACATCTCTCCAAGGAAATCCGAGAAACATTGAAAGTGTTCTTGAGGATTCACAAGTGAAACCTCATCAGAGGGAGCTCCTCCTTGGAAGCCATAGAACACACCATGGAAGGAAGGAGCCCATCACTTTGTGTGTTCTTTGAAGGTTGATTTCTCAGGTGGTTGTGTGACAACTTTCGTCTGTGTCTGGTAGTCTATGTGTGACTTAGGCCTTGACCTTTGTCTGAGCATTTTTCATTATCGCATTGAATTTTCCTTTCGTCTGGTTAACTTATATATGGTCAGACCCTCAAATTATCTTTGACCAACCTTCGTCTAAGTCTTTATGTTTCGCTTTAGGTTGTTCTTGACATGCTCTTGTCTTGTTCTTGACTTGGCTTGTTGGATGCTTGAGTTAGCCTTTTGTCTGTCGTCTTGTATCGTCTGATGCACATGCTTGTTCTTTATTTTGCCTATTCTTATGTTTTTCTGAAACATTAACACACTTGTTAGAGATAACAACATGTACTAATTTGTCTCACTCAAAACCTTGTTGGGAGTTTCTTTGTCTAACTTAACAAGATGATCTGACGTGGTGTCATCAATGGCACATAAGGACAAGTACACTCATAGATGGTCTAATATAATGTGACCAATGATGCATAAGGACAAACATGCTCAAAGATGGCCTCATGTACTATAAATAAAGGTGGTTCATGTAAGTTGGTCTCATGAACTTCTAATTGTTTTTCTAACTTAATGAGTTCTTCACATTTTCTTTAGTGGTGTATTACAATCGTAAAATTTGTAATACAACTATTGGTGCAACGTATAATACTGAGCACACAATATGTTTGCGTGTGAACACTACATTTACTTTGAGTGATATGAAGGTTGCAATTGCTCATAAATAGCACCATGTGGTTCTAAAATGGTGAAATGTATGCATTATCATTGTCCTATTTCAAAGGAAGGTGATGGCATCTAATATAGTTCATGTAAATTAGATGATGATGATGATGATGTCATAACAATGTTCTCTGTATTTTGTAATTATCCTTTTTTAACTTCTATTGAAATTTATGTCACTCTTGAAGATGTTGCAAGTGCGTCATCTAGTGTGTCACAAACATCAAATGTGTAATATGAAGATGATGAAGATCCAAATGAAGAAATCATCCGTGAATTGATGGAAGAGAAAGAAAGATATTATGATAATACTCCTTGGTGATATACAATGCATGGAAGCATGATGTTAGAGGAATGGACACAACTGAACCTTTCCCCATCGCAAAACTCAAGAGACTAGGAACGATCATTTTAGTTTTGTTCACATTATTTATTGTTAGCATTTTGAATCATGCTTTTATTGACTTTTACATGTGTTTATCGTTTTCTTTTCATGTGTTTGTAACGTTTCCTATGTTTAATGTTGATGTTTATTGTGAAATTAATGAATTTTTCCTTAATTTTGTTACGCATTAATGACTAATATCAATTTATAAAATATGTTCTACATTAACCCTTGAAAGTAAAGGTTTCCTCCACTTCAAATTGGATTGTTGCGCGAAATTCCGGTGGCCAACCCCGATTTCTTAACAACAATTAAAAAAAACTTCCTTTGAAAATTGAAATTGAGGAGGGAGACTTCTCTAAAGTATAGTAAAATGTCCTAGTTCGGTAAATATTATACAAATTGTGCTATTAATGAACATGTTTATTTTTTTATAATAAAAAATTAAAATAAAAAAAAAAGTCACATAAGCATTTATAGAAGTAATATATTCGCCATTCTCATGAAAATTTAATGATGACGTGCAAAATTTGAGTTTCCTTAGCTCTAATTCTGAATGCCAAAATTTTTAAAATTTTAAAGGTGTTTATTTTAACTTAATTTTTAAAATAAGAAATTATATTTTAATTTAAATATTTAATTTTAGTATTTCTATTTATAAAATTTAACATCAATTACATTATCCTCTTATCATATATACGAATGTTGCAGTTAAATGTTAAAATATACTCTACATTTTATTAAAAGAAAACTAATTAAAATTATATATAGTTATGTTCGTTGATTTTATTAAATTTTTAAAATAAAATAATGATTTATTAATTATATTCTTCTTGTTTATCATGTTCATTGTAAAGATATTACTTCATATAAATATTTATGCATCAATACCACTAAAAATAGTAAATACAATTAGAGAGTCTAAAAAGTGTGATAAAAAAGCACACACTATATAATTTTTAATACGGGTAAAACATGAAAAATAAAATTAATTCTTTATAGAAATTTTTTAATTACTTCATAAAAAGACCAATAATTTCTTTAAAATAGTATATTTTATAATAAAAATTAGAGGAAAAATAATTTTGTCTATATTTAACTTAATGTCGTTAACATAAATTACACTATCATTTTTTTTGAGACATTCAAATATTATACTAACATCCTCATTTGTTAAATTACAAAATTTACCTCTTACAACATTTAAACTACACTCTTCTTTTTATATATACTATATTTTTAATTTTATTTCATTCAAAATTGAAGTTCATAAAGAATTAAATAAGAAATTAAAGTTATTAAATTTCATTATTTATTTAATAATTATAAATATTATTGAAAAAAGACACTAAATTCTTATTTGGTTAGACAACCGAATTTTAAACAAATTTGCTAAAAATATATTATAAAAAAGGTCTGAATTCGAGGTAGGAAAAACTAAATTTACATTATGAGCAATATTTGTGTGTATTTAGAGAGATAAATTTTAAGATTGTATAATTGAGTAATATTTATTTTATTTTTATATTTGTGTAGACATTCAACGATTTAACATATAAATGGATGATCGAATAATAATATAATATTTATAATTTTTTTTAAAAAGTATAATTTCTATTAATGATATTAAGTTAAATATACATTTTAACATATAAATATAGTATTCTTATTTTTACTTGAGATACTAATGTAATTTATTTTATCATTCAAAATACTAAAATAAATATTTAAAATTTATCTAAATTATAATAAATCAAAATTTTAAAATCTCATTTAGAATTTGGGTTTTGAAATCTCGAATTCCAAACATAAATGATGGATATTAAAAGGTGAAGGAGGTTAGTTTGGTAAAAATTTCTGATGGAAGTGAGTAAAAGTGGTTGATGTTCTTCTTCATTTTTCACCTTCAATCCCTTTCTTCTCTTGAGGTTGACACGCCAATGAAAAAAGAAACACTTTGAAGAAGCTTCAATGGTGGAGAAGCAATAAGGATGTTCGGTAGCTTCTTCAAGAAGCTAGAAGGCACCAAGGCACAAAGGTTGGAAACCTTTGTGAAGGAATCTACGGGAGAAAGTTCTCCACGAAATTCTAAGGCTTTGGAAGAGAGAATTTGAGAGAAATTCTGATTATTATTCATCCAAAGTGAGGGAAAAGGTTAGAGTTACAAATATATAGAAGGAGGTAGCTTAGGGAGCAAGCTAACTTTAACCATGGTTCAAGTGAACCATGGTTGAGTTGTTTGACCGTCCAAGCTAGTTAAGAGGCTTGTGGAGCAAGTTTCTCACTTAGCTTGCTTGGGAAGCAAGCTAAGGAGAAGCTTGTAGCACAAGCTTCTCAAGGCTTCAAGGAATGAGAAGCAATTCGGCCAAGGAAGAAGAACTAGGCAAGCTAGGAGGCCTTGGGTCCATTTTGCTCACTTTAATTATTTAAAAAATGTTTTGTTTGGTTTAGTTAGGTCCATCCAAAAATGATGAGACCTAACTAAATCAAATCTATGAAAAATTAGGAGCAAAATGAGTCCAATATGTAAAATTTTGCCTAGGCCCAATTCTGGCCCAATTACTAGTCACACCCTCAAGCATTGTTAATTGCCACCCCACTTCTACTACTGAAAAAATAGAAAAATAGTGTACTTCAAAATTAGGTTAAATGGAGTCAAAGTCTCCAAGTAACCTACCCTAGAAACAATATACAATGATCTATAAAATGAAATAAAGTGTCTCACAAATACAAAGGAAAAAATAAGCCTATACAAGGAAACTATGTACAAGTTTATATACAATATATGAAAAGGTCTTCAAAATCATCTCATTCCTCTTGGTTCTTTTAAAATATCACCTCTTGGATTCCTTGGCCTTGGCATATTTCCATCATCCCCTCCCTCTTAAAAAGGATTTGACTTGAAATCTCGAGAGTCTTCATGATGGTCATCCACACCTACAAATATATAATAACATTCATTAGAGGTGACATTAGGGATGGCAATGGGGCTCCATGGGGGCGGGTAATAGTAAACCTGTCCCCGCCCTGCTAAATAAAAATTGGCCTCATATCCACGTGGGTATCCATTAAGCGGGTATCCATGAATTTCTTGAATATCCACGGATATCCATGGATATTTATAAAGTTTTAAAAAAATTAAAAAATTATATTACAAATAATTTTAAATTTATATTTAATTTCATTGAAATATTAAAAATAAAAATTTAATATTAATTTTGAACTTGTATTTAACGTTAATTTTGTTAAAATAATAATAAAAATGCAAGATAATCAATAACTTAAAATACATCAATCTCACACAAGTAAGTGAAAGTCTCATATCACAAAACTACAATAATTCAATCTCATAATTCCAAACGACAGTAAACAACTTAAAATATATAAATCTTATTGGTTCAATCAAAGCTAGAAAATTAATAAAATTACATCCAACATAATTCTATGGAAAGAAAATAAGATGAAAAAGTGTAGTTTTAGGGTTATGTGATACAAGGATAATTAGGATATTTAAGAAATATTATTAAACTGGTACCCGCCAGTATGGATATTATCATACCCGTCCCCGCCCCGTTTATAAACGGCTAAAACATTATTCGTCCCCATTATCCGCGGGTACCCAATTAGCCTATCCATTTATTATTCGTAGCGAATTTTACCCACAAATACCCGTGGGTGTGGGTATTTTTTCCATCCCTTGGTAACATTGTCAATCCAAACATGTGAAAGGTATATCCTAAGAGGAATCCTTTCATAGAACCTAATAAAGAAATTAATGATACTAGACCTTCTAAGATAATGAATAGGATCCTCTCCTAAACAAAATCTAGATATATTACTAAATCCTAAGAATGTGTTAAAACTAAAACTATAACACACTAAGGACTTAATCCTAAAAACTAGAACATCTTTTGCCTAAAGTACCCTATGTGGTAACCTAGGCATTCCCTAGAAAATAAGGAAAATACAACTAGAAAATTTCCTAAACAATTTTGGAGTATATTATTTGTTGGATAGTTATTAGAAAAAGGTGTCAAAAGGAGCCTTGAAGGCTCAAATGTTGTATCCATCAAATAATATCTTCCAAGAATTGGGTGCTTTATTAAAACAACTAAAGTAGGAGGAGTCATACACAAAGGAGGGTTATCTACCTTGGGCACCACTAAGGAAGTAGCACAAGAAGTAAGACTAAGTGAAGTCCACTTCTTCTTCACTAAATCTTGAAGTTGAAATTCTTTTTCTTTGAAAACAATTGATTTGTGAATCTCCTCTTCAAGACAAGTGGCAGTATGAGGGAAAGAGTTAAGATCTTTATGAATAAAGAGAATTTTCTTCATGGGATTTTTAGTAATAAAACAATTCTCCTTACTCACAGATCCCTTAGAGGATATTTCTTCCTCTTTACTCTTCCCTATACAAAATGTTTTCTTTTTTCTTTTTCTTCTTTTCTTATGATTTTCAGTTGTGCTTGATCCTCAGCCACTTGTTGAGGTGAGAGAGGATAAAGCACAAATTTCTTTTCCTTATGAGTGAAGGTGATTTCATTAGTAAGACCATTATGTATAGTTTTCTTTTCAAATTGTCATGGTCTTCCTAACAAAATATGACAAGCTTCAATTGGTACTATATCACATAAAACTTGGTCTTCATACTTTCCAATGGAAAACTTGACCTTCACTTGTTGGCTAACTACTATGTCTTCATCCTTATTAAGCCATTGTAAATGATAAGGTTGAGGATGTGGCATAGTAATTAAACTCAACTTATTAACCAACCTAGTGCTACAACAATTGCACCATGAACCACTATCTACAATGAGAGAACAAGCCTTTTTTGAAACATTACATCTAGTATGAAAGATTTTCTCTCTTTGTGATAGGGTACCACTAGGTTGACTATTAAGGATTCTCCTAAGCATTAGGAGTTCTCCTTCATAAGGATAAACTAACTCCACATTAGACGTTTGAAGCCTTGTTTCATCCTCACTCTCACTTGAAGAGGAGGTAGTAGACTCTTCTTGACTACTATAAGTGTCATGCCCCCTTAAGATCATGACTTTCTTTGTAGAGCATTGAGAAGCAATGTCGCCTCTCCCTAGACACTTGAAACATTTGATATCACTAGTCTTTGTGCTAGTGTGTGGAGTGATGGCATCTTTTCCCTTATCTCTACTCTTTTCTTTATTCTTAGCTAATTCCTTGGATTCCTTGGAGGGTTCTAAAAGATTTTTATTTTCAAAAGATTTTTCCTCCTCCATGTAGTCTTTCTTATGAGATCTAGAGTGGGAGCTTTCTCTTTTAGAAGAGGATTGTCTTAAAATTTGTTGTTCTACCCTTACACAAAGTTGGACTAAATCATTTAAGTCCCTATAGGGTAGTAGCTCCACTTGGTCTCTAGTCTCTAAGTCAAGGCCACTTCGGAATCTAGCTACGGTGGTGGCTTCCTCCTCTCTAATACATGCCCTCATCATGTATAGCTCCATTTGTTGCCTATATTTCTCAACAATCATATCTTTTTGTTGGATCCTTTGGAGCTTATTCATAAGCTCCCTACCATAGTAAGAGGGAATGTGTCTCCTCCTCAATGCACTCCTAAGATCATTCCAATATTGGATAGGAAGATCATTGTGGATGTGCTTCTCTCTTTCCAAAGAGGTCCACCAATACATTGCATGCCCTTGAAAGCTAAGAGTTGCAAGTGGTACTTTTCTCTCTTCACTCACCTTGTGGCAAGCAAAGAGTTGTTCTACTTTCATCTCCCAATCAAGGTAGGCTTCCACATCATACTTCCCCAAAAATTGTGGGACATTCACTTTGGATTCCCTAGGCTTAACAACTCTCCTAGGGGTAGGTTGATAGTTATTGCCTACATTAAGGCTTTCATTGGGAGAAGAATATTGTGAGTAAGAGCTCCTACTTCTCCTCTTTTGTTTTCTCATTTCTTCTTTAAGCTTTTCCTCCTCTTGTCTAACAAGTCTTAACTCCTCTTCAAGGATAGCAAGTTGGGCCTCTCTTTCAATTTTATCCTTCTCTTTTTGGGTGGCCTTTTTCTTCCTCCATAGTTTAAGTGATTTTAGCTCTTTTGTTAAGTAAGAGATGCTTTTAGGAGAGCTATCACTTCCACTATAGTCGGATTGTTGAGACATATTAAACAAAAAGGTATTTTCACACAAAAATAGTTTTTAAGAAAATAATTTTTTTTTTTGAAGTGCTAGACTTGGCACTTAGAGGTCTAAGAGTACAAATTGAACTATGGAGGGAGGTGAGCTACAAAAAGCCACTTAATAACCAAGCCTCTTCAAGTAAAAATCTCTAAACCCTCTTATACCTTGCCTTGCACAAAACAATTTTCACAAAGAACTTTTCAAAAAGAAAATAACTGTACTATCCGTACTCCGAAACCGAGCTCTGAGCTCGGTACCACAGCATGAGTTGACCTCGGACACGCGCCACGCGGCGTCAGCTCGGCACTTAAATAGATCGTAACTGATCTCGGGGAATCTCGGTCTAGGCGAGATCCTTTACCTAATCAAATCACAACTAATCTCAGGCCCAAGGCCCAACGCAACCCTAACATACATCAAGGTACGTGCATTATATATACGAGACTCATACTCATACAAACCCTAACTTTAGCATCGGAGTCTCTTTTGTAGGTACCACCCCCGTCTTGGAACATCAAGCGTACTAGCGAAGGAGGCTCACCAATCTTACTCGGAGAATCATCCCTACGGCAGATTTCCGGTAAGAACATTTGGCGCCCACCGTGGGGCCGATCAAGACAGCTTTTATCGTCCACGCTTATGGTTTTCACCAGAAGTCATAGTAGACGCACAACAGACGACGCAAATCACTCAACTACCATGGATAACGAAGCGGCGTTGAGGACACTAATCGACCAGGTCAAACAAATGCGGCAACAACACGCCGCCGACCTACAAAACATGCATGCCAAGCACGACACTGATCTAGCGGCAATGCGTACCGCTAATGAAGCCGACCTGGCGGCGCTACGCGCCGAGAACGAGCAAATCCGCACTCAACTCCCTCGACACCGCTCCGATCATCCTCCTCATACGAGCAACCACAATGAGGAGGAGGAGCACTCAGTCTCTCAACCCCGGACTGCAACTAGGGTACCGACTCAACGAACTGCCACACATCGGTCCCATGCACCGACACACAAGTCGGCCCACGAATTCAGCAAGGC
The DNA here is from genome assembly GCF_000230855.2 of Cajanus cajan. Classification (NCBI taxonomy): domain Eukaryota; kingdom Viridiplantae; phylum Streptophyta; class Magnoliopsida; order Fabales; family Fabaceae; genus Cajanus; species Cajanus cajan. The sequence goes on from NC_138521.1 coordinate 28,026,096, forward strand.
CCCTACTCATATCCCAAGGGATCAGACAACCTTCCACCGCCACCCTTTTGTGGATGGCATCATGGAGACACCACTCCCTCATGGGTGGAAGCCTCTCCACCTTGATCGCTATGATGGCACGACAGACCCAGATGAGCACCTCGACCTGTATACGACGCAGGTAAACCTCTACACTAACAATGACGCTATCTTGTGTAGGGTTTTTCCAACTTCGCTCAAGGGGGCCGTGCTCAACTGGTACACCCAACTGCCTGCTGAGTCCATTGATAGCTTCGGCACCCTAGTTAGGAGGTTCACCGCGCAATATGCGACGAGCCGACCTCACCATGTAACTTCAGCCGCCCTGGCCAGTCTCACGCAAAACGACGACGAACCACTTTGGGCGTTCATGGAACGATTCGCTGCCACCTCGATCAAGATCAGAAACCTAAATCCCGAGGTCGCCCTACATGCCATGCTCATGGCACTCAAGCCCGGGCGATTCGTCGACAGCCTGTGTCGTGAGTTTCCCCGCGACATGGACGAGCTCCGCGCCCGCGCTGCAGGCTACATCCAGATGGAGGAACACTCCGCCTTCCGTGACCAGGTTCGCGGAAAAGGACCAGCGAAGCCAGAACAGGGGCACAATGATAAGATCAAAGTCAACAATGACAGCCAGTTCAAGAAGTCGGCCAGGCCAAACAGGGGGGGAGATATGACTTCTACACTCCCCTGAATGCACCCAGAGTCCACATCCTGGAAGAAGCCAGCAAAAGCAACCTACTCGCCCTTCCACCACCAGGCCACACTCCCAACAGTGCCAACAAGTTCAAGCACTGTCGGTACCACAGAAACCACGGTCACACCACGGAGGAATGTCGCACGCTCCGGGACCGTATCGAAGAGCTCATCCAGGCAGGCCACCACGGCCAGTACACCCAGAGACAGCAGGGCCACCGAGGAGGTTATGGCGGTCGGGGGCGGGGCAAAGGCCGAGGTTCAGGAGCTCGCACGGACCAACCCTCTGGCTCCCAACAAAATGCCGGCGGCGCAGGGCAGGCCGAGATAAGCCAGGAGACAGGGACAACCCCCTTACGGGGAGTAATTAACACAATCGCAGGTGGTTTCGCCGGGGGAGGCGCCAGCAGCTCGGCCTGGAAGAGGCACCTACGGAATATCAACTACATCCACTCTACCACCTCGGCCTCGCACCAAAGCTCACTGTCGATCTCCTTCTCTGACGAGGACTACGCGGGTGTCTGCCCCAACCAGGATGATCCCATGGTTATCATGGTGGAAGTCGCCAACTGGGAGGTACAGAAGACACTCATTGACCAAGGGAGTTCGGCCGACGTCCTGTACTGGCTGACGTTCCTCAGGCTAGACGTCCCCCATTCTCTCATCCAACCTCACACGGAGCCCTTAGTTGGTTTCGCAGAAGAGCGAGTTCACACTCGCGGGTACGTAGACCTACTGACAACTTTCGGAGTACCTCCGGATACAAGGAGAGTCATGGTTCGATACCTCCTCGTGGAGGCCAACACGTCCTATAACATCATTATCGGGAGGCCCACCTTGAATCAGCTCGGAGCAGTGGTATCCACTCCACACCTCACCATGAAGTTCCCAGGGAACGACGGTAAATAATCTCCGTCAGAGCAAATCAGAAGACAGCTCGGCAGTGTTACGCCGAGAGTCTGAAGATCTCCTCGTCCAGCAAGCAAAGCAAGGGGGATCCCCCCACCGTAGCTCCTTAAGTTCCATTTCTTTTTTCTGTATGAACGAAATTGTGCACTCTTTTCTCGCCTCAGTCTTTGACCGAGAGGGTTTTTAACGAGGCACATAGACACAATCAATAAAATCACTCAATTTCCTCAATCCATATTCTTATTTTTTGTTTTTATAAAGGACGAAATCAAACCAACCGCTTTCACTCTCACTAAGGTCGAGTATGAACCTTAATACGCCTATCCGAGGTCGAGTTCGAACCTCGTTAAAATTCTAAGGTCGAGTACGAACCTCAATACTCTTATCCGAGGTCGAGTCCGAACCTCGTTAAAATTTTGAGGTCGAATACGAACTTCAATACCCTTATCCGAGGTCGAGTCTGAACCTCGTTAAAATTCTGAGGTCCAATACGAACCTCAACACTCTTATCCGAGGTCGAGTCTGAACCTCGTTAAAATTCTGAGGTCGAATACGAACCTCAACACTCTTATCCGAGGTCGAGTCTGAACCTCATTAAAATTTTGAGGTCGCATACGAACTTCTCCGAACCTCGTGAAAATTTTGAGGTCGAATACGAACCTCAACACTATTATCCGAGGTCGAGTCCGAACCTCGTTAAAATTCTGAGGTCGAATACGAACCTCAACACTCTTATCCGAGGTCGAGTCCGAACCCTGTTAAAATTTTGAGGTCGCATACGAACTTCTCCGAACCTCGTGAAAATTCTGAGGTCGAATACGAACCTCAACACTCTTATCCGAGGTCGAGTCCGAACCTCGTTAAAATTTTGAGGTCGCATACGAACTTCTCCGAACCTCATGAAAATTCTACGGTCGAATACGAACCTCAACACTCTTATCCGAGGTCGAGTCCGAACCTTGTTAAAATTCTAAGGTCGAATACGAACCTCAACACTCTTATCCGAGGTCGAGTCCGAACCTCGTTAAAATTTTGAGGTCGCATACGAACTTCTCCGAACCTCGTGAAAATTCTGAGGTCCAATACGAACATCAACACTCTTATCCGAGGTCGAGTCCGAACCTCGTTAAAATTTTGAGGTCGCATACAAACTTCTCCGAACCTCGTGAAAATTCTGAGGTCGAATACGAATCTAAACACTCTTATCCGAGGTCGATTCCGAACCTCGTTAAAATTCTGAGGTCGAATACGAACCTCAACACTCTTATCCGAGGTCGAGTCCGAACCTCGTTAAAATTCTGAGGTCGAATACGAACCTCAACACTTTTATCCGAGGTCGAGTCCGAACCTCGTTAAAATTTTGAGGTCGCATACGAACTTCTCCGAACCTCGTGAAAATTCTGAGGTCGAATACGAACCTCAACAAACTTATCCGAGGTCGAGTCCGAACCTCGTTAAAATTCTAAGGTCGAATACGAACCTCAACACTCTTATCCAAGGTCGAGTCCGAACCTCGTTAAAATTTTGAGGTCGCATACGAACTTCTCCGAACCTCGTGAAAATTCTGAGGTCGAATACGAACCCCAACACTCTTATCCGAGGTCGAGTCTGAACCTCGTTAAAATTTTGAGGTCGCATACGAACTTTTCTGAACCTCGTGAAAATTCTGAGGTCAAGTACGAACCTCAACACTCTTATCCGAGGTCGAATCCGAACCTCGTTAAAATTTTGAGGTCGAATACGAACTTCAATACCCCTATCAGAGGCCGAGTTCAAACCCCGGGAAAATTCACCTAACTCTATTATGAGGTCAAAAATGAACCTTAATACTCTTATTCGAGGTCGGGTCCGAACCTCAGGTCAAACTCGGACCTTCTCGAAAAGATTCATTTAAAACCAAGGTCTAGGTCTAAAACCTCGGCATGACCAACTCGGAGAAAAGCATCACCACGCATAAAAACACACAACAAACACCAAACGAGTCTCAAAAATGCGTAAAACAGTAAAAATTAAGCGCAAATAGACAAAGCAAAATACGTATATACAAAGCTAGGTTTACCGAGTTCAATACATGAATTCAAGGAACAAGAAATTAGAATACAAAAACATTAAACTGGCCTACGCGGAGGCGTTATCACTGGAGCTACCCTCGAGGTCGTCCTCCTTTACCAACTTCCCAAAGCGGACCACCTTCTCCACATGCATGGCAGAGAAGTCAAACCCCGGGGCGAGAAGCCTTGCCTGGCGAGCTGCCTTGAGGAAACCCCGCTTGTGTTCAATCACGAAAGATCGTTCGGTTTCCTCCAGCTTCTTCTCTAGCTCCTTCCTCGCCGCCTCCTGCCTCGCCAACTCAGCTTTCAAGGTGGCGACCTCCTCCTCCTTGCCGCCAATCACGACCTCGTCGCAAAGGCGCCTCTCGGCCGCCGTTGCCAACTCACTCTTCAAGGAAGTTACCTCATCTTCCAAAGAGCGAACCCAACCACGGAAAGACGTCACCTCATCTTCGAGGAAGCGCACCTGACTTCGGGACGAGGAGGCCAACCCCCGCAGCTCACCCACCTGAGAAGCGTAGTTCTCGTTCGAGGGTAGAGCAATCTCTAGGGACTTCTGCACCCTCGCTAAATCCCCTCGCACAGCTCGGAGCTCGGCATTTAGGACTTTGTGCTCCTCCTTAAGGACCTTATTCTCCCCCTTCAGGACCTTGTTCTCGTCTCTCAGAGGTTGAACTCGGCCCCCCAGTCTGGCAAGGTCCGCATGCTGCTTGGACCACTGAGGCTTCCAATGGCCCATGATGGGCATAGCCCTCTGTAGAAGGACCTGGGCGGCATCAAAGCTATCCACAGGCCCGGCCTCATCTATCAGCCCCTGGTCCTCAAAGCTTAGTGAGCCTGGAGGGAAGAACTTCTCAGCAGTCACCCCCGCGCTCCATAACGAGTCCATATCAGCCGAGGCCCTCACATGATCCAATCGCACCTTAGAGAGGCCCTTCCCGAAGCGGTGGGCTATGTATCGGCTCCGGGAAGCCTCCTACGACGAACCAGACGGCGGCGCCAAAGCTGCAGGGGTGGACGCGGGACCTCAAGCCTCGGCCCTTCGCCACGAGCCTCGATAGAGGTGGAAGCCGGTGCCCCCTGCTCGGCAACTAGAAAGTCCGTGATAGGAACCTCCGACCTCGCCTGCGATAACCAGCGCCATGTCAAAAAAGAAAAAAAAAATGACAACATACAGAAAATCACGAAAATCAGGGAACACTACTTACCTCAACAGCATGGGCAAATTGCTCGGTGGCTGGAGCCACCACCTCGGCAGCCTGAGCGGCCTGCCCAGCAGCCTGGGTCGCCACCTCGGCAGCATCTCCTGCCTGCAGAAAACGGCCCTAGGTCAAAACACAGAAAAGTGCAATAGAAGACACCAAAAAGCCGAAGAGACAAGGTACTCACCACCTCGGCAGATTGAGCAACCTGCTCGGCAGTCTGAGCCACCTCCTCAGGGGCCACCTGAGGAGCCCCCTTGGGCGGTGGACTCTCAGTAAGGTCAACCGCACCAGCATCGGCGGCCTTGGAGGTCACCTCCTCGGCGTCTGGAGGGGCAGAGGTCCCCCCGAGCTCCTCTTTCTTTTTCGGTTAACTTTGAAGGGGGAAGCATCTTCCTCTCGAAGCTCGGGGACCTCGAGCTCGGTAACATTGTAGCGATGCTTTAGCTCACGCCACAAGTTCTTCCCCATGATACCTACAGACAGGAAATAAAACACATCAGTAAAGGGAATTTACACAAACTCCAACAAACCACCAAAAACCAAAATACTCACTCTCTAAGCCCCTCTCCCTGTACGCCGAGTTCGCAAGCGACAGAACGAGCTTGCAATCCAGTGGACGAGGAAGCGCGGCAAGGTTCTCGATGGCGGCCGCCTCCGAAGCCGTCAGCTTCACTTGGCCCACCCCATGAAACCTAGACGGTCGGGGGCACCAATAGAAGGGAAATTTTGGAAGCCCGCCAAAGTAGAACACCCCATCTTCCAATGGGTCGATATTCACAAGAGCGACTCGGAAAAACTCTTGTTTGAAATTTTTGTACGACTGGGAGTAGAGAGTAAACAAACCACCATCCCTACTGCCACTCAGAGATAGTATGCCGTATGGCGGAACGCCTAACTTCAAATGGTAAAAATGAAGGAAGACGGGAAGAGACACCTCTCCCTAAAACTGTACACAGGACTTGAAAAGCCCTCAAAAAACCCCAACTATTAGGGTGCAACTGGCAAGGAGCCGAGTTGAAAAAGTTTAAAAAATCACACTCGAACTGACTAAAGGGAAGAAAGACACCTAAATTCCTAAAAAAACAGTGGTACATATAGAAATGGGGAGGGTCGGTAGACTTCCCCATGTACACGCCCTCACCGGCCTGACAGGGTTCAAGCCGGATCATCCGGGAAATGGAGGGGTTACAAACCCTACACGATCTCGGGATCCCATTAACCTCAAGAAAGGAGCAAAAAATGCTCTGGACCCCCGCCATTTCACGCCTGACCCAGTCGTAACCAGGGATGCCTGGCTCCAGGCCCTTGGGCGGAGGTGAGTCCTTTTTCTCGACAGCGGCTTTCCCGGTAGCCGCCGCCTTGCCGCGCGCCTTGCTCCTGGCAAGCGCAGAAGAACCGGCACCACTTCCACCAGCCATTAAAGAAAAAGAAGATTTGGGAAGAAGAAAAAGAAGATCTGGGGGAAAAGAAAAAAGAAAACTGTAGAAAGGAAGTACCTGGTACTCTTCCTCACAAAACAACCCTAATAATGACGGGGTTACCGGAAACGGCGGCGAAAACTGTGAAAACAGTGTCGGAGACTGGACGGAAGCGAAGGTGCACAAAGCAGCTTGCGCAAGAAGCCAAGGGAGAAACAAAACGAAAAGAGTAAAGTGAAAGGTGAAGAGGCGCGAGTGAGAGAAAAGAAGGTTTTCTCCCAAATTCAAAACGGTCACGCCACGTGTCAGCCAAGGGGCACGTCTGACAACACATTAATGGAAAACCATCATGATAAACGCAAACCATCATTACATAACCGTCACGTCCATTAACACGCCACGTGGCGTCATCTCGGAACTTAAATAGATCCCGATGAGCTCTGAGCTCGGTACCACAGCACGAGTTGACCTCGGACACACGCCACGCGGCGTCAGCTCGGCACTTAAATAGATCGTAAATGATCTCGAGGAATCCCGGTCTAGGCGAGATCCTCTACCTAATCAAATCACAACTAATCTCAGGCCCAAGACCCAACGCAACCCTAACATACATCAAGGTACGTGCATTATATATACGAGACTATACTCATACAAACCCTAACTTTAGCATCGGAGTCTCTTTTGCAAGTACCACCCCCGTCTCGGAACATCAAGCGTACCAGCGAAGGAGGCTCACCAATCTTACTCGGAGAATCATCCCTACGGCAGATTTCCGGTAAGAATAATAACAAACAAGTGCCTAATGTGTACAATTATTCAAGGCAACTCAAAACATAAATGCTTGAAAACATAAATGTCTTGAAAACATAATTGCTGAAACCATAAATTGCTTGAAAACATAAATTTCTTGAAAACTTAAAGACAAGAAAACATAAACTAGGTGTATAAAGCTATAAACCTAGGTGAGAGCTTGGAAAGTACCAAAGCCTTCCAAAGACCACTCTCACAAGTACTAAACGTGATTACCCTAATATGAAAACACTAAGGAGAGATGGAAATGTACCAAAGGCACTCCAAGACACTCCTAAAAGGCCTTGTACAAAAATGAAATGGAAATTTACAGGAAATGAAATGTAAATTTACACCAAATGAAATGTAAATTCACACCAAATGAAATGTAAATTCACACTCAAATGAAATGTAGTGTCTGCACCAAATTTTAGAAAACAAAATTCAGCCACTAAATTAGTGACAAATTTAGAGACGGATTTAACTAGGAAAAATTTTGAGACAAAAAAATTTCCGTCTCTAAACTAGTCTCTCGTTTTCACAAAATTTCACAAAATTTGATTGCTCCTTCAAGTTCCTTTCTTCTGCGGAAACTCCCCAAGTGTTTCACTCCTCTCTTAGGAATAACCTTGATGTTGGTTATTCCTAGGTGTTTAAGCTCCCAAAGCCTTCCTCCAAAGGAGAAACTAGCTTCCTAGGCCACCACAAAACCTTCCAATTTTGGCTTCCTTTGTAGCTTGGCCTTCCACACCTTCAAGAAGCACTCAAAACACCTTAATTTTATGGAATATATATTGTAAAACTGAAAAGGAACAATTAGGAGAAGCTACACCAAATGGTGGAAATAGATAAGACAAGACTAGAAAGAATTTCAAACAATGACAAGCAAAAATTAAGGCACCAAAGAAAGGCTAGCACACAAAGGGAAACCTATCAGTGGCACTAGAGTAGATTACAAAATAAAATCTAAGATTAGAAAATGAAAAACTCAATGTAAACAACAATGTAGTGGCTGGTCATAAAAATTAAGGCAAACAACACACAAATCCGAGAGCAACAACTTCACTAATTTTCACTCTTTTTTTGGCTTTTTCTTTGTTCTTTCTTTTTGCAAATTCTTTTTCACTTCTTTTTATTTTACAACACAGGAGTACTAATGTCTTTTTCAACAAGTATATGTCTCGGATTTAATGTTTAAAACTGCTGCCAAAAAAATTCACAAAACAAGAGGTATACTAGTGAAATTGTTTTTCTAGTGCTTCATAATTTTGTACAATTTTTTTAGGTCAATTTTCAAGCACTCTTGCCTTTTGTTTTTCCAAAAATTTTGAAAACTAATAACTCTATTTTGCCTCTATATTGAGGACTTAAAAGTGATACAAGTTTCAGCCACCACACAAAAATGTAAGGAAACCTAATAGGAAAGTGTTTAGAAATTTTATTGACAAACTATTTAATGAGACATCAAAGAAACCTAACTCTAGGAAATTTTCTAGAACTAATGGCAAATTAGGAACTCAAATATGTAAAGTAAAAGCACATATAGGTCAGCATAATATTAGAAAGCAAAAAACCGCACCAATGTAGACACAAAAACAACACAAAAAATTAAGGTTCAACAAGCTAATCTAGGATTCAATGACTTAAAAAGGACTACACATGACTCTAGACAAAACACAAGATTATAAACCAAAAACACATGCTATTCATTATCATAATCCAATCACGGATTCAGTTTATGGAATAGGCAAGACTCAACAAAAATAGAAAGCACAAGCACAATGAAGCCTAAGGTAAAATTGGATTGGTTCAAGAATTAAGGAACAAGCAAAAATAATGAACCAATCAAATCATGTGACATGTGGATCCATCAAATATATGTGGAAAAACTAGATCCATACAGCAAACACAATCAAGACATGTAAGGAATTTAGGACATGACCGAAACAATTAAAGAGATAGAACACATAACCTCAAGAGCACCAAGGCTCTAGATACCAAAAATGATGGAAGTGAGTAGAAGTGGTTGATGTTCTTCTTCACTCTCCACCTTCAATCCCTTTCTTCTCTTGAGGTTGACATGCCAATGAAGAGAGAAACACCTTGAAGAAGCTTCAATGGTGGAGAAGCAACAAGGAGGTTCGGTAGCTTCTTCAAGAAGTTAGAAGATTGAGGCACCAAGGCACAAAGGTTGGAAACCTTTGTGAAGGAACCTAGGGGAGAAAGTTCTCCACGAAATTCTAAGGCTTTGGAAGAAAGAATTTGAGAGAGATTCTGATTATTATTCATCCAAAGTGAGGGAAAAGGTTATAGTTACAAATATATAGAAGGAGGTAGCTTAGGGAGCAAGTTAACTTTAACCATGGTTCAAGTGAACCATGGTTGAGTTGCTAGACCGTCCAAGCTAGTTAAGAGGCTTGTGGAGCAAGCTTCTCACTTAGCTTACTTGGGAAGCAAGCTAAGGAGAAGCTTGTGTTGAGATTCATGGAGTGGTGAATCAACTTAAACTTGGAGAATGAAGGTTTTGATGATAACAAAATGTGGATTATAAGAATCAAAGCTGACCAAGGACATCAACAAGTCAAAAACAAAGTCAAGAAGAAAATATGGCTATAATAATGTGTAATAGGAGTATCTCATAAGTTGTATTGTTTTGTTTAGTTCATTTTGCATGTGTGTGCTTTGTGCATGAGTTAGTCTTTATCTAATCTGACTAAGAGTGAGTATGATGATGAGTTAGAAACTTGAAAATTTATTTTTAGATACAAAACAGAGTTTTTGAAAACTGACTCAAAATAATCGATTATCATTAAATATAATCGATTATTCCAGCAACAGGTGAAAAGGATGCCTTGCTGTAATAATCGATTATTTGTGAAATAATCGATTATCCTAGGAATCACTCTCTGGAATAATCGATTATCCTAAGAATCGATTAATTTGTTCTTAGTTGATTTCTAGAAATCATGAAGAACAAAATAATCGATTATCCTTTAAAATAATCGATTATCTGGTTCTGAAAATGTTATAAATAGTTTTCACACTTTAAAACTTCAGAACAAGAGAGAACAGAGAATGATTTAACAATCATGTAGACCCCTAAAATTGTCCGGGTCGGAAATAAAGCTCAAAGACTCTCAAAGACCGAAGGAAAGTCAGCCGGAAGGACTCCTGGAAGACCCTAGGATGATTCTTTGTAGGTCTAGAAGTCTTAGAGTAGCTTAGAATAAGGGTGTGCGAGGATTGGAGCTCAATACACCCTCCCAGAGGTTCAGTACGGCCGTACTGAGCCATTTGAACTGCAATACGGCCGTAGTGAACTCAATACGGCCGTACTGAAGTTTTTGAACTTCAGTACGGCCGTACCAAATTCAATACGGCCGTACTGTAGTTCAAAATGGCTCAGTACGGGTCGTACCAAATTCAATACGGCCGTATTGTAGTTCAAAAACCCAGTACGGGCCGTATTGACCTCCCAGGCCGTATTGCGCCTCAATCCTATAAATAGGACGTCATTGGCACGTCCTCCCACACTTTTTCCAGACTTATGGACCCTCATGCTGAGTATTCTTGGGTTTTTGAGCTATTCTTTGCCCTAGAAGTCTCTCCGAGAGCCAATCCGACGAAGTTCTTGAGTCATGAGCCATTAGCTTGAGACTCGAACAAGTCGAAGGGAAATCTCTTTGATTTCCATAGTAAAAATTATCTTTAGGGAAAGGAGCGAGCGGACGTGTAGTGGGAAGGAGCGCCAAAAAGCCTCCTAACTTCTTTTTGAGTATATAAAAGCACGCTTCGAAGGTTTATTCCCAAAATCCTTTCTTTTACCGCTTTTTGATTGTTGCATTGCATGTTTAGAGCTTTCATCATGTAAATATTTTACTTACAATCGTTTCTAATAAATGGGGGTAATTTAGTAACTTTACGCTATTATTTATGAAATAATCTGTCATAGGGAACCCGAAAGGGGCGTTGTGGGGTGCTAACACCTTCCTCACACGTAACCGACTCCCTTACCCAACTCTGGTTGTAATGGCCGAAGTTGATTTGCGAAAATCAATTGCCTTATATCTTTTTCCAATGTTTTGAGTAAAACATTGGTGGCGACTCCAAGAACCCCTTCTTTTTGCGAAAACCACTAATCCATGGAGGGTCCCGCTTGGGATTAACATGGATTGGTGAGAGTCATTTAAATAAAATTGTTAGCTCGATGAGGTCTCAGTTTGAGAATAAGTCGTTCTAACAAACCATCATCTTTCAAAACTTAAAAAGAGTCCAACCATCGTCGCGAATGCCAATGTCCGTTTCGGCGGGTGACGACAGATGGCGACTCCACTGGGGAAGCCTCGAGAGTCAGTCCCATTTAGTGATGGATTATTTCTAAAATAATAGTTTAAAATTACTTCGTTACCCCTCACTTGTATGATAACATGTTTTACCTAGTTGGCTTTAATAATTGTTGGATGTTTAAATTTCCGCAATCGTTTGAAATATAAACTGCACACAAACCTTTGCACACAACAGTTCCCTCTATACCCGGGGGCATGAGTGGAAAGCCATAGGGAGTGGATGTTAGTACGGCCGGTTGTCGAATGGGTCTATAGGTGCCCGTAGACCGTTGTCGGAAAACATCACTCAAGGTGAAAACCATGAACTCGAGTCCGACAGTGCGTTGGAGCTTTCCATCGACTTACGACGAGAGGAATTGGGTCCCTATAATGGGGGCACCTTGGGGGCCTTGGACCGGTGAGAACAGTTAGAACCTCCTTGAATATGCACTTTTCTGCAGGATACCCCTACCTCGTGATTCGCTCGTGACTGTTCGTGGATGAGTGAATTGTTTGTGCATTGTTTATGTGACATTGTTTGAGCATACATTGCATTCTTTAAACATACAACATTCCCTTTTAAAATAAGAATAAATAGGAATAAGAATCTTCCATTACATGGTGTTAACATCTACCTTCATCACATTCATGTAGGTAGTTTCCATTTTCACCCAAAAAAATACAAAAAACAAAATACCCAAAAAAAGAAAAAGGGTTATTTATCCAAACCAAGCAATATCATGCATCATCTTAGGAGCATCCTGAAAACATGATAATGCTTAGTTGAATAAACACAATGCATGCATATTCAACGTCATCATCTCATATCATGCATTCTAATCGAAGATCATGGAGGGATCTAGGTTTGCATTTCATACATCTCTCCTAGTAATTCATTAATAACATTAATAAAAAGAAAGGATTAATCGATGCGTATGTTCAGAATGGATCGCACACCATTTGTTATTAAGTGTAAGCCAACAACCGCGCCAAGCGAACGCACATCAACTCCGTTGTTGGTAATCAAGACAAATAAAGGGGAAGGTCCGACACCGTTAAGGATCACTGCTCCAAGACCTTTTCCCTACGAATCGAATAAGGCTGTGCCATGGATATACGACATCCATTCTTCTGTCGACAGCGATATCTCTAACATCGCTGGACTTGGGGGCATGACTAGGAGTGGCAGGATCTACACTCCCGAAGATCTTCATGATAAAGCTCCCAAGAATAAAGGAAAAGAAAAAGAAAAAGAAAAAAACGAGGAAAATAAAGAATCCGAGGAGGAGACTGACGAGCTGTTAAAATATATCCGACAGAGCGAGTACTCCATCGTGGATCAACTTCATAAGACGCCAGCAAAGATTACTCTGTTGTCGTTGATCCTATGCTCTGAACCGCATCGGCAAGCTCTGTTGAAAGTCTTGAACGAGGCATACGTGTCGCACACTATCTCCCAAGACAAATTTGAAGGGATTGTTAGTCACATCACGGCTAATGATCACCTCACTTTCACCGATGAAGAAATCCCCGCTGAGGGACCGAACCACAACAAGCCCTTGCACATCTCTGTAAAGTGCAAGGAATATCACATCGCTAAAGTCTTGGTGGATAATGGATCTTCCTTGAATGTGATGCCAAAAAGAACGTTTGATCAAGTGGCAATCAAGGGAATCCAAATGCGCCCGAGCAACATGATCGTCCGAGCTTTCGACGGTTCTAAAAGAGAAGTGGTGGGAGAAATTAATCTTCCAATCCAAATTGGACCCACCATCTTTAATGTCGAATTTCAAGTGATGGACATTACTCCTGCATACAGCTGTCTCCTCGGCCGACCTTGGATTCATGATGCGAAAGCTGTTCCCTCTACGCTCCACCAGAAAGTCAAATTCATAGTGGGTGACAAGCTGGTGACCGTACAAGCTGAAGATGACATACTCATCAGCAAGCCATCTGCCATACCTTACGTGGATGCAGCAGAGGAAGCTCTAGAGACCGCCTTCCAAGCATTGGAGATCGCCAATGTCGAAACGTTTCCCCGAGAAATGAAGAAGGTAGCCTACATGCTCACCAAGAACGGATACTTGCCTAGACAAGGACTTGGCAAGGATTCCCAAGGAATTCCCGAGCTACCCATTATTAAGGATAATCCGGGGAAACAAGGGTTAGGATACAACCCTAATAAAGATCAAAGGACGAAGAGGAACCAAGATCCTTCTCGACGTTCTTTAAGCCAGATCTTTAGGAAGGCCGGTTCACAAGCGTCAAGGCCGGTCGTCGTCATCAAGTGCTCTTCTCCTTCCGACAGGGATGTATAGACCTGATGACTGTTAGAGATTACTCCTCGGGGACAGCCCGACCCCCGAGCCTCGATAGGGCACATGTTTCCGCTATAATTATAATAAAATCATTCTTTATTATTTCTTATTGCTTCTTTTCTTGCTTGCAATAAATTTCTAAACCACATTATTTTAACCCTGTTTGAATAAGCATGAATGAGGTTAAAATTGTCTTAATAACAATAAACCCGCATCATTTTTATGTGGAAGTGTGTATGACAACTTGGAGCACCTTTCCTTGGCCTCGACAAGTGCCATCATGGATAAAAAAGAAATCCTTTAAAAACAAAAATCATAAAAACAAAAAAAGCTCGGCAGGAAACCCAAAAAGGGGGCTGCGCAAAAATAAGAGCAAAGAACCCGCTAGGAATCCCACGAAAGGGTGACCTAGGCAAAAATTAGGGTTGCAAAAATGAACAAAAACAAAGGTCCGCTGAGACGCCACAAAGGGGTGTTTTAGGCAAAAATAAGGACAATCAAAAAACAAAAGAAATCCATGATGGTACCATGAGCTGAATTCAAAAAGAAAGGGTCAAGGGAAACTATCTAAGTTGTCGAATCACAACGTCAATAACAGGACTTTCTTAACTTCATAAGTGTTTAATCAAACAAGCCTAAACACATGAGCCTACCTTGGCCAGCCATTCTTACAAAAACCGCTTTCAAAACAATAATAATCCCCTCTAAAACACAAACATTTGAACAAAAATATCTTTCCCTTCTTTTCTCTTGTCCCAAACGATTTTAGAATAATCTAGTGGAAACATGGAGATATAGTGGTCAATAGGAGGGTTGATACGTCTTCTAAAGGAAGGGAAGGATCACTGGGTTGATGACACCAATCTCGATATAACACGCATCATTCCTCGGTTACAGAAATCGGCAGCGCACAGCCCGTCTAAGAGGAATGGCAAAATCCAAGCAAAGAAACGCATCGGTTAATTCTTTTGAAAAATAAATCAAATAGAATTAGGTGCATCATACCGCATACATGCATACAGATGATAGGTGTACTGGAAGATCACTTATTCTCTGTTTATTGAAAAAACAAACAAAAAAACAAAAAAACAAAAAAAAAATAAAAAAAAAACAACAAAAAATATAAACTTCAGAAAAAACAAAGCGCCCGTACCATGTTCAGTACACCCGTACTAAAGTTAGGGTTATGAACAAATTTTCAACTCAATACGGGCGTACTGAAATGTATACGGCAGCATTAGCCATAACGACCACACCAATACGGGCGTATTGAATTCAATACGGCCCGTATCGGCCCATTCTTTTGTACATCAACAATAAGATCAGTACGGTCGTACTGAATTCAGTATGGGCCGTACTTTTTTCTATAAATACGTCCCTCCTCCTCTCATTCATCAGAACATCTTCATTTCTCTGCATACTTTATCTGTGAGTGTGTTTGAGATCCCTCTGTACAGAAAAAGCCGAAAATCGACAAAAAAGGCAAAAATTCAGAAAATCCAACAATCATACAGAATAACTGAGCCTGGAGAGGCTTGCCGAAATAATACTCCCCAGAGACATCTCAGCTTGCACTCTTGGGCCGAATTCCCAGTGAAAGCTATCAGAGCAAGATCAGCAATATTCCCCAATGGAAGCATGATCATCCAAACAAAATATCCGAGTCAAAGGACTCAGACTTCCTCAGTGGAAGATAGCTTTCCAACTCGAGCGACGAGTGAAGCTAAGCCTGCAGAGGTTTTCTAAATAATACTCTAGGATACATAAGATCCTCAATCCCCATTCGCCTACTCAGAGGCACTCCTCCAAAAAAAAGGAAAATCCAAAAAGATCAATACCCATTCCCCAAGCGGAATTCGGTATTCAACCAAAAAAACCGAACGTCAAGATAATCCGCCTAACAGAAGAGGCCAATCAAAATCATACAACAGAATCCCCCAGCGGATAACAGCCTATGCAGAGGCAACAAAACCAGAAAATCAAAAGAGTCACCCGAATAAGGATAACCGGGATACTCCACCACCGTCGAAAGGACGTCAGCCAATCATAAGGCATCGCTCACCTCAGAAAGAGCATCTTTGTGTCTGCATCCCCAAGGAATCAGAATTTCCCCAGTGAGCACCAACTACGCAATGGAATGTTGGGACACAAGAACCTATGAGTAACTGCACATCCCCTAGATGGATCCCTGCGTTATCCAGCCCTCAGCGGCACCAAAATCAAAAACAACCGTCGAAGCAGCATCGTGGACTGTGGAGACAAAATCATACGACAGAATCCCCCAGCGGATAACAGCCTACGCAGAGGCAACAAAACCAGAAAATCAAAAGAGTCACCCGAATAAGGATAACCGGGATACTCCACCACCGTCGAAAGGACGTCAGCCAACCATAAGGCACCGCTCACATCAGAAAGAGCATCTTTGTGTCTACATCCCCAAGGAATCAGAATTTCCCCAGTGGGCACCAACTACGCAATGGAAAGTTGGGACACAAGAACCTATGAGTAACTGCACATCCCCTAGACGGATCCCTGCGTTATCCAGCCCTCAGCGGCACCAAAATCAAAAACAACCGTCGAAGCAGCATCGTGGACTGTGGAGACAAAATCATCACAAATCCCTGGAGAGGGCAAACTCACGCTACCAAAGTGACCAGAAGCACGGAGGTATGCAACCCTGGGGAGGGCAAACCGCAGACCCTGGAGAGGGCAAACTCACGCTACCGAGGTTGTCAGAAACACCGAGGTATGCACGAGCCTGGAGAGGCGACGACTAATACTCAGCTACCCCGTCGTCAGAAACACGGAGGTATGCAACTACCGAGGTTGTCAGAAACACCGAGGTATGCACGAGCCTGGAGAGGCGGTACTCAGCTACCCCGTCGTCAGAAACACGGAGGTATGCAGCTACCGAGGTTGTCAGAAACACCGAGGTATGCACGAGCCTGGAGAGGCGGTACTCAGCTACCCCGTCGTCAGAAACACGGAGGTATGCAGCTACCGAGGTTGTCAGAAACACCAAGGTATGCACGAGCCTGGAGAGGCGACGACTAATACTCAGCTACCCCGTCGTCAGAAACACGGAGGTATGCAGCTACCGAGGTTGTCAGAAACACCGAGGTATGCACGAGCCTGGAGAGGCGGTACTCAGCTACCCCGTCGTCAAAAACACGGAGGTATGCAGCTACCGAGGTTGTCAGAAACACCGAGGTATGCAGACCCTGGAGAGGGCAAACTCACGCTACCGAGGTTGTCAGAAACACCGAGGTATGCACGAGCCTGGAGAGGCGACGACTAATACTCAACCTGGAGAGGCCACTCAACAATTTTCCCACCGGAAGACACTACAAGTCGGAAGGATGGCTTACTCCCCGGACAATTGGGTCAACTCCTTTACTTGTCAACCGGTACACCAAAAATCCGTTCGACTAAGTAAAGGGGGGGCAGCTGTAGACCCCTAAAATTGTCCGGGTCGGAAATAAAGCTCAAAGACTCTCAAAGACCGAAGGAAAGTCAGCCGAAAGGACTCCTGGAAGACCCTAGGATGATTCTTTGTAGGTCTAGAAGTCTTAGAGTAGCTTAGAATAAGGGTGTGCGAGGATTGGAGCTCAATACACCCTCCCAGAGGTTCAGTACGGCCGTACTGAGCCATTTGAACTGCAATACGGCCGTAGTGAACTCAATACGGCCGTACTGAAGTTTTTGAACTTCAGTACGGCCGTACCAAATTCAATATGGCCGTACTGTAGTTCAAAATGGCTCAGTACGGGCCGTACCAAATTCAATACGGCCGTACTGTAGTTCAAAAACCCAGTACGGGCCGTATTGACCTCCCAGGCCGTATTGCGCCTCAATCCTATAAATAGGACGTCATTGGCACGTCCTCCCACACTTTTTCCAGACTTCTGGACCCTCATGCTGAGTATTCTTGGGTTTTTGAGCTATTCTCTGCCCTAGAAGTCTCTCCGAGAGCCAATCCGACGAAGTTCTTGAGTCATGAGCCATTAGCTTGAGACTCGAACAAGTCGAAGGGAAATCTCTTTGATTTCCATAGTAAAAATTATCTTTAGGGAAAGGAGTGAGCGGACGTGTAGTGGGAAGGAGCGCCAAAAAGCCTCCTAACTTCTTTTTGAGTATATAAAAGCACGCTTCGAAGGTTTATTCCCAAAATCCTTTCTTTTACCGCTTTTTGATTGTTGCATTGCATGTTTAGAGCTTTCATCATGTAAATATTTTACTTACAATCGTTTCTAATAAATGGGGGTAATTTAGTAACTTTACGCTATTATTTATGAAATAATCTGTCATAGGGAACCCGAAAGGGGCGTTGTGGGGTGCTAACACATTCCTCACACGTAACCGACTCCCTTACCCAACTCTGGTTGTAATGGCCGAAGTTGATTTGCGAAAATCAATTGCCTTATATCTTTTTCCAATGTTTTGAGTAAAACATTGGTGGCGACTCCAAGAACCCCTTCTTTTTGCGAAAACCACTAATCCATGGAGGGTCCCGCTTGGGATTAACATGGATTGGTGAGAGTCATTAAAATAAAATTGTTAGCTCGATGAGGTCTCAGTTTGAGAATAAGTCGTTCTAACAAACCATCATCTTTCAAAACTTAAAAAGAGTCCAACCATCGTCGCGAATGCCAATGTCCGTTTCGGCGGATGGCAACAAATCAAAAAGAGAAAAATGTCATTGTGAAGTCTTTGTGACCTTCTTGGAGTGTTTTCTTTGTGAAACCAAGAATTAAAACGTTTTCGAAATGCTTTGAAAAAGATCATCATCATCATTATATTCTTGAAAGAGAAAGATTGATATTTGCTTATGAATTCACAGTCTAATTTTTTCAGCTTCCAGGTGAATTCGTTCTTTTAATTCTTTGTGAATAATTGTAAATCTTGAGTAAGTGTTGATAGAAAAGAATGGCACAATCCAAGAGGGGGGTGAATTGGATTTAATGACCCTTTAAAAATTTATCAGAGTTTTTGGATCTTAATTTCAATCAAAACTTTTCTATGACATAATTTTCAAATAAAGCCCTCCTAAAGACTTGTTATGATGATATGAATGCAATGTGCTCACTTGATTCAACATAGTAAGGTTCAGCAATAATATTCAATTACAGATTCAAACCATCAAGATTCACATGCACTTATTAATCAAGTTTTATCTTCTTTAAAGTTCCACCAATGAATTACACAATATAAGAGATAGGGTAGAAGAAGATTGCACAAGTCTTTTATACTGGTTCAGCCACTCCACATGTGACCTACATCCAGTCCTTAATCACCACCTGATTAAGATTTTTCCACTATCTTTAAGCAAGAAGGTTTACAAGCAAACACACATGCATATACTTCACTACTAAAAGATAACCACTTTCTTGACCCCAAGAAAGCAACCCTTGTAGATCCCACTACAAGAAACTTCACCACTTGAGAACCCCTTCTCAAGATTTTCCACAAAGATTCAAAAAGAATTAAAATGGAACGAATTCACCTGGAATTCTTGAACAAATCTTTGTCTTCCTCTTTCAAGAGTATGATGATGATGATGATTTCCTCACAAGCTTTTCACAAACATTTTTCTCTTGGATTTCACAAAGAAAACTCTCCAAGATGTCACACAGACTCTCTAAAACGTTTTCACAAGTTGATTATCAGTTCTTACTCAATTGTCTTAAGTTTCAAAAGAGTTCAAGTCTATTTATAAAAGTTCAAACTCAGATAATCGATTATTTTAAAGAATAATCGATTATTTTGTTCTTCAGATTTCTGGAAATCAACCAAGAACAATTTAATCGATTATTTAGCTGGATAATCGATTATTCCAGAGAGTTGTTTCTGAAATAATCGATTATTTTGGCAAATAATTGATTATTACAGCAAGGCATGCCACTTAGCCCATTTGCTGAAATAATCGATTATATTTAACAATAATCGATTATTTTGAGTTAGTTCTTAAAATTTCATTTTAAGCCTCAAAATAACTCTCCAATGTTTTTAACTCATCATCATCTACTCCCTACTTAATCCTAGACAAGATTTGCTCAATGCACAAAGCACACACAATTACAAAAATTCATTTCCTAAGTTCTATTACATAGTTCCAGTTCATAGCATTCTTTTTGACTCTTCTTTAACTTTGTTTTTGTGCTCTCCAAGTTGTTGCATGTTGTGATCATCAAAACTCTTTAAGCTTCAAGCTCTCCTAAGCTCAACAATCTCTCCCTTTTTGATGATGACAACCCATGAACAATGAATCATCCCGTAATGCACTAATCATCCCGTAATGCACTTTGTGTCTGCTTGTGTCATGAACCAAAACCTGTACAACACACACACACACAAGCACAATACCTGCAAACAACAACAACTAACACACATACTACCATACAATATCATTTCTCCCCCTTTGGCATTATCAAAAACAAAGTAAGCCAAGGTTAAGAATTATAGGCCACAATTCAGACCAAATTAAACTAGGCAAGAATGTGCATCATTTCAAAAACAGAGTATGCCAATTTGAACCAGAAATAACCATACAAATCAACATATATGCTCACAAAAACAGAGCATATGATTAAAAACAGAGCATATGATACCCTGCACCAGCATTCCAAATCAATCATTGGAATCAGAATCAAACCAACACATTAACAAACAAACTTCAAATTCATCAAGATGCAATTGTTCAACAACAGAAAATATTAAAAGTGTTCAGAAACTTAAACTATTACAACCATATTGAACTAAATTGTCTCAAAATAGAATTAAAAATCCTAATGAAAACTAGTTAAAAAATCATTCTTCGTCCTCAGGAATGCCAAGTTGAGTCTTGATCAGCCTAACTTCGCGATCCAGATCATCAAACCTGTCCAGCAAACCTGAAAACAAGGACTCATGTCTCCTCGACATGTCCATCACTGCATCAATTTTATTAATCATAATCTGTTCAAAAGGTGAGAACGGCTTCAGCTCCGGCTCAGCTTCCCTAGGCTCAGCTTCCACCTGTGGTGGCTGATCCTCATCATGAGAAGGCACACCGTCCTCATCTGTAGCTGGCTCCGGGGTAGGAGGAACATCTCCTTTAAAAACCCACTTGTCTTCTTGCTTTAGCATCCCCATATGATGCAAAGAAGACTTCTCAATCTTGTTCGATGCGTGCAGTACAATCTTTCTTTCTCCTGTTAAATCTACACCAGCATTCTCAAAAATTTTTTGACAAAAGCAAGGCATAAGGAATTGGACCGTCTTCCTTTCTCCTTGCCTTCCAAATGCAGTCATTCACAACAGACACCCAATCAATCTTAATTTTCTTCTTAATCACATGCATTAATAAAATGTCATCCCGAGACATTTGAGCATGGTTGTGCAACCTTGGTTTCAGCATCCAAGCAATAATGAAGGAAATTAAGCGAGAGTTCTTTTTCATACCTCCCGCCAAAAATTTGTCATAGTTGGTGTTCGACGGGTTCCGCTGACAGTCCCGAAAAGTGGTCAGCTCCTCAAAATCTCCAAAGTTGAATGGCTGGGGTTTCTCTGCTCCAGTTCCGCTCAGACCCGCAGCCGCCTTCAGTGTAGGTCCATCCAGCTTGATTAACTTTCCCTTAACCACAGATTGCATAACCCCATCATTAGTGGAAGCAAAACAGAGAAATAACCTGATGAGCTCTGGATAGTAGGGTCCATCCATCTCCAGGAAAGCTTTCAACTCATGATACTCCAGAAGGGTTGGAAAGATAAATCCCTCATTTTTGAACCAATCAAGTTTCAGGGTCTTCGGAGGGATGATTCTCCGACCAGCGTACCACTCGAAGTAATATTCTTGCACTTTTTCATCCGCAAACCACTTCGAAATTAGTTGCTCTGAGGGAAGAGGGCGCTTGCTCCCCCTCACTTCCAGCTTCTTGGGTCTCTTGGAGGAAGATGCCATGGTTGGTTTTAGAGAAAGATGAAGAAGAAGAGAAATTTGGGAGGATTTGAGAGAGTTAGGGTTTTGAGGGTTTGGGGGAAAATGAGAGAATGAGAGAATGAGACAAGGGAGGTTCTGAGAAGAGATTTAAAGCCCTAGCACGTTCTGGGTATGAAGATAATGGGTAGTTTTAAGGTTTGGCGCGGAGTTAACCGTTTTAAGAAATTTTAAAAAAAAAAACGCCCAGATAATCGATTATTTACGCAAATAATCGATTATTTGCATCAGAAAAATCACCTAAAAACCAAATCTGATATGGATAATCGATTATTTTAAGGATAATCAATTATTACAAAGGTAGTTTTTCCTTATTCATTCCAGATAATCGATTATTTACAGAATAATCGATTATTCCAGTGGCCTTTCAGATTCCACTACTCAGATAATCAATTATTTCCCAAGATAATCGATTATTACAGTGACTCTTGAGTTCCTTCTTACCAGATAATCGATTATTTCCCAAATAATCGATTATTTCAGAGACTCTTAGAATTCTTCATGCTCCAGATAATCGATTATTTCCCAAGATAATCGATTGTTTCCATAAATCACTTAAGATAATCGATTATATCTTAAGATAATCGATTATTCCAGTGAAGATTTGCTTCTCTGAAAAATTTTAACTTCTCAAATTTTACCAAGACTTGTTTGCCACTTTCAAATATAATCTTTCACACATCTCTTACTTTCATTCTCACAACACAATCAATTCAAACTTGATTCATTAATTATTCCCAACTCAATTCTCAATTGATTGAACCTTTCTCTAGGTAGAGGTTTTGTAAAAATATCAGCAAGTTGTTTACTTGTCTCTACAAACTCCACAGCACAATCATTTCTTTGAACATGATCTCTCAAAAAGTGGTGTCTTATCTCAATATGCTTAGTCCTAGAGTGCAAAATTGGATTCTTGGTCAAATTTATTGCACTAGTGTTATCACACCTCAAAGGAATCTTGTTCAACTCAATTCCATAGTCTCTTAGTTGTTGCTTCATCCAAAGAATTTGAGCACAACAACTTCCAGCTGCTATATACTCAGCCTCAGCTGTACTTAAAGCAACACAAGCTTGCTTTTTGCTATGCCATGAAACAAGTGCACTACCTAACAAGTGACAAGTTCCACTTGTGCTCTTTCTATCTAGCCTACACCCTGCAAAATCTGAATCTGAGTACCCAATTAGACTTAATGAAACTCCTTTTGGATACCACAAACCAACAGTAGTTGTACCTTTCAAATACTTAAGGATTCTCTTTACACTTTTCATATGAGATTCTTTAGGATTTGCTTGGAATCTTGCACATAGGCACACAACAAACATTATATCAGGCCTACTTGCTGTCAAGTACAAGAGTGATCCTATGATACCTCTATATTTTGAATTATCAACAGCAATTCCTTTCTCATCTAAGTCAAGATTGCAATTGTTTGATATTGGTGTGGCAGCCTCCTTACACCCTTCCATACCAAACTTTTTCAAAAGTTCATTGCAATACTTACTTTGACTTATGAAAGTTCCATCATGCATTTGTTTGACTTGTAATCCCAAAAAGAAGGTAAGTTCTCCCATCATTGACATCTCAAATTCTCCTTGCATGGTTTTAGCAAATTCTTTACAAAGAGAGGTATTTGTAGATCCAAACACAATATCATCCACATATATCTGCACATACATTGTATCATTTTTAAACTTCTTGACAAACAATGTATTATCCACCTTTCCTCTTTCATAATCATTCTCAATTAGAAATTTGCTCAGCCTATCATACCAAGATCTAGGAGCTTGCTTCAAGCCATAGAGTGCCTTTTTGAGCTTGTACACATGATTTGGATTTTTGAAATCCACAAATCCAGGTGGCTGTTCCACATACACTTCCTCTTGTATCAACCCATTGAGGAAAGCACTCTTTATGTCCATTTGATAAAGCTTGAAATTCTTTATAGTAGAATAAGCAAGAAGTAGTCTAATTGCTTCAATCCTTGCTACAGGGGCAAAAGTCTCATCATAGTCAATTCCTTCTTCTTGATTATACCCCTTAGCCACTAGTCTTGCCTTATTTCTAAGAATTATTCCAGATTCATCAAGCTTATTTCTGAAAACCCACTTGGTTCCAATAATTGGACAGTCTTTTGGTAATGGCACTAAATCCCACACTTCATTTCTTTCAAACTGATTTAGTTCCTCTTGCATAGCCATTAACCAATGCTCATCTTTAAGTGCTTCATCAATGTTCTTAGGTTCAACTTGTGAAACAAATGTCATAGTGTTGCAAATATTTTTGATAGCACTCCTAGTAGTAACACCCTTACCAATATTTCCAATTATGTTATCCATTGATAAGTCTCTAGAAGTTTTCCACTCTTTTGGCAATTGTTCACATGTTCCCTTTACTTTCTCATGTGATTCACTCTCCTTAGACTTTTCATTTGGTTCACTCTCCAATAGGGGTTGATCAAGCAATTCATTTAAATCTTCAATTTCAGTTTGCCTTGTCTCTTGCTTATTTGATTCATCAAATACTACATGAACAGATTCTTCTACAACTAGAGTTCTCTTATTATAAATTCTATAAGACTTACTATTTGTAGAGTATCCTAGAAATATTGCTTCATCAGCCTTTGCATCAAACTTCCCAAATTGTTCTTTCCCATTGTTCAGCACATAGCACTTGCAACCAAACACTCTAAAATAGGAAATGTTAGGCTTCTTTCCTTTATAGATTTCATAGGGTGTTTTCTTTAAAATAGGCCGAATCAAAACTTTATTTAACACATGACAAGCTGTGTTAATAGCATCAGCCCAAAAGTATTTTGGTAAGTTTGTTTCATTCAACATTGTTCTTGCAAGTTCTTCTAAGGACCTATTCTTTCTCTCAACAACCCCATTTTGTTGAGGTGTCCTAGGTGCTGAGAAATTATGGTTTATACCATGTTCCTCACAGAATTTTTGAAACATGATGTTTTGGAATTCACCTCCATGATCACTTCTTATAGAGGTGATGTTTGAACACTTCTCATTTTGAACAAGCTTAGCAAATTTTCTAAAGGCATTAAAAGCATCATTTTTATTTGCAAGAAACATAACCCATGTATATCTTGAGTAGTCATCAACAATCACTAAGCCATAGTAGTTTCTACCTAAGCTCATTGTTCTTGATGGACCAAACAAATCCATGTGAATTAATTGCAAAAGTCTAGATGTTGAAATCTGATTTTTGCTTTTAAAGCTAGCCTTCACTTGCTTGCCCTTTTGACAAGCATCACATAGTTTGTCTTTTCCAAACTTGAGTTTAGGTAGACCAACCACTAATTCTTTCCTACTCAATTTATTCAAGTGATCCATATGAATGTGTGCAGCTCTCCTATGCCAAAGCCATATATTTTCTTCTTGAGTTATTAGACATTTAGTGTTTGACATTGATATAGAGTGCTCTAAGTCTAGCATATATATGTTGTCAATCCTTTTTCCTATGAATCTGATTTCTTTACTCTTTTTATCACAAATCAAGCAACATGTGTCATCAAATTCAATTTTAAAGCCTTTATCACTCAATTGACTAATACTCAGCAAATTATGTTTCAAGCCATCAACAAGCAAAACATTTTCAATCAATGTTTGAGAGGAGGAATTACCAACATTGCCATGGCCAAGAATTTTGCCTTTATTGTTGTCACCATAGGTAACATACCCTTCGTTCTTCAATTTCAGACTTGAGAATTTGGAGGGATCCCCGGTCATGTGCCTTGAGCAGCCACTATCAAGATACCACAGTAAATTTTTGGCCCTCAAGCATTCCTACACCACAAATTTAGAGGAAAAATTTAGGTACCCATGTGGAGGGTCCTTGTTGGTTAGTTCTCAACCTTTGACTCTTCTCAACCCAAATCATTTTTCCACTTGGAACTCCATATTTTCTTGAATAGCAGTTCCTAATTGTATGACCCCTTTTACAACAATAAAAACAAGTTGCTTATCTAGAAAAGTTGCTTTTGAGTTTTCTAAAATTTTGACTTTTCACAAAAGCTACTTTCTTTGACACAATTGGTATGCTTGTACTTGGATTAAAGCCAAGTCCACTCCTATCAAAAGTGTTTCTTTGCTTTCCCAAAAGAATATTCAAATTCGCATTTCCCTTTGTGAACCTTGCAAGTGTGGATTTCAAATCAGCATTTTCTTTTTCAAAAACTTTGCAATGTTCACAAACATCTTTTGAGGAATGAGCTTCACTAAAGTTAAACATAGTTTGAAGATTTTCATGCTCATGCTTCAAATCTTCAAGTTCTTGTTCAGCTTTAATTAAAGCATTTTCATACCATTTCAACTTGTTTTTCAATTTTGAATTTGAGGCACCTAATTTGACAGCCTCTTCATGAATTTGAATAAAAGCTTCTTGGAGCTGGTCATAATCCGGATTTGATTCAAGGTCAGAGTCACTTACAATTGTGTCTTGTGCAGTTCCAGCCATCAAACACAAGTTGTTCTCCTCACATTCGGATTCTTCACTAGTTGTGCTTGAGTCATTGTCTTCCCAAGCAATATAAGCTCTTTTTCCTTTTGCATTTTTCTTAAACTTCTTCTCCTCTTGTTGCTTCTTTAAGGTATTTGGACACTCAGCTTTCATGTGTCCCGGCTTTCCGCATTCAAAGCAATTGAAGGACGATGTGCTTGCTTTCTCTTTCTTGTTTGATTTTTTGTTGAATTTGTAGGGAGAGTTCTTCTTTCTTCTCATAAACTTTCTGAACTTCTTTACCAGCAAATTGAAATTTTCGGTTTCGGAATCATCAGAGCTTGTATCTTCACACACCTCTTTTCCTTTGGCAGATTTTAAGGCTTTCAATGACACTCCTTTACCTTTCTTATCTTGCTGCTCATGTTCATCAAATATATGCAGCTTTTGCTCATGCTCCCTCAACTTCCCAAAGAGAGTGGCTAGTGTTAAGGAGGTCAAATCCTTTGATTCTTCAATGGCTGTCACCTTTGCTTGCCATGTTCTGTCCAAGCATTGCAGCACTTTTAAATTGAGCTCTTCCTTCTCAAATTTCCTGCCAAGGTCAACAAGGTGATTTATCAAGTGTGTAAATCTCTTTTGAAAATCAGAAATAGATTCACCATTTTGCATTCTAAACAGCTCATATTCTCTAATAAGAGTATGCTTTCTTGATCTCTTTACATCACTTGTTCCTTCATGAGTGACTTGCAAAGTGTCCCACATTTCTTTAGCAGATAAGCATTGTGAAATTCTGAAAAATTCATCAATAGACAATGCAGATGTTATGATGTTTTTGGCTCTTTTGTCATGTTGGGCTCTTCTCTTTTCCTCATCACTCCACTCATTCCAATGTTTTTCCTCAAGCTCACCATCATCATTCTTTTTCATAGGGATATAGGGTCCATTTTCTATAGCATCCCATACAGCAATATCAATAGCTTCAATGAAAATTTTCATCCTAATCTTTCAATAGACATAGTTTTCACCATTGAAAACAGGAGGTCTATGTATAGAGACACCCTCACCATAGGGTAAGTTGTTGTTGGCCATTTTTGAAATCTTGAATAACTCTCAAGAACCTTGCTCTAGATACCAATTGATAGAAAAGAATGGCACAATCCAAGAGGGGGGTGAATTGGATTTAATGACCCTTTAAAAATTTATCAGAGTTTTTGGATCTTAATTTCAATCAAAACTTTTCTATGACAGAATTTTCAAATAAAGCCCTCCTAAAGACTTGTTATGATGATATGAATGCAATGTGCTCACTTGATTCAACACAGTAAGGTTCAGCAATAATATTCAATTACAGATTCAAACCATCAAGATTCACATGCACTTATTAATCAAGTTTTATCTTCTTTAAAGTTCCACCAATGAATTACACAATATAAGAGATAGGGTAGAAGAAGATTGCACAAGTCTTTTATACTGGTTCAGCCACTCCACATGTGACCTACATCCAGTCCTTAATCACCACCTGATTAAGATTTTTCCACTATCTTTAAGCAAGAAGGTTTACAAGCAAACACACATGCATATACTTCACTACTAAAAGATAACCACTTTCTTGACCCCAAGAAAGCAACCCTTGTAGATCCCACTACAAGAAACTTCACCACTTGAGAACCCCTTCTCAAGATTTTCCACAAAGATTCACAAAGAATTAAAATGGAACGAATTCACCTGGAATTCTTGAACAAATCTTTGTCTTCCTCTTTCAAGAGTATGATGATGATGATGATTTCCTCACAAGCTTTTCACAAACGTTTTTCTCTTGGATTTCACAAAGAAAACTCTCCAAGATGTCACACAGACTCTCTAAAACGTTTTCACAAGTTGATTATCAGTTCTTACTCAATTGTCTTAAGTTTCAAAAGAGTTCAAGTCTATTTATAAAAGTTCAAACCCAGATAATCGATTATTTTAAAGAATAATCGATTATTTTGTTCTTCAGATTTCTGGAAATCAACCAAGAACAATTTAATCGATTATTTAGCTGGATAATCGATTATTCCAGAGAGTTGTTTCTGAAATAATCGATTATTTTGGCAAATAATCGATTATTACAGCAAGGCATGCCACTTAGCCCATTTGCTGAAATAATCGATTATATTTAACAATAATCGATTATTTTGAGTTAGTTCTTAAAATTTCATTTTAAGCCTCAAAATAACTCTCCAATGTTTTTAACTCATCATCATCTACTCCCTACTTAATCCTAGACAAGATTTGCTCAATGCACAAAGCACACACAATTACAAAAATTCATTTCCTAAGTTCTATTACATAGTTCCAGTTCATAGCATTCTCTTTGACTCTTCTTTAACTTTGTTTTTGTGCTCTCCAAGTTGTTGCATGTTGTGATCATCAAAACTCTTTAAGCTTTAAGCTCTCCTAAGCTCAACAAGTGTCTCAAGTGGTAAGGAATTCTTGTAGTGGGTTTCTATAAGAGGTGTTTTCTTGGGGTCAAGAAAATGGTTATCTTGAATGTAGGAGTGTATGCATGTGTGGTATGCTTGTAAAACTTCTTCATTGAGATAGTGGAACAAATCTTGATTAGGTTATGATTGAGGACTGGATGTAGGTCACATGTGGAGTTGATGAACCAGGATAAAAGACTTGTGCAATCTTCTCTTACCCTTATCTTTTACTTTGAGTAATATCTTGGTTGTGTGTTAAAAAGAATAATCTTGATTAACATGCTTGTATGCACAACATTGCTTTAAATCTGAATCAAAGAGTTGCATATTGATTGTTCTTAAGTTTGAACTTTATCAAAGATTAATCAAGAAAGCATATAGGACTCATTTTTATTAGCAAGTCTTTTAAGGAACTTCTTTGAAAATTTATATTAGAAAAGTTTGAATTGAAATAAAGATCCTAAGAACTCTGAAAACATTTAAAGTGTCATAGAATCCAATTCACCCCCCCTCTTGGATTGTGCCATTCTTTTCTAACAATTGGTATCTAGAGCAAGGTTCTTGAGTGTTATTCAAGATTTCAAAAATGGCCGACAACAACCTACCTTATGGTGAGGGTGTGTCTATTCATAGACCTCCTGTTTTCAATGGTGAAAACTATGTCTATTGGAAAATTAGGATGAGAATTTTCATTGAAGCAATTGACATTGCTGTGTGGGATGCAACTGAAAATGGACCCTATATCCCTATTGTAGACACCCAATTTTGTCCGGGGGCATACAAACAAGGAAATGGACCTCTGTTATGAAGGCAAGGAGCTCCCGAAGCATGCAAACAACAAGATAGGACATCAGAAGGTCTAAAGCCCAAATAATTTGGTTTTAGTGGCCCGGAACGGGCTGTTCTAAAATCGGAATGGGCCGTTCCAAGCCACAAAAAAGGCCTAAAAACCTAGCCTAGAACGGGTTGTTCCAAAATCGAAACGGGTCGTTCCAAGCCACAATAAAGGCCTAAAAACCTACTCTGAAACGGGCCTTCCAAACCAGGAAAAAGACCAAAAAATCATAGGCTGGAATGGGCCATTCCTAAACCAGAACGGGCTGTTCCAAACGGCTAAAAAAGCATAAAAACTTAGTTTGGAACGAGCCGTTCTGATTTCAAAACAAGTCGTTCCAGGGTAAGAATTTTACACATAACATTTGGATCCAGAACGGGTCGTTCCGAATTTGGAACGGGCTGTTCTGGCACCCTTTTGATGTCTATAAATAGACAGCTCGGGCACAGTTCTCAGGGCTCCAAATTTCGTCCAGACTCCTTAGAGCTCGAAATTTCTCTCTTTTTTTTTCTCTCTCTCTCTTTTGTATTTCTTGAGATTTTGTGAGGCATATTGTAGTGTGAAAGGTTACCACAAAGCACCTAAAATCTTCCAATTTTGAAGATTCAATAGAGCTCATTCAAGAGGTATTTCAGTTAATCTCTTTCTCTCCTTTTTTTTATTTCTTATCTGTAATAAATATTGTTATAATAAAAACAATCATGTAACATTTTAGAGTTAATTGTATAATTTAAATTTCAAGCATGTAAATAATTATTAATAAAAGGGGATTTAATATTTCTATTATTATTATTTTTAATTTTAATTTCATCATAGGGTACCAATTAAGGGCATTATAGGGGTGCTTAATACCTTCCCTACACGTAATCGACCCCCGAACCCAATTCTGGTTATCAAGGCCATTATTGGATTTTTAAAAACCTTTTCTTTTTCCAATATGTTTTGAGTAAAACATTGGTGGCGACTCCATAAACTCATTTTTCAAAGCCATTAATTAAGGATTAGTCTGGTGTCCGGACATTCCTTAATTGATGAGACTTTCAAACGGATGTCTAAACCATAGGTCGCGAGATCAAATATTTTCGGGTTGCAACAGATGACGACTCCACTAGGGAAGTTTAAAGAGGGTCAGACCCATTTAATTGATGAAGTTAATAAAATAAAAATAATAATTTAAATATTTTTCCCATTTACTTTGTTTGTTTATTTGTTGGCTTTCATATCTATTTGCATGTTTAAATTCAACACTTGTTTGGAATAAAAAATTGTACACAAACCTTTGCACACAACAGTTCCCCCTACACCCGGGGGCATGAGGGTATTAAACATAGGGAGTGGTTGACGTACGACCGGCCCAAGTTTGGCCTTGGAGCCTGCGAGCCTTGTCGAAAATCACACTCAAGGTGATAACCGGTTACTCTAGCTTGAAATACTGCGACAGACCTTAGAGTTTGTCAGGTAACGGTGACAAAGATACTAGGTCCCTATAATGGGGGCACCTTGGGGGCCTTAAGATCAGTGAGATTAGAACTGTCCTATACAATGCACTTTTCGTGTAGGGACCACAGACCAAGGATTTAAACGTGACTGTTCGCGGGTGTACATTTGTTTGAGCATATGTGTGTTGCATTTATTTGTGTTTATTTTATTTCAAATAGATAAGAATTACAAACAAATAGATAATAATAAATAAAAAATATGATAAAAATTTTAACTCCCTTCTATATACCCAAACCTCAAAGCATCATATAGGATAGTTTATTTCAAAAAAAAAATTAAAACAACAAGAACAAATAAATCTATAGCAAAAATCATGCATCATTCCCCTTTAGTAAAAAAATGATAAAATTTAGGCAGAAAACAAATATCATGCATCTTTTAGTTTAGCATATACATTCATTAGAAAATGGAAGACACATAGTATGTAAAGATTTTTGAGAAAGGAGAACATTCTAAAGTACAAGAATCGTGTGCCCTTATACTAAGGAGGCCTACTAGACTTTGGACTCTCGTCATCCTTTCAACAGAAGGAAAAGTCTACATCTTCTCAGACTTCTTCCAATTTAGAAAGATTTCATTCCTCAACCCAAATAGGAGATTATTTGAAATTTTGAAAAGGAGGCATGCAAAAAAGGAAATTGAAGCAAAAAAAAAAAAAAAAGAGAGAGAAAAAAAAAAAGAATTTGTTTCAAAAGAATATAGTTTGGGAAGCTAAAGAAAACTCCGCTGATGAACAAGAAATCATGAACCTAGGGAGTTTTTAAAAAAATTTTGATGATAAGCTCCCTTACACCTCCAATTCGTTATCAAATCACTCCAAACTGCATCTTTCTTCTCTGACTCATCAACCTCATTAATAAAGATGAAAATTTTGGCAATCACCAAAATAGTGGTGAACCCGAAGATCCTATTGACGGTTACTTCTGATGGGAATAGCAAGAAGAGAATCTGAGAAGAAACAAGAACTAATTACAAATCAACGAACGAGCAAACATGTCTATAGGGACATCATTCAAGCATTAGCTTCTGTAGCCTGTTACAACATCGTCAAAGTGCACAGAAAGATTTATACAAAGAATGTTCTCTAAACAAACAAATCAATGAGAATGATATTTGTTGAATTTCTCAATCACCTTTGCATCCTATTTTGTACTTCATATAGATAATATGCCTTCCTTGTAAATAATAAAAATAAAAAGGGAAACCTAACCTGTGCGTGTTAATCAAATAATGAGATCACTGGTAATCAAGTGCAAACTCGATACATCAAATTGGAAGCACTTAAAAACCAGTAATTGTGCAAGAAGACTAGGGGGCATAACACGCCCAAATTGACGATTCAAACACCGAGAGTTCCCCATGCGAAAATGACAACTGTTGGGATAGGAGGAATGATCAAGAATGAATGAATCCTTGCTTCTAGGGAATTACAACAAAACCCAATTGAAGAATAAAGGCATTGCATGACAAAAACCCGCTAGGACGAAAACCCATAAAGGGCGTCCTAGGCAAAAATTAGGGCAAAGAAAAAAGAATCAAAATCCCGATAGGATACATCCTATGCAAAAATTAGGGATACATAAAAATAAATAAAAAAAGCAACGCTTTCTTGAGTTGAAAACCGAAAGGCAGCTTGAGTATTCCCTTTAGAAAGCAAGAATTCATAAAGGTTTCACTCCGAAGTCGAAACACCCACATTCCAACAAGTGAGAATGCGTTCCTAACGTAGTTCAACCAATCGTCAACCATGCCTATCTAGGGGGAAACCTCGGTTAATCTCTCTGTGTACGAATCACGAACTCGAGGCATGCCCGGGCCTCCGTGCTTTGCTAAAGGGGCACGTGTAAATTGGAAGTACTATTTTAAATGCCATAACATTCTTTCATTTCTCTTCTCCCTTTAAATATTCACTCTAGGCCTCATCCACCAACCCTTAATAAACAAAATTTATTTGCGACAAAGATGTTACTCGATAATAGCATGGAAAGGATAACAAAGGAATAATTAGGAATCCAAACATGACTAGGGTTCAATAAAAATAAGAGCGTCCCACACAAATGCTGGGAAAAAGAAGGTCCGACAGGAAACCCACTAAGAGGGCTGTGCAAAAGTTAGGGCAAGATCTGCTAGGCAACCCACAAGTAAAAATGGGTAACCTAGGAAAAAAAAGATCAAAAGAAAAATGTCCGCTAGGGAACACATCTTAAGTGACCTAGGCAAAAGTTAGGACGTTAAAGTAGCAACTGGAGTTGAAAATCGAAAGGTAGCTCAGGAGAATCATTGAATCAGAGCACGACCCCAAGTCATCACTTTGCTTTCCAAAAAGGCTAAAACACAATGATAGCTTCCTTATAGCAAATACGTTTTTGTTTAATAACCCTAAACACCAAAGCCTACCTTGGCCAACCATTCTTCTAAAAAAACCCTTTTAAAAAGAAAAAAAAAATCCTTTCTAACAACCTTTTAAAAAAAATATACAAACATCCCTTCTTTCTTTTCTCTTGACCCTTATGACATTAAAATTGGTACTAAAAAGATACACGGAAAATGCACAGTGAATACTCATAGAGAGAAGGCCGAGATGTCCTCAAATAGAGGTTAGAGACACTTGACCACACATCGACTGGATAGTCAAGGAGCCACTGAAGCTTGGGCTCAAAAGAACATATCCCGACAATAATCAAGATTGGCATGGATAGAAAGAAATCGTCAACATTAACCTTAATGCGTACAGGTTAATTTCCCGACATAAAAAAATGAATTGCATCTTTAGGAACAAACACATGAGCATAAACTGCATCGCATGCATATGAGGCAGGGGCATATGGAAGGGCATTACACAAAAAAGAAGGAATAAAATAATAATAATAATAAAATCACTCATGTCTTGCATTTCCATTGCATCCATGCATCCATGCATTCTGCTTGCTATGGGTCAGAAGGAGTCATCAAGACAAAGCACTCGTAAAAGCTCAATAGCCAAGCATGAGTCGATGCAGTGTCAAATGGCAACCCCAAGTGATTCTATGTGCCCACTAAGCAAAGTATATCAATAGTGGAATAGAATGGAATCAACCAAATAAGCAAACTCATAAGCATGAAGAGGCCATCGCGTCCTACTCCTCAATCGAATGATGGAAGATTCATGAAAATGCCAAGACCAGGAATGTTTTCCTACCAAAGCTAGAAGTGGCTTTCGAAATAATACTCATTAATAAAGATTCAACAAATAACATCATTATGGGATGGGATCCCTCCACCAATGATGACAACACAAGATAAAACAGAAAAAGGCAAGCTTCGTAAATGTTGAAAAAGTCGAAGCATTTAGAAAAATAGCAGAAAAAGGCAAGCTTCAAACATGAAGGAGCCGAAGCTAAACAAAAATGAAATTAAAAAGAAACCTACCACAAGCAGGCGCCTGGAGAGGCATTACAATACTCGCATGGCAGGGGCAACACCAGAATCCTTGTCATCCATCTATTTCTGCCCACCAATACAAGGGCACATCAAGCGTCTCCTGCCCATCCTCCTTGGGGCAGTAGTTTTTCATCCAACAACACCAATGAGAAGACATCAAGTACAAGATCGGTAAAGGTTGCTAGATCCTCAAAACTAGTACAAGATCAGTAAGGGTTGCTAGATCCCCAAAACTAGTACAAGATCGAAAAAGGTTGCTAGATCCTCAAAACTAGTACAAGATCGGTAAGGGTTGCTAGATCCCCAAAACTAGTACAAGATCGCTAAGGGTTGATAGATCCCCAAAACTAGTACAAGATCGGTAAAAGTTGCTAGATCCTCAAAACTAGTACAAGATCGGTAAGGGTTGCTAGATCCCTAAAACTAGTGCAAGATCGGTAAGGGTTGCTAGATCCCTAAAACTAGTACAAGATCGGTAAGGGTTGCTAGATTCCCAAAACTAGTACAAGATCGGTAAGGGTTGCTAGATCCCCAAAACTAGTACAAGATCGGTAAGGGTTGCTAGATCCCAAAAACTAGTACAAGATCGGTAAGGGTTGCTAGATCCCAAAAACTAGTACAAGATCGGTAAGGGTTGCTAGATCCCCAAAACTAGTACAAGATCGGTAAGGGTTGTTAGATCCCCAAAACTAGTACAAGATCGGTAAGGGTTGCTAGATCCCTAAAACTAGTACAAGATCGTTAAGGGTTGCTAGACCCTAAAACTAGCATTGGGCCGGCTGAAGCCCTAAATATCAGTCCAGCCTGGAGAGGCTGAGCTCAAAATATACTCCCTCTTTAACAAGCTACAAATAAAGAAACACACTACCATAAGACAAGTAGAAGTAGTAGGAAGCATCTACATCAAGACCAGAAGCCTAGATGTTTTGGTTTACCATCCTTGAACACCCAACAGAGCATATAACCCAACACTCAGTTGCTTCAAAGGGCAAGGATATAGGAAAGCACCATCTACTCGAAGGAAATGATGTAAGGGCCATTTACACTATTGAAGTAAAGGAGAAGATTCAGACACAGCAAGCGACATGAGGCATTCACATGGATCTTGAAGCCTAGATGTTTCGGTTTACCATCCTTGACACCCAACAGAGCATACAACCCAACACTCAGTTGCTCCAAGGGGCAAGGATATAGGGAACACCGTCTACCTGAAGGAAACAACGTGAAGGTATCTATTGTCGAAACAAAAGTGAAGATCTGAGTTTTCACCTCACTATCACAAGAGAAACAATGGAGCTTTTACTTGAAGACTGAAGATCAGGTGTACAGTTTGTCAACCTTGTTACCCAATAGAGTACGCAACCAATGTTCAACTTCTCTAAAGGGTGAGGATATGAGCAAATACACCTATCCAAGGGAAACAACGCAGAAGCACCAAAGAGATAAAGAGAAGACCCGAACGAAATGTCTACATCTTTACTTGCCTTTGGAAAAGCAACAAATTACTATTCCAAAGGACAAGTAAAGAGAGGCAGTTGTAGACACCCAATTTCATCCGGGGGCATACAAACAAGGAAATGGACCTCTATTATGAAGGGAAGGAGCTCCCGAAGCATGCAAACAACAAGATAGGACATCAGAAGGTCTAAAGCCCAAATAAATTGGTTTTAGTGGCCCGGAATGGGCTATTCCAAAATCGGAACGGGCCATTCCAAGCTACAAAAAAGGCCTAAAAATCTAGCCCGGAATAGACTGTTCCAAAATCAGAACAGGCCGTTCCAAGCCACAATAAAGGCCTAAAAACCTAGTCTAGAATGGGCCGTTCCAAACCAGGAAAAAGGCCAAAAAAATCTTAGGCTGAAACGGACCGTTCCAAACTGCTAAAAAAGCCTAAAAACTTAGTTTGGAACGGTCGTTCTAGCAAGGCATTTTTGTGTTAATCTCAACTCCAGAACAGGCCATTCTAATTTTAGAACGAGTCGTTCCAAGGTAAGATCTTTACACATAACGTTCAGATCTAGAACGGGCTGTTCCAGATTTGGAACGGGCCGTTCTGGCACCCTTTTGATGTCTATAAATAGATAGCT
Organism: Cajanus cajan; assembly: GCF_000230855.2. Classification (NCBI taxonomy): domain Eukaryota; kingdom Viridiplantae; phylum Streptophyta; class Magnoliopsida; order Fabales; family Fabaceae; genus Cajanus; species Cajanus cajan. The sequence continues at coordinate 28,062,560 of NC_138521.1, forward strand.
TGGGCACAGTTCTCAAGGCTCCAAATTTTGTCCAGACTCCTTAGAGCTCGAAATTTCTCTCTTTTTTTCTCTCTCTCTCTCTTTTGTATTTCTTGAGATTTTGTGAGGCATATTGTAGTGTGAAAGGTTGCCACAAAGCACCTAAAATCTTCCAATTTTGAAGATTCAATAGAGCTCATTCAAGAGGTATTTCAGTTAATCTCTTTCTCTCCTTTTTTTATTTCTTATCTGTAATAAATATTGTTATAATAAAAACAATCATGTAAACATTTTAGAGTTAATTGTATAATTTAAATTTCAAGCATGTAAATAATTATTAATAAAAGGGGATTTAATATTTCTATTATTATTATTTTTAATTTTAATTTCATCATAGGGTACCAATTAAGGGCGTTGTAGGGGTGCTTAATACCTTCCCTACACGTAACCGACCCCCGAACCTATTTATGGTTATCAAGGCCATTATTGGATTTTTAAAAACATTTTCTTTTTCCAATGTTTTGAGTAAAACATTGGTGGCGACTCCATGAACTCATTTTTCAAAATAATTAATTAAGGATTAGTCTGGTGTCCAGGCATTCCTTAATTGATGAGACTTTCAAACGGATGTCTAAACCGTAGGTCGCGAGATTGAAAATTTTCGGGTTGCAACACCTATGACCAAAGATGATGATGGGAAGAGAGAAAAACATTGGAGTGACTGGAGCGATGATGAGAGAAAAAGAGCCCAATATGACTATAGAGCAAAGAACATCATTACATTTGCATTGTCTATTGATGAGTTTTTTAGAATTTCTCAATGCAAATCTGCTAAAGAAATGTGGGAAACTTTGCAAGTCACTCATGAAGATACAAGTGATGTAAAGAAATCTAGAAAGCATACTCTCATAAGAGAATATGAATTGTTGAGAATGAAAAATGGTGAATCAATTTCTTATTTTCAAAAGAGATTTACACACTTGATAAATCACCTTGTTGATCTTGGCAGAAAATTTGAAGAAGAAGAATTAAATTTGAAAGTGCTACAATGCTTGGATAGATCATGGCGAGCAATGGTTACTGCTATAGAAGAATCAAAGGACTTGACTTTATTGACCCTTGCTACTCTCTTTGGAAAGCTAAGAGAGCATGAGCAAAAGCTGCATATATTTGAGGAAAATGAACAGCAAGACAAAAAGGGCAAGGGAGTGTCACTAAGAGCCTTGAAATCAGTCAAAGGCAAAGAAGTGTGTGAAGAATCAAGCTCCAAAGATTCTGAAATAGAGAACTTCAACTTGCTGGTGAAGAAGTTCAGAAAATTCCTAAGAAAGAAGAGGAATTCCCCCTACAAGTTCAACAAGAAGGCCAATAAGAAAGAGGAAGCAAGTACATCCTCTTACAATTGTTTTGAGTGTGGAAAACCAGGACACATAAAAGTTGAATGTCCAAACCTCTTAAAGAAGCAACAAGAGGAAAAGAAAGTGAAGAAAAATGTCAAAGAAAAAAGAGCCTACATTGCTTGGGAAAACAATGACTCAAGCACAACAAGTGATGAATCTGAATTTGAAGAGAACAATTTATGTTTGATGGTTGGAGCTGATCAAGACACAATAGTAAGTGATTCTGACCTTGAATCTAATCCAGATTATGCGAACTGGATGATGATTTGTTTTGCCAATATATGTATTGTTCATTCCGTTTATTTGAGTATCTACATGCATGAAAATTATTGCTTGATAATCATTGATGAAAATCTGGAAACAAGTACTTATTAGTCACTCTGTCTCATCTGTCTCCATTCTTAAGAAAGTTTAATCGTAAATACCTTAATTAAAACAATTTTGTGCTAGTTCAAATAAAAAGAACCCATAAACGAATTTCACCACAAACAATTATACATGTTTTTTTTATCATACTTAAAAAAAAACTATTTATTTAATTTTGTTATTATAAATATATTTTAATTGTAAGTATTATTAATATTTGTTAAAAACACATACACACACAGACACACAAACACGGACACAAAAATACACACAGAAACACAGACACACACAAACACACACATAAATAATAACTAATTAATTTTTTAACTTGTTAAAATTCTAACTTATTATAAATATAACTTATTAAAATTATTATTTATTAAATTTTACCTTATATTTATAATACATTTTTAAACTATTTTTAATATTTAATTTATATATATATATATTCGAAATACTGAAAAATAAATAAATAAGTTAAACTGTTGCACGAAATTTGAATCCTCGGAATCGAATTCCGAAAGGAGAAATGGCATGTCCTTATAAATTGAATTGGGGGAATGGGTACTGTGCTAGTCAGAATTCGGCTATCTAGAAATCGAATTCCCATCATGCACAGTAAAATAGTATATATTGGTAAATATATTATGCGGGGTTTATTTTTATATTTTTTTTAAAAAAATCTAGCACAGTAAAAAATTCTATTATATAGGACATTAATTTCTTTAAAAAAAATGCATTAAAAGTAACTATCATATTAACAAATAATTTTATCACGGAATTAAACAACGGGAGTGCGTATTAGAAAGATAAACACATGATTAGTTTTTGAATTCAACTAATTTATAAAGTGGAGCGCTCTGAACAGAATTTTTTCGTCAATTGAAATTTATTAAAAATTATAAAATTAGAAGAATTTTAATAAATAAGATCGAGACTCATAAAATTGTAATTCTCGATCAAGTTCAATCATTAGAAGATAATGTGTTTAAATTAGTGTTGTTAATATTTCTCTCCTATAAAACCGTGATGAGTCTTTGCATTGTTGTGCTTTTTTGCTTTTATCTATTTCTTTTTCGAATTAGTCTAAATAATGCGACTATGAACTACAAGAGTTTATATGATGTCTTTATTGTCTAAGCCAATTATTTTATGTTGTCGGGGGAGGAATCGTAACACCGATCATTTTGCTTTAGAAATGACAACCTATTGTCAAATGATGCTGAGCCGTAAGAGTTGGTGGTATAAGAATCCATGTATTTACAGTATCGACTATAAACTTTGGGATAATGTTTTAAAAGTTGGACCATTAATCAAACTGGTCAGGAAATTGAATTAATATGTTAAAAGTCGAACTTATGACTTTGGTATTTATTAATTTTTTTTTGTGTATTTGGATGGAGAATTTTACAAATTCAAGAAATTTTAAATTTTTGGTATTTGAATTACTTTGATTTCAAATTCTATCATTCTTAAAATATTTTGTTTGGATAAATCAATTCAAATTTATCAAATTTTAAATTATTAGATTGGATATGATAATTTGATTCCACCATGATAAAATTGATTTTAAAATAATATTTATATGTTAAAATTTTTAAATTAAATTTTATAAAAAAAAATATTAGCTAATTTTTAAATATTTAATAATTTTAAAAATTAATATTAGATCATATTTAATAATTTTAAAAATATTTTTGAATATTCAAGAATTAAATACATGAAAAGATAAGAGATAAGATAAAATATATAAGTGAAATAAGAAGAAAAAGAATATGAGGAATTTCAAATTCTTACTTTTTTTGGGAGAATTTGAAATTCTACTATTTCAAGGAATTTCACAAATGTTTGAATTTTAAATTTCTTATAAATTCTCCATCCAAACAAGGTATTTCACCTCAGAATTTGAAATTTTTTAAATAAATGAATTACTCCATTTAAATTCCCCATCCAAACACACTATTAAAGAACATATTTATATTATATATTTTATATCTTGTTTTAATGAAGTATAAAAAAAGTTATAGTCAATTGTATAACAATAAAACCAATTAAAGTTTAAAATATGTGAATTCAACTCACATGTTGTCTTATATATATATATATATATATATATATATATATATATATATATATATATATATATATAATTAATCATCTATACATTGCTAGTGTAAAATTTTTTTACACTCACAACCAATCATCTCTTTTAATAGTGTCATGTCATTTGCTTTTTTAATCAAATTAAAATAAAAAAGGCACTATTAAAAGATATGATTGGTTGTCCGTGTAAAAAAACTTTACGCTAGCATTAATTAAGGATTAGTCTGGTGTCCAGGCATTCCTTAATTGATGAGATCTTTAAAAGGATGTTTAAACCATAGGTTGCAAGATAAAAAATTTTCGGGTTGCAACATGACTTTGCAGGCAATTTCTGTTTCCATCCAAACTTCAAGGAAGTCTTGGATTTGTACTGGTGTATATACTAGTCTATCTCTTTCTGCTCGTCGTGAGATGTGGCATCAACTTACCATCTTATGTGAGACATTTCAGTCGGCGTGGCTTTTGATTAGAGATTTTAATAATACGGTGGTGGCATCTAAACAACAAGGATGCTCTTTTGATATGCGTAGGGCTGATATTTTTGCATAGTAGCTGGAGTCATGAGAATTGTTGGATCTGAATCTGATAGGTGCAAGGTTTACTTGGCATAGAAAGCATAATGGGAATTCACTACACAAACATCTTAATCGGGTTATGTGTGATATTTTGTGGCATACCAAGTTCTCGGAAGCTGTGGTGGAGGTCCTCCCTCGTGGTCACTCAGACCATAACCCTTTACTGCTTCGATGTGGAGGGTTTCCTCAACATCGGGGTGACCATCCTTTTCAGCTCGAAGTTGCCTAGTGTACCCATGCAGATTACTTTAGGGTCGTGCAGGACACTTAGAATAGCCATTCTGATAATGTCTTGACTATGTCAAATCAAGTAAGGATGGCATCTATCACTTTTAACCAGGAGATGTTTGATAATATCTTTGTGAGAAAGAGAGAGCTCCAAGCACGTATTCAAGGGTTGGAGCGGTACTTGGAACATATTGATTCGGTGAGATCTTGGGCCTTATATCATGATCTACAAAAACAATATGAGACTTTTCTATTCCATGAGGAGACTTTATTGTTCCATAAATCTCGAGAGTAATGGATTAAGCTTGGCAGTCGTAATACTTCTTTCTTTCATGCATAAGCGGTGGTTTGTCGGAAGTGTAGTAAGCTGCATGGTCTTTTTCTAGCATCATGGGAGTGGTGTACTAATGTTGTTCTCTTGCAGCAAGTGGCCTGTTCATTCTATCAGACTTTATTAGGGGAGGTAGAGGAGGTCAACTGTTAAGGGCTCCAAATTCTTTAATGTGGCTTAATGATGAGGAGTAGCTTTTGATAGGTGCATCAGTTTCTAAAGAGGAGGTCTTTCAAGTGTCGATGGAGATGAAGTCTTATAAAGCCCCCGATCTTGATGGCTTTCAACCCACCTTTTACAAGATGTATTGGGATATGGTAGGGGATGACATGTGGTCCTTTGAGTGCACTATTTTCGCTACAGGGTTCTTTGATCCTCAAGCAGCAAAAACATCGATTGTACTTATTCCTAAGCATGAGTTTCCTTGTCATTTGAAGGACTTTCAGCATATTAGCTTGTGCAATGTCTTGCATAAGCTAATATCAAAAGTGCTCGTTAATCATCTTCGTCCGATTTTGAATCGTATTATAAGTCCTATGCAGAGTAGCTTGCTCTCGGGTAGAAGTACTAATGATAATGCCATATTGCTACAAGAAATCATACATTTCATGTCCAAATCTCAAAGAGTAGAGGGTGATTTAATTTTGAAACTATATTTGGAGAAAGCGTATGATCATGTTGACTGGAGCTTTCTTCAACGTGTTCTTACTGATCTTGGGTTTCCTCCACATATTATCTCTCTTATCATGCATGGGGTCTCTTTTGCTTCTCTATGTCTTCTCTAGAATGGTCAAAAAGCAAGAAACATCATTCCTAGGAGAGGTCTTCAGCAGGGTGATCCGCTCTCGCCATATTTATTCGTGTTTTGTATAGAGAGATTGGGTCTATTGATCATAGAAGCTGTGGAGGAAGGCTCATGGTCCCCTTATAGGTTGCGCAGTCATCTTGTTATGTTGCATCTCTCCTTTGCTAATGACGTTTTGTTGTTTGCAAAAGCTACGACTTCTTTTATTCGCACTATTATGAGACTTCTTGACTTATTTCGTGGCACTTCCAGGATGCGTTTCAGCTTGCCAAAGTCTATGGCGTTTGCTTCTTTTAGGGTATCACCTGTCTATTGTCGGAGGTTAGCTCACATATCTTACATACAATTTTCTTCTTCACTTGGCAAGTATTTGGGGTATTGGATGATACATGGTCGAGTTAATTCACAACATTTTCAGGAAGATGTGGAGAAGGTGCAACAACGTCTTTCTTCTTGGAGAGGGAGACTTCTTAATCGAGCTGGGCATTTAACCTTGGTTAATTCTGTTCTTACGTCCATTCCTACATACAATATATATTTAATGGCTACCCAACCAAGTTTGTGAGAAATTAGACATGCTAGCTAGACGCTTCCTATGGAATGCTCAAGACAAAAGTGGTCTGCATCTAGTTAAGTGGGAAACCATCACCTAGAGAAGGAAGGATGGTGGGCTTGGGGTCCGACCTGCTAAGCTTCAAAATGTGGCACTTATTGGTAAACAAGTCTGGGACCTCATGTTCAAGCCTGATAAGCTTTGGGTACAATTTTTTAAGTGGAAATACCCTGGTGCAGATATATCTGCCATGCTAGATCACTTTGGGTCTTTCTTCCTTTCATCGTTATGAAAAGCGTATGAAGCGCTCGAAAAGGGATTTAGTCTTAGGTTGGGGCATGATGAGTGTAGTTTTTGGTTTAATCCATGGATTGATGGATCACCTCTTGCCTCTCGCATGACATATATCGACCTTAATGATGTGGACTTGGAGGTATGCCATGTGGCGCTCTCGGATGGGTGTTGTGATCTAGAACGTATTGTGTCACCCTTAATTGATGATCTTCGTGAATTACTCTTTCACTTGCGGCTCTACTTACACCATGACATCCCTGACGTGCTTGCGTGGCAAGGGGATGAATCGGGAGTTTATTCAGCTTGTACGGGGTATGTGTGGTTATTGGCAAGATTGACCCCAAGGAGAGATAAGAGTTGGGGATGGCTCTGGAAACTCAAGCTCCCCGTACATATAGTATTTTTTTATGGCAGTTCTATCATGATGCTTTGCCTATGCGCTATTTTCTACATTCTCGCCATGTCATTGAAGTTAGCATTTGTCCTTGCTGCCATTAGTATCTGAAGGATGTCCATCATATCTTTTGGGAATGTGATGTGGTTTCTAGAGTTTGGCTTCTAACTGGTTTGGCGATTACACGCACTTGACTATCCTGGTTGCATGCTGCCCTATCCCAGGAGGGTTTGATAGTGCCTATTCTCTTATGGGATATGTGGAAAGCGAGGAACCACATTCTTTTTCAGCAACAAGTTTTATACCCTCAAACAATTTTAACTAAAGCTCAAGCACTTTTGACTGCTTCAACTAGTGCGTTTGGTGGGAGTGACTACATTGCACCTCAACTGGAACGTTGGGTTACTTGTATCCTGGCTACAAGCAACCAAATTTCTTTACATACAAATGGGAGTTGTCAAGGTAATCCGAGAAGAGCCAATTTCGAGGGTTTGCTTCATGATTCAAACGGGAAGTGGCTTCAAGGGTATTTTGGTTATATTGGTAAGACCAATATCTTGCAGGCAGAGTTACTTGGTATATTACAGGGGTTGTAGATTACATGGGATATGCATTGAATGTATTTGCATTTCAGATTCCTTGCATGCGTTAAATCTTATCCAACATCCACCTCCGATGTGGCATATGTATGCTACCATTGTTGTCCAAATACGGGACTTTGCTAGGGAGGATTGGAGGTTGGAGTTTAAGCATACGCTCTAGGAGGGTAATAATTATGCAGATTTTTTGGCTACGCGAGGGGTAGTAGTAGATGAAGACCTAGTCATTCTTGAAGCACCTGGAACTTTCGATGCTTTTAGATGTTGATATTATGCAGGTGCCTCAAAGGAGGTTGTAAGCTATCTTTTTCTTTCTTTTTGTTTCTTTGGCTATTATTTAGCAAAAAAACAAAAGATAAAAATCTACCTCGTACCTATCCAATATTTGTGGTACTCACGAATTTTATAAATATTCACTAATATTCATGGATATTTGTGTTTTTTTTTAAATATTACAAATAAATTTGTTTGTATTTGTTAATTTTATTGAAATATTAAAGATAAAAATTGACATTAATTTTTGAACTTGCATTTAATGCTAATTTTGTTGAAATATTAAAAAATGTAATATAAATATATGAATATTTAACTAATTTTACTTAATAGGTGTCCAAATTACTACTAATAGTCTCTTAATAAAATAAAATTATAATAGTCCTTAAGAATTACAACACAAGTACTAATAATCTTTCAATAATAAGATTATACCACAACATAAAGTGATACACATCATAAATTCAAAATAAATAAAAGAAAATAATATTAAAGTGGGCTAGCAAATCAATCTGTCCTTACCGATCATTTAGAAACAAAAGGTGCATAAGAAATATCACCGCCCATATATTTTTTTTTCCATCTAAAACTAAAGGTGCATAAGAAATATTCTTTTCTTTTTTATTTACAATCTTTTTGTTATTTAACCAAGTGATGTAAAATTTAGATAATACATGCAAAATCCTAAATTTTAAACTTCTTGTTATCATTTTACACCAAAAAGGATAATTTGAACCTTCTAAAATAAAAGCAAGAATTGAGAAATAAATTTATTTTTCTTCTCCTTTGCTAGAGTAATGCAATAGTTATATATAGTAGTAGCATGATGAAACCCTTCTCCTAATGCATATACTATTGCAATTCACATAATATTTTTTCGTGCAAGTGTGCTTCCAAAGATTGATTTGTATTCTCAATTTCTACCCTCGAATATTTAAATCTTACGTTATGGCAAGAATGAAACTTATATGTCGCATTGTGTTTGTAACTGAATCAAGCATAATAAGAAATATATTACTTTTTTTCATTTTGAAATAGGGATGTTAAAAATTGATCTAATGCAAATGGAAAACTAAATAGTTGATTAAAAAATAGAAAACTAGCGGTTTTGTTCCAAAAAAAAATTCTTAAATCACGTCGTTCTGTTTGATTTATGGCTTAAGAATGTGAAGATGACCCAAATTAAACTCAATTGTTAGTTATAAGTAATTTTTTTTTTTTGAAATGTACAATGTAGGTATACCATAATGACACATAATACAACTTATGTTGATGATGTTGGATTGTTAGATCAATTTAATTATAGTTTGATTTGTTTTGTGATTTGATTTAAGTGAAGTTATAAAAAAAATGTTCATTTAAGTTTCATTTTAGTGTTTTTATTATAGATGTTGCAATATATCTATTTTAAAGATATTTTATAAAACTGAAAGTTAATTAAACTAAATTTTAGGATTAAAAATTATGAATCATTTTTAATATTCAAAAATATTTTTATTTTAAGTGGCAAACTATATATATAAGAGAAAAAATATTTAATCAATAATTAAAATTATATTAAAAAATATTTTTCTTAAAATAATAAGATGAGAATTGGTGTTAAATATATATGTTGTATTTAAAAGAAGAGAAACATGAAGTATTTAGAAAAACGTATGGACTACAAAGTTTTTGCTTCTCTCAAGTATCAAACATCAAGTAAAAATATAATAAATTATACATTTTATAGTATGAGAAACGTTAGTAACACAACCTTGACATAATTTTTTAAACACACTCTGTAATTAGTTAAAATTTATTAAAAAAAAACATAAAATTTGATGAGCCTCATATCTATTTAATGAGTTTCTCAAATAATTTTATATTTTTCATAAATTCTAACTGATAAAAGTAAATGAGTTAATCTTCTTTATTTTAGAAGTCATGTGAAGTAAGTATAAGTTGTCAAGATGTTTTCTATACAAATTAAAAGACTTAAATAGTATAAATAGAATTTTTTTTTTCAAATGATAAAATGAATTAAGGAGTTTCTAAAAGAAAGAAAAACTTACTAAAAGCAAAGTGATCATGTATTTACATAACAATTTGAAAATTCTTGAAGAGAGTAAAACTCTTATGAAATTGATTTCATGACTGAATAATCAATTACATGATTAAAATTGAATTTTAGGATAAACAAAATTTATTAATATAATTGATTACATCTCAAGATAATCAATTAATAGTGATATTGTGTTTCTTGGTTAGAATAATCTCTCTTATGCAACTCATTACCATTTTGATTATAATCAATTAAATTGCTAAATACTTAAGACAAAATCTAAGTTTTATTGATTCAACCAATTACAAGAAAAATGTAATAAGATATATAAGGTTAAGAAAGGAGCTCAAAAGATAAAATCCTTTGTTGTAATCAATTTCAACATAGAATATTGATTATATAAATGCAAAATCAAGTACCAAAAAACCAAAATTAAGATCAAAGTATCCGATACCTGCCGGGAATAAAATCTGGGTTCCCATCCCCATCCCTGGCGGGATTCGGGTTTGCCCACCGCGGCCCTGCCTCCACTCCTATTTTTTTCTTCTTTTTTTAAAAATAAATATGAATAATTTAAAAAAAATAATAAAAAAAGTAAAATAATATAAATTTTTATATATAAATATTTCTAATTTTAGTTTATATATATATATATAAATTTTTTAATTATAACGAAGGAAAGCCCAATCCCAATAAATACAAATTTTTTTCATCGACGGGTTCGAGCAAGTACTTGAGGCGGGTTAGATTGCGATGGATACTTACTTACGAGAGTACATGGAATCAAAATATTTTTAATTAAACTACTCTTGTAATTTAAAAAAAAATTAAAAAAAAAATCTGCTTCTGCGATTGTGTCAACGGAATACAATCACAAGCTATGACAACCAGTTAAAGGAGACGAAAGGAGGGGCAACAGAAAGTTGTATCAAAATTGGAAGCCAGAAGAAGCGAATGTGAGAGAAAGAGTGATAGAATAGAATAGAATGAAGATAGTGAGTTACAACGTGAACGGCCTGAGACAGCGCATCGCGCAGTTCGGGTCTCTCCGGAATCTGCTAAATTCATTCGACGCCGACATCATTTGCTTTCAGGTGCTTCCAATGTCTCTCTTTCATCATTTCAATTCTCATTCATCACCCATTTCACTACTTCTTCCTGCAGGAGACAAAACTGCGGAGGCAGGAACTCACAGCGGATTTGGTCATGGCCCACGGATACGAATCCTTCTTCTCCTGCACCCGCACCTCTCAGAAGGGCCGAACCGGCTATTCCGGTAACCCCTTTCTTTCATCAAGAAAATTGGTCATACATAAATGAATACCCCTTCCTTCTTATTCTATTGTTGTTTCTGTTATGGGTATCAAATGTTGTTTATCATATGACCTTAAAACATTTTTTTTGAATTTTTAAGGGTTGTTTGGATAAACTTTTTCGGAAGTAGGAAAGAAATAAGAAACAAAATGAAATTAATTTTTTTTGTAAACTAATTTGTAAAGAATCTTTGCATAAACTAATTTCAGACTATAGAAAAGTTAATTTCGTTTTTCTTTTTATTTATTTTTAAAGTAATTAAGGATAAGTTTATCCAATTAGGCTCTAAGTCATATTCATATCACTTTGAAATAACAATGAAGTTTTTTTTTTCTTTCAATATTACCCTTCTTTTGTAATGCACTAGTAGATGCATAGCTGCAGCTCTATAGTGGTGTTCAATGTTAATCATTTATAGAATAATGCTATTTTAGTGATAAGATTATTATATCATGAAAATTTATATGATGAATCAATTTATTAAGATGTGTGCAATACCAAGCAACAGATAGATAGAATAAGACAGGGACTACTTCTTAGACAGTAAATTGTGTTTAGTATGCTGTATGCAGGAGTTATTACATTTTGTCGTGTAAAATCTGCGTTTTCAAGTGATGAGGTGGCGTTGCCCCTTGGGGCAGAGGAAGGCTTTACTGGTCTTTTGGGAAACTCTCAAACTAGCAAAGACAATTTGCCATTCTTGATGGAAGATCTTGAGGAATTTTCAAAAGATGAGCTTCTAAGTCTTGATAGTGAGGGGCGATGCATTATCACAGATCACACTCACTTTGGTGAGTATACATATTATCAACATATATCTAATAAAAGGAAGAAAAAAAAATTGAAAAATGGCTCTCTTGTTTACCATGTTCCTTTTTCAGATGTGTGAAGGGATATACATGAGCGTACTGAGAAAAAATGATGTATATATTCTTTAGGAATTAGTCATCTTCCTTTTTCTTTTCTTTTTTTTTTAAGAAAAAGAAGTCTGTTGTTTTGATGTAGTTGTGTACTTGTGTTTGAATCTGTTCAGTTCTTTTCAATGTGTATGGGCCCCGAGCTGGAAGTGATGATACAGAAAGGATTCAGTTCAAGCAAAAATTTTACAGGATATTACAGGTATTTGAAATGGTTGAATGTTAATGGAATCAATGGATGATTTGACCAATTTCAAACGTCATTGCTTTGCAGAATTTTTTCCATGCTTTAAATGGTCTTATGTGGGTCTTGGCAGTATTTTATGCTTCAATTTTGTGTTATTGGGTAACTATAGTAATTATAAGACAAGTTGATAATTTGGAGTAAGAGTTTGAGATTCTCCGAACAAGTTAATGTTTACTATGTTTGAAAAGTTCGAATTGGTTCATCCAATTATATTATTGCAAAGAAAATGTGACCCGAATATTGTTTGTCCATCAAAATATGTTTAGAGTTTAAGAAACTCTACAGCTTTTTTCAAAATTAGTATTATTACTATTTCTTTTGTGTTACCCGAAAGTTTTAATGATTTAATGAACATTAAACTGTTTTAAAAGGGAAACTCTACTTTATTAAAAATGGGACATGACTATCATAGTTTATGCTCAGTGCTCATTTTTGGTGCCTCTGTTTTGTTTTCAGAGCTGAAAATCTTCAGTTTTCATTTGTTTCTGTTTGATTGATGTTGATAGTCTCTTTAATAGAAAAGATGGGAGTCTTTCCTGCATCATGGAAGGAGAATATTTGTTGTTGGTGATCTCAATATTGCACCATTTGCAATTGATCGATGTGATGCAGGACCTGATTTTGAAAATAATGAGTGAGCTTACTGCCAGAATTCTATGAAATATTTTTTAATTACTAATGCTGATAAGTATCTTAACTCTTTGCCTGAATTCATATGCAGATTTAGAATATGGTTCAAATCAATGTTAATTGAAAATGGAGGCCAATTTTCTGATGTCTTCAGAGCAAAACATCCTGATAGGTATGGAGTTACCTGTTTTGTTAAATATAAAATATTGATGTGTAGTGTCCCCTTGAAAATATAATGATATTGATACCTGATGAGCATTCCCTTGTCAGAAAATGGTGAGCGGATTCTATCCTTTTTAAAAATCTTTTTATCTTGTCATCTTCCTTTTATAGGTATGATATCTTTTATATTCATATGGGATTATACTGCTTTCAAATTGAAGTCACCTTTTTCAATTTTTCAAATTTGGATTGTACAAATGGATTCAAATGAAAATACTGCTTTCAAATCTTATGCCAGACACTTTTTTCTGTGCACGTTGCTACTGGCTAGTGATATCTGCATCCTCCTCCATATTTTCCTCTCTGCCTGTTTCTTCCTTTCTAATTTTAGAATGTGTTTAGTGTTTACAATATTTTGTGGTCACACCTTCAATATGATCAGCATTAATCTTGTTAAATCATGTTTGTACATTTTGAGAATGTATGTAGAAGGGAAGCCTACACCTGTTGGTCGCAAAATACTGGTGCTGAAGTATTTAACTTCGGGAGTAGAATTGACCATATTCTGTTTGCTGGTTCATGCTTACATGAATCAGATGATCTGAAATGCCATAGTTTTATAAGATGCCATGTCAAGGACTGTGACATTCTGACACAGTACAAACGGTGTAAACCAGAAAGCACACTGAGGTAAGATGCAAGCATAATATGTGGAACACTAAGCTATTTTGTCTTTCATCCTAAACGGCTAATTGTATTTTGCAAGTAAAAGTTAGATACTTGGTGATACTGTAACATGCCCTATGTTTTGCTTCTCTCATTTTACATTACAAATTTATGAATTTTGCAAAGATCATCTCCCTGCTTTCATAAATTGTTATTTTCTGCTTTTTTTTTTCTGATAGTTTCCTCCGTATTGTTTAATAGACTCGTCTATACTTTTTTCCCCCACTTTTGGAGTGGTTCTTCACAACTGTGTCAAATGGTTCAATATTTGCAATCATATGTGATGCATGTCTTCCTTCAGATTAAGTTTAAACTGACTTCATGATCTGTGCTCAGTGCCCATCGGTGGAAGGGAGGGCATAGCATTAAACTGGAAGGATCTGATCATGCTCCAGTTTTCATGATGTTGCATGAAATTCCTGAGGTCTCTCTGCACAGTACTCCTTCCTTATCTGCTAGATATGTTCCCATGGTTCATGGCATACAGCAAACTCTAGGTACAAAACATTGTTTCTTCTTTGGATGAGAGTCTCTGTTCATATGATGTTAATGCATATATTTACTGAACCTTTTTTTGCAGTGTCAGTATTGATGAAAAGACGCGTTTCTGAACAAACAAAATCATGCGAGATGGCAAAGGAAGACATTGTAATGGGTAGTACATGTGAGAGAGAAGAATCGGTTAACAAATCTGGTTCATCTGCAACATGTCCAAATGAATGTCATTTTCCTCCAAGCCAGGATTGTAAGGGTAGCATCTTGAAACCAAATGGACTTTCCGGTGGTTCTTCTCAGGAGGCTGTTTCTAAATCAGGAAGTGAATATGAAAAATCAATAATCAGGCAATGTAACAAATCCAACAAAAGAACTAGAAATAGTCAATGGTCCCAGCTCTCGCTTCGGTCATTTTTCCAGAAAAGGACAAATCTCGACAATGGTGTCAATGACCTATGTACTGATTGCTCAAACAATCAGACAGAACCCTCTCAACCCAGCCCTCATTTACACGAAACTCCTACAGTATTTGATCATAGTGCCAGTCCTAGGCAATATGAGTTGGATACTGATGCATGTGATCAGAATTTAGCTGGACCAAATGGTAGTTCCACAAAGGAAGAAAAGAGTAACATGGCTGCACTAGAGTGGCAAAGAATACAACAGTTGATGCAGAACAGTATACCTATTTGCAAAGGCCATAAGGAGCCTTGTATTGCTCGGGTGGTGAAAAAACAAGGATCTAATTTTGGCCGCAGATTCTATGTCTGTGCTCGGGCTGAGGTAATTCATTTCCATTGAGTGATTTTGGGCATTGTGCTTCTAACTCTGAAAATTATTCTTCTGCTCTAGACTACAATAATGTGAGGACTCGGTTCGTCTGCTCATTGAAGGAATGTAGCCACTTTTTAAAATTAGAGCAATATTGATCTTCTAGTTATTTGCAAGGTTGTCAAACTTAGGAGTTTAGATAAATTTGGGGGATGAGTAAATTTGACTCAAAAACTCGTTAGAGTTTGTATCTACACAACAATGTAGTTATAGGTACAAAATTTATAGTCTATCTTTTAGGACCAAAATAAGGTTTTAGTCTTGCAAGAACTTGTTTTAAGGGAAGGATTGGGTTTTAATGAGCTGTGTCTGCACGAGTTGTATTATAACCACAATTTCTGTTTGACACCTTCAGAACTTCTCTACTGGAAATAAAGGGTATTTTTCGATAGAGCTCCAAACATGCTTCTTGTCTTTTTCCTGTTTGTCATTTCATAATTTGTGCATCTCTAACCTATGCATGCACTAGGCGGTTAATACATATGTGTTTTTCCACTTACAGGGCCCTGCATCTAATCCTGAAGCAAACTGCGGTTACTTTAAATGGGCTACTTCAAAGTCTGGGAAAAAATAATGGGCGAAAATGACATTTTAATAAAAAAAGAAAAGGATGAATCATTTGGTCACCTCATCCAAGTTTCTCTCGTAATGACAATATGGAGCTGAATTACCAGTTCTGCATGATCATGAACATTACTAACTTCTTTGAAGGAGCTACCTCTCATAACTTTATACCCCGTTTTGAAAAATGTCCTTGTAGCTTCCCACTACAATTGTGATTATTTTTGTTTCAGTTTAGGAAATAGCAGGCATGTTTCTCCATATTAAGGAGAATAATTAAAGGGTAGGCTTAAACAAATTGAATAAAAAAAAATTAATCCTGTTGTGCTGTCAATGCTCCTTCTCATAACACCTCGTCCATTTGGTCTGAAATGTGAACCATCAAATGTGGATTGTATATATTGTGAGCTTGAGTTCTCTTTTCCCCATATTTTCTTTTGACCAAGAGCTTAAATTCCTTTAAGAAGAAAATAGCCACTTGAGGTGACAAAATTATATTAAGAGTAAATTACACCGACACTGGTTGAAGTTTAATGAAATTGCACAGACACTCGCTTTTTTAACGTTTGTATTGAAAAATAGCTCAAATCAATTAGGATTTGATTTTGATTATGTACTGTCAAGTTATAAAAATGAAATTATTCTTCTATATATAAATTATTAAGAATGTCAACACAAATCCCTTAAATAAGGAGATTTATTTAAAAAAAATAAATAAATAGGTCCATTTCTTATTCCTTTTTTATTTGGATTGATTTTGTTTCCTTTTATTAGGATTATTTTATATGAAGTACTATCTAATTGAAGGAATAAAAGAAATAATTTATGATTCTATCTTTTTTCACATGGTATCATAGTCCTAGGTTTATCACTTGGGTCTTTGATTTCAGCTCTCACTTATGCAGCCTTTATTGCTGCAATCACCACTTTTTCGCACGCTAGGACAATGTTAATTGTTGCACCTATGTTCTTGCACTAAGACAACCTTAATTGCTGTATAGTTTATATCTGCACAACCTTCTCTGTTATCCAATTGATTTCAAGGTATTCCACCCATCACCATGCCTAAAGTAGAAATAGAAACTACGGTGACTTGTAGCCACAATAATGAATCCAACTTAGTTCAAAAAACTGGAGAATTACAAAGTATTTGAGCTTTTTATCATCTTAATGAAAAGAACTACCTCAAATAGTCTCAATTTTCTAGGACCTATCTCAAGGGCAGAGGACATCTTTCTCATCTTTTAGCTTCTGGTCCAAACAAGAATGATCCAAAATTTGACTCCTAAGATGAAGAGGGCTCTATGATAATGTCCTAGTTATGTGACTCCATGGAACTCGCAATCAGTGACACTTGCATGTTCTTGAAATCAACCAAGGACATTTGGGACTTTATCAGTCATACATATTCAAAGCCAAATGATGTTGCCTAAGTGTATGAGATAAAAGTGAAAACTACAACAACTAAGCAAAGGAACAAGTTAGTAACAGATTATGCCAACATCCTGCAGAATTTGTGGCAAGAGTTGGATCATTATCGTGTATATGACATGAAATGAACGAAAGATGATGTCCTTCTGAAAAATTTCATTGCAAAAGATCGCGTATATGATTTTTTGGTTGGATTGAATCTTGAATTTGACCAAGTTAGGATTCAGATTCTTAATAAGGACCCACCTTCCTTAGAAGAAGTTATCTCTATGATTCAAGTAGAAAAAAGTAGAAGGAATGTTATGCTTAAGCCTTAAAACATAGAAGGTTCAACGTTGGTAGCCAAACAAAAGTTGTTGCATAATGAAAGAAGTGATATGGCCAACAAACCATGTTAGACGCATGAAGAATGGTGAAATTCATGTTCATTACAGGAGCAATACTATATAAAACGAAATTATAGAATTGTTAGCCTTATAAAATAAAAAGCAATAATAAAGTTAAATATGCAAAATATTTTTCTATTGTTCTTGATTGTACTTTTGATATAAGTCATCAAGAACAAATGGTTCTTGTTTTGATATGTTTATATACTTTGAATTCTCCAATAAAAAAGAAGAGTATTTTTTTTAGAATTTTTAAAAGTTTATGATACATCTAGAACATGTCTTTTTCAATGAGTTTATTAATGTTTTGGAGAAAAAAATGAGTTTAATATAGATGATACAAAGGGACAAGGTCATGATAATAATAAATCTTACAGGGTAAAGATCAAGGAGTGAAAAAAATATTGGATATAAATTCAAGAGCACTTTTTACATCAAGTGAATGCCATAAATTAAATTTAGGTTTATATGATATGATTAATTTATCTCTAAGAGTTCTTTTTTTTAGTTATGAAACACATTTATTCTTTATTTGCTTCATCCACCAAACAACAGAAAGTTTTAGAGGATAATATATAAAATTTTTTATTAAACTATTATCTCAAACTTGATGAGAAAGTAGAATAGGAAGTGTTAGAAGAATAAAATTTCAAGCACTAAAGAGATAATTTGCTTCAATTATCAAAATGTTGTTAAGATCCTAAATTGAAAAGTGAAGTCATGTGCCTAATAACTTATAAGATGGGAAATTTTGAATTTTTGTTAAAAATGAATATTTGTATAATTATACAATTTAAATATATGTATATACATGTTGCTATAGATAATTTAAGAAATCTTATTGCTTACACGTCTGTGTGGAAAATGGTTTTCATTGGCTTTGAATTTCACATAAAAAATAAATTAGTTATTAAAATAAAAATAAAGTTTAGTTTTGTGAAAAATATTTTTTTTTCGTCCTTGGAGTATCCAGGGCCAATAGCAGTGACTAATCTCCTCGCTACGTTGGAGGCACCTCAAAAGGTGGGATAGCTGGCCCCAAGATTTAACGCGGCTGCATAGACAAGGCAAGATCCGAACTCCTAACCTTACTTAAGCATGGATCAACCCCTACCGCTGAACCACACGTTTGGGGTTTGTTTCGTGAAAAATGTTTAACTCATAGAAAATTATATTTTGATGAAAATAAAAGTGATCAAATTAGACATTCAACTGAAATTTCTGTGTTGAATTTATTTATTTATTTATATATATATTGTAGATAACTTTGTTTCTTCTATTGAAACTCAACTCAATTATTTTTTACAGTATGAAACTATTTTTGAATTCAAAAAAAATTTAAAACTTTAGGTGAAAATGAAATGAAAAACAATTGTATTTATCTTGATTTTTTTAAGATTGAATTAACATTCCGATATTAATAGTCTTGATTTATTTTTAGAATTAAAAGTATATTTATCTTGATTTTTTTAAGATTGAATTAACATTCCAATATTAATAGTCTTGATTTATTTTTAGAATTAAAAGTATTGAGAAAAGTGTTAAAAAAAATTAATAATCCCATAGAAATATTAAACTACATAAAAGGATTAGGTATATTTTTTTTTAACAATACCTCTTTCAATTGCTATCACTGAAACAAGCTTTTCAAAATTGAAATCGCTTAAATCATATATAAAATCAGCAATGTTACAATATTGAATGAATTGACTATCTTATCTATTGAACGTGAAATATTAAAATTATTATAAAACACTCAAATGATTATGTAGGCCCAAAAGCTAGAAGATTGGTATAAAAATTAATTATTAATATTAAATTAGGTACTTTAAATTTTTTGCCTTAGGTCCCAAAACTCTTAAACACGAACTCGGGTATAAGAAATCCATTGGCTTGAGTCTCTTCGGATAAGCAAACATACTTGTCCTTAATATATCACACTTGATTGAAGCTAAGTGTTAGTTCAAATGATGAATTAAGACCATCTAGTTTTGAAGTTTTAATTAATCACAAACACGATTTTGGACTATAATCTGTAAGAGTATTTTGTTTTAGACAAAATGTAACTTACTTTATACTCTGCTTCTATTATACAAATTAATCAAATAAAATTTCAGTCTAATTAGAAAATAGTAGCAAAAATTCATATGAAACTTCATCTAAATTGTGTTCATTATATTTGCCCTCAATCGTATATAAAAACAAGTTGTGGGTGTGGGGGAAGACGGAAATTAGTGTATATAAACTACTTTTGCTATCAAATATCCGGAATTTTATATGAACCGAACATGCAGCATCACATAAGGTCATTCATTCCCTCATCTTGTAAAAACTTGGACAAAATCTGAATGAAACACATTTTGTTCCAAAGAATTGATTGCTATTATATCACTTAAATCAGATGAATGCATTGAGATTATGTATCTGGCCCAAGTTATCACTCTAAAAGAAACAATGAGATAAATCCGACAATTAAATAACCGAGTTTAATGAGCTTGGATTAAAAATAAAATAAAATAAAATAAAAAGTCCATTGGCTTAAAAACAAGTCGATGCCACGGAGTTGCAATTTTAAGACAGTCTTCTTAACATACAACGTCCAGAAGCAGAGAATAAAAAAAAGATATGTTTACCTAAAAAAGGAGTGTTTATACAGGAGACTGATAAGTGAACTCCTTACATGATCAATTTTCTTTTTTCTTTTGTACAAAAAGGAACGAGACAGATTAGAGAAACATATACAGGAACAGTTGAAGTGGCTCCAACCAATTCTTCAGCATGCACACCTCTAGTCAGTTTAGGGAAAAATGCTATTTTTAACAAACTTCAACTGAGTTCATGCCAGAAATGGAAAACATTACCAAGATCCGATGATGAGTCTCAGATGCCACTTCCAATTTTAAAATCTGAAAGAGCTGCAGATTCTCGAGCCTCAACTGTTGATGGTGCTTCCTTCTTGTCAAATCCAAAAAAGGAGCAATTCTGGAATGCATCCAGGCTGCTGGCTATCAAGCGATTCAGTCCACTAAGACTATCACTAAAAATTAGATCTTCGCTGTGATACTTAGTTGATGGTATATCCAAATCCAACGGTCCCAAGGAATCAGGCTGCAATATGATAGAATCAAAAGACAAAGTGGGAAATAAAGTCAGATGCACTTCTATCAATAACACAATACTAATAAAATACTTTCAAAAGAAAAAGCAGTAGTTCAATATTTCCAATGAATGTAACACTTCAAATTTTTTTCAACTTCATAGTTTAGAGTGACAGAATGTCCTAAGGATTAAAAACATGTTTGTAACGACTCCCCGAGATAAGCTTTCTCCAAATTGTTTTGAACCTAAACACTAATGAAGAAGTAATGGACTTCGACAGAGAGAAAACTAGATTATAGAAAGAAAAATACCCAATACATGTCTGCTAGCGCACTAATACCCTTTCCTAAATGGTCCTGGATATCTGAATCAGACTCACAACTGTCGATAGGCATAGGGTCTGTTTGAACAAAATCATCCACAAGCCTCTCTTCATCAGGTGACAACTGCAATAAATATTATGAAAATTAAACCATATTTCACTTTGCAAGCAAGGTAGTAACAACAATTAAGATATACTACCTCATCCAATTTTTCAAAGCTACTTTCAGGAACCTTTTTCTCGGACACTAAAGAAGCAACTGAAGATAAACAAGGACCATCTTTGTGAAGAATAGGATCCTTTTTAAATAAAAAGGCATCACAAGTTTCTTCAGCATCCCAAATGGAAGACATATGGGATGCCATTGATGGTTGTCCCATCTTGTCTTGGTGTCTAGATATGTGAGCAGCAATTGCAGCATCGAAAGAATCACTACTAAAAGGAATTTGCTGAACATCGTGACAATTCTCAGCACTAGGAGGATTGATGCAGTTATCTTCGAGATCCTGGGACGCTCCTGAAAGTAGATCCCCCACACTAATGTTGGTAAGGCTGTCAGCCCACTCTCCAGCTGACAGTCCTGTTCCACTGCTTAATTTCAACTCATCCTGAATACACATACAAAGAACATAAAGTTATAGATGCTGATAATGACACGCAAATTAACTAACCAAACAACACCAGTCTGGTTAATGTTAACCCCTCAACCTTGCTGTGCGTAATTGGAACATAACAATCTAAAAAAGGAGCGATAAGCCCATGTTCACAACCTTATAAGTTTAAATATATTTTTAGACCTTTAAATACAAGATAATTTATTTTTTTGTCCCTCAAATTTAAATTTTATATTTTTAATCCTTGGGATTTGAACTCAAATGTCATTAATGAATCTATCCCAAAAAAAAAAAAAAATTTATGTCACTGAATATGTTGCACAAAATTCTCCTACTAGTGCTCTTCTTGATGAAAACATCATATAAAATTCCACTGATACAGAACAATTGACTCGATCTACATTGTAAGTGATGCAATTGATAGTCATAAGAGACTAACATTAGATTTTTTGAAATTGCAAGGACTAAAAAGATCAATTTTAAACTTGAGGAATCAAAAACAAATTCATTCCAAATTTGAGAGATTAAAAACATTTTAAGTGAAATTTATATCACAAGAGCCAATGAAGTACAATAAGGTGACACTTCAAGATCCTATCACAAGATGAAAATCTACATTAACATTATAGTGCAAATAAAAGCAAGAACAAAAAATGAGAGAATTACAATTACCATTTCTTCCAACTGTGAAGTAACAGCTCCATCTGTAACATCTTTTCCATGCCACAATGTATTGGCTGTAGGATCACGACATTCCTCAATGCTTGTATTCAGGTAAACACTGTTGTCTCTGGTATTAGGCAAATCAGTTGAAGCATTGATAAAAGTATGGTTTTTGTTCATGGATGTTCTGCAATCTTCAGATAGCTCCATGGAATGAGTATTAGTTGATAGCATAGGAGCTGAAACAGAATTCACAATCTGATCCTCAGTATTGTCCACACTAATTTTGGACTGTCTGAGCATGCAGCTGGATGCCACAGGCACTTGCATATTTAATAACCCAAGCTCAGTATTGGAGAACCAACCATACCTTCACAGAGATACGCAAATATGATCATTAGTCATTACAACATAAATATAGTAAGACATGCACACAGAGTTGTCCTGATTGAGATGCCAGGAATGTTAGGTACGCTGTCCAACATGAACACGTCCCAAACACTTGTACAACACAGGTCAGACATTGCTCATTAGGTGTTTTAAACATTTAGAAAAGTCAAATTAAAATATAATATAAAAAAAAGAATAATGTCCCTTGTTTTTTCTTTTTGAGGTTCTTTATCAAAGGAAGGAGAATAAACAACATTAAAAAATATGCCTTAGTTATTTTTGTCAGGTTCATTATCATTGGAAGGTGAAAAAACAAATCTTGATTATCAATTTAAATTATTTCCTTTGCTGATCATATTTAACATATCTATGTCGGTTCATGTTTCGGCATAAGTTTCTCCTAATAATTAAACTAGAGTATAGGTTATGGGTTTCTCCAAGTGAAGAAAAAGGGAAATTTCTCCTATAGGTATTTTGACATTAGTCAACATTTACATTTGTACAAGTATCTCATTTAAATGCAAATGAAAATGTGATCTAAATTTCATCTATATTGAAACCAATAAAATAAAAGCTAGGAATTGGAATATGTTCAAATGCTATCCCATATTTCTTTTTTTTTTTTAACCTATCCCTTGTATTTTAATTAAATAGACCACCCTATTCTACACACACAAGCTGTTCATGCTGATTTCTTTTGTTGGGCATGTTCTCCAAATTCCATCTTTACATAACAGGCAATTAAGGGCTAGAAACACTCGATAAATACTAAAAAATATCTTCAATAAAGAAGGTAAAGCAGCCCACATGGCTTTCAATTTATAGCATTTCTTGTATGCACAGGATCCCAGAAACATTTTGCTGGTTTATATAACTCGGAATCTAAAAAGCATCTTATTTACTTTTCGTCATAAATTCAACATTTCAACAGAATGCATGATTATAAATTAACCAATTAATCAGTGAAGAGAATGGATTTTCACATGTTCTTTTATCTAAGAAATTGTCAAATGAAAATTACAATTAAATCAACTATCTTACATGTCACTGTTTAGTTACTTCAAATATAACAATAAGCCAAGAGGGCAAGATAAAACAGGTACCTTAAACGGAATATGGGTGGAGTTCCAATCATTGCATATATATCTGCTGCACTAAGAGTAGATTCCTGGGTCCATCTCTGATAATTAACCAAGTTTTCCCTTTGAGTACCATAAGGAAAAAGCATTAATTCTCCAACTGCTATACTTGAATTACCCCATTTACGGTTTAGATGTTCTAAAATTGATGATATCTTCTTTCGAGTACTAAGTGTAAGCTCCAAGTGTGGATTATGCTTATCCTAGGAGAGAAAAAAAATAAAGATAAATATAAAATAGTTTCCAAAATCACTTTTACATTTCTACAATAAGATGTATGTTATTTTTCTTTTATGCTCACCATTTCCAATGCTTTTCGAGTAGGTTCATCAATTGGGAATAACTGGAGCTTCAGTTTCATGTTAATATTCACATAGTTATCAACAAATTGATTTTGTGGACATGTGGGTACAGAGGGCAGGACATAATCAACAGGGTCAGAACATTTTTCTCCTGAAATTAACATAGGAAAATCAGTGTCAATTTACAGAAGATCAGAGATAACCCTTATTTAAAGGAATTAGCCCTTATGGAAGCAAGGATAGAATAAAACTAAAAGCATGATAGCTACCTGGATTCTCCTGGTCTTGTTCAATTTCTCTAACAGTTGCAGCTCGCTCCAAATGCTCAGCAGCATCTGCAACTAAAGAAACACCAGCAATTGCAGCCTTTTCCCATTTTTTATATGCAGCTGTTGAAATCACACCTGAGCGAGAGAGAGAGAGAGACTTATGAAAATTTACTTTAAATATTTATCCATCTATTATGAAGGAAAAACTAGTTCCAAGCAGAAAACTAGTAAAAGAGATCTTGAATGGAATTGAAAAGAATCACCAGATTTCTTTCGTTGCCTTGTTGGTTTCATGGCATTTGAATCTCCCTTAGTGTTACTACGGTTAACACCCATGTTTATACTGCGCTTCATTGATGGTTTAGAAGGCCCCAATTTTAAAATATTTTGACTGTCAACAAGAACCAGTTTAACTGCACGAGCATCATTTCCTGATGCTCTACTTTGATTTGAGACTGGAGTAGGAACAGGAGAAAGACAATTCCCCCCCTGTAAGGATCGCTTCCTTACATTCTTTTTCCGGTCCTTCAAAAGTTGGTGCTCCTTTTCAACAAAATATATACATCAGCTCCAGCACATACAGAAGATATAAAATAATAAATAAATAACATAAAATTCCCAGACAATGTAAACAGCCTTTACTAACCAAGGCTTCTAAAAAAATTTTAAATCTGCGTGGCTTCAGATGAAGCTTTGAGGCTTTGCAGCTATACTTTTCTAATAACGACCACCTGTGTCAAAGGAAAAAGTGTTACACATTCAATGCAAAAAACTCCCATAACAACAGCACTATACCCCTATTCTTATTCAGGAAATTACTGTAAGATGATCAAACCATAAAATGCACTGACAATGTAAAAATGTTTTGCACAATAATCCAATGATGTCTTGCTTGATGCTGATAGAAACTCATTCATTATTAGGGTGCATAGTAGGAGAGTAATTGGCTCACACTAGTCACTAACTCAAAAAGTGAGGGAATTATGAGTCAACAAGGGGATTTGAACTGTAGCCTGCTGCCCACATGATGGCAGGAGATTCTAATTCCCCTTGTTATTTCTGTTTTTCTTCATTTTTCTACTATTTTAGTCTTTTCAGCGGATGGATACCTCCTCCGGCATAGAGCATAGTCTCCTATATTTCTACTGTCAATTCCAAATTTCTATTGATTGCCACAACAATTAATAAGTTTAACATCTCATGTAGTTGTTGACAGCATAAATTATGTGGCAATACTTCATTGAATAATGGTGTAAAACTATTTTCACTAATAATGTATCAAAATAAACTCAAATCAGAAACACAATCAGTTATCTTTCAAGGCATATACCTTTTAAAACATTTCCACAACATAATAGGGACTCCGATGCGGACAAACTGGTTAAAGTCCTAATATACTTTCCAGTCATTTGAAAAGACATGAACCCAAGCAAATGAAATGTATGTAGAAATGTAATAGTTTCTCATCAATTAAGAGTTTCTGAAATTACAGGAGACACTTAAAAGTCATGAATAAACTAGGGAAAATGACTTGATAAGGGATCCTGACAATTTCAGTCTCAAAATTAAATGTCATTAACTGAGTCACTAAATGGTCCAGTCTATTCTCAGATTAAAAAAGGGTCTTTAAACAGGGGATGTTATGTACTTTAAAGCAAATTAGTCGAGCATTTCACCCCTTAATATTGTCTTACAACAAAAAGATGTTTACACTTATGGGGCATTTGGCAGACAGAATCTTTTTTCATCTCTAGAAATCATGTTTCCTGGGAATTATATTTCCAGGGTAACATGTTTGCTGAATGTCACAAAAATGTTTAGTATGTCTAAAAATATTATTCGGAATGAAGACATAATTATAAATAAATAAATAAATAAAACTTCTCCCTTTCATGGGAATCTTGAATTTCCACCCCCTCCAATGGGAAAGTTTGTGGGAAACTTAATTAAAAAATGATTCCTGGGAAAGTTAGATTCCAGGGAATAATTTTTAAAATTATCATACCAAACATAGGAATTTAACATTCCCAACCTAGGATTCGTGAGAAACTTAAAGAATCCCCTTTCCAATCCAAACACCCCCTTATGGTCTAGGCTAGATATCTGAAGTGTCATATTTCTATCCAAGAACATGTTCTCCCAATATCAACCAGTTCTTCCATTATTTTCCTTACATGTATGCCACAAAATCAATTAAATTTCAGTTATGCACCGATGCTCTCCTTCATAAGCCCTTGATTTATTTAACAAGAACAAGAATAACTTTTTAACTTGGTGGATAAAAAGTTAAACTACATCTTACACACGCATACGCACGCACAAACATGAACCATTTAACAAATAACCACCGAATAAATTGTTACCAGCGAAGCATTGCAGCATTAGTATCTTTGGAGTTTTTGGCATCCAAACATAATCCTGGACCAAGAAGTTTGTTCATTCGTCTCACAAGCCGGTAGTAATAATGTCTGACCTGCAAGTCAGCGCCCACAAAAAAAAGGGTGAGAAAACAAAAACAAATCATGAAATTATTGGCAGGGTCAAGCTCGGTTCAGCAGGGTGCGTGAGTTATGGTAAACCCTTGGTACCGAGTTCGAATCCCATGCATTAAAAAAAGTAACCATTTTGGGAGGGGAAATGGGAAAAAATTGAAAGGGTTAAAAAGCCACGTGGAGTCATAACGGATACCTGATCCTTGTTTTTACTTTGTACACGGGAAGTAATTTTCTCAAAATTCTACAATCAAGGATATCTCAATCAGCAATAATTATAATACCATAAGAAACAAACATAGAAAGGTAATAACAGATATAAATGTACACTACCTTCCCAACTTGTCGTAAAGCGGTGAAGAAACTTTCCTCCTCTTGTCGAGTCCACGCAGCCCACTGCCTGGTCGGTTTTTTTGTAGCTATATATGACAACAAGCAATTAAACCTTTTACATCTCATCTCAACAACGATGACACGCGTCAAAGATGTTAAATAAGAAATAGGAATAAAGAGCAAAAACTGACCTGGCTGCTGTGGGTTAACAGCATTTGCAACAGCTGAGGAAACACCAGGATTCCCATTTTGAACTGAAAC
Organism: Cajanus cajan; assembly: GCF_000230855.2. NCBI lineage: Eukaryota > Viridiplantae > Streptophyta > Magnoliopsida > Fabales > Fabaceae > Cajanus > Cajanus cajan. The sequence goes on from NC_138521.1 coordinate 28,090,085, forward strand.
AACAGTCTCTGGCTGGAGTTGAGTATCTGAATCATGTGTGATTTGTGCCTCGACCTCCATTTTTATCTCTTTATTACATACTCGTCCTATTCAAATTCAAATTCAAATGCACCTAATATTCAGTTCCCTGAAAACATCAAAAAATTAATATACGATTAGAGTCCCAAAAATAACGCATCAGCTGCAACACAGGATCATAAGTTATGACGACCAGGGATCACAATTGTTGAATACAGGTGCGTGTCACAATGCACAATGTAGGTTAAAGGCACAGAAAAATTAATTCAGACTCCAATTTGTTTTTCACGCAGATATTTTTGTAAACATTCAAATGATGCAAGAAAAATTTATTTGAATTCATTGAAATTGATGGAGAAGCATCGATGTAACACAAGGAACATCATCAAATTGTAGCTCAGAGAATGAAATTGTGTACCTTGATGGCCGATACCGATATCTTTCGAATTGATGAGTTACGGAAACGGAACAACTGAGGAATTGAGAGATGGTACGCGCGTGGAGGGTAACGAAATGAAGGGAAATTGAATATCTGCAAACCCTAACGGGATGCGGGATGATGATAGAAGAAGCAAGATCGACGAACCTGCATCTTCTGTTCTAAATCTAAACGCTTCGTTTCCAGTCGTTGCAATTTTTATTTTTTTTTTTAGAAAATTAGCAATAGTCATTTATTTCTTAAGTATTGCACTTCGGTCCTTTAATAAAAATCCTGTTTTTTTTTATTAAGTTTGAAATTTGAAATATTTGTTTACTTTATGGATCAAATTGAATCTAAGATTATAAAAGAGAATTTTTAAGGTTGGTCTATTAATAAAAATCGAGATAAATAGTTAAATTTGATTCTCGAAATTATTTTTGTATAAAAGAAATAAATAAAAATTAGATCAACTCAATTATATTAATTGAGTTGAATGAGTTTAATGTTTTTCTTTTAAAAACGTTAACTTATCTCAATCTAATTAAATAATAATTAATTATAATCATTAAGATAAACATTTTAAATGAACAAATAAAATTTAAAAGGGAAAAAGAGAGAAAATAAAAATTGTAAACAGTGAAAATAGATATTTTGTTAAAGAAATTAATCTAAAAGATAATATACAAATTATTTTAGTATGTTTAAAAGTTTCACATCGCTTAGAAATAAAATTTAAAAGTCCTTTATAAATATTTTTTCTTCATAACTTACTAAGGCTCTTTTGCAAGGACAAAATCATTATGATCTAACAAACATCAAAACAAATAATATTTCGGATACGATGACCCTAATAATATTAGTCAACTTAAGGTCAAAACATAAATAAATAAATCTAATATTGAGAGTAATTAAATATCATTTTTTATGTTATTGTAATCAGAGTAGGTTATGTATAAAATTCTCAACCTTATAGATGTTAAAGTGAGCGCAAGCTTGCAAGGTAATTTAGCTCAACTTGACTCATGAGCTAAATAAGTTAGAGAATGTAGGATTTGACATTCATATCTTTTTTATCCACCAACCCTTAATAATGTAACTTTTATAATTGAAGATCACAAATGACAATCAAAACCTAACATGAATTATCATGTTGTTCTCAATGACTCCATGTAATGCACATATCCTATGATGTAACAGGTTTTTCTTGATGCAAATCAAGCTAACAAAAGTAGCAAGAGAAAACTAACACTCAAGAACTCAAAAATTCAATAGAAGAAAAAATAAGGACAACAATAGAAAATTAAGGTTAACAATAGAATGATTTGTCATATGTTTAAGTGAATTCAAAATTTAAAAACATTAAATAGATAATAAAAACATGAATGTTGGAATTAAAAACACTAAAGAATAATAAAAACACAAACTTTTATTTCATATATCTAACCAAGTAAATAAAGATCACACAAAAACAAGTTTTCATATAAGCTCAAACTAAAATTCAATTTAATTTCAATAAATAATTAATTGAGGTTAAACAAGGTGAAACTAAAAAGTGCAAATCCTTAGATTCTACAATTATTGAATACATGATTAGAGGATTTGCATTACATGACCTACTTGACCAAATCTATAGCACACGAGTCCATACTACTACTTGTTTGAAAGCTCTTAAAACGTGTTAGTATATAAACATTTCAAATTACACATAACAAAAAATGTGAGACTAAAACCTTTTGAAATTCTCTTAAAAAACACAATATTCCCCTATGTATTTCAAAAGGTTAAAAGTCTTTAAAGAAAGAAAGAAAATATTAGGTTCTCATCATAAATGTAATATGTTAAACCTGTTGTAGCAAATTATATGAACTAGACCTAAATTGTTAAGACATAACATAAACTTTCTAAAGACGACAAAAGCTCCAACTTTAGTCCTACCTAATTTCTCCATTCTTTTTAGGTTGGAAATAGACGCTTCTAGGTTGGTGATGAGTGTCATTTTAATGCAAAATGATAACTCTATTGCTTTCTTTAACAAGCCATTTTCCCAAGGATATTATGCTCTTCAAGTTGCATCAACAAAATCCACACCAATACCCTCCGTGAGAAAAGATGTTAGATCAAAAGACGGTTTTACTTCCTTCAAGGCATCAGTTTTAATGATAACAAACTTAAATGTTTTTCAAAGAAAAGCTTTTCAAATTATACTATAAGACAAATTAGATTAAGACAATAGTCTTTCAAATGAACCACTTTATCTGTAAGACGAATGCATTTAATATATATCATTTTGATGTCTAATAACCAAATCATATTTTTTATATATTATTCCTTAATAGATTGAAAGGAATAAAAAATTTCTTTGGTACATATACTTAAAAAAAAAAAACAAAGATGTGCCTTGCATAAAAAAAATAAAAAAAAATCCCTCGAAGTATGATAAGTCTAAACAAAAAGTCATTCCTAAAATACACATGCAATAATTCCCTCCATTTTGTATCATGAAGGTGATATATAACTTCTTTAATATCAATTTGGTTAAACACATTTAATGCATAAATGGATATTTCTCTCTACAAGGAGGGAAGATGAAGAAGATAGAAGAAGTAAGTTTGTGAGAAATGCTCAAGGATTTGTAACGATTATTTTGAGGAAACACCTATATAAATAAGCTTGAAGATACAAAAAGAAAGAAAAAATATTTATCTTATAAAAAAAATTATTCTTTTTGTAAAAAGTTTTATACTTAATTGGATTATATCACGTCTTGATAGTAAGATGTAACAACAAATGATTTATCAGCTTTAACTTTGAATTATCACTTGAAGTCTGAAAAGGTTTTGTTGTAAAAAATACTTGATAATTGAAGTCTAGAGAGACTTTGTTTTGAAAGAATATTAGGTTATTGAAGCTTCGAGAGACTTTGTTGTTCATAAAATACTTAGATAGTTGCTTGAAAAAGCAAATAATACTTAAGTTAAACTATAAGTGATTTGTAAAAAAATATTTGTATCTTTATAAAAAAATGATAGTGAAACTTGATTAAATTAATTAAGAATTAGACATGGTCAATAATTAAGTCGAACCAATATAAAAGTACTATGTAAACTTTGCTCTTGACTATTTATCTTCACTCTTAAGATTTTTATACTATTTCACTATATTTAAAAAATGTTAAATTTTTTTTATTAAAATTATTTAACTTACTTTCAATGTTTCTCTTCTCTCTCTCTATATATATATATAAAAAGTGACGCCGATATGTCTTATTCCACAAGTTTATGATTTTTTAAGCTTTCTTTCCAAGTGATTCAAACTCCTAAGCAACAAATATACCTTACTAAGCTTATGGGATACGATTACACCATTCAATACAAATTCGGGAAGAGTAGTGTCGTTGTTGATGCCATGTCTCGTACCTTTGATGGCTTACCTGGTGCATTCTTTACTCTAATTATGCTTCATTTCATCATTATGGATCAATTGCGACAATCCCTTCAAGCACTATTTTCACTACCATGTTTCACCAAATACAACAACAACCATCAACTTATCTTGATTATAAGCTCCACCAGGGATATTCAATACAAAGGCTGAAATTGGCTTGATTTTGCTAACCCTTTTTGCATGTCCCTCCTAGCATAATTCAATTTTTCCCTCCTAGTGGTCACATGGGGTTAACAAGACCCTAGCTCGACTCTAAGCTAATTTTGAAGGAATGCATAGTGATGTTAAAACCTTTGTCACTCAATTTCCACTTGTCAACAAATAAAGCATGAGACAAAGCACACTACAAGCCTTTTAAAGCCCTTTCCTATTCATTTTGCCATTTGGGAAGATTTATCGCTTGATTTCATTATGGGGCTAACCTACTCTAAAGGTTACAATGTCACCCTAGTTATGGTTAATCGATTCTCTAAGGGAGCTCATTTGGGTGCTCTACCCCCTGCTTCTGTTGCTTACAAATTGGCTCTACTCTTTATGGACATTGTCTATATGTACCATGGTATGCCACGCTGCTTAGTCTCTGGTTGTGACCTTATCTTCATTAGCAAATTTTGGGGTGAATTATTCAAATTATGTAGCACTAAACTCAAAATGAGCACATCATACCACCATGAAACAGATGGCCAAACCGAAAATTTCAATCATGTTCTTAAGCAATATCTACAATAACTGTTTACATTTTAATGCATGCAAGCAATATGCTCAAAGATATTAAGGATAGAGAAACAGTTGAGGAATACGATAAATTTTTGATACAATCTACAACATAAAAAAGAGTACCAACTTTTGTTCCAGGTAGCAATTCTTTGTTTGTATTTTCTTGAAATTTGTCAATTGTTTGACCTCTTGTACCAACCATAAATGCATTAAAAGTTAGTTGCTTGCAAACAAAATTAACATATCTCATTTAATGTTTTCCATCAAACATCCTGAATCACCCGAGCTATGTTGTATTGATTCTCAAATCAAGGATTAGTACTTTCTTATCTAAATCACTCAACGCCTCCATTTCACCATTTTGTGTTATTCACATCAGGAGTATCATTGATATTGTTTGCCAAAGAGAGATCTTGACTTTAACAGTTAATTCTTTTAGTTTCATAATATGTTGTTATTGTCGTTCGTTTTTACTTCTCCTCCTCTTTTACTTCTCCCTCAACCTCATTAGTATCTAATAGCCACATGTGTTCGTTTAGAGAAAAATCATTTTTTGTCAAATTTGATATTGTACTCGAGTGAGTAGAATTCTGTGTCTCTAATTCAAACATTTTAGAAGTTTAATCTTCCTTCAAAGTTTTATGTGATGCAAGGGATCAAGATACAGTTGTTCACCTCAGTTCTATGGGACAGAAACGCCAAAGGCAATTGCTCCAGATGATAGTAAGGAAACAAGTTGGCTTGTTTACGCATGGTCAAGTTCAAGCCAAAAATGGTTAAGTATAATAGTTGTCTACAATTACTGGTTTAAATTTATCTTTAGATAGTGGTTGGCACTGAAGTCAGATACAAATTTGCACCTTAAATATTAATAAAAGGAATGAGCATAAAGGCCTTTTCATGAATCATGACTGCAATTGTCTTGAATAGAACCATATCAATTATAGTCTACGAGTGAGTGATATACCTAAGCTAGATATTGTGTTCTCTTAGAACCATAGTAGTCCATTCATAAGGGTCTATATAAATTCTCCCGTTTCTAACTACCTCAAAAATGAAGTTTATTGTCAGTATAATTAAACAAAAACAAAGACAACCCTAGATTAATATGCTTCACATAAGAGAATTGTTGAGCCAGTAAGTAAGCCTATTCAAAACAAATAAAAGTTCCCATGAGCTAGAGATTACGATCCTGATCTTCACTAGTTGTATTGCTTATCATTTTATTTTATGTATGATAAGCAGTACTGCCAATGAAGATGGGGATTGTAATCTTTAGCTCATGGGAACTTTTATTTGTTTTGAACAAGTTTACTAGCTCAACAATTCTCTTACGTGAGGAATATTAATCTAGGGGTTGCCTCTGTTTCTGTTTAATCATATTGACAGGAAACTTCATGGAATTTTTTAGGTAGCTAGAAAAGGGGAGAATGTACATAGACCCATATGAATGGACTATTGATGGCTCAAAGAGAACACAATATCCAACTCAGGTATATCTCTTACATGCAGACTATAATTGATATGGTTATATTCAAGACAATTGTGGTCATGATTCATGAAAAGACCTTTATGCTCGTACCTTTTGTTAATATTTAAGGGGCAAATGTGTGTCCGACTTCAATCCAGCCATTGTCTGAAGACAGATTTAAACTAGTAATTGCAGACAACTACTACACTCATAACCATTTCTAGTTCTAGCTAGACCATGTGCAAACAAGTAAGCTTGTTTCCTATCATCTAGAACAATTGCCTCTGGTGTTTATGTCCCACAGAATACATAGAGGTGGAAAACTGTATCTTGATCCCTTGCATGACATGAAACTCTGAAGGAAGGTGAAACTTCTAAAATGCTTGAATTAGAGACAGAGCATTCTACTCCAAGTACTATATCATATTTGACAAAAACTGATTTTTCTCTAGACAAACACATCTGGTCATTAGATACAAATGAAGTTGAGTAAGTAAAAGAGGACGAGAATGACAACATATTTATGAAACTAAAAGAACTAACTCTTAACTGTGAAAGTCAAGATCTCTCTTTGGCAAACAATATCAATGATTCTCCTGATGTGAACAACACAGAAAAAGGTGAAATGGAAGCGTTGAGTGGTTTAGATAAGAAAGTACTAATCCTCCATTTGAGAATCAATACAACATAGCTCAAGTGGTTCAAAATGTTTGATGGAAAACTTTAAATGAGTTATGTTACTTTTGTTAGCAAGCAACTTTTAATGTATTTATAGTTGGCACAAGAGGTCAAACAAATTTCAAGAAAATGCAAACAGAGAAGAATTGCTACCTGGAACAGAAGCTGGTACTCTTTTTTATGTCGTAGATTCTATCAGAAATTTATCATATTTCTCCATCCTTGACACCTTTAACCATATTGCTTGCATGCATTAAAATCTAAACAGTTATCATAGAAATTGACTAAGTATGTGGAATTTCTCAATCTACCATACATCTCTCAATTTTCTATATGCCATGGCTTTGGTGAATTGTGTTTCCAATTCTTATAATCTTGTTTTCCGTGGCTTTTGCTCACTGACCAGTTTTTCATGTCCCGGATCAAAATGGGAAAATCTTTATGCAAGGCAAAAACCAGTGATTGTTTAATCAGCATTTTACTCCAACAAAGGAAATAATGACATGATACTGTTTATGATATTTCTTTTCAACAAATTAAATTAACCACTAAATTGAAAAACCTGAAAAACAAGGACTAGTTTGTCTTTCATTTTCAAACATGAATCAAGAATTTTACTCTTGCATGTCATTATTCTTTATCGATCCATCTGAATTACTCAACTCAGTGATAATTCTTCTTTCTTGTTGCAGTCTCATAAGTGTTTGCTGTTCTTACAGACCTCAAATGCAATGTGGTAGTAGCAGAAGTCCAGACCCACAATTCAAGAATGGCTTCTGTTTTTCACATCATGAATGAAGCAACATGATTTTCCATCAACAATCTGGATCGCCTTGCCAAGATTAAGCAGTTTCTATTGTATATGCTCAAAGGAGACATTGATAAAAAGAGTGCCAACACTGCTGTTTCTGTTGGTTCACTGAGCAGGAAAGGAGGCTGCATTAGTTGAAGAAAATGACTGTGATTATGACATACAAGATGGAAATTCTGGGTCAACAAGTGACAAGAACAAACTCCTTGTAAGTTGTAACAGTTGATGATTGCATACATAAGGGATACACTGTGGTGAACTTGAGGTGTCCAGACAAACCAAAGTTACTTTTTGATACCGTGTGCAAACTCACATGCAGGCAATATGTTATGTACCATGGTCCATGGAACTGTTGTCATTGCTGCAGAACCAGAGGTATATCAGGTTACTAAAGTAGAAAATCAAAAGCATATTTGTGTACAAACCCTTTCTATCAGCTTGTTTGTGATTGCTAATTGCTATTAAAATTCCTCACTTGAGGTACTATCTATACTATTAAACAATACTAATATAAATATGTAGGCATGTGGATGGAAGTCCTATCAGTTCTAAAGCAGAAAGGCAAAGAGTGATTCATTGATTGGAGGCTACTATTTGGAGACGAACTTCTGAGGTACTACTACAACACATTATTTGGATGCCAATTCACAAGTTGTTGCCCAATATTTATTAGTCATACTAACATTTTGCATTTGATATTGTAGAGCATAAAGCTAGAACTATGTGGGGAAGACAGGGTTGATCTTTTGTCTGATGTAACTCGCATCTTTAGAGAAAATGGTTTATCAGTCAACCAAGCTGAAGTTACAACCAGGGATTCCCAAGCCATGAATGTTTTCTATGTGACTAACATATCTGGAAATCAAGTTAAGAGTGAACAATTGAAGCAATTTAAAAAGATATTGATTTGACCATGCTGCAAGTGAAAGATGATGTCTGCTCAAAACCCCCATCCCAATATGATGTATATCTAATGAATTCTTATATTTGAAACTATTGTACTTCCATGAATAGGAGCTATATGTAATGTTCTAATTTTTAAACAGTAGCTTAGTTTAGCCTAGATAGACTGCTTTGATTCCCATTCCAATGCTTTATGGTAGTTCTTTCTAGATTTGATGCAAGTTGTAATTAATGTCAGATTGAAGAGTTTGATCTAGACATATTTATAAGTGAATTGTATGTTAATATATGCTTTAGTTAATATTCTATATTAGATGTCAAGCATTCAGGCACTTGAAATTTAAGCACTTACCAGAGTGAAAAATCAACAGCAGGAAAAAGAGAATACTCGCTAATGCTGCTTCTTCTGTCATAGGAATGAAATCCTTGCACGAGAAAAAAAATTTGGACAAATTTGTCGGGTCCACACCCCATATGCCAATGTTAATATCAAGCTTTAGAACCTTGTGAACAAAAAAGTACTAAATTGCTCATTAAATGTAGGTATTTTTTTTGATAATTATGTAGTTGGAAAAATGAAAATGAACTGATTGCATACTTTCTATTTTATCTGTAACTTCATGTTATCAGTGGTATGAAAATAGATAGAAGAGAAATTTGACACACTTTGTTTTACTTTGAAATTCAGTTGAATTTGATACATGGTACAGTAATTCATATGCTAACTTTTATAGGCTCACAATAATATAATAATAATGAATAGTGCATATGTTAGTATTGGATCTCATGGTAATACTAAACGAAGTTTCTACTCCTTAATTTGATGTAAAATGTAAATACAGTAATGCATATGCTGCATTATAAGGCATCACACAATAATATAATAATAATGAATAGTACATGTTAATAGTGGATCTCATGGTAATACTAAGTGAAGTTTCTACTCCGTAATTTGATGTAAAATGTAAATATCGATTACGGAGCACGTGTTGGAAAAGCTTATTAGTGGACTCGCGCCTTGCGCGCATAAACGAATTTGAGCGTGATAGTTCGCATTTGTCAAACTGTTGAGTAGAGGTCTTGGTGGTATACTGTTATGAACCAGCAATAAAAATTGAACACAGAATTTTAGAATGCTGTGAAAAATTAAAACATTAAATTACAAATTTTATTGTTTATCTTTTTAAAAAAAATTACTAATTATACCACCTTAAGCCTTAAGAAGTGGCACGTAAAAGGGAGATCTACTTGCCTAAAAGTTTGCTATATCCAAGTTAGAATACATTAATAATATTAATAGTATAATTACAATTGTAGCTGTTTAAGCCTTTGTTTGATAAAAGCCTTTGTTTGATAGAGAGGAAAATGAGAAAAGGAAAATAAGGAAAATGAAAACAAAGAGAAGACAGAACTAAAGAGAAAACAATTATGAATTTTCTTTTTCTTTATGTGTTTGAAAAGATAAACAAGAATAAAGAAATATAACTAAATAAAAGTACATTTATATCCTTTTAACACATGTAGTCTAGTCCCGTTCGGGCATGTTGCATGCAGCAACAGAAGTACACAACATTGTCACGCGGGGAATCATACCTAAAGAATTATGCATCATTTGACAGGGCAGAGCCATTTAAACATGAATCACACTATTTACCTTAGGGTGAGAGTTCGTTCAAAGTTGGACAAGTTTTGAATCAGAGTCATTTATTATATTAACTGATATACAAATTAAACTCTTGGTTTGTTTGAGAACACATTAGAAAAACATAATATGTCTTCTCGGATCACAGTTCTCTTTCATAATATGCGCCCATAAATTCTGTCATCAACTTCATCAAAAGAGAGAACTTTCTTATGTTCATGATATAACCCATAGCAATGGAAGAGTGCAAACCCACGTCCTCTCCAATCACCTCCTCCGCCACACACCGCTGCGTGAGTTGGCAACATCACTCCATACTTTTTCTTAGTAGTTTCTTCCTGCAAAAAGAGATTTACAACAAATGATACGCTGGCTTTTCCCACCATTCAATTGACATTTTGTGTCCCAAACAGAAAGGCAAAAACTTTAAAAAGCAAAAAAAATAAAAATAATAAAAATAAAAAAAGAAGGAAATTTTGCAGTGAAAAGATGTTTGAAATAAAGCAAGATGAAGAACATTAGCCGTGCAAGAAGGGTGAGTATTTAAAAAGTGAAGTTTTCTTTTTAAATTGCACTTTCATGACTTAACAAAAAAAAAATATATGTTTATACAGAAGGTGCCTCGGTAGAAATTTTCATGCTTATAAAGCACAGATATGCTTTGAACTTTTTAGAGCCTACAACAGAACACTAAGAGCCCCGAGAGGCAGAGGATTATGTCCCATTACACGATACCAAAAAAGGCAACAAGGTGATGAAAAGTTATGTTATTACTCCAATCAACTCAACTTATCAATGCTGAAAACATGATATTAAAACTTAATGCTTAGGAAACAAATTCACAGGACACATATATAACATAGCACTGACATAAAAATAACTATAAAAAAATCCCCCTCAGCTATACAGTAATCAATTTGCGATTGATCAGTTTCACAAACCTGTCAATCTTCATCATCAGAGCTGGCATCATCACTACTATAATCACTAGTATCACTTCCTCCAAGGTCCAAATTAACAGGCTGCACTTGAATAACTTCTGGTTGCTTAGGCTGAGGAATGTGATGTTGCATTTGCTGCTCAGCAAATCTCGGTATTTGAATCGTGTCCATGGGAGGCAACGACACGGGATCCCCTGGTTTCCACCCAGGCGGGGGCTTAATTGCCGAATCCGGTAATTGCACAGGCATTCCCGGCTTCCAACCTGGTGGCATAGGAGGTAACATCCCTTGAAATGCAGACAAATTCGCAACTGCATTAGCATCCATCGGTGGTGGAGGCTCAACAATAGCTTCAACAATTTTCTCCTTGGTTTCGACTTCTTTAGGCAACCCAACATCAAGGTCTGCAAAATTATACAACTGTGAAGCTCTCATTTGCTCTTCTTGTGGTGCAGGTGGCAGTGCGCCACGGAGAGGAGCTTGACCGGCTCCGAAATCCGGCGGAGCAAAGGTGGTGTAACTTATCCGGTGGGCATAAGATAGTATATCCGACAGCTTCAGCTGAGAGGAGACAGTTGATGAAGTCATTGAATCATCATCCCCAGATTTCAACCGCTTGGAGCGGCGATAGTCAGAGTAATCATCGACAAGGATGTCAAGGCAGCACTCAGCATCTTTGAGTTTGTTGGCAAATGCAAGAAGTGTGGAGTCCTGGGAGCGAATTTCACGGTCAATCTTCTGCTTGGCATCTTGGAGGTCAAGAATCTCTTGGAGCTCAGCAACAGCTTCAATGATTTGGGTTTGGAGAATCGTAAAGAGGGAAATGATTTCTTTTGCGGTGGCTGGAGAAGTGTCTGGCGGGGTAGACGAATGGGAAGAGAGGAAAGTTGGGAGGGTTCCGCGGAAGGCAGTGACCCAAAGGGACCGGTTGGGGGAAACTTCAAAGAGTTTGGAAGCTAAAGAAGCCATTTGGAGAAGAAGTGCTTGGGCTCTGGGGAGGGGTGGGAGGAGAGACAAGAGGGCTGAAGAGTTGCGATCTTGAGGCTGATGGGTCTGCGTTGAAGGAAGCTTTGGAGGGGTAGGGTTTGGAATTGAAGGGGAATTAGGGTTAGCAAGTCCTAACCTAGCTGGGGACTGCACTATTTGGTGCTGAAGCATTTCGTATCTCCCTAAAACAAAATACGCAACAGATTGGAACAAAGACAAAGGCGCAGTAGAATCTATCAGTTAGAGGGTTTCACATGTCGAGCTTTGCCCCAAAGACAAAAGAGATACCCAATTCTTACCTCTAGATGTTAATTGATATGATAGCTATTGCCACTTCACTAACGCAATCAATAGGATAAGTATACAATCCACAAACCAACACCCACGCTTTATCAATAGCGGCCGCGATAGCGGCGGAGCGGCTCAGTGCCACCACAAGCGAAGCGGCGCGATCGCGGGTTGGGCGGTTGGTTTTCTCTTACTTCTTTTTCTTCCGGCGGATCTCCGCAGACCTGTCTTCTTCTCCAGCGGGCACGGCCCTGTATTTTCCGGCGGTTCTCCTGTAGACCTGTCTTCTTCTGAGAGGGATGGGAGGCGGTGGAGTGGCAGCCGATGAGTTTTAGGGTTAGAGGGTTATGGATACTCTAGATTGGAAGATGAGTTTGAACTTTGAAGAGTTTTTACTGTTAATTTAACGGTTAATTTCCTTTATTACCCTTTATGCGTTATCTTCGTATTTTTTATCAAGGTTTATGATATATATATCATTTTTTTTTCTATAATTACACCTTCTTTTTAAAAAATAATTAAATTTTTAAAATATTTTTAATTTTTTTTATTTTTTTGTATTTAATTTTTAACTTTACATTTGCAATATTTAATTTAATACTTTTTTTTCACACATCTTTCTTCCTTTTTTTAATTTTTATATATATCTCCTTACCTTTCTTTTCCCATACCTATTTTGGTAGCATGTGAAAATTAAAAGAGAAAAAAAAATATGTGAAAAAAAGGAAAAAATACCAAATTGAAAGTTAAAAATGTAAAATTAAAAAATTAAAAAAAAAATTACAATATTTTATAATTTTTTAAAAAAAAATAAAGGAGGGGTGTACTTATAAAAAAAAAAGTGTATATAACATGAGCCTTTTATCAATTGGACTTTTGATTCCGGATCTCAATGGCCCTTAACATTTGGCCCATTAGTTACTACGCGTTAGACATTGGCTGATCATATATATATATATATATATATATATATATATATGTTATAATTATACCGGTGTAACTTTTACTAAGTATTACATCGCTCAATAATTTTATATTAATTGTGAATTTTGTAAATCTAACCGTTAGATTGAAAGTTCATATTTCTTAAATCATATATACAAAATTTTATATTAATCCAAGATGATTTGATACTTCATTTTTATAAAACAAAATTGACGTAATATATTCATTTTAAAATACACTAAAATATGAACACTTTTATTACCTTCAAATTATTGTTCAATTTTAACAAAATTTGATATACACGTATAAAGTGATATGAACTTTCAATCTAATGGTTGGATTTACAAAATTCACATTTAATATAAAGTTATTGAGCGGTGTAATACTTAGTAAAAGTTACACCAGTGTTATTATAACATCTCTCATATATATATAAATGGAGATGCATATTTAAACGGAGTTAACTGTTGGTCACGTGGATGCTACTAATTTGGTCCCTTATAATATTTGTTTGTTTCAATTTAGTCCCACTTTAATTTTTTGTTTTAATTTGGTCCCTAATAATTTAAAACATTGCAATGTCGGACTTCCGTCCAAATTATTTAAACGAAGTTAATTGTTGGCCACGTAGATGCATAGGTGGATACCAAATTTCTTGAATAAACCTGGAACCAGAACGGGCCGTTCTGGTTCTAGAATGCCAAACACAAATAGTCGATGATTATAGTTCACGGTTGTGAATCGTGTAAGGAAAAAGACCCAAGGTACAAAGCATTTCAAACACTAGATTTGGTAATATTGTCAATGGGGATTGATAACTTCAATTGCTAAACATTTGGGCTATATAGTGTATCATTAAGGACAATGCAGTGTATCACTAAGGACAATAGTAGCAGGTTTTATTTCATTGTTAGTCAAATTGGAGTGAACTACTTACTACCAAATTGACATTATACAGTCAAGGATGAAACGACATGGTGCTTCCCCTTGAAGTCATTGACGATGTACCCCAACAATAACAACTTGTTCTCGTGGTGTGTTAAATTTGCATCTGGAACAGCCCGTTCCAGATGCAAAATTAACACACAACATGTGCAACCAGAACAGGTCGTTCTGGTTTCAGAACGAGCCATTCTGGTTTCAAAACGGGTCATTCTTGTTCTAGGTGTATTCAAGAAATTTGGCATCCACCTATGCATCTACGTGGCACCCACGTGGCCAATCGTTAACTCCGTTTAAATAATTTGGATGGAAGTCCGATATTGCAATAATTTAAATTATTAGGGACCAAATTGAAACCAAAAATTAAAGTGAGACTAAATTGAAACAAACAAATATTATAAGGGACCAAATTAATATTTTAACCAAAAATTTATTATTCTGGAAAGTAATTTCCAAAACAAAAACTTTACTATTTCAGAAAGTACTTTCCGAAATAGTAAAAAAAATTATTTCATTTTCTATAACTTATTATTGTCCTTTTTTGATCATATCCACAAACATACTTATATATTATTTTCTAAAATACTATATTTTTCTTTTCAATACTATTATTATATTTTTATCTCTCGTTATAGGTTTATTTATTTTGTAACTTTATTTTTATTTATATGTGCACATGAAATACATGTTAGAAAAATGTTTGAAGTGAAGACTATATCAACCAATGGCACAAAAAATAAGACTATTGATTATTGTGGTGTATTTATCACTAAAAAGGTAATTGAACAATTAATTAATTTTGTTAAGTTATTAATATATAATAATAATAATAATAATAATAATAATAATAATAATTGTTTCTATTTATATGTTTAGCTTTTTTCATCTCGAAATGCTATGTTGGATTGGGCACAACATGTTGTGAAAGAAAGTGGATTTGTCCTTATTATTTTTAGGTCAGATACAAATACAGGACGTGATAAAAGGAAGACATTTGTAATTTTGAGTTGTAAAAGAAGTAGAAAATTTAGAAGATCAAACAAAAATGCATTATCTAATAGGGTGACTAGTACCCAAAAAAATGTGAATGCCCTTTCAAACTAAAGGGAACAACTTCAGAAAAGGTTGGAGGATGTACCCTTAAGATAATGTGTGGTTATCACAACCATGATTTAGTGGAAACATTAGTGGGTCATTCATATGTTGGTCAATTGAGTGTTAAAGAGAAGTCTTTAGTTGGTGAAATGACAAAGAACATGGTAAAGTTAAGAAACATACTACTTACATTAAAAGATCATAATATGCATAATATCAGTATTATTAGACATGTTTACAATTATCGACAAGCATATCGATCCTCTTTGAAAGGTTCTAGAACAAAAATGAAACATCTGTTAAAATTATTAGAACGAGATAAGTATGTGTATTGATATAGAAAGGCGGACAATTATAATGTTATCAAAGATATATTTTGGTCACATCCAGACTCCATTAAACTTTTTGGTACTTTTCACACTATTTTGCTCATAGATAGTACTTATAAAACCAACAGATATGGGTTTCCATTACTTGAGATTGTTGGTGTCACTTCAACGAAGTTAACATTCTTTGTGGCATTTGCTTATGTGATGTCGGAGCGAGTTGATAACTTCACTTGGACACTACAAAAGTTAAAAGGATTGATTATTAATGACAATGACACACCCCAAGTGATTGTAATAGATAGAGACCTTGGTATGATGAAGGCCTTACAAATGATATTTCCTTGCTCTACTAATTTGTTATGTCATTTTCACATCAACAAGAATGTGAAGGCTAAATGCAAGATGATAGTTTATCTGAAGGAGAAATGAGACTTAGTAATGGATGCATGGAATGATGTTATGAATTCTTCTAATGAGGATCAATATGTGCAACGTTTGACATTATTTGAGAAGGTTTGCTCAAATTTTCCTATTTTCAATGATTATGTGAGAGATTCATGGTTAATTCTGCATAAGGAAAATTTTGTCACCATATGGACAAATAAGGTGATGCATTTGGATAACACAACAACCAATTGCTAAGCTTAAATTTATATTTCTATAACTTATCATAAAAATATATTATAATTATTAGTATGATAATTAATAATTTAAATACAATTATTATTACGCTAATAATTCCTTTTGTTATTATTATTACTTTATTATTATAAATATTACTCTATTTAAATAATTTATCATGAAAATATATCATAATTATTATCCTATTTTTTTGTTATTATAATAATTATGTCAAAAATATTATGTCAATATTATTATTATTATTATCATGCTAATTATTTATATAATAATAATTATAATTATTATCTTAGTTATTATGTGTTACTTAATATGGTTGAGGCTGGACATTGGAGGTTGAAGAGGTTTCTTTAAGATAACAGAAGAGATATGTGTAATTGTTGGGATGCTATGAATAACATGATTACACTACAACACAGAGATATTAAAGCATCATTCAAGAAAAGTATAAATGAAGTGGAGCACAGACATAATAATTCATTTTACATTGAGTTGCGTGAATTTGTATCGAGGAACGCATTAAGTCATATAGCTTACCAATATGATTGGGTTAAAACCATTGGTATTGATAGTTCTATATGTGGTTGCACAATTTGAACTACACATGGTTTACCTTATGCATATGAGCTTGATAGATAGATACAGTACAATGTGTCAGCCAATTCCTTTACATACAATTCATATTCATTGGAGGAGGTTAAATTTTGGTGACCAAGGGAAAAACCATGAAGGTAATGTGTTATTGTTGCAAACTTATATAGATGTTTTGCTAAAGTGATTTATTGAACTTGATAATGTTGGAAAAGTAATTATACTTGAAAAATTGTGTGAGCTAGCATTTCTTGATACAACTTCGTTGTGTCCACCTCCTGAAAAGGTAAAAACAAAGGGTGCGCGAAAGGGTTCAGGGTCAAAAAAAGATAGATTAACTAAGCGTGATCCTTCTTATTGAGAGCATGTTGATGCACTACTTTCTATCAATGATAGCATATCAACTCACCCTTCATCTCATAAATCATCCCATGATTCTAAACGTAGGAGAGTTTTATCATTTATGGACTATTTTTTGGTTGAGCTTCATCCATTTATTGAAGACATTATTGATGTGAAGCAGATGGAAATTATGGTTAAAATGTAGTTGTAACACAACTTGGTATGGGTAAGGAATCATGGTCTCTAGTTCATCAAGATTTTATTAAAGAACTTCAATAGTGGAAGGATGATTACATCGAACTCTTTGGTAGCATTAGTCGAGTGGATGTATTGAGACAATCTTTGTATGTTGATACACATGCATATGTTGATAAGTGGATAACCTTACCAAATATGGGTTATGTAATTGCCTCAAGATATAAAGTGGTCATCGTCACTTTATCCTTACAATAAAGTATGACATTCTTTTCTCTTAGAGGATGTCCTCCATTATCCAAGTGAAGTCACCGACTTATTATTATTGGGTTTGTAAATAATTGTTATTTTGTACAGGTATGATATGATGCATATTAATTTAAATTAAATATTTAATCTAATTATAAGTTATCCAAGTGAAGTCACCGACTTATTATTATTGGGTTTGTAAGTAATTGTTATTTTGTACAGGTATGATATGGTCAAAATATTGCAAAGTTGAATCTCGTTTTTGACAAACTTCGTATGTTAGTTGTATGCAAGAGTTTAGATCTATTTACTAAAAGAATATATATTATGTAGACATTATTAAGGATTTGGAACATTATTAACTTTGTGCTTTTACTCTTACATACTATGTATTATTTAATTATTATTTTATTTATGATGATCTCACTACTAAAAATGTTAAAATCAATTTTATAAAAATTAAACTAAATTATATTTTAAGTTTAGTTTGAAAAACTAAACTGTTATAAAATATAATTTAGTGTACTATAATTTTATATATATAAATAAAAATATATATATATATATATATATATATATAACCTTATAATAACTTTTACATAATTGGTGTATATAATATATACAAGTAATGATTTTTATTATAAATAAAATTATATATTTTAAAGTTTTTTAAATGTTATTATCTAATTATACATAATATGAATAATTAAAATATTATCCTTTAATATTTATTTGATAAATTATATTTACAATGATTTTTAATTGATTTGATTATATAAGTAATGTTAAACTTTCTTTTAAAATACACTAACTATAAATCAAATTATTTAACACTTGATAAAATTCTTACACTAATATTAAATTATGTTTTGTGTTTTAATTTACTTTGTTTATGTATAATTTGTTTTTACTATCGTCTTTACTATTTTTATTTAAATGTAAAGGAAAAAAATGAGTCACCTCTAAATATTAAACATAATTACATATTTATATATAACTCAAACTCGAGAAGATTGATTAAGTTAAAACAAATTCTTTTACCATATAGGACTATTCAAAATTATTTCAAGCTAATTCAAGAAAAAGTTTGATTACGAATACGAAATTAGTTTAATACGATAAAAAAAAGTGTAATTCAAGTACATGAAATATCGACTAGTGGTTCCGTAGTTCTTATGGGAGCTTGAACTATTTTGTCTTAATTTTTTGTAAGTGTTTTTTGGTAAACAATTTTGGTTGACTTACCACTTAGAAGATTTTTGTTTTTTCAAATTAAATTGTATTGGACACAATTTAGTTTATTAGTATAAGTTTGAGAAAAAAAGTTAATTTGAAATAAAAAAATATTTTTTTACAATGTAGCTTAGTTAAATTAATTTAAATTATAGTATAGTTTGAACTATTACAATTATAGTTCACTAAATAAGAAAATAGTTTAATAGGAGAGTCTCCAAAAAACGCACCAAACAATGCTTACAATCAGGCAAAACAAAATCTGACACAATTACTTACAATTAAGAAATAAGAAGATGAAAACCTCCAAAACAAAGTTGTTACCGCAATATGCCCTTTTCTCACTCCGAACTTCCTTTCAACGATCCAACCGTTGAATATGAAACTCCACATCATATGAACATGATGTCCAAAAATCAGTTTGATCCAACGATAAACGAATCTTCTGTTGCAATTTAACAAATGTTGCCTAGTGGATATGCAACATGAACAATGAAACTTTCTCTCTTCTTTTCTCTTTGTATTTTGCTATTGTTTTCTCTCAAAAATGAATCACACTCTTTCTACCCTAATTTGACCACTCTCCTAAAAATATTTAAGTGTATTTGCAACAAATATTACCAAACCTATTGTGGCATGTTAGCACTAGACAATTCTAATTAACAAATAACCACAAACATTCAACAAGAAAGCACATGGTAAAATGAGAAACAACAAATTCAGGGTGAGTTATCACTTATAAGAAGCCCTATGTCATTGCTATAGTGAAAAACAAAACAAATTTTATTATATATATATATATATAATATATATGCTTTTGGTCACCACCTTCATTGATATATCATAACTAAAACATTGAAATTATTTTGCTTATAAATTAAAGTTGATTCAGGCTTTAAAGGTTTCAATGGCTGAAACCATTTATAGCTTTGCTGATAAGGTAAAAAGATTTCCTGGTTTACAGGGAGGGCAACATGGAAGGTCGACAAAGAGGATCCAAGAAGGGTGGTCCATGCTTTGAAAGTTGGCATTGCTTTAACACTAGTTTCTTTGTTGTATCTAACGGAGCCATTGTTCAATAGGATAGGAAAAAATGTTGTGTGGGCTATCATGATTGTTGTTGTGGTCATGGAGTTCATTGTAGGTAATAAGGTTATTAAAGTGGCATTGTTATGTTCTGAGATTAATAGGTATTGAAGGATCAATTCTTTTGTTTTGACCCTTTTGCTTTTGTCATTGATTGTAAGTGTAACTTTATGCAAAGGACTAAGATTGGGGACTCTATTAGTAGGATCATTGGTTTTTCTTATTGAGTATATTATAGATGCACCTGGTCGGATTTTTAGAGCAATTTTTATTGGTGTTGCAATTTTTTATGTTATGTAAGCATTTACTATTATGTCATGAAAGAAACCTAACCTCTTTGTTGTTTCTCTTTGTCCTGTTGCCTCATTTAGAATCACTTATCAAATAAGTATCATTCTATTAAAATTTTAAGAGAAAATTGATATGCAAAAAATCATAAAAAGTACATGCTTTTAGAGTCACATGTCTACATTGTTTTTCACTTTTAGTTGGCAGGAGCAATAAATACTTATGTTAAGTTCATCCCTTATATCAAGAATAATTATGACTATGGTGTTATGATCTTTCTCCAGACTTTTAATTTGATAATTGTATCAAGCTACCACATTGATAGTGTCTAGAACATTGCAAGAGATCCTAGAGCCATCATTACCATAGGTTGTGGCCCATGTTTTGTGATGAGCCTATTGGTATTTCCAAACTGGTCAGGTGAAGATCTTCACAACAACACCATATCAAAGCTTAAAGGCTTAGCCAACTCTATAGAAGGCAATTAAGTGAACTTTTTGATAGAATATCACTTCATTACTTCTTTATCTTAAAGGAAAGCACTGAAAGTTTGTGAAAAACAAAAAATAACTGAAGATTACTATTTATTAAATATGAAAAAATTGTTTTGGTCCTTTAATCTATATCATTAATGGTGAAAAGTATCATGTAGTCTGTGTCATGGAATATTTTTATGATCATGCAACACCAGCAATTCATGATGAATCATGTGAAATCCTATTTATGAAGGTCACGAGGCTATCTTAGACTACAAAGCTAGAGATGAAACACTGGTAAGTCAATGCTCCTTTCAAACATGTCAAAGATGTGCTTTGTGATAGAAGTTCATGTGGAATTTTTTATGAAATTAAACAGGCATTACAAGAAAATTGGAAACCAAGATACTCAAGATATTGTCACAAAATCCTGTGGCATCAATATGCAAGAGTGGGAATTGCTTTTTACGATTTCAATTACATTGTTGTAGCACTACATGGATGTCTATAGTATGGAATTCAAGTACTAAATCAAATAGTTTAGAGAAAAAATAGCTTAAAAAATAGTTTTTATAATGCCAAAATTAACTTAAAATATGATTATGCTTTCTATTGACTTAATTTTCAACCCAAAAGAGAAATGTTAATAAAAGATTATCATTCCCTCAAAAAAAAGTAAATATACCTTAGTATCCTAAACCCTGTTCAAAGCATCATAACATTTGAAAGGGTTATGAAACTCCTAAGAAATACATATATCAGATCTTAATCGAGCGAGTTTCATGATACAAGTTGGTAGTTACATCTCTAATCTTGTTGTATCATATATGTAGTTACATGATGAGAGCACAATATTCAACTTCTGCATTACGTTCTATTTCTTACTTTTCCAAGTTACTGAATTGCCTCCAACCAATGACAATTAACTTGATGTAGATTTTCTTCCCAAAAAAATTTGAATAACCAATAATGTTTATGTCCATGTCTTGAGAACAATATGCCTTTTCCCAATGAGAACATAAGATAAGCCAATTCACTACACATTGTGTTGCTTACTATAATTGTGCATAATTTGACACACGACACCAATAACATATGATATATTGGGTCTAGTGTAAGTTAGATAAATCAACTTTTGACCCACCTATGATATCTCTTGTTGGAACGTAATCTGGAAAAATACTTGTGCCATGATTCACCTCTCAACAAGTGTATCAACATGTTGGCAAGCTTAGTTACCTATTTCAACCTAGATATCTAATGTATACCACAATTAAGAGAGGTGGATCGTCATGTAGAAAAACATTCTTCACATCAAACAACCTTAATGGCCAATATAGATTAACTACAAGAGAGAGTATTACTTGAGTAATATTCATGTTGGTCACAAGAGCAAAGGTCATAAGTGAGTAATACTTAAAGGCCTTTTGATAATCAAACTAAAGTAGAAGCATATATGTAATGCAACAATTCAATGCTCTAAAGAATGAGCTTTTTAAGTGGAGAACTAGTTACAATTAACAAAACTTAACAATAAGATTTTATCAGTATTCCAAATAGAAATCATGTTATTCCATTCATTGAGTTATCTCCAATTAGGATTTAGAAAAAGGAGTTAACAAAAATGTTAATTACAGTAGCAGCTAGACAAACAATTGATTTGCCAATGAACCTCCAATGAACCATTCTTCTCCTAATATATGAATAATATGAGTTGTTTCTTTATTAGCATTAACTAAACTAGATATCTCATAAAGGAAAAAAGTCTCTTACAGTAAAATACCAAAACATGTTAAAAAAAATAAAAAAAGGGACCAAAACAAACTATCACCACTATAAGGTAAATTCAACACTTTCTCCCCTTTTGATGTGTGAATTTCTCCCTACTCCCAACACATTCTATGATCAATGCTTGTCTAGTTATATCCCAAATTTGAGTGCCTTCTACTACCAATCTTCTATCAAATATCATTTACAAAATATCATAACTCTTCCTACAACTCATGCGCGTCTCGTACACATAACAATAAAGTTAGAATTATCTAGTGCATTTTGAAATGCAAATATACAAAGCTATTTAAATGAATGACATAATCTTACCCCCACAAAATGAGGGCCACTAATACTTGGATGGTGAGAAATTGTAGTAAGTTGCATTTGAGGCACCTTAGAAGTCTCTCTCTCCTGTGGTGGAATGACCAATGGGTGAGAAATTCGAGAGAACCATTGCATATATCCATATCCATAATATGTTGAATGCTTTAGTTGATGGCCTCTAGTGGCAACATCCACCACATAATTATTTACGTAGTGCAACCATTTATCATCAATCTCCTCAAGAGAAATCACCATACTAGTAACATGTTGAGGTGACCTTAGGATGTGTTTAACATGTCCATATTGTCATAATACCTGCTCAGCCAAGTGTGCTTGCTTGTAGGTACCCCACCTAAGCCACCATGAATACAATGTTATATCTTCAAATGGTTGATAATCTCTATGATGACTATAAGGCATCCAACAAACTTCATTAACGATGATTGCATCCAATTCCCTCCTATACGGAAGCATTGGGCCTATACTCTTGTTATGTGACCAGCGAAAAGAATAAGGATTTTGCTCCAAGTATTCCATGGACAACTGACGGGAACCAATCCAAGGAAAGTGCTCAAATATCTATGTCTATTTCAAAATTAATAACCCAAATTAGATTAGATAAAGTCTAAAGCAATACAAAATGTTTTTGTTAAGCATAAAATAGTATGAAAAGTTTTCACCTGTAAAAGGGTCATGTAGCCACATATTTGCTTAATGTTATGGACACAAGCATCACCCAAGTGCTCATACAAGAATGTCAAGGCAGGTACACCCCATGCATAATCACTACAAGCTAAAAGGTCAAGAAATAGGTCCAAGAATGCTACATCCACATATGTTGCACTCTTGTTAGCAAAAATCATGCAACCAACCAAGAATAGAAGAAAAACCCTTGTAGCAAATTCCCAACACTTCTCTTGGCACCTCACATCATAGACATCTTTCAACCAACTCATATGAACATGAGCACCTCTCATAGCCCTTATCTCAAGGATTGCATCCTTGTGTGAGACTCCTAACAAATCTTTTAAGTATACACGTGCAATGTCATGGTCCATGATCGACTACTGAAAAATGCACCTCTAATTGGTAGGTGGAATAAGCATGACACATCATTGAGAGTGATGGTCATCTCTCCGGTTGGCAAGTGGAATGAGCTTGTCTCTGGTTGTCATTGCTCAACAAATGCAGACATAAGACCTTTATCCACCATCTGGTAGTTGCAAAGTAGAAATGATGCCAAGCTGGACTTATCTATCATTTTTTGTATTTGGTGCTGCTTGATGACAAATTTTTTTACTTTTCTTCCATGATTGACAATCTTAAGCTCACCACAATCCTGATGTTTTATGATCTTGTCATTATAAAAGTTTATTAAACATTAAATTTTAAAAAATCCAATATATTAATTACCTCACCACTCCATAAGCGGTTGCAACATGGTCTAGAAAATTCCTAAGGACTGACAAATCCTCAGGGCCTCTTGGAAAGGACCTCACTACTTGAGGGTTCACAACACCATCTACCATGACCTATTAAGGCTCCTCGTGATCATTGACTATAGGTACTTGGGCATTCACATGTTGCATATCTTTTGTAGTCGTTGACACTTTCATGCAACGCTACCACCTCTTGTCTGTACCAAAACTTCACATAACGATAGATGATCAATGAATTTCAAAATACAAAGATAGTTGATCAATCAATTTCAAACACACAAACTCTAACAAGAATCCTAAAAAGAAATGTAGAGATGAGAGAGAGATGTCAACAAAATAAAGAAAGAGTGAGCTGAAGACGATAGTAAGCTAGAAACAACAAGAACAAAAGAATGTAGAAGAAGGTAGAGATAGTGAGAAGAATTACTTGGAGGAAAAAATGCATATGGTCGACACCTTTCCCTTTGACACTAAACATGTAACGACCCACCCTAGGTTGTCACATCCAGAAACAACCAATATGACAACTAAAATAAAATAATATATAATTTAGAAAAGAGAGCAAAGGCCAGCTACACTAGAGTGTAAACATACAATAACATATAAATTGTTCCAAAAAAATATATAACATATTTTTATAGCAGAGCCATTATCCTCAATAAGATTATACAGTAACCCAAAAGGCTAACATCATGAAAATATAAGATAGACACCCTAGGTGCTGGTCAAGCTCTAAGCCCAGCCACTTCTCAAAGCAGCTATCAAAAGACTCCTTGCTATCTCAAAGCATCACACCTGATCTGCTCCCCCATATAGTGAGATCATCACAGTCCACATCATGGAAATATAAGGGTTAGCACGTATAAAACCAACCATAGTATAATAAAATATCATTAAAATAGATATTTTATTAACAGTATGTATCCATACCAAAGAAATGACAACATTATAAACAGTTATTTCCATGCAAAATATAAACCAATCCAGAATCTAATGTATACACATCCATGCCAATGCATACATATTTTATGATAATAAAGAATCCATAATCAATGTATACAATCCATACCATATGTATACATATTCCACATCCAAAACAAAGTCACACCACTGTATAATCCCATGATGTAACCAACACATCCAAACCAAATGTTGGCCTCAACACATCCAAACCAAGTGTTGATTTGGTGAAACATGTCATCAACCCATGTCACACACCTAACCTCTCATGGAAAATATACAGTTGGATTACGTCGTCACGTAACCCTGGTGATCGTGGCCACTTCATCCATCGGTATGACTCGGCCTTGCCCCCATACCGGTAGCAAATAGAATACTTAGAGGAGTACTTTAGAATCCACCTAACATCTGAAGTGGTTTATTATATAACCTTTGAAAAAGTTCCATATTGGAATCCTCACCATGGGATTCCCAAATTTCATATTTTCCAAAGATTATATTCTGATCTCACCAAGAGATCTAATCCATACCATAACCTTACTCCTCTAAGTTCTATTAGCTTTCCAAACCACACACACATAGCATATTCCATAATTACATACAAACTTTTCCATAACCATGCCAAATCATTCAATATAATAACATAAATAATTAAACACCTAAAACAACCATCAACTTAAACAAATGACAATCTTCATATAAACAAAATAGTATATTAAAAGTTATACTACCCCTATCATGCTCATACATACTAGATGAAGTCTTATAAGTACTACCCTTACTTGGATAAACAGGAATCGAAACTAGGGCAGAACCTCCTCCTCACTTTCTTAAACAGGAACCGAAACTAGGGTAGAACCTCCTTCTCTGAATTTCTCTTCCTCTCTCTCCTCTTTTCTTTCCCCTCCTCTCTCTTTCTTTCTCTCTCTCTCCTCTTTCTCTCTCTAAGATCTCCTCTTCTCCAACTCTCCATTTTCCAACCCCTAGCCCCCTATTTATAGAATTTTTCTTACCTAACCCGGAACGACCCGTTCTGAAAGCGGAATGCCCGTTCTGGGCCTGAAATATCCACGTGAGTTTTAGAACTGGAACGGCCCGTTCCAAAACCAGAACGGCCTGTTCCGGGACTCATCCAGAACGGCCCATTTTCCTTCCGGAACGGCCCGTTCTCCTTCTAGAACGGCCCGTTCCAAAACCAGAAAGGCCCGTTCTCCTTTTGGAATGGCCCGTTCTCGGCCTGTTCTCAAAGTTAAACCTAGTTCATTTTTGGTGCTTGGAACGACCCGTTCCGCATTTGGAATAGCCCGTTCCAAATTACCAAAACACCCTATACCTTTATAAAAAATTACAAAAATGCCATTAATCAATTATAAAAAAAATGGATATTACAATTCTCCCTAACAACAAAAATTTTCGTCCTCGAAAATTCACTTACTCAAAAAGAGATATGGGTATTGATCCTTCATCCTATCTTCCAACTCCCAAGTGGCTTCATTAGTAACCTCATCCCAAATAACCTTCACCAAATTGATAGATTTACCTCGTAACTGTTTAACTTTCTTATCTGCCACTGAAACTGGCTGTTTCTCTAAAGTTAGATTCTCTTTAATTTGCACTGCCTCTGATTCCAAGACATGACTCGGATCGTGAATATACTTCCCCAGTTGTGAAACATGGAACACATCATGTAGATTAGACAGGAATGGAGGTAATGCAATCTAATATGTCACTGGTCTAATCCTCTTGAGAATTTGATACGGCCCAATAAACTTAGGATTCAACTTCTTAACTTTGATAGCTCTTCCCACACCTGTGGTAGGAGTTACCTTCAAAAACACATGTTCTTCCTCTGAAAACTCCAAAGGTTTCCTCTCTTGTCTACATAAGACTTTTGCCGACTCTGAGCAGCTCTCATTCTTTCCTGAATTTGTTTAACCTTTTCAGTAGTCTGTAAGATGATCTCTGGCCCCACCATCAGTGATTCTCCCTCTTTAAACCAACACAAAGGTGTTCGACACTTCCTCCCATACAGAGCCTCAAATGGTGCCATTCCTATACTTGCATGAAAACTGTTATTATAAGTGAACTCGACCAAAGGTAACATTTCTTCCTAACTCCCTAGATGATCCAAAATACAAGCCCTCAACAAGTCCTCCAAAGATTGGATAATCCTCTCAGACTGCCCATCAGTTTGTGGGTGATAAGCAGAACTGAGTCTCAACTTAGTCTCTAACGCCTGGTGCAAACTCTGCCAAAATCGGGATGTAAAACGAGGATCCCTATCAGAAATGATACTGGAGGGCACGCCATGTAATCTAACTATCTCCTTAACATACAACTGAGTTAACTTTTCTAAGGACAATTTTATATTCACTAGAAGAAAATGAGCACACTTAGTTAATCTATCCACAATCACCCAAATAGAATCACAATTCTTAGCAGACCTTGGTAATCCAACAAAAAAATCCATGGTTATACTATCCCATTTCCATTCTGGCACTTCCATCATTTGTAACAAACCTCCTGGTTTTTGATGTTCTACTTTAGCTTTCTGACACATAATGCAAGATGAAACATACTCGGCTATCTCCCTCTTCATACCATTCCACCAAAACATTTTCTTCAAATCTTGATACATTTTTGTCATACGATGTACACTCAACTTGCTCTTATGACCTTCCTCAAGTATCAATTTCTTCAACTCTTTATCTTGTGGAATACAAACTCTACCCTTGTACCTCAAAACTCCATCCATATCTTGTTCAAATCCTTCAGCTTTCTCAGAACCCAACAATTCTCTAACCTTATTCAATCCCTTATCCTGAACTTGTTTTTCTTTCACCATCTCCAAGAAATCACTAGTAATGGTAGTCGTACCACAACTAATAAAATCTGGGGCAATCACAACATTAAGATTCATATCCCTAAATTTCTCTACCAACTCCATCTCTTTAACCATCATGTAAGACATATGAAGAGATTTTCTACTCAAAGCATCTGCCACCACATTCGCTTTACCTGGATGGTACATTAACTGAAAGTCATAATCTTTCAAAAACTCAATCCACCTCCTTTGCCTCATATTTAACTCTTTCTGATCAAACAAGTATTTCAGACTCTTATGATCACTGAACACCTAAAACTTTGCTCCATAGAGATAATGCCTCCAAATCTTCAAAGCAAAAACCACCACAACTAACTCTAGATCATGCGTAGGATAATTCCGTTCATGAGTCTTTAACTGCCTAGATGCATAGGCCACAACCTGTCTATCTTGCGTCAAAAGATTTATTTGGATCTGGCAGAATCAAAACTGGAGACGAAGTCAGCTTTTCCTTTAACTCTTGAAAACTCCTTTCACACTCCTCCGTCCATATAAAAGGATGATCCTTCCTGGTCAGCTGTGTCAAAGGCATAACAATTTTAGAAAATCTTTCTATGAATCTTCTATAATAGCCAGCCAATCCCATAAAACCTTTAACTTTAGTAACTGATTTTGGACGCTCCCACCTCAAAATCGCTTCCACCTTAGTAGGATCAACTGCAATTCCTTGTGCAGAAATCACATGACCCAAGAACTTAACTTCAGATAGCCAAAACTCACATTTTGACAACTTTGCAAATAACTGTTTCTCCTTCAATACCTGCAAAACTATCCTCAGATGTTCTCTATGTTCCTCCATAGATCCAGAATAAACCAAAATGTCATCAATGAACACCACAACAAACTTATCCAGAAAGGGTCTAAAAATCTTGTTCATATAATCCATGAAAATAGCTGGAGCATTCGTCACTCCAAAAGGCATAACAACATACTCATAATGGCCATATCGAGTCCTGAAAGCAGTCTTTGGTATGTCCTCCTCCTTTACCCGAATCTGGTGATACCCATACCTCAAATCAATCTTGGAAAAAATAGAAGCTCCCCTCAACTGATCCATTAAATCATCTATTCTTGGCAATGGATACTTATTCTTGATTGTCAATTTATTTAACTGCCTGTAATCTACACATAACCTCACACCACCGTCCTTCTTCTTTACCAATAACACTGGTACTCCCCACGGAGATACACTAGGTCTGATCATTTGCTTCTCCAAAAGCTCTTCAACCTGCTTCTTCAATTCAGACAACTCTGCTGGTGCCATTCTATAAGGAGAAATAGACATTGGTCTCGCCCCTGGTATAAGATCAATACTAAACTCCAACTCTCGCTTTGGTGGTAACCCCGGAACATCATCCGAAAAAACCTCTAGGAAATCTCTGACAACATCGATACTATTTAACAACTTTTCATTCTCTACACTGATAAAAGATATGATCATAAACCCAAGAGCTCCACCCTTTAACAACCCATCCACCTGTCCACTAGAAATAAATCACTCCTGTTCAACAGTAGGAAAGATTAATCTCTTCTTTGAACAATCTATCAAAATCCTGTTGGCAGAAAGCCAATCCATCCCTAAAATCACATCCAAATTAGATAAAGGTAAACAAAACAAGTTCACTTTATAACAATGCCCTTCCACCTCCACTGGACATCTTAAACAAACCTCAGAAGTCAAAACAGAACCTAAAGCTGGAGTAGAAACAATTAGATCCACACACCAGGAACTCACAACCAAATTTAACCTTGCCACACATTCATAAGAAATAAAAGAATGTGAAGCACTAGAATCAAATAGAATAGAAATATCATTACCATCAGCTTTTCCTTTTCCCTTTACCAGCTCAGATGACGTTTCAACTTCAGCACCTGTTAAAGCAAAAACACGACCTGCTGCAGTAGGCCGATCCACTTTCTGGTTCTCTCTAGTTGGAGTATTTCTGACATTACAATCTTTAGCCATGTGACCCACCTTGCCACATTTAAAACACACATAGTCCTTTGTAGGACAATCCCTCATCATATGTGGGCCTCCACATCTGTAACATCTAAAACTCTGAACAGCTCCTGTAGTAGTAGTCCCCATTAGTTTCTTATTAGCATTCCTCTTCTGAAACTGAGATGGTCTCTTTTGAGGATGTTTCCCCCTCCCAAATCCAGATGATCCCTCTGAACCCTTTGCCACTTTATTTTCTCCTTCAAATCTCTCAACTATTTTTGCCTTTTCAACTAGAACTAGAAACTCCACAATCCCCATAGGAACAATAGTCTTTTTTAGCTCATACCTTAAACTTTCACTAAACTTCCTGCATCTCCATGCTTCAGAGATAGCTTGAGAATAGTACCTAGCCAAGTGTTCAAACTTGACCACATACTCTTGTACTGACATATTTCCTTGTTGCAGTCTCAAAAATTCAACTTCCTTAGCATTTCTGGTGCTATCTGGAAAATATTTCTCTAGGAATACCTTTTTGAAGTTCTCCAAATTCACCACTTCCCCTCTAGCTTCCATCATAGCCTGAGCACCTTTCCACCACAAGCTAGCCTCGCCCACCAACATATAAATAGCATAAACTAGCTTCCTCTCCTCGAGGCATTGCATCACCATGAAGATTTTCTCCATCTCCTCAATCCACTGGTCAGCAACTTCAAGTCTATCAACACCTGTAAATTGAGGGGGATTCCCTTTTCTGAACTCTGACAAGCCCTTATACTCATCAGGTACCTCAGCCCTAGCTTCTTTAGCTGCAGCTCGGTTGGTCCCCATTTGAGTCAACAAAGTATTCTGTTGTCCAATAGCAGCAGCAATTAGCTCCATAGCCTGAGAAATCTGCCGCTCATCCACACCTGAAGAAGGATTAGAATGGTTTCCCCTACCAACCATCCTAATCAAGATAAAAGATCAAGGAACCCATGAGTTTACACTAAAACACATAAGTAATTCCTTTCCAAAATCCATTTCCACACAACAGAAACATAACAAGACCATTTCCCACAAACCCTAAAGAGACTCGACCAGCTCTGATACAAAAAATGTAACGACCCACCCTAGGCCGTCACATCCAGAAACAACTAATATGACAACTAAAATAAAATAATATATAATTTGGAAAAGAGAGCAAAGGACAGCTACACTAGAGTGTAAATATACAATAACATATAAATTGTTCCAAAAAAATATATAACATATTTTTATAGCAGAGCCATTATCCTCAGTAAGATTATAAAGTAACCCAAAAAGCTAACATCATGAAAATATAAGATAGACACCCTAGGTGCTGGTCAAGCTCTAAGCCCAACCACTTCTCAAAGCAGCTATCAAAAGACTCCTTGCTATCTCAAAGCATCACACCTGATCTGCTCCCCCACATAGTGAGATCATCACAGTCCACATCATGGAAATATAAGGGTTAGCACGTATAAAACTAACCATAGTATAATAAAATATCATTAAAATAGATATTTCATTAACAATATATATCCATACCAAATAAATGACAACATTATAAACAGTTATTTCCATGTCAAATATAAACCAATCCAGAATCTAATGTATACACATCCATGCCAATGCATACATATTTTATGATAATAAAGAATCCATAATTAATGTATACAATCCATACCATATGTATACATATTCCACATCCAAAACAAAGTCACACCACTGTATAATCCCATGATGTAACCAACACATTGATGGAACCAACTTCTCCATGAGAGTTAGTGGTTGATTCCTTCTCTTCTCCAAGGTTGATATGATGTGAAGGATGATCTCTTCAAGGGTATGGAAGTGGAGGATTTGGTGTTTGGGAAGGTGAAGGGTGACGCACAAAATGAAGGAGAGAAATGGATGCAAAAAGAGAGGAAGAATATAAGAGAAAAGAGAGAGAAAATGAGAAAAACAATAAGAAAATAAAAGAGATGTTAGCAAAACTAGTCATGGGAGGGGGAGTTGGGGGATCCAACCCAAGGGTAAGCATCCCTAGAAGTGAAAGTGAGGGTAGTCAACACCCGGTTGGCCTTCATCATCCTAAGTGAAGTGAGCTAGCCTAAAGGAGCTACACCACCAAACACCATCCATTTCTCTCTTTCATTTTGTGCGTCACCCTTCACCTTCCCAAACACCAAATCCTCCACTTCCATACCGGTTTTAGAAAATACTTGTTCTCTCATTATGGATAGTGGGTCTAGTTGTAATTGTTGTAGTACTAGATTGGTTAACAAGTTAGCCTTGACTACTCTACCTCACCCTAAACCTTACAAGTTACAATGGATAAATGAGGAGGGAGGTATTGTGGTCAACCAACAAGTAAATGTACCACCACTCTTAAGATCAATTTTGGAGAATATGATTGCCCCATGTAGTTCATCCAACATATCATCTAGCCTAGGGATTGGGTGCCTATATTTTATGGTGATGTTATTGATGGCTCTACAATCCGTGCACATCCTCCACTTGCCATCTTTCTTAGGCACCAAAAGAACGGGAACGGCACAAGGGCTAAGGCTTACCTTCTCTTCCTCTTCTTTAGCTTTTAAGGGGAGACCTTATTTTTCTTTCTTTTGTTTTCTTATTTTTTTTTTTCATCCTCTTCTCTTTTGGCTTTCATTTTGAGTTGGTCCTCACTCACTTGGGAAGGTGATAGAGGACATAACACAATTTTCTTGCCCAAGTGGTGGAAACTTATTTTATTAGAAAGGTCTTCATGAATAGTTTTCTTGTCAAATTGCCAAGGCCTTCCAAGTAAAATGTGACTAGCATCCAATGGCACTATATCACATAAAATTTCATCTTTATGTGTGGAATTTTAGCCATCTCCTTAATTTGTTGCTTCCTTTTCCCATTTTGCCCTTGTATTTTGGGGTACATTAGATATTAGGATTTTATTTTGTATTTTTATTTAGCCTTGTGATAGGTCCTATATGATGCTTCAAGGATGGTCCTCCATCACACATCCAAACCAAATGTTGGCCTCAACACATCCAAACCAAGTGTTGATTCGGTGAAACATGTCATCAACCCATGTCACACACCTAACCTCTCATGGAAAATATACAGTTGGATTACGTCGTCACGTAACCCTAGTGATCGTGGCTACTTCATCCATCGGTATGACTCGGCCTTGCCCCCATATCGGTAGCAAATAGAATACTTAGAGGAGTACTTCAGAATCCACCTAACATCTGAAGTGGTTTATTATATAACCTTTGGAAAAGTTCCATATTGGAATCCTCACCATGGGATTCCCAAATTTCATATTTTCCAAAGATTATATCCTGATCTCACCAAGAGATCTAATCCATACCATAACCTTACTCCTCTAAGTCATATTAGCTTTCCAAACCACACACACATAGCATATTCCATAATTACATACAAACTTTTCCATAACCATGCCAAATCATTCAATATAATAACATAAATAATTAAACACCTAAAACAACCATCAACTTAAACAAATGACAATCTTCATATAAACAAAATAGTATATTAAAAGTTATACTACCCCTATCATGCTCATACATACTAGATGAAGTCTTATAAGTACTACCCTTACTTGGATAAACAGGAATCGAAACTAGGGCAGAACCTCCTTCTCTGAATTTCTCTTCCTCTCTCTCCTCTTTTCTTTCCCCTCCTCTCTCTTTCTTTCTTCTCTCTCCTCTTTCTCTCTCTAAGATCTCCTCTGAAAGCGGAACGCCCGTTCTGGGCCTGAAAAATCTACGTGAGATTTAGAACTGGAACGACCCGTTCCAAAACCAGAACGGCTTGTTCTGGGACTCATCCAGAACGACCCATTTTCCTTCCGGAACGGCCTGTTCTCCTTCCAGAACGGCCTGTTCTCAAAGTTAAACCTAGTTCATTTTTGGTACTTGGAACGGCCCGTTCCGCATTTGGAACAGTCCGTTCCAAATTACCAAAACACCCTATACCTTTATAAAAAATTACAAAAAATGCCATTAATCAATAATAATAAAAATGGATATTACAGAACCCGCTTACAACTTGTAATAAAACCAAAAAGGGAAGAGGATAATGCAAAAATTGAAAAGGATAGAAGGAGAGGTAAGGAGATATGGAGAAGAAAGTGACGGAGAAGAAAGAGAGTGTACAAAAAAGAAAGAAAAATGGAGGTGTAAATTTGAAAAATTAAAAGTTAGAAAAAATATTAAAGGTAATTTAGGAATTTAATATTTCTTTTAAAAAAAAGGGAGTGTGTTTATAAAAAAAATGGAGGTGTGTATATCATGAGTCTTACACATTTGGTGAACAAATTGGCCCAAGTCCATTAAAATCAAAGCTAAGTATCTTCCTAATCTTTCTAGAATTATGCTTGTAAAAGTAAAAAAAAATTCTTTTAACATTGTATTTTATATATAATCGTAACGCTCTGAATTTTCTACTAATATGATTTTTTAATTATTATTTATATTTATATTAAATGAGGTTATTTTCTTATAATTGTTTTCAATTAATTAAAAGAGTTTTATAAATTTTAGAGGCTTTTAATAATTATGAGTATTTTTATTAAATAATAAATCTTTGCAAAAATTGTTTTGTATAATATTTATTAGAGAAATATGTATTTTTATGATATTTTGTTATAATAAGTATTTGGAGAAAAATATGTTTTTATATTATAATTGTTTATATATTTTATTTTAACTATAATTATGTTGGAAGAAATATATTTATTTTATATATTATATACTTGCTAATTATTAATTATTGTATTTTATTATAAATATTTAGGTTGATTTTAATAATTATTTAATTATTTTATATGTATATGAATATATTATAAGATTTTATAATTAAAATGATTTATTTATTTTACTAAATAAGAGGGAAGGAATTTGTAAATATGGTTAATATGTTTTGGTAAAAGGTTATAGATAAGTTAATATTATAAAAGAAACAATTTTATTTTACGCTCCTTCATTTTTCATTTTGCACAAACACACTTCATTTTATGCTCAAAGCTTGGAGAACAAGAGCAAGAAGGAAACCACCCCAAGATCATGCATCCATCTTCTTTGGCTTACCAATTAAAGTGAGGAGTGAGAAATCTCACTCTGAGTGTAATAATGTATGTTGGATAATGAGATTGACATCCAATCTTTCTCTGTTGTCTCTGTTATATGTCTTGTGCATAAAGTGTTTTTTAAATTGATTGCATTATGTGTTTTTGGTATTCTATATAATTTCTTATTATTATATTTAATGCTATGTAATTTTATGTCTCCAATTTTGTGATTGAATATGTAATATTAAAATTTGGATTACCTATAGGTTGCTGTGGGAACCCTAAATGGTTATTGTGTGAGTAGTTAATATGTGTATGTAATTAGAATGTGAAATTGTTATTGAATTTGAGTAATTGGTGATATAATATAGTAATATTAAGCTTTAATTATATTTTTTATCGATTGGATTGAAGTTTTAGAGTTTAGGGTTTGTAATGTGCAATTTTTGTACATCATACAAGTCTTTCATGAAACTTATATCGTGTCAGGTATCAAATGGATCATGTTGGGCCCCATTTGACATTGTTCCTACAAATGTTTGTGTTGTGCATGGCCTCAATCACATCGGCTGTAGGTACTCCTGAAAGAGTGTTGTCCTTTTCATGTTGGGTGCAATAAATGTCGCACTAGGCGTGGTATTGTTATAATCAAGTTTTTTGATCTTGATAAGAATTGTAGCATTGGATGTTAGCTTTCAAATGTCATTGGAATCACCTAAAAAGGAGGTTCATAACTCAAGTTATGATTAAATTAGTTAGCAAAAGTCAAACTGTCGTATTTAAGGTGTATTGGTTAACATATGGTTAGACGATCTCGTAATGATTATATCTTAAGGTGTATTGGATGATGTTATGTAATTATTGTGTTTGAACTATGAACATGTATAATCATTGTACTACTTATGTTGATAATTGATTGTGGTGTGTGATTAAGTTATTGATATGATATATTGTGAGCTATTTATGAATTGATTGATATGCTTTGACATTGACACAATTGATGTGTATAGATCTTGTGAAGATTATATGATGAGAAATCTAAGTGAGGCTTAGCCATGATATAATATGACAAGACATGTGATATGTGAATTAATGAGATCATGTGAAATGTAATGTATAGAGTCTATTTGACATGCATCATATGCATAAAAGTGTTTTTAAGGGTACGATATAGAATACACTGCTAAGAAAACCCCTATGTATAAAAGCTTGAGAGATCAATCTGTGGGGATAACTTGGTTTGGAAGTCCCAATCTCGCCCTTTGTGTGCATGAGATGTATATTGTGCGGCTCAACTATCCTAAATAAACCTTGGTAGTATGTCCTCCTAGTGAAAGTGTGTTGAGAGTGTAACCTAACATGTACTCCTAGGCTACTCTACGTGTATTGTTAGTGACAATGCACAAATATGATGTGTGATATTTTTATTGGCATCACATGAATGATAATATGTAATTCGTATTCATTGCATTATGCATTATAATGTTATTTGGTATTGTTTATTATGCTATGAATGAACCAAGTGTGATGATGACATTTATCTATGTGTACTATGTCTTGTTCTATGCTTGTTTGTACTCGGTTATCTGGTGGTGTTCCTACATCGTGAACCAGAGTGAGATGTTTCTCACTCTCTTGTTTGTTTCCTGTTGCTCTTGTGGTTTATGTAGGAGATCATCAATATTTTGCTGAAGATGTTAGGGATGAGCCTTAGGCTTCATGAGGGGTTGCTTTGATAAGACATATGATATCGGGATGTAGTTATGACTAGATTAGGAGTTTGTTTCATGTTATTAAAATTGAAAGCTTTGGTTTTAACTCCTCTGTAATTTTGTTAATTCCATTAAATTTAGTTTATGTTAACAATGTGATTCTCTCTACTTATATAAATTTTATATAAATTTTAAGTTCATTTATTTCACATGAGGTATTCCCATTTCATATTATTTATGTATTATGGTATGCGAAAAAGAGAGTATTACAATAACTATAATAATTTTAATAAGTAAATTTAACATATATTATTAGTTAAAATATTTAGATAAAAAGAATAATAATTATAATTTTAAAATTATTGTGACATTTTAAGACAAGTAGCTACATAAATAGTTTTTGTATACAATATAGTTAAAATTAGAAAATTTTTAATAGTTATATTAAAATTATTTTAAAAAAATAATTTTAATGAAATAATTTTTTTTATCTAAACATAATTTATGTCATATTTTATTGGTCTTATATTAAATACAAAATTTATAATATAATAATGTTATCTTATTGATTTATAATGATTAAGTTAATCAACTTAATTTATCATAAATTGATGATATGCATCAAACATCAGGTAAAGTTTAAAATTAAATTTTATCATGCTTTTTATCATGAATCTAACATTGAGTTAAAAAATGTTTTATTGTGGTAAAAATATTATGTTACCTTAATTTAATTAACTTTTTTTACACCAATTTGTTTGGTTAATGTGGTAAAACCCTACAATTTTCAAGTAATATTTATAAACATTTCAAATAATATTTATGATTAATCAAGCATATTTAATCATTCTTGGGAGTCATAATTTTCAAGATTTATGATTTTAAAAAGTTATAATTCCTAGGTATGAAAAAATTTTGCTTCTACAACTCATTTGAGTTGTTTCATGCATTGAAAAATAAAAAAAGTGGTCCCCCAGTGTGTCATATCAGTATTAAGCAATACAAACACAAATTTACTCCAATGGTAAGAAACTTTAAGAAATTCAACTTTTAGAATTTTTTTCTAATCATTTATGAACTAATTTTAAATTTTTTATTAAAAAGGATAATTACACTATAATGAGTAGGTATTAAAAATAAAATAAAATAATAATAAATACATAGATATTATATGAAATTAATTTTCATTATTATTATTTTTGAAACGTCCCCAAATATGTTCAATAAGATCTGCTTGAAATCTAGTAAGGAACAATTGCTTGAGGAAGCAACTTTCTCTCTTCTTCAAGCAACTCATGTTGTCATGTCAGGTCCTCCAATGACAAGAAACCGGAGCTTTAGTTGTTTCATGGGACAAGCAACTCTCATTAGAGTTGCTCTTAAGAGTCCATTTGATTCATTAAAAATCATGATCCACTAGACAAGGTAAACAAATTTGTTTTGTATAAAAAAATAAAAATTGTCTAATAACTTAAGCTTTTTTCCTATGCAACTCTTGTTATCTTGTGCCTAAGTGTGTATTATACGTATCTTAAATCTCTATCTTCCTTCCCTCAAAATCTCCTTCTACATTTTTTATATAAATAGTTGTTCCGGCTAGGAAACACTCTTACGTTAATGCCCTCCAACACTTGATCTTCTTCCAAATTAAGGTGATAACTTGTTGAATCCTTGTCCCGAAAAGGGGAAGGTACATGCAAAAACACTCAATGCTCAAGTCAATACTCAGCGTAGAGCAATAAACACTGTAACATTAAATAATTATACCCCTTTATCCTGTTCCATCAATACCATATTTATAGTGACATACTTAGGCTTGATGGACCTTTTGCCTCCACAACCTAATAATCCAAGTTTTATGTTCTAGTTAGGACTCTTATCATTTAACCTTGATTAAAATAGGATAATCTTAATAGTAGAGCCTTCCCCAGTACAATAGTTATATATAAATTATAGTATAAATAAAATGACATTAAAAATAATTAAAGTCAAATAAATATATCAACATAATTAATACCATAATAATTAATAAAAACGTTATAAGTTTCACCTCTATAATTAATAACAAATTTATAATGTAAATGATAAATTGGACAAAATAAATGAAAAAATTAAATAAAAATAA
Source organism: Cajanus cajan (assembly GCF_000230855.2). NCBI lineage: Eukaryota > Viridiplantae > Streptophyta > Magnoliopsida > Fabales > Fabaceae > Cajanus > Cajanus cajan. The sequence goes on from NC_138521.1 coordinate 28,129,067, forward strand.
CTATAGATTTTAAGTTAATAAATAAAATAATTAGCTTTTTTTTTAAATTACACAAAAACAACTAAAATAAATTAATCAAAATCTATTACATTAATTAAATTAATTTCTTAAAAACCTTTACCAAAAAAAATTAATTTCTTAAAATATATTTGTTAAATCAAATTATTCTCTTAAAGTATATTTTTAAAATATTTTAAAAAAATTAATGTTAAAAATTGTATTAATAGTAAATATGTGACTGAAAAATTCACATTATAGACAATTTTATAATATAAATAATTTAATTTGTGAATAAAATATAAAATATTAATTTAAAAATAAATTTAATTTAAAAAATTTATAAAAATAAAAAATACTAATTTAAAACATATTTCCTTCAAAATTTAGGTTAAAAAAATAAAAATACTTTTATGTATATAAAACGTAAATCTTTTAGAGCATTTTTTTCTCCTAAAATCTCTCACCAAACGATTTAATATATTATGTAGAATTAAAATTAAAATTAAAATTATTATTATATAATAATAACGCATTAATATAGAAAATTATAACGGTATCATAAAAAGACTAATTTCATCAATTATTATAGTTTTAAATTAATTATATATAAAAAAATCATATAATTTGATTAAAATCAATTATTGTGTATTTGTGTTAAACTTCATGTAAATATTTATACTAATTATTATTAATATGTGATAGATTTTTTATATTGAAAATAATGTTATGGAAAATTTTAAAATATAAGTAATTTGATAATGAAAATAATTAATAAAAAAATTATAATGAAAATGATAAATTGGAAAAAATAAATAAATAAAATTGAATACAAAAAATTATAGGTTTATGCCAACAAATAAACAATTTAACTATTTTTTAAAAAATTTCCCACAGAAATAATTAAATTAAAATAATTAAAATTTATAAAATTAATCAAATTAGTTTCTTAAAATATATATTTTAAATTAAATTATTCTTTTACAGTATATTTTTAAAAAATATTTTAAAAATTAATATAAAATATTTATATTGTAAATATTTGACTGAAAAATTCACTGGACAATTTTATAATATAAGTAATTTAATTTGTGAATAAAATAAATAATATTCATTTAAAAATAAAACTTAAAAATTTTACAAAAAAAAAAAAAATTAATTTAAAACATATTACTACAGTTTTAAAGTAATTGTAAATGAAAAAAACCCACCTAATTTAACTAAAATCAATTATTGTGTTAAACTTTATGGAAAACATTTATACTAATTACTAATATTTGACAGAAATTTCTTTTATTGAAAACAATATTATGAATAATTTTAAAAAACAAGTAATTTAATTAATAAAAATAATTTTTAAAAGTTCATATAATAGAGAATTTTAAAATACAGCTAATTTAAAATTTTTACCAAAAAGTATATTGATTCAAAACATATTATAGGACCAAAAATATATCGGAAAGACTAAAAATAATGTTTACTAATTTTAGAAAAATAAAAATAAAGTAAAAAATTTTGGGAAACAAAATTAAAACTCACTTATTTTATAGAGACTAAAAATATGTTTAAAAATTAATTATATTACAAAAAATAAAAAAAATAAAATTTACAAATTTTAAAAGAAAATAAAAATAAAAAATTTAAAAAATTAAAATTAAAACTCACTTATTTTGTAAACATTAAAAATATATTTAAAATTTAATTATATTATCATTTACACACATATCCGTCCATAACATGAATACAATTACTTGGTATGCAACAAGGGAGTGTACTTCTTTCTCTATGAATATCTCAAGAAATAGTTCAATTTTAAAATCAAACTAGACTGATTAAGTCGACTCATAGTTGTCCAATTTGTTAACAAAATTTGGACAGTTCAAAACCGGAACCAATTGGCGTAGAAAACCAGTCACGCTCAAAAAAAATATTTATTTTTGAAAATTTTAAAATTTAATTTTAAATATATTTATAAAAAACGTATTTAAAAGAATTACAAATTAAAATAAATTATTTATAATACTTTTTTTTATAAAAATATAATTTATATTAGTTTTGTAATTTTTTATATTTAATTTATTTTATAATTTATATTATATTAATTTGACATTTTTTATTCTAAATATAAATTTGTGATTATAATTAGATATTATTATAATTTATTAATTCTTAGACTTAAATATTATATTATATTTAGTTTGAACATTTACATTTATATCAAATTTTAATAATATATTTTATTTTAAATTTTACTGTTATAAAATTATGATATTATATTTAATTAATATTATTTTATATATTATTAATTATTATTATTTTATTAATATTAATTTTAAATTTAATTACATTTTAATGATTGAACCTTAAATTGGTTCAATGGACTATCCAATTTTTTTTTTTTAAAAATTAAAAAATAGACCTAGTCTTAATATAATACAGGCCAAACAATTCTAAGACTCATTATAGTCGTATTTCAGTGAAAGACAATTTATTGGTTGATGATATATACACTACTTTTTTATTATAAGTACGCTTTTTTTATTTAAATTTATTTATTTATATTTAAAAATATTTTTAATTTTTTATCCTGTATTTTTTTTTAATTTTACTCTTTTATTGTTTAGTTTATAATTTTCTTTTTATTTCTTTTTAACGTTCATGATATTTACTTGAAATTTATTTTTATTAAAAAAAAATGTACTTAATATATATATCATAGGTCAAACAAAGAAAGAAAAAGATATATGTAAAAAAATAAAAAATAAAAAATAAAAAATAAAAAATTAAATATATTTTAAGATTTTTTTTATAAAAAAAATGTACTTCACATATAATGGATATATAAGCCCAATTTATTTAAGGAATAAAGTACGAGGGCCAATAAAATTAAGGAATATGGGCCAAGGTTGGCCATTGCTTGATTATTGTATGGGCCTCTTGTTGGGCTTTCTTCAGTTAGTTTGGTGGAATTGTGTCATGGTCATAAAAAAGAGAAAGAGAGTTTCATCACTAACGATTAGGGTTTAAAGAGACGCACTCTCGCTATTTGTTTTCAGTTTCGGTGGTGTCGTAGCAGCGAAGCTCGGAGCTTAGTTCCCGACTCGAAGATGGTGAGCATGCTATTCTTACCTTTTCATTCTACTTTTTAGTTTTCAAGTGTTTTGAATCTCGTGTTCATAATAGCTTTGATCTTTTTGCTTTCGCATTTTACTCAGATTAAATTTTTGATTTAGATGAAATGATTTGTTTTTAATCCACTTTCTGTTATCTTTGAACTCAGTTTAGTTCTTTGGTATCATAGTTTTGCTATTTGTTTGGAATTTAGATCCGTATTTCAATTCGTGGCGTTGTTATCCATTTTATAACGGATTCATGCCTTTGAAGAGTGTAACGGGTTCTTTAGATTTCGCTTTGCGCATGAAACTGGAAGAAAGTTGGGTTTTTGAGTACGATCTGTTTTCTGTGTATGCTATTAAAATATTTTTGCAGCTTAGGAGTCTATATAATGTAACCCTAAGTTTTATTTTGTTTAATGTTAGACATGGATTGAAATCTCCATTTTTTTATTAATTGTGTTTAAGCTTTGAACATCGTTGCATGTGATTGTAACAGGCAAGAGGATTGAAGAAGCATTTGAAGAGGCTCAATGCCCCAAAGCATTGGATGCTTGACAAACTGGGTGGTGCATTTGTAAGTGAAAGTTTTATCATCTTTTGACGACTTTTCAAGGGTGCATTTCATAGACTGATGTGGAACATTTTTGTGCATTTCATAGACTGATGTGGAACATTTTTTCTCCTGTTTAGGCTCCTAAGCCCTCATCTGGTCCCCACAAATCTAGGGAATGTTTGCCACTTATACTCATATTGCGAAACCGTCTGAAGTATGCTCTGACATACCGTGAAGTCATTGCTATTCTGATGCAGCGACATGTCCTTGTTGATGGCAAAGTCAGGACAGACAAGACATATCCTTCTGGTTTCATGGGTATATAGCTTGTCAATTTTAAGAATTACTGCTGCATTCATGTTGTTATGCCAATTTGCAATTTTTTGCGTGTTGGGGGTGGGAGTGTACATAATATGTTATGGTATTTCTTTGTTATTGTTTCTATTGTTTTTATTTGCTTCATGAGTTCTGAATTCTGATGTATTCCCCTTTATTTAATTAAGTACAACACCCAGCTACCTGAGTACCAGAGAGAATTTGTTCATTGCAATACTTTATGTTTCTACATTTTTATTGATTTGCTTGGAGGCATATTTTTCTTCTGAAAAAAATTATATTTCTTTACAGATGTTGTATCTATCCCTAAAACAAATGAGAACTTTCGCCTGCTGTATGACACAAAAGGTCGATTCCGTCTCCACTCAGTCAGGGATGAGGAGGCTAAGGTACTTTTGTTTGGTTGCACTGAATATTTTTCATCCTCCCCCTAGATGCAATTGCACTATTATTATATATTGAATAGCAGACTGGATTCATTGTGTTCAAGGGGTCATGTATATGCTATCAACTTGGTATTGAATGCTGATGCCAGGGAACCTTTGTAGCATCAGTTTTTGGATTGTTATGATTCATGGGTTTTCCTTGTATGATGACAGTTCAAGCTCTGTAAGGTTCGCTCAGTGCAGTTCGGGCAGAAAGGTATCCCATACCTGAACACCTATGATGGTCGAACTATCCGCTACCCAGATCCTCTCATCAGGGCCAATGATACCATTAAGCTAGATTTGGAGGAAAACAAGATTGTTGATTTCATCAAATTTGATGTGGGTAATGTAGTCATGGTGACCGGTGGAAGGAACAGAGGGCGTGTTGGAGTGATAAAAAACAGGGAGAAGCATAAGGGTAGCTTTGAGACTATCCATGTTCAGGATGCCACTGGGCATGAATTTACAACTCGTATGGGCAATGTGTTCACTATTGGCAAGGGCACGAAACCATGGATATCTCTTCCCAAGGGTAAAGGTATTAAGCTATCAATCATTGAGGAAGCTAGGAAAAGGATTGCTGCCCAACAAGCAACTGCTGCTTAAACCTTTTTAGGATATGAATAGACTTGAGTGCTTGGTAGTTTTTGTTCAATGGTTTTTGTTTCTAATTTATTTTTCTCGAGATTTTATCTGTTGAATTTTGTCTCTTAAATGCACTATAGAACTTTTATTGTGGCGGCTATATTCATGAAGGAATCTTTCCATTCCTGGTTTTGATGTAGTTTAAATCGGATAAATTACTTAAGCAAGTCCACTCTAAAGAAATATCGTAATAACTTCTCTTGGGAAGGGATCATGTTGCTATGGAATATGGTTGGTTATTTATTTGAGTACTATATTGAGCGATTAAATTAACTTGGGAGTTGGGTTTTGCCGTGGCTAGTATTATGAAGTGCAAGTGTGGATTACAGCTTGTAAACTAAGCGTGAATCAATTTTATTTGCTAGCTGAGTCTCCAGTAGTAACTCTACCTTTTTTTTCCTTTCTTAAACTATATTTTTAAGTCAATTTAGACAACTATGCTTATAATTGTTCATAAAAGAAAATGAATCAAAATATTTTCATTTTTTAATTGTACTTTTTGAAGTGATGTTGTAACCTCTCAACTCAATCAAACATGCGTCGTTCACTTTCTACTGAACATAAATTCTTGAAGTTTGATTTTAAGAAATTTTATGTGCGTTATGTCGTATACAAATAGAATCTACACATTTTGTTGCGGAGAAAAAACGTTTGCGCTAGTAATTTTTTCTGTTAAAATATTAGTATTGTGTTGTAACTGTTCAACCCTAGAATCTTTTAACATTGTGTACCTGTCAAAAGGGGTACACCAGTGATCTTCTCGTAGTCTGAGGGTCGAATGAGAGTTCCGATCCGATATGCTGGTGAAAGGGTTGGTACTTGCAAAAGGCACTCCAACGCTCAAGTCAAGACAAACACGAATATTTAGGATAATTAATGAACAGTGACGTTACCTTTTGACCTGAGTCATTTATACTGACATTTATGGGCCCTGAACCCCATGGGCCCTGCAACGTATTTACCGTATTAGGTAATACACCTTAATCAGCTAATTAACCCCTAATCATGGATTAATGGCAATGAGTAATGATGGGCCGATCCTGGTGGCCGACTAGCGTTCGACCACTTGGTTCTGCCATTTGGCGGCCGACAGAGTGGTGGCCGAACGCCCCTACCTGTACACTGCCCCCCAGCCTTGAAGGAAGATGAAGCTTTCTTTAAAGGTAAAATGGCGACGGTTGTTAGGGTAAGGTGAACGGGTGCGCACTTGTAACCGTTGGATCTCGGGGATCAAACGGTTACATTTTTTCAAAACTTGAATTTTCCCGCCTCTTTTTGAGCTTATAAATACGTTGAGTGGTGGGCCATTCGCACGAACTGCTCTCAACCGAATTGTGGTAGCCGAAGGTCTTAGAAGCCGATCCGACTAACGATTGTGGTTCTGCGAAGAAACTGGTAAGTTTTTATCGCTATGGTTAATACTTCTTTAAGTTCTTCGGCCAGCGGCTCTCGGTCGTCGTTGTCTGAGGGGTCCTCGTCCAGTGACTCAAGTCGTCCCAGCACGATTTGGTCCCCTGTTGATGCCGAAAGGCCAGATGATGGTGTTTCTTCTCCAGAAGAGACTTCTACTAGTGGGAGTGAAGAGGTTCAGGAAAAGACAAAGCGTGTATCGAATCGTCAACGATACGGTCCATCCGAGGTGCCTGGATACGAGTGGGCGAATGGGGAGGTAACCTCCTACTATTCTCGATACCGAGATACGGATATGATCACTAACCTACTGGACTACACCAACTGCCTGAACTTTGACGCTACTGAGAATCCTTATCTGGTTGGAGTTCGGTCATGCCGAAACAATGCTTTTCCTAATCCCGACATGGTCTGTCTTGATCAAAGTGGTGCGAAGATGGAGTCGTTCTACATGTACGATTGCCTCCTTCGGGATCTCAAGGTAAAGCTGCCGTTTGATGAGTTTACTATGGGGGTGTTGAGGGTGTTGAATGTTGCCCCTACCCAACTGCACCCGAATAGCTGGGCACAGTTGCAAGGTTTCAAACACCTGTGTAAGTGTCTTCACATTAAGCCCTCTCCACTCCTCTTTTTATATTTCTACTCGTGCCGACCTTCTATATTGGCGAAGTGGCACTCCTTAACCGAGTGAGCGATCGACTACTATTGGATAGCTTCACTTCTTCATACAAAAACTTCAAGGCCGGATTTTTCCGAGTAACTATCAGGCCAAATGGACGACGTTTTTTCTTTGATAAGGACGAAAAGCCTTTATTTCCACTGTACTGGACTCGTGCCCCTCGGCCTTACGACGTAGTGCCGAAGAAAATGCTGACGACTGAAGAGCGAACGGATCTAAAGTTATTACTTCGTCTTCCTCGGCGCTTGCCGACTAGGTCTTTAATCAACAACGGTTGGATCGTTGAAATTATTTTTGTAGTGAGAGATACTATCATAACAAAAACGTTGTCTCGTATAGGATTCATATTTTCCAGCTGCAATGCGAGGCTTGATAGAAATTATTAACCGTTCGATCATGCTAAAAATTGGATGATATATTTTTAAGACATTGGTCATTAACTTCAACGGTCGGATCGTGAAAATTCTGTCTTTAGAGGGAGATATTATCAGAACAAAAATGTTGCCCAACGCAAAATTTTCTGGAAAGTAGAACGGGTTGTTCCTGTTGCAGGTTGCATCAATTGTCCCGTGGCGGATGCTAGGTGGGTCAAGTCACTGTCGAATCATGGCGCTTGGGCTACTGCGCTCTTAAGTAAAAAGAGTTGCGCCCTGACTATCAGCTATAGCTTTTGGTCTAGTGGTAAGCGCTCGATCCAACAATTGGTATCTAGAGCAAGGTTCTTCAGAGTTATTCAAGATTTCAAAAATGGGCAACAACAACCTAGCCTATGGTGAGGGTGTGTCTATTCATAGACCTCCTGTTTTCAATGGTGAAAACTATGTCTATTGGAAAATTAGGATGAGAATTTTCATAAAAGCTATTGATATTGCTGTATGGGATGCTATAGAAAATGGACCCTATATCCCTATGAAAAAAAAGATGATGATGGTGAGCTTAAGGAAAAACATTGGAGTGAATGGAGTGATGAGGAAAGGAAAAGAGCCCAACATGATAAGAGAGCTAAAAACATCATAACATCTGCATTGTCTATTGATGAATTTTTTAGAATCTCACAATGCATATCTGCTAAAGAAATGTGGGACACTTTGCAAGTCACTCATGAAGGAATAAGTGATGTGAAGAGATCAAGAAAGCATACTCTCATTAGAGAATATGATCTGTTTAGAATGCAAAATGGTGAATCTATTTCTGACTTTCAAAAGAGATTTACACACTTGATAAATCACCTTCTTGACCTTGGTAGGAAATTTGAGAAGGAAGAGCTAAATTTAAAAGTGCTGCAATGCTTGGACAGATCTTGGCAAGCAAAGGTGACAGCCATTGAAGAATCAAAGGATTTGACCTCCTTGACATTAGCCACTCTCTTTGGGAAGCTGAGAGAGCATGAGCAAAAGCTTCACATATTTGATGAACATGAGCAACAAGATAAGAAAGGCAAAGGAGTGTCATTGAAAGCCTTGAAATCTGCCAATGGTAAAGAGGTGTGTGAAGAAACAAGCTCCGATGATTCCGAAACCGAGAACTTCAATCTGCTGGTGAAGAAGTTCAGAAAGTTCATGAGAAGAAAGAAGAATTCCCCCTACAAATTCAATAAAAAGACAAACAAGAAAGAGGAAGCAAGCACATCCTCCTTCAATTGCTTTGAATGTGGAAAACCGGGACACATGAAAGCTGAGTGTCCAAATCTATTGAAGAAGCAACAAGAGGAGAAGAAATTTAAGAATAATGGAAAAGGGAAGAGAGCCTACATTGCTTGGGAAGATAATGACTCAAGCACATCAAGTGATGAATCCGAATGTGAGGAGAACAACTTGCTTGATGGCTGGAACTGAACAAGACACAATTGTAAGTGACTCTGACCTTGAATCAAATCCGGATTATGATCAACTCCAAGAAGCTTTTATACAAATCCATGAAGAAGCTGTCAAATTAGGAGCCTTAAATTCAAAGCTGAGAAAAAAGCTGAAATGGTATGAAAATGCCTTAATTAAAGTTGAACAAGAGCTTGAGGATTTAAAGCATGAGCATGAAAATCTTCAAACTATGTTTAACTTTAATGAAGCTCATTGTGAAAACTCCACTTCCTCAAAAGATGGTTGTGAACATTGCAAAGTTTTTGAAAAAGAAAATGATGATTTGAGATCAACTCTTGCAAAGTTCACAAATGGAAATTCAAACTTAAACATTCTTTTGGGAAAACAAAGAAACACTTTTGATAGGAGTGGACTTGGTTTTAACCAAAGCATGAGCATGCCATTTAAGTCAAAGAAAGTAGCTTTTGTGAAAAACCAGAATTTTAGAAAATTTAAAAGCAACTTTTCTAGACAAACAACTTGTTTTTATTGCTGTAAAAGAGGCCATACAATTAGGAACTGCTATTCTAGAAAATATGTTCCAAATGGAGAGATGGTTTGGGTTGAAAAGAGTCAAAGGCTGAGAACTAACAAACAAGGACCTTTCACATGGGTACCTAAATTTTTCCTCTGAATTTGTGTTGTAGGAATGCTTGAGGGCCAAAAATCTACTTTGGTATCTTGATAGTGGCTGCTCAAGGCATATGACTGGATCCTTCAAAATTCTCAAGTCTGAAATTGAAGAATGAAGGGTATGTTACCTATGGTGACAACAATAAGGGGAAAATTCTTGGCCATGGCAATGTTGGTAATCCCTCCTCTCAAACATTGATTGAAAATGTTTTGCTTGTTGATGGTTTGAAACATAATTTGCTGAGTATAAGTCAACTAAGTGATAAAGGCTTTAAAATTGAATTTGATGATACATGTTGCTTGATTTGTGATAAAAAGACAAAGAAATCAGATTCATAGGAAAAAGAATTGACAATATATACATGCTTGACTTAGAACACTCAATAGCAATTTCAAGTACTAAGTGTCTAATAACTCAAGAAGAAAATATATGGCTTTGGCATAGGAGAGTTGCACATATTCATATGGATCATTTGAATAAGCTGTGTAGGAAAGAATTAGTGGTTGGTCTACCTAAACTCAAGTTTGGAAAGGACAAACTATGTGATTCTTGTCAAAAGGGAAAGCAAGTGAAGGCTAGCTTTAAAAGCAAAAATCAGATTTCCACAATTAGACCTTTGCAATTAATTCACATGGATTTGTTTGGTCCTTCAAGAACCATGAGCCTAGGCGGAAACTACTATGGTTTAGTGATTGTTGATGACTACTCAAGATATACATGGGTTATGTTTCTTGCAAACAAAAATGATGCTTTTAATGTCTTTAGAAAATTTGCAAAACTTGTTCAAAATGAGAAGTGTTCAAACATCACCTCTATAAGAAGTGATCATGGAGGTGAGTTTCAAAACATAATGTTTCAAAAATTCTGTGAGGAACATGGTATAAACCATAATATCTCAGCACCTAGAACACCTCAACAAAATGGGGTTGTTGAGAGGAAAAATAGGTCCTTAGAAGAACTTGCTAGAACAATGTTAAACGAAACAAACTTGCCAAAATATTTTGGGCTGATGCTATCAACACTGCTTGTCATGTGTTAAACAAAGTTCTGATTCGGCCTATATTAAAGAAAACACCCTATGAAATTTACAAAGGAAAGAAGCCTAACATTTCATATTTTAGAGTGTTTGGGTGTAAATGCTATGTGCTGAATAATGGGAAAGAACAACTTGGAAATTTTGATGCAAAGGCTGATGAGGAAATCTTTCTAGGATACTCTACAAATAGTAAGGCTTATAGAATCTATAATAAGAGAACTCTAGTTGTAGAAGAATCTATCCATGTAGTATTTGATGAGTCAAATAAGCAAGAGACTAGGCAAACTAAAATTGAAGATTTAACTGAGTTGCTTGATCAATCCCTATTGGAGAATGAACCAAATGAAGAACCTAAGGAGAGTAAGTCACATGAAAAAGCTAGGGAAACAAGTGAACAACTGCCTAAGGAATGGAGAACTTCTAGAGACTTATCAATGGATAACATAATTGGAAATATTGGTAAGGGAGTTTCAACTAGGAGTGCTATTAAAAATATTTGCAACACTATGGCATTTGTGTCACAAGTTGAACCTAAAAGCATTGATGAAGCACTAAAAGATGAACATTGGTTAATGGCAATGCAAGAGGAACTAAATCAGTTTGAAAAAAATGAAGTGTGGGATTTAGTGTCATTACCAAAAGATTATCCAATTATTGGAACCAAATGGATTTTCAGAAATAAGCTTGATGAATCTGGGATAATACTAAGAAATAAGGCAAGACTAGTGGATAAGGGGTATAACTAAGAAGAGGGGATTGACTATGATGAGACTTTTGCCCCTGTAGCAAGAATTGAAACCATTAGATTACTTCTTGCTTATTCCTCTATAAAGAATTTCAAGCTTTATCAAATGGATGTGAAAAGTGCTTTCCTCAATGGGTTGATACAAGAGGAAGTGTATGTTGAACAACCACTAGGCTTTGTGGACTTTAAGAATCCTAATCATGTGTTCAAGCTCAAAAAGGCACTCTATGGCTTGAAGCAAGCTCCTAGATCATGGTATGACAGGTTGAGCAAATTTTTGATTGAGAATGACTATGAAAGAGGAAAGGTGGATAATACATTGTTTGTCAAGAAATTTAAAAATGATACAATGTATGTACAAATATATGTGGATGATATTGTGTTTGGATCCAAAAATACCTCTCTTTGTAAAGAATTTGCTAAAACCATGCAAGGAGAATTTGAAATGTCAATGATGGGTGAGCTTACATTCTTTTTAGGATTGAAAATCAAACAAATGCATGATGGAATATTCATAAGTCAAAGCAAGTATTGCAATGAACTTCTGAAAAAGTTTGGTATGGAAGGGTGTAAGGAGGCTGCCACACCTATATCAAACAATTGCAATCTTGACTTACATGAGAAAGGAATTGCTGTTGATAGTTCAAAGTATAGAGGCATTATTGGATCACTCTTGTACTTGACAGCAAGTAGGCCTGATATAATGTTTGTTGTGTGCCTATGTGCAAGATTCCAAGCTAATCCTAAAGAATCTCATATGAAGAGTGTGAAGAGAATCCTTAAGTATTTGAAAGGTACAACCAATGTGGGGTTGTGGTATCCAAAGGGAGTCTCACTAAGTCTGATAGGCTACTCAGATTCAGACTATGCTGGGTGTAGACTAGATAGAAAGAGCACAAGTGGAACTTGTCACTTACTAGGGAGTGCACTTATTTCATGGCATAGCAAAAAGCAAGCTTGTGTTGCTTTGAGTATAGCTGAGGCTGAGTATATAGCTGCTGGAAGTTGTTGTGCTCAAATTCTTTGGATGAAACAATAATTAAGAGATTATGGAGTTGAGTTGAATAAAATTCCTTTGAGGTGTGACAATACTAGTGCAATAAATCTGACCAAGAATCCAATTTTGCACTCTAGGACAAAACATATTGAGATAAGACACCACTTTTTAAGAGATCATGTGCAAAGGAATGATTGTGTTGTAGAGTTTGTAGAAACTAGCAAACAACTAGCTGATATTTTTACAAAACCTCTACCAAGGGAAAGATTCAACCATTTGAGAATTGAATTGGGAATAATCAAAGAATCATGTTTGAATTGATTATGCTTTGAGAGTGATAGTTAGAGATGCTTGGAAGAGAGTATTTAAAAGTGACTAATAAGACTTGGTGAAATTTGAGAAGTTAAAATTTCTGAGAAGTAAAACTTCTCTGGAATAATCGATTATCTTAAGATATAATCGATTATCTTAATTAAACTCATGGAAATAATCGATTATTTGGGTAATAATCGATTATCTGGAACATGAAGAGTTCCAAGAGTCTCTGAAATAATCGATTATTTGGGCAATAATCGATTATCTGGTGAGAAGAAACTCAAGAGTCACTGTAATAATCGATTGTCTTGGGAAATAATCGATTATCTGAGTAGTGGAATTTGAAAGGCCACTGGAATAATCGATTATTCTATAAATAATTGATTATCTGGGTTGTGTTAGGAGAAAATACCCACTGTTATAATCGATTATCCTTAGAATAATCGATTATCCATATCAGATTGTGTTTTTAAGGGATTCTACTAATGCAAATAATCGATTATTTGCATAAATAATCGATTATCTGGACTGCTCTTAAAAAATCCCGAAGCATTTTTAAATGGTTATCTCCGCCCCAACTTTTAAAACCACCCATTACTCTTATACCCAGAATGTGCTAGGGCATAAAACACTTCTCCCAACTTCTCTCATTTTCTCTCATTCTCTCTCAAACCCTCTCAAATCTCTCATTTTCTTCATCTTCTTCAACACCCACTCATGGCATCTTCATCCAAAAGACCAAAGAAGCTTGAAGTGAGGGGGAGCAAGCGTCCTCTACCCTCTGGGCAGCTGATTACGAAATGGTTTGCTGATGAGAAGGCTCAAGAGTACTATTTTGAGTGGTATGTCGGACGGAGAATCATTCCTCCGAAGACCCTTAAACTTGATTGGTTTAAAAATGAGGGTTTCAGTTTTCCAACCCTTCTGGAGCACCAGGAGCTGAAGGGGTTTTTGGAAATGGAAGGTCCCTATTATCCTGAGTTAATTAGGTTATTTCTCTGTTTCGCCTCGAGTAATGAAGGAATCATGCAATCGGTGGTGAAAGGAAAGCTGATTCGGTTGGACGGGCCAACTTTGAAGGCGGCTGCGGGTCTGATCGGTACTGGACAAGAGAAACCCCAACCCTTCAATTTTGGGGATTTTGAAGAAATGATTACATTCCGGGACTGTCAAAGGAACCCGTTGAACACCAACTACGAGAAATTCTTGGCGGGAGGTATGAAAAAGAACTCTCGTTTAATTTCTTTTATTATTGCTTGGATGTTGAAACCCAGGTTGCACAACCATGCTCAGATGTCAAGAGATGACATTCTGTTGATGCATGTGATTAAAAAGAAAATAAAGATCGATTGGGTATCGGTCGTGAACGATTGTATGTGGAAGGTTAGACGGAAGGAAGACGGCCCAATTCCTTATGCTCTTTTGTTGTCTAAGATTTTTGAAGTTGCCGGTGTAGATTTATTTGGGGAAAGAAAAATAATTTTGCATGCCTCAAACAAAATAGCGAAGTCTTCATTGCATCACATGGGGATGCTTAAACAAGAAGACAAATGGGTGTTTAAAGGCGATGTACCCCCTACTCCGGAGCAGGCAACCGATGAAGACGGTGTTCCGTCACAAGATGAGGATCAGCCACCACAGGTGGAAGCTGAACCAAGCAGGGAGTCTGAAGCGGAACCAAAACCATTTTCATCGTTTGAGCAAATAATGATCAACAAGATGGATGCAGTGATGGAAATGTCGAGAAGACATGAGTCTTTGTTTTCCGGTATTCTTGACAGATTTGATGATCTGGACCATGAAGTGAGGCTGATCAAGGCTCAACTTGGGATACCGGAGGATGAAGATTGATCTTTGTTTTGATTAGTTTTAATTAGGATTTTAAATTCTGGTTTGGAACAATTAATTTCAATTTGGTTGTAAGGTTTTTAATTTCTGAACAATTTTAATGGTTTTTTTTAACAATTAAATTCTGATGAATGTGGAGTTTATTTTGCTGTTATGATGGCTTGATTGTGATTTCAAAGTGTGATTTGGAATGCTGGTGCTGAAATGCTCTGTTTTTGTGAGCATGTGTGGTGATATTTTAGTTTTGATTTTGCTGATTGGAATGCTCTGTTTGTTTATATTGTGGTAATGTGTTTCTTGGCTTGACTTGTTCTGAATTGGTGTACAAATGATTCAATTTGGATTGCTGAGCCAAAGTTTTTTTTACTTGGTTATTACTGGACATACTCTGTACATGGCTTATAATTGTCAAACTTGGCTTACTTTGTTTTTGATAATGCCAAAGGGGGAGAAAAGGTTAAAAGGTTGTGTGTATAGTTGTTATAGTTGTTGTTTTTGCAGGTATTGTGCCTGTGTGTGTGTATTGTGCAGGTTTTATACAGGTTTTGTATGTTGGAATT
Source organism: Cajanus cajan (assembly GCF_000230855.2). Taxonomy (NCBI): domain Eukaryota; kingdom Viridiplantae; phylum Streptophyta; class Magnoliopsida; order Fabales; family Fabaceae; genus Cajanus; species Cajanus cajan. The sequence continues at coordinate 28,144,222 of NC_138521.1, forward strand.
AAAAGGCACAATGGCTAAGAAGCCTTGAAGCACAATATCATTAGCATTGGATTGATATAATATGAATCATGGGTTGTCATCATCAAAAAGGAGGAGATTGTTGAGCTTAGTGAGTTTTGATGATCACAACACAAGTGTACAACAACAACTTACACAAGTGTACAACAACAACTTGGAAGCACAAAGACAAAGTCAAAGAAGAGTCAAGAGAATGTTATGTAATAGTGCTATGTAATAAAGTATAGAGTTTATAAATTGTTTAGATTGAGTTTTTATGTTGTGTATGCTTTGTGCATGATCAAATCTATATCTAAACTAAGTAGAGAGTATATGATGATGAGTTAAAACATTGAAAAGTTATTTTGAGACTTAAAATGAAATTTTAAGTACTAACTCAAAATAATCGATTATTGTTAAATATAATCGATTATTTCAGCAAATAGGCTGAGTAGAATGCCTTGCTGTAATAATCGATTATTTGCCAAAATAATCGATTATCCCAAGAGTAACTCTCTGGAATAATCGATTATCCAGCAATAATCGATTATATTGTTCTTGGTTGGTTTCCAGAAAACCTGAAGAACAAAATAATCGATTATTCTTTAAAATAATCGATTATCTGAGTCTGAAACTTTTATAAATAGTTTGAACTTTGAAAAACTTCAGATAAGAGTTAGAACTGATAATCAATTTGTGAAAAACGTTTTGTGGAGTCTTTGTGACATCTTGGAGAGTTTTCTTTGTGAAATCCAAGAGTGAAAACGTTTGTGAAAAGCTTGTGAGAAGATAATCATCATCATATTCTTGAAAGGGGAAGATAAAGATTTGTTCAAGAATTCCAGGTGAATTCGTTCCTTTATTCTTTGTGAATCTTTGTTAAAATCTTGAGAAGGGTTTCTCAAGTGGTAAGGTTTCTTGTAGTGGGTTCTACAAGGGGTGCTTTCTTGGAGTCAAGAAAGTGGTTATCTTTTGTGTTGAAGTATATGCATGTGTGTGTGCTTGTAAACCTTCTTGCTTAAGATAGTGGAACAAATCTTAATCAGGTGTTGATTAAGGACTGGATGTAGGTCACATGTGGAGTGGCTGAACCAGTATAAAAGACTTGTGCAATCTTCTTCTACCTTATCTTTTACTTTGAGTAATTCCTTGATTGAACATTAAAGAAGATAATTCTTGATTAACATGTGTATGTGAAAATTGTTGGTTTAAATCTGAATTAGAACATTATATTTGAACCTCACAATTTTGTAATCAAGAAAGCATATTGCATTCATACTTTCATAACAAGTCTTTGAGAGAGCTTCATTTGAAAAATTCAGTCTTAGAAAAGTTTAAGTGAAATAAAGATCCTAAATACTCTGATAATTTTTAAAGGGTCATAGAATCCAATTCACCCCCCCTCTTGGATTGTGCCATTCTTTTTAAAGGGTTCGACCAAGTGACTGATGATCGGCTCAGACGAGTATTAGTTGGATCCAAGAGTGGGATCCTAAATGGAATTGGCAAGAGATCCAAGAGTAGGATCATCCATTGTACTGAAAGTCTCCCTAGAGGTGTGGAGGACGTGTATTGTTGAAGTGCAACGGTAGTGCAAGTAAGGCCACCATTGAATACTCGTGGACGAAAGAAAAAGCTTCCGCTTGAGGAGGAGCGTGACCATGTGTAAGGGATTCACACTTGAGGGGGAGTGTTGGAGTTCAAGTGTGAAGTGAAGTCCCAGTCCCACATTGGTTAGAGTTGGGCATGTTGAGTAATATATAAGTGAGAAAGACCCACCTACCTAATGCCTTAAGGTTTTAGGTTATGTTGTGGTGTCAAGTTCACTTGTATGACTTACTCACTACCCATTGTGTGGAATGCTCCCCGACGTTAAAAACTCTCCAACATTGGTATCAGAGCCAAGGTCATGAGTTCGATACCTAGCGGGGCAATTGCTGAGGGGGAGATTGTTGCAGGTTGCATCAATTGTCCCGTGGCGGAGGCTAGGTGGGCCAAGTCACTGTCGAATCATGGCGCTTGGGCTACTGCGCTCTTAAGTAAAAAGAGTTGCGCCCTGACTATCAGCTATAGCTTTTGGCCTAGTGGTAAGCGCTCGATCCAACAGTTCCAACATTGGGAATGGCCCATTCCAATTTGAGAATGGTCGTTCTGCACCTTAGATCAATTTTTTTGAGTTTTTTGGGCATTTCAGAGCCATCTTGGCACATTTAGCTGCTTTATTGGGCTCTTAGGGGCCATTTGTATTGCTTTTTTCCAGCTACAGTGTGAGGCTTCTAGAGAACTTGTTAACTGTTGGATCATGCTGGAATTTTGATAATATCTTGTCAATACATTGATATTTAATCTCAATGGTTGGATCGTCAAAATTAGTTTTGTAACGAGAGATGATATCATAACAAAATTGCTGCCCAATGCGTTGGTCCCCTCGAGGGTTGTTTGTCTCGCTCTAGTAGACCTTTATCCATGTTTGGGTACCCCAGACAAAGTTGGGTGTCTACAGGGAAGACCATAGTAATGAAAAAGCTTCAGGATGAAGGGTATCTTGTGAAACATTCCTAGACAATGTTGGATGGACTTCATTTGCTGAGATGAAGTATGATTGGTTTCACTCTACCTATGCTAGGGAAGACCATAGTAGTGCGACACAAGAGACTCATGCTATTGTTTGAGAGATGGACCAGACTTTCATGAGGGTTAACCCTCTTATCATGGCAACCATATCGAGTTATAAGGAGGAAGGAATCTCCTATTCTGGTGATTGGGAGGAGACCATCATGGTAGGAATTGTGGACATGATGTTGTACTCCACTCCTCGCCTCATGGAGAAGACGGAGTTGAAGAAGTACCTTTGTGCATACAACTTGCAGCCTCTATGCAGGTTATTCCCCAACATCCTCTTCAACACATTCATCCCTCGGTCTAATTTAAGGGATAATGTCTCTAATATGGACAAGTTCTGCTTGTACCATCTATGCCTGGGTGTGATGATCAACTTGTCCAGCCTACAACCACTAAGAGTCTTGTCTTGAGCAATGAGATTAGGAATGGAGCAAGAGGGAACCCATTTCCTATGGGATTCTCTTCATGAAGATCATCTAGAGGGTCAACATGGACACCACTGGGCAAGGGAAAGGAAGGTGGTAAAGTCACCACAACCACCCTATAGTGAATGATGAAATCCTATTTGTTTCTTCAAGTAAAGAGGTTTGTAGTTGAAGTGAAGATAGAGCCTTTTGAGGATCCTCCCTTGAAAAAGGCCATGACTAGCCATAAAACTACTAGAAGCCACCCTCAACCACAACCTCTCCCAACCACCAACTCTCCTTCTAACCTAAATACAAGACTTTCCTCCACCGCAAAAAGTAAAAACAAAAGCCCTTGTACCTAAACCATTATGCATCCATGTTAATGAGTCTTTATCTGACTCAGATGACAAACCTATCTCCTTTCATCTCTCTCGCCTAGCTCCCAAACCTAAGTCACCATCATCTCACCACAACCATCAATAAAATATCTTCCCCAAAATCCAAGAAAAGAAGGTTGGTTCGTGGTCTTGCTAAGCCTCAAACCACGAAGGAGGAGTAAAAGCTCTTCAAGGGTTGCAAGACTCTATCTCAATTTGAGGCTAAAGATCAAAGAAAGAAAGATGAAGAGTTGGAAGCTGAAGAAGTAAGAATGCTTGAAGAAGCATTGTGTCTATCTATCAACCCTAACAATTTCATCTAATTGGGTGGGTCTAAGACTCTGGTCTTCATCTACACATACATCATCTGATGTTGACACAAGTCTTAAACTAACTCATATTGATGTTTTAGAAGCTAGTCCTACTCTATCAATTCAAACATATGCTACCCCAATAACAATTCAAGTTGAAGCATCTGTTGTTTCTCTCTTTAATCTACTAACAAGGTCTATTGAAACTGTTGTGACTATGTTCTCCATAGTGGTGGAAATGTCTCGTCCTATCGATGAAATTGCAATTTTTTCTACTAAGGTCATAATCAAGGAAATTCCCCTGTGAGTAGACACATCATTGATGGAGCCAAACCCTTGAGAGCTAGAAAAATATATATCCTTCTTGCCCCCAATTGATGACTTTGAGTTTGAGAGCATAAACTCTAAGAAGGACAGAGGACTAAAATAACTACAAGTGAAGTGTACCAATAAAGAAGATTGGGCACCTCTAGTCCTTGATGCCACCAAGAGGTCTCCTTACTTTAACGAGAAAGAGTACATCATCATATGCTATAGTGAAGCCCCTAGGATTACCATCAGACCAAGGACTACCTTGCAAATTAGACTAGGGTTGATTGATCTTAATAACCCATCATGTTTGGATGCCTAAACCACTCAGCTTATCCAACATTAGTGCCATGAAGTTTAGAATCTTATCCACTCACGAGTTGCTTTAGAGTTAAGTTATGAGGGAACCCCTCATAATCTACCCCAAATGATTAGTGAGGTATACGAGTTGTAGATGATTCAGTTGTGGACCAAATTCTTCATTGTTGATACTCGTCCCAAGGCTGCTCTCTACTCCATCTACAAGGGTAAGAAGAAAATCAGGCCATACTTGGAAGATGTGTGTTACTTGAGATATGCCAAGTACCATCAGTTTGGTGCTTCCAACAGTAACAAGGTTGAATGCATGCCCTATGCAATTGGAAGTAACATGCAAAAAGACAAAAATCTTTTCATCTTACCAAGGCAAAAATATTTTCTCAGATAAATAAAAATGGACATTTCAAAAATACAAAGACGTGCTTGTCACCATAAAAGGCAGAGATTGTTAAATCAAAAGACAATCTTAGATCCCTCAAGCTTTAGAGTTTTAATGCTAATAAATGAATCATTTTTATGAGAAAAATATCTTTAAAAACATCTTTAAAAATATCTTTGAAAATGCTTAGCAAATAAAGTGTAAGACGATGTAAATCAAACGAAATATATAATCTGTTTCATATACATTAAATGCTTATTATTTATTAAGACAAACAACAAAGTTTGTATTGAATGCTTTATTCCTTAACAAATTAAACTAGAAATCCATCTTTGAACTCACAAATCTGTTGAAAAGAAAAATCATGTTTTCCGTCAAAACCAAAGTCTCTAAAATCACGAAGAAAAGTAGATAAAGTCACTAGTACAATTAATCTATGCTAACATTACTTTTGTAAGCATTGTTTGATATGGATATTTGATTAGTAGCCTCCTTAATCAAATAAGAGGTACTATTTGGTGAAATACATGTAATATTTGCGTTAAATGAGTCAATCAGTTACGTACCATCATAAGGAAAGACGATGAAGACAAACGAAGCAAACTTATAAGTTGGACTCAAAGTGTTATAACAGTCATCTTCTCTAAGTTACTATATAAGAAGATTTAAAGCTCAAGAAAAAGATAGAAGAGAACATACAAAGAAAAGACTTGTACAAAAACATACATGAAGAAACACACTTTGAAAATCATACTTGTGTATAAGTTTCATTCTTTCTTTTGGAAAACTTATAGTTCTATATTAGTTGTATAACATCTAAGTGAGACGAACACAACATTTGTGTAACCTTCATAATCATTGTTATAAGGCTGAGCTTGGAGAGGCTTGTCTATAAAAGAATACTTATTCTAAGCTTAAGGAGACTTGACTGTAAAAGAATACTTAGTTGTTAAATTTGGAGAGACTTATTGTTAAAAGAATACTTAGGTAGTTGCTTGAAGAGGCAAGTCAAAGGATACTTAAGGTTGAGTCAGAATTGACTTGTTAAAAGAATACTTGTATCTTTGTTTAAAGATAGTGAAACTCAATATGATTGAATTAAGAACTGGATGTAGTCTTGGTGGTTGAGACAAACCAATATAAAAATATGCAATGTTCCAGCTAACTACTCTTTGCAATTCATCTAATTAACGTTACTACCTCACAACGAAAAACATGATTTTTTGATACACACTATTTAACCCCATTTCTAGTATTTATCTTTTCTCCATAGAATTATTTGGTGAATTTAAATCAAAGAATGTGTTGTCTTGCAATTTTAACTATTATATTGTTTTACTATCAACAACCTTAGTTATAAGTTTAACTATTATATTTTTACTATCATTTAAAGTTTATTGTCTTATTAATTATAAAAGAAAGTAATATTGTTTTTATTTTTCAGGAGAAATATAAGGAGTGTCTAAATGTGATCAAACAATAAGCCACACAGAAGACACATAGGGCTTTAATTATACTTGTATAAGTTATAATGAAGTTTATTTGCTGGTTATTAAAAATGATGTGAAATGATATATTATATGGGCTTGTTGAATTGACTGATGATTTCATTTGCTCAACATGTCCCCAGTCTTCTATGTCACAGACATCACCAACCATTGTAGGGATGATAGCAAAAATGCAAAATAAGATAGTTAAATTAAATGTTGAGCTTGTTGCAAAGGAAGCAAAAATGAAAAAAAATATTGAAAGAACATACATGATAACATATAGGGTAGTGATGGCAAACCTAGGTGAGGAGGATGAATGATCTTCACCTTAAGCTTGCTCCAGCTACTTGATCTTCTCCTGGAGGTGGCTGGACGAAAATTCCAGCTAGGAAGAACCTTGAAGATGAATAGAAAGAAGTAGAAGGAAGCACCAAAGCAAGGTGAGTAAGGAATTACTCACAAAGGTGCTAAACCTAGAGGACGTTCAAAGGAACCTAGGCTAGGTGATGGTGACTTTGAAGAGAGACTTGGCTGATTCAATTTCAAAAATCTCTGTTATGATTCAAAGTGTCTACACAAGGAGGGAAAGGAGTATTTATAGGCATTAGATCAAAGGAAAGTGGGGCCAACACCATGTGCTCCAAAGTAACGCCAAATTTGAATTCAAATTTGGACGTCCCACTTGTCTAGCCATGTGCAGCCCCCCTTCTAGAACTCCTAATTACATTTGAGAGTAATTTAGGGTTCATTTGATTAGTCACATGTGCATCCACCTTTGGCACAAAACATGTGACTCAAATACAACTCTAATTACTCTTAAATGTAATTACAATTCTATGATTCATGCCTATTACTTATTCCCTTTAAATTCCTATTCTAATGGCCTAAATACAATGGCCAATCTGTAAAGGAAAAATTACAAGAATCAAAATGAGCCCAATATTGGGTACCAAAAGCCCAAAGGCCCATGAAGCCCAAAACTAGGCCCAATAAGCCTATGGCCCAAAAATGCTACTCTATGTGGTCCAAATTACAAGACACAAATATATGAAACCTATGCTAATATAATATATACAAAATAGAAGAGAATGACTATCTCAAGGTGTGGCCCATGTGAGGATCAACTTGGGCCTTCCAAGCCCATCAGGCCCATTAGCCTTTGACTGGCCCAAATCTTCATGTCTATCCTGTTCCTCTTGGTTCCTTCAAGATATCCCCTCTTTCCCTCCTAAGCATGATTCCATCATGATGATAGGTAGATGCAATATATAATACAACACCTCAAGATTAATACTTTAATACCAACCCCTCCTCCACCAAGTACTTCTGTAGATGCAAAATATTTGTTATGTTTAAAGTTTTTGTACCCTTTAAAAAATATTTATTATCAGTATGTTAAATTTTAAGTAATCTCATTTAATATCTTGAAATATCTGGAGTAAGAACAATTATAACTATGAAATAGAAATATTAATTATCAAACAAGAGTATTGTTCTCACCTAAGATTTGATCGGTGGCGATCTCTTCGATGAGATTGGTGAGCCTCCACTGATTTGCAGGTTGTCCACTACAAGATGGGTGTGGTACTTGCAAAAGAGACTCTGATGCCAATGTTAGTACTTGATAATGTAGATGTCTTGTATATATAGCAGACGTACCTTGGTGATTTTAGGGTTTTTACTATCTACCGGCACATTGGTAATTTTAGGGTTTTACCTCGTGATTGCGGCGCGGTGACAAGATTGTATTTTTATCTTTATGATGACGTGGCCTCTTTGGGACGATGTGATGTTTCGATGTCAATGTTTCATGGCCGAGCTGAAGAGCTCGGCAATAATGAGTTTATTGCTTGGTCAAGTTGGTAAACCTTTGACCGAGTTCCCCAACTTGGCGAGGGACGAGTTCACAACTTGACTAGGTTAGTACACTTGTCCCCCAAGCACTGAGTGATGTAAGAGCGAAAGGGATTCTGAGGAGCTCCCAAATTTGTTGTTTAGTCAGGTCGGTAGACCTTTGGCCGAGTTCGGATGCTTGGTAAGGGACGGGTTCACAACTCAGCTAGGCCAATACACAAATCTTATTGGAAGGTTCGAACTCGACCTTCGTTGCATCGATATAAACCAAGCTTCCATTGAAGAAGGAATGTTGAACAATTGCAAGGGATGCTTGAACTCCTTGGATCAAAGTTCCTCAAGGGACGTTTTAATGGAGGAATGGGGAAGAAATGGAAGTGTTTGGAGGTTGGGTAGAAGGTGTTTGAGGAAATGCTTGAGGAGGGTACTCTAGGGTTGGCTCACTTCACGATGATGAAGGCCACTTCTAAGGTTGTTTCTCTCAGGGTGGATATGGGAGGGAGGTGGCCGAATTAGCCAAGGGTGACTAAGGAATGATATAAAGGCACAAAGGCTCTCTCTATATTCAACATCCAAAGTATTTACAAGGTGTGGTGCCTAGGGTATTTATAGGAGTGGGAGGCATCTAGGGTTGCATTTAGGGTTGCATTGACCGAAATTTACAATGCCAAATGCACACCAAATAAAACCCAAATTAATCCTAGATGCAACTTGGTGGCCAAGGATGGAATCTTTGGGTTTAGTTAGGCTACATCTAGGTGCATGATAAGACCATGCAACCTTTGCCCTCCACTTGGGCCTAAGCCTTTCTAAGTCCAAAAATAGGTCCAAACACCACCAAAAATGCATCTAGCTCCCTAATTAAATACCTTAACCCAAAATTAAAAACCTATGATCTAAAACACCCCACAATTCAAGGGTAAAATGAGAAATACAAAAGAAAATAAATCCTATGACTAAGATACCCCAAAATACAAGGGTAAAATGGGAAATACAAGTAAAATAAATCCTATATCTAAGATACCCAAAATACAAGGGTGAAAATGGGAAATTTAAAGATAAGGGCAAAATAGGAATAAATTTTATGCTAATAAAAACGTAGGAGATAAGGCCCAAAAGTAGGTCCACTCCTCTTAGGGTTTTCAAAACTAACCCATTCCTCTTGCCTCTTTCAAAATATCACCTCTTGGTCTTCTTGGCCTTAGTGTGATTCCATCACCTTGGCACAAGAAGGTTCGAACTCGACCTTAACCGCGTAAATATAACATCAAGATTTGAATTCGACCTTGGCTAGGAGGATGCGTCATCAAGGTTCATATTTGACCTTGGTAAGTTGTCGTGATTTTAAACGGCAACATGCCAATACTGAAAGTATGTGGGAATAAAGTTACTTTGTTGATATTTCTTGGGTGTGCCTCGTTAAAACCTTCCTCAACCAAAAACCCTTTTCTTTCTTTTAGTGGGAAAAAAGGATGAGGAGGAAAAAGAGTACATCACCTGAATTTACAATTTAAGAGAAATAAAATTTGAGGTAAGTGGCATTCCAAGTTCTTGGGAGAGCTTTGCCGCCGAGTTCCTCCAGCCGATATGCACCATTATTGAGGTCCTCAGTGACTATGAATGGTCCTTCCCAGTTAGCTACGAATTTCCCTTCGGATGGGTCTATTCTTGCTTCTCCCTGTAATCGCCAGACAAGGTTGTCAACTCTAAATGTTCGTGGCTTGACCTTGGTCTTGTTTTCCTTGTGGTTTGCTGCTAATTGCCTCGCAGAACTCGGCATGCTCCTCTATCTGGTGCGAGCTCGGAGCTCATTCATGTCGAGAGGAGGTCGTCGGAAATGCTGTCGATGAAATGTCCTGGCTTCAACGCCATGAGCATGGAGTGCAAGGCGACTTCAGGATTGAGGTTACGCATCTGGATGGACGTATTGGTGAATTGCTCCATGAATTTTCTTAACGACTTGTTCTTGCCCTGCTTGAGGTTGGCTAGGGCGGCAGACGTGATGTGATGAGGTCGACTCGTTGTGTATTGTGCTGTGAATTGTCTCATCAAGGTCTCAAAATTATTGATCGATCCTGTTAGCAATTGAGTGTACCAAGTGAGTGATGGGCCTTTCAACGAGGTTGGGAAAACCCGACACATTAGGGTGTCATCATTAGTGTACATGTTCATCTGTGTGACGTACGCGTCAATGTGCTCATTTGGATTAGACGAGCTGTCATAACGGTCGATGTTCAGAGACTTCCAACCTAAGGGGAGAGGTGTCCCCATGATGCCGTCGATGAAAGGATGGCGTCTGACACCCAGCCGATGTGGGAAAGCTTGGGTGGTTGCATGGCTGACCTCGTGACCAGAGTGATGCGTCGGCGCATGTGACCGATGTGACATTGGCGGTGGCGAGGGTGATTAGTGTTCCTCCTCATGGTAGTTGTTCTGCTAAGCAGGTTGGTTGGGGGGTTGTTGGTGAAATTAGGCATGAATGTGCTCATTTTTTGCGCGCAGAGCCGCTAGGTCAACTTGGTACTGGGCACGCATAACTTCAAGGGCTTCTATACTTTGTCGCCGCATCTGTTCGATTTGCTCAACCAAACGTCAAATTTTCGCATCTCCTTCCATCCTTGGCACTTCTCAGTTCCGTCGTTTGTTACTCTTCTATTATGGCTTCGGGTAGAAGCCATAAGATTGGCCGAAAGAAAGGAATTCTTTTCGGCCCCACTGTGGGCGCCAAGATGTTTTTTCCTAAGATTGGATTGGTGACGATCTCTCTGATGAGATTGGTGAGTCTCCACTGGTTCGCAGGTTGTCTGCTCCAAGATGGGGGTGGTACCTGCAAAAGAGAATCTAATGCCAATGTTAGTACTTGATAGTGTAGATGTCTCGTATATAGAGCTGTCAAAGTGGGCCGGGACCCGTGGGCCAACCCGACCCACCTTGAAAACGGGCTAGGCTGGGCAAAAAAAAATTAAAGTTTTATAGTAGGTGGGTATATCTCAACCCGGCCCACTTTGACCCGGCCCACCCGGGCTAAACCCGTGGTGGGCCGGGTAGCCCACCAACCCACCATTTTTTTTTGCAATAAAAATTTAAGTATGATTTGTAGTTAATTTTGTATGATGGTATATTGAAAATTTTTATTTTAGACTTTTATCATGATTTGTATTTAATTTTGTATGATGAATTATGACTTATGACTATTAATGATGTTAATTTTATGACTATTATGTTAATTTATAATTAATTTAAAATTTTGAATTTTGTTATTTTTTTTTTTTAATTTTTGGTGGGCTGGTGGGCTGGCCCATATAACCCACCAACCTGTGGTGGGCCGGGCCGGGCCAAATTTTTTTTGAGAAAATCACAAGTGGGCCGGGTTGGGTTGGCTCGTTTTTAAAGTGGGTCAAGGTGGGCCGGCCCACATGGGCCGGGTTGGCCCGTTTTGACAACTCTACTCGTATATATCACTACAAGAAAATTACGAATTAGAGAGGGAAAGATCCTTCGCAAATCCCTCGCTAAACAAAATGGCAAGGGACTAGCGAGGGATTTGCGAAGGACTATTCCCTCGCTAAATTCAAGTCGCTAATTAGCGACGGATGCATATCCCCCGCAATTCCCTCGCTACATTCCTTCGCTTTTCCCTCGCAACCAACTTCACTAGTCCGTCGCAAATTTGTGCCGCTAATCCGTCGCTATCGCCTCGCAAATGTAGAACCTAAAATCCCTCGCTAGTTGCATTAAATATTTCCTCGCTAAAACGTCGCAAAACCTTCGCAAGATATCCTTCGCTACTTTGTCGCTACTCCGTCGCAATTATCCCTCGCGATATTGTCGCTAATTCCTCGCAACTCTGTAGCAATATATCAATTGAGGTCCTTCGCAAATCCCTCGCTAACCCCTCGCAAATATGTCCTTCGCAAATCCCTCGTTAAACCCTCGCAAATACTTCCTTCGTAAATCCCTCGCTAATCCCACGCAAATCCATCAAAGCATATGGATTGAGTTCCCTCGCGAATACCACGCTAATCCCTCGTGAAACCTTCACAACATATCTTTTGAGTTTCCTTGCGAATCCCTCGCTAATATCTCGCGAAACCTTCATAATTTATCTATATATATACATTATTCTCTCCTGAATCCCTGTTGATATGCCACTTAATTTGATATTTTAAATAAATCTAAATCAACTACATAATTTTCTTTCAATACGACATGATTTAAAATAAAAGTTGCATGTAACAATATCTCTTACAAAACCAAATTGTTAAATGTCTTACAAAATCCAACTTGTGCATACTATCTTAAAGAAACCCAAACTAATTAATGTCTTACAAAAAGAAAAGCCAAATAACGAGTCATCCTAAATAGTAATCAACCTAAGTTAGTGAAATCATCATCTCGTCCTTGATCCTCCCTATGTTGGTTGGTTGATGGTGTTGTTGATGGTTGAACTGCTTGAATTATTTGCCTCATCATCTCTGGTAATTGTGTTTGCAAAAAAAAGGCCAATGCATTATTTATAACTGTAGTGACCCGTTCTTCTGTCATAGGCATAAGATTTGTAGAGGAACTTGCAACCTCTGGAGATGAAGCTTGGGTAGAGCTACTAGTTCCAAGATCCAAGCTATGTCCCATGCCATGCACTCTTTTCTTCTTGTTTTCACCTACAGCTTTTAACCAAAGATCAGAATCAATTACAAGATGAGATGAAGTGTCTTCTCCATATTTTGTGTCATTGATTCTTCATATGTTTCCTACAAATAATAAAAAAAAATAAGTGAAAAAGCAAGAGGTTAAAAAAGTACATAATCAATCTTAAAATATAAAATAACATACAATAAATTTCTTTGCCCTAGTTGAGACAAATTCACCATCATTTTTTTTGTGAACTTTGTTATACACTTAACGATAAGAAACAGGACGATTCTGTTGTGCCTCCTGTAAAAAATTACAGTACAAATTGTAAGTAATGAAATTTACCAAAGAAACTCATTAATTTTCAAAACCTTCAACTTTCACAACTTGTTAAAGAATTAAAAAAAACTGCACTTAAAAAAACTCCATGGGTAAAGAAATTTTTTTAAGACATCATTAATAACACAATTTTAATTGTAACAAATTCCAAATATTAGCTAAATTAATAAATCTAAAAAATAAGTAACTTTTACCATGAATTATCTAAGTAAAACAATTATATTAGAATAGGAATAAAGCAAACATCACTCATTAATTATTGACAAAATTCAATATGATTTGATTACCATAGTTTTTTTGTGTTGCCCGAAGCTTCTTGACCCTCCTGTGTGCACCATTGCTTCAGGCTGGGCAGCCCTGTTTTGTCTTCCAGCAATAGATTTCTTTTGCCATTCTGGTGTCTTCCAAATGTCGATCAACCCATTCCATATTTCAGCTTTCATCCCTCTAGGCTTATGAGCCCTTAAATCCTCATAATTTCTTGAGTTTGCTACTTTTATTGCTTTATCCCTGTCTTTACACAATTGATCAGAATACCTATCCATGCATGTTTTTTCCCAAACTTCCCTCGCCATCACACGATCATATTCTGATGCAAAACGATATTTTTCCTGCAATAATACAACTGAAGTAAAAAAAAAAAAATAGTTGTTAATATAATGATATAATATATAATACTATTAGATTAATTACTTACCTTAAAATCATTAAATAACATTTCTTTCATTTCAGGGCAATAACTTTTCCAACAATCTGCAACATAAGGCATTCTTGACATTACCTCAGAAATGACATAACGAGTCACAAATTGTTGAGCAAACCTCTTCCTATAATTCAATTCAAACCACAAATAGTTTAATAACATGAATTTAAAGTATTAATCATATTCATAAATTCAATTTTACTTACGGTTTAGAAACTGCCTCCACGGATATTATTTGCCTCCTATCAACTTCTACATTAGAATCTTCACTTGAAGGCACCATAGTAGGTTGTTGATTATCAGATGTTGGGATAGTATTTGATTCACCACCATTAATCAAGAGGGTGGTATCAGATGATTGTCCACCACTAGCTGATGTAGCACCACCATTAGCTAATGAACTAGTAGATCCATCACCTAGACAAACATAGTAAAGAAAAGTTAGTTTTTATCCATTGCATTTAAATAAATATAGAGTTAATAATTAAAATGTTATTCTAAAAGTGTACGAGGTGAGTGACGAGAAACATGTGGTGGAGGATTCGAAGCAATTTGAGTGAACTGATGAGGATTATTATTGGCTTGATTAACCTGACGCCCTCTTTCTTGAGTAGTTGGCATAATGATTACCTACATAAAATTAAAACAACAAAAAGTGATCATTTATATGGGAAATTAAAGTCATAAAGAACCACAAGTAATCAAATAAGGCAATACTAGTACCAATTAGAAATCCTTTTATCTATTTCTTATTTTAACATTAAAAAATGATTAATTATGTGTAATGTGTTGAAACTAAAACCTTTTAGAATATATTCATCACCTTTCAAAATCAAGTTGTTAATCATAACTAGATTCTGAATCATATAATTCCTCATCATCTATGAACTCGTTAATATCTTCAATCTCATCATCTTCAATATCATCAATGAAGTGATCATGATGCAAGTTGTCCATTGGATGATGTATATCATTGTTGCCTACTTCTTCCATTGGAGCAATTCCATCAAACAATGGTATCGTCTCATCGTGTATAACACTTTGGTGTGCTCTTATGGATCCATCATCTTGGTAATAATCAGTATAAGTTAGCTCATTTGATCCACCAAATTCATCATTTAATGTCTCAGCCATAAAAAGTTTTGGTCTAACTTTGCAAGCTGCCCACCATTCATCACTAGATCTACCCCCACTTTGTGGGTATCTTGTGTAGTAAACTTGTTGTGCTTGTTCAGCTAAAACAAATGGTTCATCTGATTGAAGCTTTGATTTATGTTTGATATCAAACAACCCATATCTTTCATCAATAGTGACACCGTTTGGGTCAAACCAGTGGCAACATAGGATAATTACTCTTTGATGTCCAAGATATGATAATTCTAAAATCTCCTCAACAATTCCATAATAGTCTAAATCATTCTCACCATATATATTTCCCCGAACACATACCCCACTATTCATGGTGGCTTTATTATGTCCATAGTCCTTAGTATGAAATCTATATCCATTAACTATTAAGCCATTAAAACAAGTTACAAATTTAGATGGACCATAACTTATCTCTTTAATCATTTGATCATCAACTTGATTTGTACTTACCTGTAAATGATTTCAAAGAGAAAAAATAGTTGCATCACTTAGTATATATTATGAACGTTAAAAAGAACATTATATACATTTATGAGTAAGTTGACTCACTTGATGTTTCAACCATTTATTGAAGTTTTTATCGCGAGTTTCCACTATTTCATCCTCATCAATATTGGGATTTGTTTCCTTTAACGAATCCTAAAATTGTCTAATACATATAATAAAATTAATAAGAAAACTAATTTCACTATAAACTACCAAAATTGAGAAATTAGGGAGCAAACTTACTGGAGATAAGGTTCCACTTCTTTGCATTTTAATTAAAACCTTTATGATGGATACATGTCTTATAAAGCGTGTAGTAATAATGTTGTTATATGAGGATAGTAACAAAGTTGAAGGCACAATTAATTAATTAGAGAGAATTTAAAAGGGTGCGTGCATTATGGTAAATTATGTTA